>NC_141698.1:455811730-456426622 GCF_964263255.1 Lissotriton vulgaris | reverse complement strand
GCTTCCTCATTGGCAAATGCAAAGGTGTCCGCTCTGGCTTCCGTGGAGCGGGCAATATCTTCATATTCCATATTGATATCTTTTGAAACGGTTAATTTGATCTTTGTTTTCGCGTGCAAATGGGTTTGTGGGGTGAATTCAGTATTTGTGCAAAAAAATGTGATAAACCCATGCACTGCTGTTGATGCAGTTCTCAAAAAGAGTTCTAAAGTTAGTAGGTGCTCTAAGGTGTCGCCCAACACCCTGGGGCGATGAAGAAGCAATCTCAAAAAAGTGTTATCAAAGGGACTTTGATGACATCCCTTAGGCACTCAAATCGGTGTAATCCTCCAAATAATCAACTTAAAGGTAAGTATGTATTTTCAAACATATTTTATTTTCTTCTCTGTTGTATGATATTCAATTCATATCCAATCACGAGATTCAATTTCGAAAAGTGTCTTTCACTCTGTAATGCATGTTAATATTCCAGCTCCAATGCATTTCGGGCTGAACAGCCCTTCATCGGGGAGCCTCTAAAAACAAAGACGAACGTATATGTAACCAATGGTAATTCTTAGTCAAATATATACTATCCTAAAGTTATACCTTAATCCCTTGTATGCACCGAAAAAGTAAATGAAAAGAAAGTGATGTCAGAGATTCGTATGGTAGGTTGTGACTCGGAATAGCGTGTTATTCAGATGAGGTGACGATTGACAAAGATCGAGAAACAATTGAAAAAGAACGGAGTGGGCGGGAGAGCGTAAAGAGGATAAACCAAAAGTATTCTTCTAATTAAAGAGGAATTATCGAATATATTGATTGACCTAGAAAAGGAGATATCCGAAACAACAGAGGAACTCAGTAACAATATGACAACGGAGGAACTAGATACTTTTATGAATGACATTAAACAACAACTTGAAAAACATACGAATGACATCAATGATCGCAAATTGAGGAAATTTCGCCGTGACACTTTAGACTATAAATTAGGGGAGGTATACACCTGGGCAGATGTGTATGCCCAAAAGAGAAGAAACCGCCCATACACACAGAACACCGAAACATCATCCTCGGACAGCGAAACTTCCAGTCGCCAAAGAAAACCAGGATTACCACCGAAACAAGTGATCACAAGTGAACAAACACCAAGCACATCGAACTCCTCACTTAACACTGATTTTTTAGAACAGGTCGTAGAGTCAGACGATCCAGGAGGAGCAAAACAAAAGACAGGACCACCGCAAACAAGAAGCTCCACCAAACCAAAAAAAGACAACAAGAAGAAACCGAATGTCAGCTAGTCATTAACATATCAGACTACACCTTTTCAGGACAGGAGATAAAACTACTACAGAAAGGCACTTCTTTTGTACCAACGACCAGGACTGATCTTCTAGAACTAGAAATCAGCACATTCAAACTGATTAGAAAGCTAAGACTACGCCATTTTTTCACTAACATAGTACCACCATCGGGAAACAATGAGCCAGACCCTCTCATGGGTCTAAAAACCTTCAGCTCCTTCCAGGCACCTCAGAGTCACAAAACCATCGACCTATTTGAACAATTGATCAAAAAAGACTTGTTAACAATCAACTTCAAGAGAAACACCTATAAAAACATCACACAAAAAGACTGTGACACACTTAAGAAAATTGCGAACAATGGTGAAATAATCTGCATCAAAGCAGACAAGGGCGGCGCATTAGTCGTTATGAATGCAGCAATGTACCACCAAAAAATCTGCAGTCATTTATCTGATGAGAACACGTATTTGCAACTAGCTGGTAATCCCACCACAGAATTCATGAGGATACTACAAGAATTTGTCAACAAGGCACTATCATCAGGTGTGATTAACCAAAAAATCAAGAACTTCTTATTAAAATCGCATCCTAGAAGTCCTCAAATATATGCAGTCCTAAGATACACAAAGACTTAATGGATCCACCTATCAGACCCATCGTGTCAACATGCGACAGTATACACCAACCAATAGGCCAGTATTTAGACCGTCACCTTCAACCTATTGTTCAATCAATGACTAGCTACATCCGTGACACCACAGATTTTTTTTAAAAACTCCAGGATATTCAAATAGATCCCGACGAGGAATTATGGCTATGTACGGCTGATGTTAACTCTTTATATACCTCCATCCCACACCAAGAAGGCATAGATGCCATGGAACAAGCCATTTTGAAACTGGACGTAGGTGAACCTCTGAAACTATTCCTGATGGAATTAGCTATGTTTACCCTATACCATAGCTACTTCACCTACAAAGACAATTGGTTCTTGCAACTAGTGGGCACCAGTATGGGAAATAGCGCTGCTCCGGCATACGCGAATATCTTTATGGGAGAATTTGAGAAGGACATCTGGATGAGTCCGTTATGGAAAGATCACCTGAAAATGTATGTACGCTACATAGACGATTTATTTATACTTTGGAAAGACACACGGGCTAATTTAGAACTCGCACTAACCACTTTGAATTCAGCCAATCAGCGAATCCAACTTACTTGGACCATAGACCTCACCACTATAACATTTTTGGATGTTCGCATTACTCTAAAAAATAACCAAATTACAACAGACATCTTCAGAAAACCAACTGACCGTAACAATATGTTACACTACTCCAGCTTTCACCAACCATCGCTGAAAAATCATCTACCCAAATCTCAATTGTTAAGAGTAAAACGCATTACTTCTGACCCCACAATACTGGAAAGTAGAATGGATGAAATGATTGATCGCTTCAAAGAAAGGCAATATCCAGAAGATCTGCTTAAAAAAGCAAAAAATGAAGTGGAAAACTTGAACAGACATGAATTGCTGACATCACCAAGCAAGAAAAAAGAAAGTGACCGGATGGTCATTGTATCTAAATATTCCAATGTCAGTTCAGAGTATAAAAAGATCATATTAAAACATTGGCCAATGTTAGAGTTAGAGGCAGACTTCAAAGACATGTTCAAAGCCAAACCCATATTCGCTCACACCAGAGGAAAAAATTTGGGCGAAATTCTCAAACAACCTACTGAACAACCGTCAACCTTCAAAGGCACTAGACCTTGCAACAACTGCAATAACTGCCACAACGTAATTCCAGGTAACAAATTGTCGCACCCTATGAAAGGTTACAACATCAACCTTAAAGTCACAGCCACATGTGATTCTAACAACCTTGTTTATTTACTTAAATGCCCATGTGGGAAGGCATATGTTGGCAAAACGGAGCACAAATCTAACATTCGAACAAAAAATCTCAAATCATCAGTACCGTCACATTTCTTGGATATGAACCACAGCATAGCACAACTTAAATTTATGGCATTAGAAATCATTCAAAAGGCAGAAGGAAGAGACAACAACAGGATGTTACTACAAAGAGAAAATTTCTGGATTTATAAGCTGAATTCAATTAAGCCTCATGGCTTAAATGAACGAGTCAAATTTTCATGTTATTTGTAACTTTATTGACATTTTGAATTACAGCACCATCGTGCTCATAGTTCTGGACTGATCTCCGCACTGTGGATTCCCATCAATGTATATACACCTTTATCATTATTTCTTTATATTACATTTTGTACTTCAGTTGCTTTTCCTACATATCACATTAGTTTTAACTTATGCCTTTTCATTCCACTATTAATCTTTTCTCCACGCACTTTCTTTCCAACTAATCACAATAGTCTTTTTTCGTTTTCCACGCTTTCGCGATCACGTGACACACCTAGCTGTACTTCTCCAGTTCACCACACTCACTTCCGTACTTCCGGATTAACCAGACCGGGTTGCGGTCGGCGTTTGCAAACGCAGTGAATACTGACCAACGTAAGTTTCTGACCCCCGAGCACGGCTCTTTTCCAGCATGGCTTCACCTGTGCACATCTCCGCATTGTACCTTCACTTCAATTTCGGAGAATACTTTTGGTTTATCCTCTTTACGCTCTCCCGCCCACTCCGTTCTTTTTCAATTGTTTCTCGATCTTTGTCAATCGCCACCTCATCTGAATAACACGCTATTCCGAGTCACAACCTACCATACGAATCTCTGACATCACTTTCTTTTCATTTACTTTTTCGGTGCATACAAGGGATTAAGGTATAACTTTAGGATAGTATATATTTGACTAAGAATTACCATTGGTTACATATACGTTCGTCTTTGTTTTTAGAGGCTCCCCGATGAAGGGCTGTTCAGCCCGAAATGCATTGGAGCTGGAATATTAACATGCATTACAGAGTGAAAGACACTTTTCGAAATTGAATCTCGTGATTGGATATGAATTGAATATCATACAACAGAGAAGAAAATAAAATATGTTTGAAAATACATACTTACCTTTAAGTTGATTATTTGGAGGATTACACCGATTTGAGTGCCTAAGGGATGTCATCAAAGTCCCTTTGATAACACTTTTTTGAGATTGCTTCTTCATCGCCCCAGGGTGTTGGGCGACACCTTAAAGCACCTACTAACTTTAGAACTCTTTTTGAGAACTGCATCAACAGCAGTGCATGGGTTTATCACATTATTTTGCACAAATACTGGATTCACCCCACAAACCCATTTGCACGCGAAAACAAAGATCAAATTAACCGTTTCAAAAGATATCAATATGGAATATGAAGATATTGCCCCCTCCACGGAAGCCAGAGCGGACACCTTTGCATTTGCCAATGAGGAAGCTTCAAGAATATACGCTCTAATTCAAGACGACATATCACAATCATCCACAAATAGGAGTAAGGAACAGAACATAAAACAACTCTTATATTTATCAAAACGCAAAATAAACCAGAAACTACACGCGAACACCTTGGTGAAATATCACAAAACACAGCGCATACCCCGAGGCCTGCGAATTGCATTAAAACCTTCACTTTGCAAAAATTCAAAACCCTTTCAGGACCGTTGGTACGCCATACTTAACAAATGCAGCCTTGACTTGATTCTTCTAATTATAGAGGAATTATCGAATATATTGATTGACCTAGAAAAGGAGATATCCGAAACAACAGAGGAACTCAGTAACAATATGACAACGGAGGAACTAGATACTTTTATGAATGACATTAAACAACAACTTGAAAAACATACGAATGACATCAATGATCGCAAATTGAGGAAATTTCGCCGTGACACTTTAGACTATAAATTAGGGGAGGTATACACCTGGGCAGAGGTGTATGCCCAAAAGAGAAGAAACCGCCCCTACACACAGAACACCGAAACATCATCCTCGGACAGCGAAACTTCCAGTCGCCAAAGAAAACCAGGATTACCACCGAAACAAGTGATCACAAGTGAACAAACACCAAGCACATCGAACTCCTCACTTAACACTGATTTTTTAGAACAGGTCGTAGAGTCAGACGATCCAGGAGGAGCAAAACAAAAGACAGGACCACCGCAAACAAGAAGCTCCACCCAACCAAAAAAAGACAACAAGAAGAAACCGAATGTCAGCTAGTCATTAACATATCAGACTACACCTTTTCAGGACAGGAGATAAAACTACTACAGAAAGGCACTTCTTTTGTACCAACGACCAGGACTGATCTTCTAGAACTAGAAATCAGCACATTCAAACTGATTAGAAAGCTAAGACTACGCCATTTTTTCACTAACATAGTACCACCATCGGGAAACAATGAGCCAGACCCTCTCATGGGTCTAAAAACCTTCAGCTCCTTCCAGGCACCTCAGAGTCACAAAACCATCGACCTATTTGAACAATTGATCAAAAAAGACTTGTTAACAATCAACTTCAAGAGAAACACCTATAAAAACATCACACAAAAAGACCGTGACACACTTAAGAAAATTGCGAACAATGGTGAAATAATCTGCATCAAAGCAGACAAGGGCGGCGCATTAGTCGTTATGAATGCAGCAATGTACCACCAAAAAATCTGCAGTCATTTATCTGATGAGAACACGTATTTGCAACTAGCTGGTAATCCCACCACAGAATTCATGAGGATACTACAAGAATTTGTCAACAAGGCACTATCATCAGGTGTGATTAACCAAAAAATCAAGAACTTCTTATTAAAATCGCATCCTAGAAGTCCTCAAATATATGCAGTCCTAAGATACACAAAGACATAATGGATCCACCTATCAGACCCATCGTGTCAACATGCGACAGTATACACCAACCAATAGGCCAGTATTTAGACCGTCACCTTCAACCTATTGTTCAATCAATGACTAGCTACATCCGTGACACCACAGATTTTTTTTTAAAACTCCAGGATATTCAAATAGATCCCGACGAGGAATTATGGCTATGTACGGCTGATGTTAACTCTTTATATACCTCCATCCCACACCAAGAAGGCATAGATGCCATGGAACAAGCCATTTTGAAACTGGACGTAGGTGAACCTCTGAAACTATTCCTGATGGAATTAGCTATGTTTACCCTATACCATAGCTACTTCACCTACAAAGACAATTGGTTCTTGCAACTAGTGGGCACCAGTATGGGAAATAGCGCTGCTCCGGCATACGCGAATATCTTTATGGGAGAATTTGAGAAGGACATCTGGTTGAGTCCGTTATGGAAAGATCACCTGAAAATGTATGTACGCTACATAGGCAATTTATTTATACTTTGGAAAGACACACGGGCTAATTTAGAACTCGCACTAACCACTTTGAATTCAGCCAATCAGCGAATCCAACTTACTTGGACCATAGACCCCACCACTATAACATTTTTGGATGTTCGCATTACTCTAAAAAATAACCAAATTACAACAGACATCTTCAGAAAACCAACTGACCGTAACAATATGTTACACTACTCCAGCTTTCACCAACCATCGCTGAAAAATCATCTACCCAAATCTCAATTGTTAAGAGTAAAACGCATTACTTCTGACCCCACAATACTAGAAAGTAGAATGGATGAAATGATTGATCGCTTCAAAGAAAGGCAATATCCAGAAGATCTGCTTAAAAAAGCAAAAAATGAAGTGGAAAACTTGAACAGACATGAATTGCTGACATCACCAAGCAAGAAAAAAGAAAGTGACCGGATGGTCATTGTATCTAAATATTCCAATGTCAGTTCAGAGTATAAAAAGATCATATTAAAACATTGGCCAATGTTAGAGGTAGAGGCAGACTTCAAAGACATGTTCAAAGCCAAACCCATATTCTCCCACACCAGAGGAAAAAATGTGGGCGAAATTCTCAAACAACCTACTGAACAACCGTCAGCCTTCAAAGGCACTAGACCTTGCAACAACTGCAATAACTGCCACAACGTAATTCCAGGTGACAAATTGTCGCACCCTATGAAAGGTTACAACATCAACCTTAAAGTCACAGCCACATGTGATTCTAACAACCTTGTTTATTTACTTAAATGCCCATGTGGGAAGGCATATGTTGGCAAAACGGAGCGCAAGTTGAAAACCCGTGTTAATGAACACAAATCTAACATTCGAACAAAAAATCTCAAATCATCAGTAGCGTCACATTTCTTGGATATGAACCACAGCATAGCACAACTTAAATTTATGGCATTAGAAATCATTCAAAAGGCAGAAGGAAGAGACAACAACAGGATGTTACTACAAAGAGAAAATTTCTGGATTTATAAGCTGAATTCAATTAAGCCTCATGGCTTAAATGAACGAGTCGAATTTTCATGTTATTTGTAACTTTATTGACATTTTGAATTACAGCACCATCGTGCTCATAGTTCTGGACTGATCTCCGCACTGTGGATTCCCATCAATGTATATACACCTTTGTCATTATTTCTTTGTATTACATTTTGTACTTCAGTTGCTTTTCCTACATATCACATTAGTTTTAACTTATGCCTTTTCATTCCACTATTGATCTTTTCTCCACGCACTTTCTTTCCAACTAATCACGATAGTCTTTTTTCGTTTTCCACGCTTTCGCGATCACGTGACACACCTAGCTGTACTTCTCCAGTTCACCACACTCACTTCCGTACTTCCGGATTAACCAGACCGGGTTGCGGTCGGCGTTTGCAAACGCGGTGAATACTGACCAACGTAAGTTTCTGACCCCCGAGCACGGCTCTTTTCCAGCATGCCTTCACCTGTGCACATCTCCGCATTGTAACTTCACTTCAATTTCGGAGAATACTTTTGGTTTATCCTCTTTACGCTCTCCCGCCCACTCCGTTCTTTTTCAATTGTTTCTCGATCTTTGTCAATCGTCACCTCATCTGAATAACATGCTATTCCGAGTCACAACCTACCATACGAATCTCTGACATCACTTTCTTTTCATTTACTTTTTCGGTGCATACAAGGGATTAAGGTATAACTTTAGGATAGTATATATTTGACTAAGAATTACCATTGGTTACATATACGTTCGTCTTTGTTTTTAGAGGCTCCCCGATGAAGGGCTGTTCAGCCCGAAATGCATTGGAGCTGGAATATTAACATGCATTACAGAGTGAAAGACACTTTTCGAAATTGAATCTCGTGATTGGATATGAATTGAATATCATACAACAGAGAAGAAAATAAAATATGTTTGAAAATACATACTTACCTTTAAGTTGATTATTTGGAGGATTACACCGATTTGAGTGCCTAAGGGATGTCATCAAAGTCCCTTTGATTACACTTTTTTGTGATCTGTAAAGTTGTCACTCACAGTTGTGATGTTCATCACAAGTAACGTATTTGGTGCACATGAGGGATGGATCATCATAGAATTGCGAGCTATGAAGAGCTCTGTCCAATATGACATGTTAATCACTGTACTCACACATGTCATGAAGCAGAAAATGAAGATTTTCTATACTGTCTGACATGCTGACTGATAAGTGTAGGGCACCTGAGCCTCAGCCAAAACAGTGTGGTTTGCATGCTTTGGCTGTTGACTGTATGGGGACAGACGCGGGTGAGAATTCAACAGATGAGTCGTATACTTCATAACCAAGCCGGACCCACACCTTGGCTGATGACTGTAATGGGGACAGACACGGGTGACAATTCAAAAGATGCGTCTAATACCTCAGAACCAAGCCGGACCCACACATTGGCTGATGATTGTAATGGGGACAGCCGTGGGCAAAAATTGAAAAGACGCGTCCTACACTTCAGAACCAATCTGAACCCACACATTGGCTGATGACTGTAATGGGGACAGACGTGGGTGAGAATTCAAAAGACGTGTCGTAAACTTCAGAACAAAGCTGGACACACTCATTGGCTATTGGTCGTCATCGGGACAGACACGGGTGAGAATTCAAAAGACTTTTCCTACACTTCAGAACCAAGCAGGAGGCACACATTGGCTATTAGCCGTCATGGGGACAGACGCGGTTGAGAATTCAAAAGACACATCCTACACTTCAGAATCGAAGCCAGACGCCCACATTGGCTATTGGTCGTCATGGGGATAGACGCGGGTGAGAATTCAAAAGACACGTCCTACACTTCAGAACCAAGCCGGACGCACACATTGGCTATAGGTCATCATCGGGACAGATGCGGGTGACTATTCAAAACACACGTTGGACGAATCCAAACAGAGGCGGACGCACACATTGGCTATTGGTCATCATGGGGACAGATGCGGTTTTGCTTCATGTACGAATCGCATGCAAACATATTCTATTGGTTTACAACTACCATGTATCAAACTCAATAGTATTATGATGCGGAATATTTGAACGACGTGGTAGGCGTGTCAGATGCGTGCAATGTCGTGGATTGGCCCAATTCGGATAATGCGAACGACTAGGACCGATCGCTTTGGCTGCATGGAACAGAATCCGCCTCTGCTGCACAGATATAACTCTATCTGTTCCCAAGAGACTTCCCTTGCCTGCACTCCATGCTACTAGACTACATTTCTGGCTACCACTGCTGCTGTCTTTGCATCCTCTGGGATCTGCAACGGCACATCCTGTTGAGAGGGTACAGGCTTTCACAGAGGAGAACCAGGCCCTGCTGGACAGCCTCCTTCCACAGTACAGCAAGCTGTATGGAAAACCAGGGGAGCAGGTGAGTGTGGATTACACTGCCTTGGCATTGGCATTGTGATCCCCAGGGCAAGTATGCCCACATAGTTACTGTAAGTCTTACAGTGTGTACATTAATGTTCAGGGCAGGTACAGTGATGTAAAGGTATATTTTGTGGGATTGATTTTCATGCACTGCTCTCATGTTGTTAAGGCAGCCTTGCACACAGGACAACTGCCCCTGATGATACTTGTACAACATTTAAACATTATCTGCCCTTCTAACCATGACCTTTATGGCCACCACTTGGTCAATTTTAGCGCGCCCCTGAATAGTCAAGAAAGGACTTTCCGTGGTAGGGACTGGAAAGGGCTACTAAGAAAGGCAAAAACGGGCCCTCTTATTCACATAGGAGCTCTGTTTGATCCTGAGAAACAGGTTACAGAGAACTGCCCAGCTCTCAGTGAGCATTTAATTAGGAAGCTCGACCAACTTGCTCTGCTTAAAGACATCAGGAAAAGAGGAAGTCCCTCAGCCCCATGGTACACGGAAAACCTAAGGAATCTTAAGTTATCCTGCAAAATGGCAGAAAGACAGTGGAGGAAGAAATACATGGAGAAGGACAAAGCCAGCTGGAGGCTTACTATAATAAAATATAAAAAAGAAATAGTCACTGCCAAAGCAGAATACTTCGCCTCTACCATCCTTAAAAGTTCCAATAAATCCAGGGACATCTTCAGGATAGTGAGAGATATAACCCACCCTGATTGCACTAACAGTAAAATCAAACCCAGCCCATCGAGTTGTGCGATGGGCTGGCTCTCTTCTTCCAAGAAAACATTAATAAGATCGTGGAAGGCCTGAAAGATGTGTCCCCATCTGGTCTGTTAGACCAGGAAAAGGGGGAGATATGTGATAACTGGGATAGTAATTCTTATCTGGCTGTCCCTGGGGTTACTATGGATAATTTCCCGATACCTTCGGAAGAGGAGTTCACCCGAGTGGCCCTAGGAATTTCCTCAGGCTCACCCTTGGATCCTATCCCCCCCAAGATAATGAATGAACTTGGACCAGAGCTTCTCCCCATCCTAAGTCAGCTGTGCTGCCAATCTCTCAACAATGGAGTGGTGTCGCCCAGCTGGAAGCTGGCTGTTATTAAGCCGGTCTTGAAAAAACCCACACTGGACTCAGGCTGCTACAAGAACTACAGACCAAACTCCCTCTTGCCCTACCCGGTTAAGATCGTGGAATGTCTGGTTAGCAGGGCAATGTCCCTCTTTCTGGAGACAAACAACAAATTGGAAGAGGAACAATTTGGTTTCAGACCTGGTCACGGAACAGAGACAGCCTTGGTGACTGTTTTAGACAACCTTTGAATGCTGCATTAGACACGGTCAATCATGATATTCTTCTTTCAAGGCTGGAAATCCTAGGAGTGAAGTTGTGGCACTGAGCTGGATGCACTCCTATCTATCTGATAAATGGCAAGCAGTAGCGCTCCCTCCGTATCAATCGGAGTTTGTAAAAAATGAACACGGGGTACCGCAGGGGTCCTCAATCAGCCCCATTCTGTTTAATGCATATATGCAACCACTGCTGGGGGTTATTAAAACGCATAACATCAGCGTCTTTAACTACGCCGATGACACCCAGGTTATGGTGTCCGACCAGGCTGACTTACTGGACAGCTTTCATGCCTGCATGCATGAAATGGCAAAATAGCTGAAGAGTAACTCGCTTCAATTCAAAAGCGAGAAAACAGAGGGGCATATTACCAAGAATAAGCGATAATTATCGCTAAGCTTGGTTAGCGGCTATAATTATATCGCCGTGCTTCGCCTATTTTTATCACTTAGAAGCCTTGCTATTATCAAGGTTTATCTCCTAAGCGATAAAAATCAGCCGAAATGCATGAATATCGCTGAAAAGTCCGCGATATTCATGCATTACCGAGCTAATGCTCTTAGCCATGTTATCCACCTACCATTGGATAACATGGCTAAGAACTGCTCTGGACAGGCGTTAGCTTTTGTAGATATTCGCACTTAGCGCAAATATTTCCAAAAGTAGGTAATAGGAGATAGCGATGTTCGCGACTGTTTCCAGTCGCTAAAATCTTGGCACGCCCACTTTGCATGTCATTAGCGATAATTATCGCTGACATGCAAAGTGGGCCCGAAGATGATCGCTATCTCCTACTAGCTGTCGCTAACTGGTGTTAGCGACAGCTAGGTAATAGGGCGATAAAATTATCGCCGTTTTAGCGGGTAAAATTCGTGCTAAAGCGGCGATAAGGCTCTTGGTAATATGCCCCTGAGATCCTACAATGCTAGGTGGGGGGATCTCCCGAGGACTGCCTGCTGATTTTTGGCCAAAAACCTCAGATGGCTCGTTGGCATCAGTGAGCACTGTAGGCAATCTGGGGGATAGCTTCAATGAGAAACTGAATCTGGAGTCCCATGTCAACAAACTGGTGGGAGGTTGTTATACTCTCATCCGAGGACTTCAGAAAGTGCTACCACTGTTGCCAGTTCAGGCAAGAACCCTGGTAGTTAGGAGCATTAAACTGAGCTGCCTGGATTATTGTAATGCCCTGCTTCTGGTATCTCCTGGATATCTGATTTCTAGACTCCAGAGCATCCAGGCGGCAGCAGCTAAGCTAGCTCTGACTCAAGCATGCCGCTCCTCGACAACACAAGCACTGGCGGAGCTGCACTGGCTCCAAGTAGCTCAAAAGTTTTTGTTCAAATCCTTATGTATAGTGTTCAAAGCAGTTCATGGACAAGGACCCAAGCTGCTCCAAGACAGGTTCCAAGGGTTCGAACCCACACGTATCCTTCGCTCATCTTCTGCTAGCCTTGCTAGGATAAAGAAAGCAACCCTGGGGGGAAGAGCTTTTAGCGTGGCAGCTGTCCGCCTTTGGAACCTTCTTCCCCTGGAAATCAGGAGCATACAGAAACTGACGCTGTTCCGTAAGAGAGTTTAGACTTGGATCTTCCCTAAAGTCTGAAAGTCTGATTTCTGACTTAGTCCTATGACTCCCACTTTAACTGCCTCCTCTTATATTCAGCAGCTTCTCTCACTGGCTTCTTCACTATGTCTCAGCGCCAAGATGCCCGCAGGGTTACAGCGCGCTCTACAAATGTCAAATAATATTCAATTTTCAATTCAATTCAATTTCGTCTTTATTCAATCATAATCAATCATAAAAGACATATTAAGACAAATACAATTTGATATAAAAAGGTATAACATTTCTTACAAGAGGCTGTTAAGAACAATGATTAGGTTTAAAAGGGAGAATTCTGGGTCAAAAGCTATTAATGCATAACTACACAGGGCTTGGTTACAGTCTTCAATGTTGGGCTGAATGGCGTGGGGGAAACTTGAGTACACCAATGCAAAAGCAGATAGATTACATAATGCCTTGCAGGTTTTTCCTTCTAAGGACTCAAGTCCAGCTCAGAAACTTTTAAAATACGCAAGGCCGTTTGACAAGATCTAGTTCCAAACTTTGTACAAACCGGCTTGAGCCATTTCAGCCGGGGGCTCTTGTATGTAGGGCACAGAAACAGGACATGCGATAGAGTCTCGTCCTCAGTTAAACAAGTGTCACATTTTATATCCAGGTCATCCCACCACTTTTTAGTAAACGATTTTAGGGGGAGTGTTCCCACTCTAAATTGGTGGAAGAGTTTTCTATCAACAGGGCGTGTGATAATGTCCCAATAGGCCTCCAGCTTATACTCAAACTTATATTCAAGAAAGAGGCCTGTGAGGGAACCACTAGTAACCGAGGACAGCAACTTTACATAAACCTTGTCCCTATATAAGGCTTTAAGATCTCTTTTAGATGGAAAGGAATTCCCCTCTGGATCCTCCCACAGGTGAGTGAGGCCAATTTCAGATAACAACGCCTTAATCTTTTGTAACCAAGAAATTTTGTTTGATTTATCTGCTTCCCTAATGGACTTATCAGCTTTGGCATAAGGTGCTAGCTCCGGGGTTGTCCAAAGTCTTCGCCAATAGGCAAGTGGTATAAAACCCACAGCCTCATCAAAGGAAATACATCCTAAATCTAAATGTGGGGGTCTCAGAGGAGAGAATTGAGGAAGGCCGTTCAATGCCCTCAGGAATTTGTTCTGGGCTAAGACTAATGGTACTAAGTTTTCGACCTCCCGAAATTCCGCCCCATAAATGATTGAGGCTCTAGCCTTCCCTTAGTATGTAGATAGAGCCGGTCCAACTGGTTTGGTTTGGGACAACCGGAATTCTTTTAGGAGGGCCCCTGCTAGTTGGTTATGCCTTTAGACTAATAGATCTAACTGTGGCTTCCAGTTCAAGGGTTTGCCCAAAGTAACACCCAAATATGCAAAGGAGTCGGTTTGTTCCAGGGGCACATTGTTCATTTCCACTCTAGCTTTCACTACTTTGTGTTTATGCAAGACCATGAACTTTGTCTTATCGACGTTAACTACTAAGTCATGGTCATTGCAGAACAAAGTGAATCAATCAAGGGCAAGTTGCAGACCTGATTGCGTCTTCGACAGAATTAAGGTGTCGTCTGCAAACATTAGTAGAGGAACTTTGGATCCAGCAAGAGTAAGTGCGTCCGTGGAATGTTCAGAGTAGTATGAGATAACATTATTTATGAACAATGAAAAGAGGGTAGGGGCCAGAACACACCCCTGCCTTACTCCCTTGTTCACAGGAAAGCGGTCTGTTAGCTCACCCTGCTGACCCCATCGTACTTGGGCAAATGTAGACTCATGTAGATTTACAATAAAAGATAAGATCTCAGCAGGCATCCCTGCTTCCCTAAGAACCTCCCACATCTTATGGCGGGGAACTAAATCAAATGCAGATTTGAGATCTACGAATGCTCCATAGAGTGTCCCCCCTGCTAAGACCACTGTGTTCCAGTATATCATCATGAATCTAACAACTTGGTCGATAGTGCTAACATGGGAACGAAATCCTGCTTGATAGGTGGATAGTATTTCGTTCTTATCTATCCATCTAGGAGGTCCCTCCATCTAGTTTCATTGTAAGCCTTCTTTGCCCTGAGTTGTATAGCCTTGTAGTCTGCCCTTAGTTCCCTTACCTCCTGTCCGAATCCCACCCTAATGGCTTGCGACAAATGTCTGCAAGCTATCTTATATTCCCTGTCATACCATTTTGCAGCTTCATGGATGGGGGTTACATTGGATCTTTTTATATTTTTAGTAAAATAGCTTTTCAGGTATACAACGTTTAGCACGCATTTTTTACCACGCACTACCATTACAACGCAGGCATTACCACGCATACCATTACAACGCATTGCGCTGGGGGGCGCTCTAGGATAGGGAATAAGTTTAATTTTATATCCAACACCTTCCCTAGTGTCCACGGGGACTGGAGTTGGAATATAAAATTATACTTACCACTATCCAGCACCTCAAAGCGCTATGCGTTGTAACGGTATTCGTTGTAAATACCGCGTTGTAAAGGTATGCGTGGTAATAGTATGCGTGCTAACGTCATACATCCAGCTTTTCAGCTTAGCAAACATGGACTTGTGGGTCTCTATAAGAGTTGTAAGGCTAGCCTCGCTGGAATCAAGATAGAATAGGGCTACAAGGGACTCTTCAACAGTAGACCTTATCTGTGCCATGGTGCCCTCATCTTCAGAGACACGTGCCCATTTTAATCTTCGACAGTCGTGAGACATAACAACGTCTGGCGTGACAGTCTCCGTGCCGCCCCTCAGCAGTAAGCGGCACTTTACCTCTAATGTCAACAATAGAGGATCATGATCGCTCTCTGGTCTAGTTAATACCTCCATGTCCTTTAGCCTTGACCACAATTCTAAGTTAATTAGGAAGTAGTCAATCCTACTACTTCTTCTCCCATTATCAAAAGTGGGGTTACCTTTGACATCAGATTTGGATCTCCCATTAACAGCCCTGAGCCTGCCCTCCAGTGTAAAACGTTTTAATTGCAAAACTGACTCCGTACATTTATTAATTGGGGGAGCGTTAACGATGGAATGCCCAAGGTCGCATCCTCGTCGCTAGTAAGACTGGCGTCTTCTGGGCCAAGCGGCTCAAACGTGCCATTAAAATCCCCCGCAATGACCCAATTATGTTTCCCTTTTGGTGACTTGATAAAGTAATCTAGTCTAGGATGGTCAGTGAGGCTTTCCCGCCGGCCATACCTCTTGCGTAGACATTAATAAATATAAAATCAGGGTCATGTTCAAAATTTATTTTAAAAACCTGTATATCTGCATTGTCAATCCCCAGGCTACCTGGAAGCCCAACTGCTGTCTTCCCCAAGCAGTTAATCCTCCCGAGGGGCGCCCCTTGGGGTTCGCAATGGCCGGTTTGCTGAAGGACAAATAACCGGGTCAGAAAAACATACTCACGGATCAGGTTTCCTGGAAGGCAATAATATCATAAAGCTAAATAAGAGTCGACCAATCAGAAGAAGTTGTCTTCGGTGATACACCAGCAATGTTCCATGATAGCAAACTTAATGTGCAGGGAGCGATACCTTCACCCCGATCTAACAGCATCAGGGCCTCAGGATGCTCAGACCCCAGAGTTGTAACCAGCAGAGGAGTTGAAACAATCACATTAGAAGCGGCAGGTAGGTTAAATGTGACCTCTGTCGCAGATAGAACTATAGGAGTCAGTCAGTCGCACGCATCTAAACCAGACAAGGGAGGAAATCTATTAGTGTGGTTAAAATCAAAGAGACTACCTATGGGTCTTTCTGGTGCAAGTCTGCTCCCGCCCTCTATTGGAGGAAAATAATGGTGTCTATTGAAGAAACTACAGGCAAGAGGGAGATTTTCCCGGAATGATGCCATTGATTTCTTTTTTTTTATAATCTGTTTATTGGCATTTGAATAAAAAGACATGTCATACAGTCAAACATATAGTATCCAATGCAGCGAGTAATAAGCAGATTCATTTTACATACAACCATCTCAGAAACACAAGACTGTGAGCAAGTCAGGGAAAAATTACAATGACATCGGATAGTCTGGCCTCAAGTTATTGGATAGTGATATCATATTTACTGATGAAGTGCGTGCAAACAATAGGTTGGGCACTGACTCACATATAGGAGAAATATGGTGATCAGGGAAAATATATACAGCTCTACAATTAGAAACCCGGGAACATCGAATAGGAATGTCATTATCGTAAAATGTAAAATGTGGTTGAGACTGTGCCTCTGAACATCGAGACAGGAAATCCTTGCCCACCCAACATCACATAGACATATCAGGGATTCTCAAGAGCCTTCCTCTAAGGTTTCGGGTTGGAGGGATTGTGCCCTCGACCTAGACCACTGCAGAAAGGGCTCCCAAATATCTCTAGGCCTGGAGGCCACGGGCATCAACTCCCAGAAGGTCCCCAGCTGTGTGTGACCATAGCTCACACATGCCCTAAAGGTGGGTACCCTACGTCTACCCCATTTAACAGCAACTTGTCTACGGGAATATAAGAGCAGAAGGGCATGAAGTTTTCTCCTCTGCGGCACAGTGTCCTTAACCAGACCCAGCAAGCCCAGATGTGGTACAATGTCGTCATTTCTACCAATTATTTGATTAATTGTAGCGAACACATCCGACCAGAACCTGTCGAGCTCCGGACAGTTCCAAGCCATATGGAGGAATGTAGCCAGCTCAAAACCGCATCTCCAGCACCCAGCACTCTCCCTCAATCCCATTTGGTGCAGGCTAACAGGCATTCTATAATATCTGTGTAAACATTTAAAATGAATGAGGTGTAGTTTATAATTGGGGGAGAGGCCCAGGAGCTGTCTGCAGCAAAAAGACCACTGTTCCTCATCTAGCGGGGGATCTAAGTCAACATTCCAAAGTTCCAGGGATCGTGGCGTGACAATTGGGGCCTGGTCCTGCATGGTTGTATATAGTCTAGTCACCACCTCTTGGCGACGCCCGCGCAAGTAAAGTCTGTAAGGCTTGGAGCGTAGGGGGGACCTCAGGGAAGCCATCCCCAAAAGATTGACATGCCGATCGAAGTCTGTGGTATGTAAATTTCTCCATAAAGGGGACCTCATTCCCATCTACACCAGTGGGGGGGGGGGCCGAAATGCACCATCTGGGTACAAATCCGCAAATGTCAGTAATTGGGTACCATCAAGTTCGGGAACTCCACCACCCAGCTCCAAGCATGCTAACATTGGATTGTGACGAAGCTGGATTGCGGGAGCGTACGTTAGCGGTAGGTGTGCCCGTCGCTGAAGGGCTCTCCAGGCCCATCTCAGCGTCTCCTCGGTATTCACATCTGCTTTTTTGTATAATGCAACTGTCAATGGCAGTGGTGCCACTGCGTCCATCTCCACCGCAACATGCGGTTGGTAGGCATTCTGATATATCCAGAAATGCAAGAATTGGGTTTGTGTGCATAAGTCGTAGAGTTGCATATCCGGGGCCCCCAGTCCTCCCTGGTGCAGCGGCAAAGTCAGGAGATCATATGAGACGCGCGCCTGGCCACCTGCCCAAATGAGAGAGAGTAAATGGGATCGGAGACATATAAAAAATTGCTGTGTAAGCGGAATCGGTATGTTCGCAAAAAGATATAAAAATTTCGGAAGTATAACCATTTTTGACAGCGCCACCATACCGGCAACTAATAGGGGGAGTTTGGACCATATCGCTACCTTTCCTTCAAGCCACGTAGTGGCCCTTCCAAAGTTCATGGACAAGATGTCTTGTAGATTGCGACACACCCAAACACCCAAATATTTGACTTCGTCCGCTTCCCAACCCAATGGGTATTCCGAAGTAACCTCCGGTGTGCCATCCGTTAGCGGGAATATGACTGATTTCTTCCAGTTTATTGAGATCCCCGAGAGGCCCCCGAATTTGATAAATTCCGGCAACACTGGATCCAGGTTCTCGGAGGGATTTAAGATATATTACGTAACATCGTCAGCATACATTGAAATCAGCAAACTACGAGAACTAAATCCTATTCCCCTGGCGGTGTGGTGTTGGCGAATGCGGGCAGCAAGGGGCTCCATGGCAAAAGCAAACAGGAGTGGTGATAAAGGACATCCTTGCCTAGTGCCACGTGTGATCGGAAATGCATCAGATATCAAGCCATTAATTCGCACTCTGACCAGGGGGGCAATGTACAGAAGTTTTATGTGCTGTATGAACAGAGGGCTAAATCCCATACGCCTCAGAATGCGGAACAAATAGGGCCATTTAAGGGAATCGAATGCCTTCGTGACATCCAGAAAAATTGCGGCAGCCTTTTCTGAGGGGTGCAAATAGTGTAAGACTGAAAATATTGTCCTGAGATTGTGGGACGTCGAGCGACCAGGTATGAACCCAGACTGGTCCGGGAGGGCCACCATCGGCAGGAGTGGTTGGAGGCGGTTGGCCAGTAATTTCGCATAGATTTTAACATACACGTTAATGAGCGGCAGAGGACGGTACGAGTCCAGTTCCGCTTCGTTCTTATCAGGTTTGAGCAATGTCATAATCAGCGCCTCCCGCATGGATGCTGGGAGGACTTCTGCTTCAAGGGCTTCCTCATAGACTGCATGAAGGCGTGGAGCCAGTTCGTCAGTGTATGTTTTGTAAAATGCGGTCGTAAGACCATCAGGTCCTGGGGCTTTATTAATGGGAAGACTTTTTATGACTGACTTGATGTCTGCAACTGTGAAAGAGAGGTCCATGTATTGACGATGTGAGTCGTTGAACCACACGAGTGCAATTGAGTCAAGGAAGGCCTGCATTTCCTCCGTACATTCCATCTGTGTAGCAGTGTAGAGGCGAGAATAGAAGGTGCGGAATTCAATAAGGACCTTCTCCTGACCTACCACGGTAGCTCCCTCTGGGGTATTGATTGTGTGTATGTAAGGGGGGATACCGATTTTCGGATCATAGTGGCTAGTGTGCGTCCTGGTCTATCCCCCTCACTGTAGCATCTAGCTTCAGCGTATTTGCCTAAAAACTTTAGTTCACGTTGCGCCTCCTCTGCAAAATCCAAGAGTTTAGCTTTCAAGTCCGTCGCCACTTGGGGGCTACTGTTAGTGCAGAATCGTTTCTCAAGTTCTCTAATTTGTATTTCTATGTCCGTCAGGGTGCCTCTGATTGCCTTCAACACCCCAGCCTGTCTCGATATACATTTGCCCCTGATCACCACCTTGAAGGCCTCCCACAAAGTAGCGACCGTGGAAACCAGTGTTTAATTTAAAATAGTCTGCAATATCAGATCGAATGGCTTCCTTAAATGCCTCATCTAATAAGGCATGCTGTGGGAGTTTCCAGTTGAACGCCCTAGGTGGTAGATCAGGGAGGGCAAGGGTCAATAAACAAGGGGCATGATCCGATAGAGAGCGAGCAAGGTGTCTGACCTCAACGGACCAGGCAGTTACATCAGGGGATACAAGCCAATAATCTAGCCTGGGCCAAGCAGCATGATAACTGGAAATACATGTCCCCTCCCGCAAATCTGGGTGTCAGAGCCGCCAGATGTCAATCATCTGCCCCTCGTCCATTAGGTCATGAAGGGCCTGGGTTGCAGCAGGGTGCAATGGCCTAGGCGCCCCTCTCCTATCCAACGCGTCCTGTAGCACCACGTTGAAGTCCCCACCCCAAATAATGGTAGAGCAGTCAATGGAAGCTAGTTTAGCCCAAATCTCACTGAGAAAATCTGGGGAGTCAACATTCGGTCCATAGAGGGCCACCAAGATAGCAGGTTTCCCGCCCAGCAGACCCTGAAGTATAACTAATCTACCTACGGGATCCAGTTCAGCTCCACACTCCCTCCAATCAAGGCCCCTACGTAGGAGTATGGTTACCCCACGCGCATAATTAGAGTATATTGCAGAATGTACATCTGACCATCTATTATGTTTCAGCGTGATGATGGTGTGGCATTTAGGTGGGTTTCTTCTAAAAAGCATATGTCTATGTGATGTCTCACCAAGTAAGTATGAATTAGGCACGCTTTTCGGCAATCATTCATTCCTCGTATGTTCCAGGTGAGGATCCTACGTAGATTAGAGTCAGTCCCTATTAGTGCGCTTGGGTCATATCATGGTGGCTAACCACCTTTATACAGATATCACTTCCATATACTTGTGTAAATATAGAAATCCCTGACAGCTCAAACATAGGAACAAACCCAACAACCCAACCCTTTCCCCCACCCGCCTCAACCCCCCAATTAGGTTGTGACAAATCCCCCCCTGATCCACTTAAAAAGTGGGAACAATTGAACAGTGGGGACAATCCCTCGGAGGCATGGGAGCACATGCATAAACCCTAGTTCGCACAGGGTGGCTGAGCCTGTGACAAAACTCGACCTCAAGGTCACAAAATAAACAAATTAGAACAAAAATACAGTGTAGAATAGTAGTATCAGAAAACATGTGATAGACCAACTTTCGGAGCACTGCATTTAGCAGCAGCATTGTATCATGGAGAACATACTTTCAAGCGTCAAATGAGGGACCTGGAAATAGCACCAAAGTTCAGGTATTGGAACACGCATGGAAGACAATAGAGTCAATCATTGTCACTAAGGTGGCCCTGAGTTCCAATTTCTTTGGCCCCTGATTTCTTTCCCTTAGGGCTACATATGTGTTTAGCAAATTTAAGTGCAGATTTGGCGTCTGTGAAAAAATGTGCAGTGCCATCGTGAGAGACCTTCAGTTTGGCAGGATAGAGTAACGCATACGGGACTTCAGCCTCCATCAACAGATGCTTGGCTGGTAGAAATTCACGCCGCGCTGCCTGCACTGTCGGTGCAAAGTCAGGGTAAAAGGAGATGGTATTACTTCTATGCGAGATGCGACCCTTTTCTCTTGCCAGTTTTAACACCGTGTCTCTGTCTTGATAGTTTAGGAGTTTAGCCAGTATTGGTCGAGGCGTGCCACCCACCGGCGGCTTTTGGCCCAGGGCTTGGTGAGAGCGCTCTACCACAAATACGGAGGATAGGTGTGGATCGAAAAGCTCATGCAGGAGATCTGTTACAAACACCTCCATCTTCGTGATGGCTGTCGTCTCTGGAATGCCTGTGATTCCGACGTTGCTGCGTCGGGAACGTGCCTCTAAATCGTCCGACTTCGCACGTATGACGTCCAGTACCTTTTCCATACTTAGGAGTTGTTCTCTGGCTTCCTGTTGGAATTCGTGCTGCTTTGTGTGTCGATTTTCTAGGCAATCTAGCCGCGTTTCATGGGCGGCTACTTGAGTTTTTACAGAATCAAGTTGGGCCGTCAGGGTATCCAACTTTGCATCTATATTTTGCGGACTGTTCCGCATTTCCAACATTAATGACCTAAGGTCTTCCCCTTGGTTGTCGCCGTCTTCTTCACCTCCGGCGGCCCCCTGAGTCTCTTGATCTTGGCCCACCTGTTTTGCCTGGCGTTTATTCTCAAACATGATTTTGGATTGACGGGTGTCAGTTTTGCCCATGGTTCTCTCGTGGGCCGATGCAACACTCACGGTACGATGTAGGGCGTCGCAGGGTGCAAGCAAGGCTCGTTAGTCCCAACTCCCTCTATTGCCCAGGATCAGGTCCTGCCTGCGTGTAGCGGAATCCAGCCAGGCTCAGACCCTCACAATGGAAATCGGCATGCAGGTCCCTGATCATATGCACCTCCCCATAATGTCCAGGCCCCACAGCACGGATCACTCGCTGCAGAGCGGAGGCAGCAGTGTCAGCCCCCCCACAGGCTTCCAGCACCCCGGCGCTGGACACGACACAAATCCAAAGGATGAGCCTCTCAACACGGTCACTGAATGAAGCACACCAGCAGCGGGACCGGGAAGGACACACAGCGTAGGGCCAGGCCTCAAAGCGGGGGGGGGGGTGCAGCATCATGTAGGGCAGTCTCTATCTTAGCCCCCGAACCGCCGCCAGGGTCACAGCCCAGGGCACCCCCTCACCACCGGTCAGCTCGCCTTCCACGCAGCTCCTGGCGCCGGGCCCCTCACCCTCTGTGTCCCAGCCGGCAGCTCCACACGAGGTCTCCAGAGCACCACGATCGCCCGGGGCACACGGGGCAGCAAGTGGCGATCAATCCGGTAAACCCCCGGCAGCAGCAATGGGGGCAACAGGAGTAGGGCTGTGGTCATGTAGGAGGTAGGGAGAGCGTTCGCCCAGCGGCCACCACCTTTCCCACGTGGCAGGATCGGGCCGGGATATCGCACCGGCAGCCTCCTCACCGCTCGTCCACAAAATGGCGCCGTGCAGGATCGGAGGCCGTCAACTCACCGCAACCCTGGGCAGGCTCCGTATGGGCGGCCGAAGCTGACGTGGTGCTGGAGGGCCGCCACACCTCCGCTGGGGCCTCGCCAATATGAGGAAGGCTCTCACCATCCGCTGCAATGCCCCACTTTAAGCGCAGCAGGCCTGCACAGCCCCGGGCCTGATTATGGGAGCCGTCCAGGGAGGGCCGCTCTAGTCCCGGCCACAGCAATGCGCCACCTCCGGACTCCGCTGCCGACCGCGTCGGGGTAGTGCAAGAAGCACATCGAACCTCCAAACTTGGTCCGCGGGTGCTGTGTGGGGTCCGGTTCACAAATCAACGAAGTTGCGACCCTGAAGTCTCGCTTTTAGGAGGATAATTGCAGGATTACTGGCTCAGCCGGTGGAGCTCGCTTAGATAGCGGCCATTTCGCTGCCCGGCTAGCCACGCCCCATGGTGCCATTGATTTCTACTCCTTAAGTGACCCAATAAAAATCTAACAACATGGGTATTATTAAAGTTGGAAACTACACAGTCACCCCACCCTTCCTTTATGGAGTGTCCAACCCAAAATGCACGTCTATCCAGAATCATTTGGTTACAGATATCCCATCCCTGAACCCCATCCACCTTCAATTGAGCACTAAGCCAGTGCATTGTTTTAGCCATCAACTGCTAAGTGGATTCTATCTGCCCCTCTTGTAGTATCTGTACATTCTTTAGGACCACCACAAGAGGAGCGGTGGCCGGTGGGAGGTGTAATACTCTAGGACCATTTGCGCCTATGCTGCGGCCCAGAGAATTCTGCACGGCTAATGTGTCACGGTTGGAGGGCCCATTAGCGGGGTTGACCTGATTTCCAGTCTCAACATTAGATAGGTGTTGGAAAAAATTACTGGGAGAACTGCCCCGGGATTTACTATCCGCCCGCCTTGGAATACTCGGAATGAGCTGGGCAAATTCACTCGACGTGTTCCCTATCTCACCCTCATGACCACCTAGTGGGACTAGGTCATCCTTAGAGACAGTACCCACCCCACCATTCCTACTAGACGATACAAGTGGTAAATTGGATATAGGGGGAATGGCGGGAGGGGATTTAGGGTTAACAGGGTCACACAAGACGTTTGTTTTAATTTCAGATGGCCGAATAATTTTACCCAAATTATCCTCAATGTTACAAAGTTTAGATGCCAGAAGCGTTTCATAGTTGGTTAGTCTTTCCTCAATCGAATCCAATCTGTCGAGGATCGGGGATAAAGATGACGAGAACAAAGCCCGACTCTAACCAACAAGACTTCATGGGCATCAGACAGGGGAGCATCCAATAAATCCACATTTGAAGCAACAGAAGTAGAGGTTACGGGCACAGGCACTGAAGACAATGGGGATACTGTTCCACCATTTATGTTAGTTGTTTGCAGTTTAGCATTTTTCTGCCTTTGAGGGCCCCCTCCCCTCTTCCTCTTTACGGCCGGCTCCGGGGTTGGAGCCATGGGTAAAGTAATGGGTTTGGGCACCGACCTTGTGGCAATGCGTGGAGGTATACCACATGGTGCACCCTCTTGGGCCATCTCCGTAGGTAGGGGGGTGATTGGAACCTCCATAATTGTTGAAATTTCCAGAGGTGTCTGTGATGACTGGCTGGCGCCTCTTGCTAGATCAAGGGAGTCCATGGGGGGGCGTGGCTAAGGCGCCGATGTAGGTGGAAGCGGGACTCCGGAGCTCCTCCGCGCCCGCCTCGCACCACCACATATCCTGCGCCCCGAATCGAACCCCGAGCCCACAAAAGTGCCCAGGAGGACATCAGGAGCGCGTAGGGGGAATCCGGAGGACTGGGGGCCCCTGTATCTGTCCCCACTGAACTTTCGGCGGAGAGCGAGGCACCTGGGGAAGCGAGCTCCCAAAATGGCGGCCGCCGTCCCGGCCTGAAACGACTGGTGGCGGAGCCCGGGAGGTGACGAGGAGCCCTGGGACGCTGGGGTGGCTGGCCGTTTGCCGGCGGGGACCCCCTGACAGCCATCAGAGGTGAGGGGCACTGGCTGGCACCTTCGCAAGTGGGACCGGAGGACGAGAGACGGCCGGTTTGCCTGACCCTAAGATGGCGCCGCCCGAGAGCCTGTGACTGCCTTGGCGGCCGTTTGTGGAGCCCCTGGGACCTTGTGGGGCACTGGGTCCGCCCTCCTGGTGGTGGAATCGCCGCGGAGCCCACACCGCCGGCGGACTCGTGGCGCTCGGACGGCGACAGTGAGGAGAGCAGGGGAGGAGGCACTGGCTACCCGCCCCCATGAGGTACCGGATCTGAAGGCGGGAAGGGGCGCCTACCTGGTCAGAGACGCCCGTGTACAGTGCGCCGCATCGGGACTGGTGCTTGCAGGCACGAACTCAACCTGAGACTCCCGGGCGAAGGGGGCCTCGCCAGGCGACCAGACCCAGAGCGCTGGTGCCCCACGACCCTGGTGGAGCGGGACCTGGCCCTTGGGCTGCTTCTCGATCAAGACCCCGCGTGGCGCGGGCCCAGAGATACGCGAAAGCGACGGGCCTGCAACGGAACTGGTGCGGAGAGTGGGAGCGCCGGCGGCCGCCGCAGGGGCACACGAAGCTAGCTGCCCACCAGCATGGTACGAGGTGGCAGGAAGAAGGGCTTCGAAGCCCTGAAGCTGGATGACTCGGGACACCTCGTAGAAGACGACCCACCGGGGCCGGGGGCGGGGAGCTCGACCCACCCGCGGGACCCCTCCCTGGGGGACATCATGCAGGCGATTGTGGCGTCGCGGGAAGCTCTCGAAAAGCGCATAGATACCATCGGATCGGACCTGACCCTACTGAAGGATGACCATAGGAAGCTAAAGGAGCGGGTGGCGACCTCGGAGGTCACCCTGAAAAGTCTGCCTGGGGACGTAGCGGCGCTAAAGACAACACTGGCAGAGATGGCGCAGAAGGTACGAGTGCTGGAGCTCCGAGCTGAGGACAGTGAAGGGCGCTCTCGGCGCAATAACTCCGCCTCGTGGGGGTCCCCGAAAAAGTGGAGGGGCAGGACGCGGTCTCCTACCTGGAGGGCTGGCTGCGGTCTGAGGTGGCCCCAGAAGGACTTTCACCGTTCTTTGCCATTGAACGAGCACACAGAGTCCCTGCACGCCCCCCCAAGCCGGGGGGGCCGCCGCGTCCGATTGTCCTGCGTCTCCTGCACTTTAGAGACAGAGACCATATACTGCGGAAGGTGAGGGACATCCCGGACCTGAGAATCGACAACAGCAGGGTCATGGTCTTCCCGGACTTCACCAGGGATGTGCAAAAACAACGGGCCTCCTTCCTGGCGGTCAAGCGGAAACTGAGATCGCTGCAGCTGCCCTACGCTATGCTGTTCCCGGCGCGGCTGCGGGTGGTCGCTGGGGAGCGCACCCACTTTTTCCTAACACCACAGGAGGCTTGGAGCTGGTTGGATGCCAGGGGGGAGCCGGGCACGGATCCCACGCCGCAGACCCCACCCAGAAGACGCTCCACGGAAACAACGCCGATGCGACGATCTGGCTCCCCATCGGGATGGCAGCAGGAACGAGCCAAGGCGGTGCAGGCAGTGGTGGCCATCAGCCAGGGAGACGCCAGCCCCTCCAGTAGCGCATCGGAGCAGTCGAAGACCAGTGCTCCCAGCCCTGGCTCCAGCAGTGGGCACGAGCTATCAGAGACAGACCTGCCGGTGGTGACTCCCCAAACAGCGGATGGTATCCTTGGCTGATCTGGATCGTGGGACACTGGCCGCATATGTAAGGTACTGGGGTATGGAGGGGGGCCGCTTCCGGACGCTATGCAGTGAGGTGCGGATACCCCCCGGGACTTATCACTGAGATCTTGGGGGAGGGGAGAGTCGGGGGACCTCTCCTGAGTGTTGTTGGGGGAGGTGGGGCGGGGGCGGGGGGCTTCGGGCCTGTCTGGGGCCGGCATCACTGCCACTCCAGCCCTATTCTGTAGTGATACGCTTTTGACACTTGAGCTTGGATGGGGTTTCCACGTTGGTTGTCTGTCCTGGGGTGTGGGAGTTGGGGTAGTTTGGTTACGCAAGTTGGGGGGGGACGAGGGTGGGACCTGGGCGTGCTGGGGGGGCCGCTGAGAGGGCGAATAGGACACAGTGGACTCTACCATGGGATCCGACTTAGGCTACAAATGTCTCACATGGAACGTAAGGGGGATGCACTCGATGCATAGGCGACACAAGATCCACTCCTATCTGGTCAGGCGGGGCATACACATCGCCTTCCTTCAGGAAACGCATCTGCTAGCTAAGGAAGGGAAGGCACTGCAGCGACGCTGGAGGGGGCAGGTCTATCACACTGGCTACTCTGCTTATGGTAGGGGGGTGGCCATTTGGATACGGGCGGGGGTACCCTTTCAGTGTACACAACAGGTAATTGACCCGGAGGGGAGATACATAATGGTGCGAGGCAAGCTGGATGGGGGGGACCTTAACCTGGGTTGCTTATACGCCCCGAATGTGGACCAGCCTGCATTTCTCTCTCTACTGTCCAATAAACTAGCCCCGTTCTTAGTGGAACCCTTGCTCCTGGGCGGCGACTTTAACAGTGTGGCTGACGTTGCCCTGGACAGATCTCACCCCCCCTACCGAATGCACCAGCTGGTAGACTTGCACTCGCGCGCTCCGCCTGGAAACGCCAGTGGGGACTGGTCGACTCCTGGAGGGCTAACCACCCGTCGGACAGGGACTACTCGTTCTTCTCCGCTCTCCATGAGTTGCACGTCCGCATAGATGCCTTCCTGTGCTCCCAGGACGTGCACGCAGAAGTGTGCCACAGTGAGTATCTCACGCGCTCGATCTCTGACCATAATCCGCTTCTCGTGCGGATGCGCAGGTCGCAAATCCGCCCGAGGATCCCGGCTTGGAAACTCCGCCCTGAGGCACTAGACGATCAGCTCTTCCGTACCACAATTGCCTCGGGCATCGAAGCTCACTTCCAGGTGAACGCGTGCACGGCGGGCTCGGCTGCGACGGAATGGGACGCCTTCAAATCTGTGATACGGGGCCAGTGCATTGCGACGTCATCGGGGGTGCGGAGAACGTTACTGGAGGAAATTGAGAAAGAGGACAGGACGCTGCGGGGGCTGGAGAGGGCAAGGCCTGAACAGCCGGACACCCACGAGGCCCTGCTGGAGGCGCGAGAGGCGGTGGCGGCGACGGTGGAGCGCCTCCGGTACTTTGACTACAAGGCCTACCTCACGCGAGCGCACTCGGAACGCGACAAGTCAGGAGCTCTTCTGGCCTGGCTGGCCAATCCGGCTCGTCGGAGCTCGGTCATCCTTGAGCTCAGGGACCATGCGGGGGCGGCGCAATTTGATCAACAGGGGATCAACGCGTTGTTCTACGACTACTACACGGAACTCTACCGCAGCAGGGTCCTCCCTTCGCTGGAGGAATTCCAGGCCTTTATGGTGGGTCTTGACCTGCCGGTACTGGAAGAGGAGGACGCGCAGCGGCTCGGGGACAAGATCGAGGAGAGAGAGGTGCGGGTCGCCATCAAGAGCATGGCGAGGAACAAGACGCCGGGCACCGACGGATTCCCTACGGAATTCTATCTCACCTACGCGGATCTCCTTGCGCCCCGGCTGACGTGGCTGTACAACGAGTCGAAGCGGCTGGGTTGTCTTCCTGCGACCACGAGGGAGGCTCTGATCGTCCCCCTGCTGAAGCCGGGCAAGCAACCGTGGGACAGAACAGCGTACCGCCCACTGTCCATGCTCAACCTGGACTACAAGATTTTAAGCAAGATCTTGGCGACGCGATTGCTCCCCCACATGCCCATGCTGGTTCACGCGGACCAGTCGGGTTTCATCCCGGCCCGCAATACGGCGCTTAATGTGCGGCGACTCCTACATGTACTGGAGGCTGACACCTATGACGGCGACGAGGCAGTGGTGTTTGCTGTCGATATGGAGAAGGCCTTTGACAGCCTGGAATGGCCTTATCTCTTCCACGTTCTGCGCACGCTGGGCCTCGGCGAAGGCTTCGTAAATTGGACGATGCTGCTCTACCAGAACGCGACGGCGAGAGTCAGAACTGGGAGGGTTATCTCTGAGATGTGCAGGGTGGGCAGGGGCACCCGCCAGGGATGTCCTCTCTCCCCCCTGCTGTTTGCCCTGGCTGTCGAACCCCTTGCAGCGCGAACCCGGCTGGGCCAGGCGTATCAGGGCCTGGACGTCTATGGACAGGTACACCACATCGCATTATATGCAGATGATCTGCTGATGTTCCTGGCGAACTCGGCGGACTCCCTGTGTGGAGCTAAGACCCTCCTGCAATCGCTGAGCAGAGTATCGGGCCTCCGAGTGAACTGGGCGAAGTCCCACCTATTCCCAGCCCGCCCACGGAGAGCATGCCCTCAAACTACGGAGGGCGTGACGTGGGAAGAGAGGAGCCTGCGATACCTTGGCACCTCGATCTTCCATGACACGGCTGATATCCTTGAGGGAAATATCGGATCGGCGATCAGGCACACTAAAGGGAACTTTGACTTTTGGAGCACGCTCCCATTGTCACTCATGGGGAGAGTGGCGCTACTCAAGATGGTGACCTTACCGCGGCTGCTTTACTTCTTCGGGACCCTCCCGATCTGGATCCCGGCGAGCTACTTTCGGCGTCTGAGATCGATGGTTATCCGCTTTCTGTGGGGGGCGGGCAGGCACAGGGTGGCGCATGCCACACTTCTCCGCCCTCGGGCGGATGGAGGACTGGCAGTGCCGGACTACGAGCTCTACTACCTGGCGGCGCAACTGCAATGGCTAACACAGTGGGTAGCAAGAGCCAGAAAAGGGGAGGACGGATCAGGAGAACCGGCGGGCCCGGTCCAGGTGTTGTCCCGGATTGTCCTGGGACTTCCGATGGGAGATTTCCACCTTACTCAGGAGTTTGCGACGGCCCGAAAATGCTGGAACAGATATCGCCGAAGGAGCGGTATTACGGTTCCGTACGCACCTGAGATCCCACTTAAACTCTGCGGGGCACTTCCGCACGGGGGCTCGTGGCGCGGGCTAGACGGTTGGGACCAGCAAGGGCTGTCATCCATGGGCGACCTGTACGAAAACGGGGCGATGTTGCCCTTCGACCTCCTGAAGGACCGCTTTGAGCTGGCGGGAGGGGACTTCCTCCTTCACGCTGCATTAACGGCGGCGATCCGCAAACACTGGAGGGCGGGCATGTTGGAGCCACCGCTGTCCCTGGGCTGCCAGTACGTCGTGATGATGGCGGGGACGGTCAAGGCTGTCACGTGCCTATATCGACGCATGGTCTCGGAGTCCGTCGCTCCACTGCTGGCCTTGAAGGCGAAATGGGAGGCTGACTTGGCGACTGAGATCCCCGAGGAGGCATGGAATGGCATACTGGAAGGGGCCCGAAACGGGACGCGCAACGCGAGGTTCCAGCTGGTGCACTTTTATGTCCTACACAGGGCCTACCGGACCCCTGACAAACTACATAAATACTTCCCGGCCCACTCGGCGTCCTGCCCACGTTGCCCGGCGGATCTCGCCGATTTCCAACACATGTTCTGGTCCTGTCCTGAGCTGGGGTCCTTTTGGAGGGAGGTAGTGGAGGTTCTGAGGGAGGTAACAGAGAGGGACCTGCAACTCACCATGGCATACTGCATACTACACTGGTTCCCACGCACATCAAAAAACAAGGTTACTATCAAGTTTCTGGATTTGGGGCTCCTCCTGGCGAAACGGGCCATTACGTCCCAATGGAAGGCGACCAGGGGCCCCACGGTAGAGCGCTGGAAGGCTGAACTACATAAATGGGCCCGGTGTGAGGGTGAGCTTCGTCTGCAGGCCGCGCTCAGGTCAGGCAATGACATGGCACTGGAGAGGGCCAGGGCATGGGAGGGGCTGGTCCTGGATCTCACGCTCCTGGACATGGAAGAGGAGGACACCCTGGTGCATAGTCCGGCTCCGGCGGTGCGCCCGCCTGACGGGGGGATGACTTAGGCCCACTCTGCTGATCCCCTATTTGCATTCCAATGTGGTGACTTACGAATAGTTGCTGATAAATCCTGGTGCTCTGCTTCGGATCTGGTCAAGTTGGGAGGGTTGAGAACTCGGTTCGGTGGTACTCTGGCACGCCTGGGTGGGTGGGGGGTCTGGGCGGGGTGGGGGACGGTTCTGGGTGGTTCTGGGCGAGGGTAGAGGGGTAGGCGGGGATGGGAGTGTTGAGGGGGGAGGGGGGATGGATGTTCAGTAAGGGTAAAAAGCGACTCTTGGTTCAACTGGACTTGGGGCGCGGAAGAGGGAGCGTGAGGACCGAAAAGCAGCTCTGCCATTTCCCAACCACTTGGTATTTATGGACCGATACAGAATGCTCCAGCGCAGTTTTTTCCCCCATGGTATTGCCGCTCAACCTCTGGGGTGTGAGCTGAATGGCTGTGTGATACGGGGGTGGGGGAGTTGCGCTTCAATTGAGCGCCAAGGGAAATGGCTCGAATATACTGTATGCATTCATGACATTGCTGCAATAAAAAGATATTTACAAAAAAAAAAATCAAGGGAGTCCATGGCTAGGGTCAGGGGGCATTCAAGAGAGCGTGCAGCTACCAAGCCACCTAGCGATGAACGTTTGGTCTGCAGGGGGTCTAAGGAGAGTCTTTTCTTGGTCAATGCAATCTCATGGGCTAAGACAGAGCTCCGGCTCTGATTAAGAATTGATCCAAAGTCCCAACAACGCTTCCCCCAGTCAACGCCGATCTGCCTTTTACCTCACAAGTGGACATTCTGGCAGGGGACAAAAAGAAGGTAAAAAGTGCAAAGTACAAGATTCCCAGGTAATTATTAACCTAGATGTAACAGGGATGATAGAACAACTAACCAGGACGGCCACAGTGGTTAGAGAGGGGGCCCAGCACGGCCTTTTCCTGTCTCTAATGGGCTCAAACGGGCCCGCCCTTGGCCCGGGCTTCGCGTGCACGCGTCCCGCGATGCGGAGTCCCTGTTGCACTTTTCAGCACCTCCTGGCACGATGATGCGGTGTGTGGCGTGCAGCGCCGCAAAGGATGGCGGGGTTAGTGGTCCACAGGCGGGGCGAGGCAAGATGCAGGCTCTAGCCCCCAGCGACGGCATCCCAGAAGGTAAGTGGTGGCTCGCACAAGGCTATTGCCGGGTGAAAATTACGGGCTCCTGCATTGCCGGGGCCCTGTCCCCCTTTTCAGTGCCTCCTGGCACGATGATGCTGTGCGCCGCGTGCAGCACCGCAAAGGATGGCGGGATTAGTAGTCCACGGGCGAGGCAAGATGCTAGCTCTAGCCCCCAGCGACGGCGTCCCAGCAGGTAAGTGGCGGCACGCAGAAGGCTATTGCCTGGTGAAAATCACGGGTCAAATAATAATAATAATAATGTCCAAGTGTATGATGAACAAACATGTAGCATGTGTAGTAATGGTGTGTCACTATGCCATCCTTACAGGTCGACCCACATCAGAAGCAGGAAATTTGGCTGACCATTGTCCGGGCTGTGAGATCTATATACGCCACTGCTAGAAGAGGTGGCAGGACCTCCGTGGCTGGACCCGGAGGATTGCAAGAGTCCAGCTGAAACTGTCACCTCCTCGCAAAAGGGGTGGATGACGGACCCTGACCCCCCACATGATCCGGATACTGACGGTGGTCTTCCCTGACCTGGATGGGCAGTTGAAGGCCAGAAAGCAGCAAGGAGGAGGTGAGATTGTGCCATTTTGCTGAACCATTACTGACATGCATGTTGAACTCCCTCAGCCTGGTAACACCCACACAGATTGTCTGTCTGCTGATACAACACTTATGTGGCAAAACTGTAATGATGCCCCATTATCATCTGATGCCCAGGTGTGTCCCTTTCGGTCTGTGATATGTGTCACTTAGGTCCTGTATATTTTCTGTAGTCCAAGGTTAATGTGAACAACACCATATACAACAGGTGCATTAAGTTGACCATCATGAGTGAGGTAATTGTATGACATGTGTCAGCACATTGATTCAAATATGACCTGTACTCTGTGTGGTACATGAATAAATGTTTGAAATGCTGATCTGGGTCAACACAGGTTTGTGAGAAATTTACTACATACCCGTGCAGCAGGTGAGACCAATGTTGATGCCTCAAACAAATGAAATGGATAAGCGTTCAAAAAGCATAGTCACCTGCCTAGTGCTCCTGGTAATCCTATGTTTCACATGGACAAAGGACAGGTATGCCAACTCAGGCCATCTGAGACACTGTCACATCTTATTTTTGTGTGTCAGACAAACCTTTGTAAAAGGGGGTAGGAGCACACGGTCTTCATGTCTCAGCGTCATTACCTCTGGGTAGCTTGGTAGTAGTAGTGCCTCATTTTCAGTTCATTACAAAGTTCGTAGTAATAATAGGCTATTGCCTTAATTTGTTATCGCGTATCCCTAGACACGTGTTTCTGGATTCCTCCGTCATCAGTAGAAAAAAAGTTGTAGGTTGCTGGACATGCTGCTGCTTACTTTTCACAGGCATAATTCCACTCAGGGCATCCAGGCGCTCCCAAGCTCGTCAGCTCAGGCGGCTCAAAGGAGCCAATTTAAACAGTAAAAGGGGGTAGGAGCACACTGTCTTCACGTCTCAGCTTCATTACCTCTGGGCAGCTTGGTAGCTGTAGTGCCTCATTTTCACTTCACTACAAAGTTCGTTGTGATAATTGGCTAATGCCTTAATTTGTTATCGCGTATCCCTAGACACGTGTTTCGGGATTCCTCCGTCATCAGTAGGGAAAAAGTCGTAGGTTGCTGGACATGCTGCCGCTTAATTTTCACAGGCATAATTCCACTCAGGGCATGCAGGCGCTCCCAAGCTCGTCAGCTCAGGCGGCTTAAGGGAGCCAATTTAAACAGTAAAAGGGGGTAGGAGCACACTGTCTTCACGTCTCACGTCATTACCTCTGGGCAGCTTGGTAGCTGTAGTGCCTCCTTTCCAGTTCACTACAAAGTTCGTAGTAATAATAGGCTAATGCCTTAATTTGTTATCGCGTATCCCTAGACACGTGTTTCGGGATTCCTCCGTCATCAGTAGGGAAAAAGTCGTAGGTTGCTGGACATGCTGCCGCTTAATTTTCACAGGCATAATTCCACTCAGCATTACCAGCAACCCTAGATGATTTTTCTTTGCTCTCTAATACGGCTGCTCTCTACTGAAGACGGGCTCAACCCAGAAACATGTGGCTAGAGATATACAGCAATGTCTGCACCAACTTTGGTGAAACACTCCAGCTAATTTTGAAGTGAGTTTGAACTGTGTACTGCATTTACCAGGATGCAAAGGGGCGAACTGTGCTGGGACTGTGAGGCAGTGTGCTCCCAACCCCCATTCTGTTCAAAAGGCTGCCTTGAGCCAGCAAGTTGACGAGCTTTGGAGATGCACCCGTGTGCCTATGAGTGGTACTGTGACCTGAGAGAAACTTGGCAGCCTTTCCAGCAACCTCAAATGATTTTTCTTTGCTTTCTAATACTGCTGCTCTCTACTGAAGACGGGCTCAACCCAGAAACACGTGTCTAGAGATATACAGCAATGTCTGCACCAACTTTGGTGAAACACTCCAGCTAATTTTGAAGTAAGTTTGAACTGTGTACTGCATTTACCAGGATGCAAAGGGGCGAACTGTGCTGGGACTGTGAGGCAGTGTGCTCCCAACCCCCATTCTGTTCAAAAGGCTCCCTTGAGCCAACAAGTTGACGAGCTTTGGAGATGCACCCGTGTGCCTGTGAGTGGTACTGTGACCTGAGAGAAACTTGGCAGCATTTCCAGCAACCCCAGATGATTTTTCTTTGCTCTCTAATACTGCTGCTCTCTACTAAAGACGAGCTCAACCCATAAACATGTGTCTAGAGATATACAGCAATGTCTGCACCAACTTTGGTGAAACACTCCAGCTAATTTTGAAGTAAGTTTGACCTGTGTACTGCATTTACCAGGATGCAAAAAGGGGAACTGTGCTGGGACTGTGAGGCAGTGTGCTCCCAACCCCCATTCTGTTCAAAAGGCTCCCTTGAGGCAACAAGTTGACGAGCTTTGGAGATGCACCCGTGTGCCTGTGAGTGGTACTGTGACCTGAGAGAAACTTGGCAGCATTTCCAGCAACCCCAGATGATTTTTCTTTGTTCTCTAATACTGCTGCTCTCTACTAAAGATGGGCTCAACCCAGAAACACGTGTCTAGAGATATAGAGCAATATCTGCACCAACTTTGGTGAAATGCCCCAGCTAATTTTGAAGTGAGTTTGAACTGTGTACTGCATTTACCAGGATGCAAAGGGGCGAACTGTGCTGTGACTGTGAGGCAGTGTGCTCCCAACCCCCATTCTGTTCAAAAGGCTCCCTTGAGCCAACAAGTTGACGAGCTTTGGAGATGCACCTGTGTTCCTGTGAATTGTACTGTGACCTGAGAGAAACTTGGCAGCATTTCCAGCAACCCCAGATAATTTTACTTTGCTCTCTAATACTGCTGCTCTCTACTGAAGACGGGCTCAACCCAGAAACACGTGTCTAGAGATATACAGCAATGTCCGCACCAACTTTGGTGAAACACTCCAGCTAATTTTGAAGTAAGTTTGGCCTGTGTACTGCATTTACTAGGATGCAAAGAGGCGAACTGTGCTGGGACTGTGAGGCAGTGTGCTCCCAACCTCCATTCTGTTCAAAAGGCTGCCTTGAGCCAGCAAGTTGAGGAGCTTTGGAGATGCACCCGTGTGCCTGTGAGTGGTACTGTGACCTGAGAGAAACTTGGCAGCATTTCCAGCAACCCCAGATGATTTTTCTTTGCTCTCTAATACTGCTACTCTCTACTGAAGACGGGCTCAACCCAGAAACACGTTTCTAGAGATATACAGCAATGTCTGCACCAACTTCGGTGAAACACTCCAGCTAATTTTGAAGTAAGTTTGAACTGTGTACTTCATTTACCAGGATGCAAAGGGGCGAACTGTGCTGGGACTGTGAGGCAGTGTGCTCCCAACCCCCATTCTGTTCAAAAGGCTCCCTTGAGGCAACAAGTTGACGAGCTTTGGAGATGCACCTGTGTGCCTGTGAGTGGTACTGTGACCTGAGAGAAACTTGGCAGCATTTCCAGCAACCCCAGAAGATTTTTCTTTGTTCTCTAATACTGCTGCTCTCTACTGAAGACGGGCTTAACCCAGAAACACGTGTCTAGAGATATACAGCAATTTCTGCACCAACTGTGGTGAAATACTCCAGCTAATTTTGAAGTAAGTTTGAACTGTGTACTGCATTTACCAGGATGCAAAGAGGCGAACTGTGCTGGGACTGTGAGGCAGTTTGCTCCCAACCCCCATTCTATTGAAATTCATGTGTCTGACTCCGTGACAGTGTGTTCAGGCCTAACTTTTAAAATTTCACATGTGGCAAATGTATTAAATATGGACAGACATCTAGGGCCAGATGTAGGTGGCCATTTACTGGCCGGTAACGGCCGATTTCGGCCGTTACCGACCGGTAAAAGCAAATTGAGATGTAGGGCCCTGTATTTTACAGAATCGGTAAATTTACCGATCGGTAAATTTACCGATTCTGTAAAATACCGAATCGGTATTGTATCAGATTCGGTAACATTGATATGTAGGTGGGACTCTTCTGAGTCCCACAAGCATTACAGAATCGGTATTTTACCATCAAATTCTATTTGATGGTAAAATACCGATTCCGGTGTGCATGCACATGTGTGCATGCACACCTGTGCCATATGACAGGCAGACCTGCCCTTAGGGCAGGTATGCCTGCCACATGGCACCCGAACCTTTTTTGGGGGTGCTAGAGGGTGTCAAAGTGACACCCCCTGCACCCTTGTCAAAATCGGTATTTAAGCCCATAGGAATGAATGGAGCATTACCGGTCGGTATTTACCGAATCGGTAAATACCGATTTTTACCGATTCGGTAAAAGGGAACATCTGGATTCCCTACATACCCACCCCTCACATTTACCGATTGTTAATTACCGAATCGGTAAAATTCGGTAATTTTCGGTAATTAACAATCGGTAAATGTTACTTACCTACATCTGGCCCCTAATGTATGGACTTTGCCTCAGATACACAGGACAAAACATGTGTGTGTCACCCCTTGGCTCTGCATAATGGTAGCTTCAACATAGATGTGTTTGCTGCATTATTTTGTTCTTGGGAGCTGGCAAAATGTTCATGTATACAGATTTGTTAATTCATATACTCCAATGCCTCAGTAGAACAATGTGAGCTTGTCAAAGTGTTTCAATTGTGTGTAGCACATAGGGGAAATGTATACTTGACCACTAGAGATGTTGCTTTAACAGTGAATACATGAGTGTGACATGGTGCTGACTGTAAAGTCGGGATTCCCTGCCACTGTAACAAGAGTCAGTACAGACTGTTTAGCCAGACAGGCCAGTGGTATAGTATGCCACATGAAAAATTGTGAAGATGCAGTATTTGTACTTGTCTGTTGTCCTGCATGCAGACCATTATAGCATTGACGTTCAAGACATAAGCCCTCATGGTGACTGGGGATGGAAGTATGCTCATCATGCCAACTTATGAATTTGTCCATCCCATTTGCTGTGCCCATTCCTGACTCCCTTGCATGAGATGGGATATGTTTGTAATGACACATGACACTCAGGAGAATCACTGATCAGACAATAGGCAAAATAGTGCGCTGTTGGCCATGTATTTAGGGAAATTTTAAATACATCTAACAGATGGTTCCATTGCCATCATGTGTTTGGGGACCATGGTTCACTGGCAGACTGACAAGTGCCATGTTCACATATGTCTAATGAATATAAAAAGTGGCATTAACATTATACAAGAGCTTGCTCTGTGATGTGTTGTGATAGAACTCATGTGTCAAGTCTATGCAGATGACTGATGTGAATCTGTTCCTCCTTGTTCACAGCATCATCTACGGCTAATGGAGGAGACAGTTCTACGGACCAAAAGGAAGCAGCTAGCCAGATTGGGTCCACTGTGGAAGAGGAGGGACCCAGTGGCACGGAGAGTGAGCAGAGCCACACTGAGGGACGCTCAGAAACATTCACATCAGCTGAGGACCATTCCAGCTTCAGTGATGACTCCCTTGTGGTGGTGTATTTTACCAGAGCAGAGGCCACAACAACAGAATCTGTCCCCGCTATTACCACCATCTCCACCCTCACAGCTGCTCCCATTCCAAAGGTCCGTGGACCCTCCCGTGATGGGGCGCATCTCTCCTTTGGTCCAGGCACTGCACCCCCTGCATCTGTCACCCCTGCTGCCCTGAGTGTGGAGTCTGTTGACTTGCTCAAACAGATACATGTGGGGCAGTCATCCATGCTGAGTGTCCTCCATGCACACATCAGTCTATTGACACAATTGGTGTTATACATGGAGGGCATGTCAGCACACATGTCTGCTTTACAGCAGACTAACCAGTCCATGGCCTCCTCACTGACAGCAGTAGTGTCCCTCCTACAACAGTACCTCACCCCTCCTACCTCTGCTCCATCCACAGTCCACACTAACCTACCTGACCAAAGCACACTCCCACAGGCAGATGCACACACCCCAACAGACACAAGCAGCACACAGCAACCTAAAACAAAATCCAAACAAACATGCACGCACACTCAGGGGACTGACATCAAACACACCCATCCACAACCACTCTGCATTCCACAGCTACTTCTTCCTCCAAAACCCCTACCCATGACTCTCTTGCAACCCCGCTTCCCAGAGGATCTTCCTCTGTGACCTGGCCTCTTCCCCATTGTATCATCAGACCAGACTCGCAAGGGGAAGAGGAGATCACCACACACAGAGGAGATCCACCACTGCACTCGCAACCCTCCCCTAAGAGTAGGAACACTGGGGCCCCCATCCATATATCCCCCAGGACAAAGGAAAGCAAACCCTTATCACCATCCCACACTTCCACCACAAAATCTACATCTTCCAGAACCCAGGCCACCCCTCCCAAAGTTCACCCCTGACAAGCCATCCCAGGTTCACCCACACATCATTACACCATCCCCAAGATGATAAGGCCCTCCCCCTACCACAAGCACTTCCACTCACACAACACCACACCCTCAGACAGTTCCAGACACTGCAGTGGAGACCCTGGCCCCCCAATCTGACCTGTCCACTGCAGTGGAGCCACCACCCCCTTAATCCGACATGCCCACGCAGTGGAGCCACAACCTCCTCAATCCCACATGTCCACTACAGTGGAGCCACAACCCCCTCAATCCCACATGTCCACTGCTATTGCTACAGACATTCCAGTAACCCCCATCCCTCCCATAACCCATTCTGGTACACCCTAATTCTGTCCCTGTGGTGCCTGGACTGCCCCTAAAGATGCCCCTCCAAGGGGAGATGTCCGCTAGTTATGTCAGTGCATGCAAGCAATGGATAACGACTCATCGTGTTTACCCCCTGAAGAACTCAATAACATGGACTGGCCATTGGCTTTATTGTTCTTCATGATTTTTCATTTTTAAATGCAAATGCTGAATAAAGCTTTTGTTGATTTGCATTTCATGTATATAATGTTGCTGATGAGTGTACTGAAATTGCTGTTGAAATCTTTTTTAGTGACAATAATGATATGGTGATGTGATGGACTCCATGTGGTCCATGGTATATGTTTCCTATTTCAGTATGTATCGGAGTCATCATTTACTGCAATTGCAGGTTGTCAGGATCCACATTGTTTTGGACAAGGAGTGTGACATTCTTTTCACGAACTCCCATCTTTGGCTTACACTTTTGCACATATGTCGTGCTGACATTTGTACACATTGTAAATATTTTAACGGTACGACTATCCCCAATGGACATGCAGAATAGTGCATTGATGATGAACAAGTCATCTGTCTCATCAGTGCAACTTGGTAAACAGGGATTCTGACTACGCGCAGATGACTTTGGAGAAACACCTGTACACAGGCTGATGGGACCAAAGTATTCTGTGTGTTGTAATTGTTGGATCGATGTCCGAGTACCATTCTGACATGGTAGACCCCTGCCAAAACCAAGCTTGAAACAGCTGATCTTTCACAGTAGTGAAATCACTTCATGGCAGTGTGTTAATCTGTGACATTTTCTGAGCCCATGTTGTGTGTCATGTGAGCATGACTCTCTGTAGTCTAAGCCCTTTTTCTACCAAGACTGTAGTCCCAGCTGATGTTTCTGTTTGGAAAGCTTGCTGTGTAGCCCAGTGCTTTGTCAACCTATTTGGCTTTGAGTGTCCAGGATGTGGTTGCATGGGTAAAATTGAGTCATTTTAGTGTCATCCCTGGTTAGGGTTGAGATAAGGGCCTGCATTGTGGGCAAACTTACATTTGACATATATTTGATTTCTGAGTTCCATTTGTGCTAACAACATCGGTGTGTTTTTGATATGTCTTCTGTTTTTGTTAGTTTGGCACTTGTATGTGTATATGACTGCTCACACTCAGCAGATTCTACCCTTCCCTTTTGTCTGATGGCAACATGTCTTATTTGCAGGCCTCCTTGAGAGTTTCATTGTTCTGGGACAGTGTTAAATTTGCCAATGTGTCTGATACATTTCATTTTAAGCACATATACTTCATCCTAAACAGTGAGACCAATTTCAGCATGTGTAATGACTAGCTATGTGTATTGTGTTTGTAAAACACAGATCCCACCATCACCCCTGGTATAGTCATGGGTGCATGTGTGTGCAATGTCACAAGTCAAAGTAGGCTTAGCTGATGCACATTGCTGCTGATCAAGGTGTGTGCTGTTTAGACTGGCCAAATGTGACTTTTCCCTTGGCAAGACCCCTACCTACATTGTGGCCTTACATTACAGGCCATGCCCTGTGAGTAATGTTTGGGTATGTGTGACGACAGTTGTTCTGGCAAGACATGTGACAGCGTGGAAGAGTGAGTGTGCTCCGAAGTATGGGCCACATCCTAATTTATCATCACAGAAGGTCAGCAGACAGGATACAGTCACCACACTGTAGTAACCTTGAGGGTACTGCGGAAGAGAGTCAGTCTCTTGATGTATTGTTTGTTGTTCCACCAAGCTTGTTCCAAATGTGACTGTTGTGAACCCGATCATCAAACAATGCCTGATTGCCCACATTCAGTAACACAGTTCTTGAGATACTTCTGGATTATACTCAACACACATATGTCTCAGTGGAGTTCAGCCCATCATTGTGGAGAAGTGCGGCTCAATGATTAGAGCGGCAGACCCTGATGCAGAGGTCTAGCCTGGGACCAGGGTTCAATTCCTCGCCTTGGCAGGTCTTGGGCTCAAAAATTCCACGGACCTGATAATTCTCGCCTCGGTGTCTATTCCAATCATGGAGTCCCACTCTGCAACTCTGGGCAATAGCTTGCTTCATCTCCACAACGGCCCCCACAACGCTAAGGATGCCTGGCCTCCACCTTGGGGGTGCCCAGGAGTGGACGCCTCACAGGGAAAGCCAGGATGGGTTCCACAGTGGTATTCGTACAAGCGCCTTGAGACCCTTGCGGTGAGTAGTGCGCTATACAAGTATCAATTTTTTATTTTTTTTATTGTTTGTGTTGGCCGAGCCTAGAGACACTTCCACACACACACACATGTTGTGTTTGTTCTGCAGTGTGTGGCTGGCTGGTTGTCTTAGTGCATCTTCGCCCATAGATTTCTACTGGCTTTGAGGGGCATTGAGTGGATGTTTGTTAGACTTTTTTTATCCATTGGCCCTGGGACTCCTACATCTTCAGTCTGCACATCCATCATGTTTTTTAAATCGCCATTGCTGCCACAGGGGGGGACAGGATCTCATCAAAAATGTGGTTTCCGATGGAATCCTTTGTATTTGTGTCTGTTTGTTAACAAATGTGTGTTTAAGCATTTTGATGGTCACTTCTTACATTGTCCAATTGAACATTGGTGGCAGTGTTTGGCCCCAAAGGCAATGATTGGCTGCACATGGCTGAGAGTATTTTTAAATGCAAAAACAACAGGTGATGGACCGAATGTGGATCAATGTCACACACTCAACCCATTCCAAAGATCTGGGCTCAAATCCATCGTTTTTTTGCACTCCACACCACCCTGGGTTAGACAATGGCGATATGCAAATCAGCTCTGACCCTGTGCCCCATGGGAACAGTCCAGTCCGAACTACAAAAGCCATGTCCTTCCCAGAACGGAATCAAGCATCCGAGGACCGGACCGGTTTCGAGGTAACACCTCTCATCAGCCCGGCTAGCTTGACTCCAGTGGTGTGGAGTGCCTGGGACCCACGTCTGGGCATCCCCAGCGCACTTAGGGCGGAATATGCAAAAACAACAGGTGATGGACCGAATGTGGATCAATGTCACACACTCAACCCATTCCAAAGATCTGGGCTCAAATCCATCGTTTTTTTGCACTCCACACCACCCTGGGTTAGACAATGGCGATATGCAAATCAGCTCTGACCCTGTGCCCCATGGGAACAGTCCAGTCCGAACTACAAAAGCCATGTCCTTCCCAGAACGGAATCAAGCATCCGAGGACCGGACCGGTTTCGAGGTAACACCTCTCATCAGCCCGGCTAGCTTGACTCCAGTGGTGTGGAGTGCCTGGGACCCACGTCTGGGCATCCCCAGCGCACTTAGGGCGGAATATGCAAAAACAACAGGTGATGGACCGAATGTGGATCAATGTCACACACTCAACCCATTCCAAAGATCTGGGCTCAAATCCATCGTTTTTTTGCACTCCACACCACCCTGGGTTAGACAATGGCGATATGCAAATCAGCTCTGACCCTGTGCCCCATGGGAACAGTCCAGTCCGAACTACAAAAGCCATGTCCTTCCCAGAACGGAATCAAGCATCCGAGGACCGGACCGGTTTCGAGGTAACACCTCTCATCAGCCCGCTAGAATGTGGATCAATGTCACACACTCAACCCATTCCAAAGATCTGGGCTCAAATCCATCGAGAGTATTTTTAAAAGCACAACCATGTTTGCCTCAACAGATATGTTTTTGTTTGGCACACAACCACTACTTTGTCACTATATTGCTTGTGGTTTTAGGCCCAAAAAACATACATGTTTGATTGAACATGCTGGGGGTTTGAACCTCACACTCACCTTTTGGTCACTACAGTGATGGGGGGGGTTATACCCCTTATCCCCTATGTGCTTGAACATATTGGGAGTTTGAACCCCACACTCACCTTTTGGTCACTACAGTGATGGGGGGGGGGCTATACCCCATATCCCCTATGTGCTTGAACATCTTGGGGGTTTGAAACCCACACTCACCTTTTGGAAACTACAGTGATGGGGGTATGTCTAATTTTTTTCAATATGTGTTACTTTTGCAGCCAGTTTACACACTTGGCATGAAAGTAGTAGGGGTGTTCGGCTTCCAGCCCCTATAGGGTGGACAATACTGGGAGTGATGGACACATACCCCCATTGGGTGGACAGTGCTGGTAGGGATAGACATCCACCCCCTATGGGGTAGGTAATGTGGGAGGGATACACATCCACCCCTATGGGGTGGACATTGCTGGTGGGGATAGACATCCACCCCCTATGGGGTGGACAGTGCTGGTAGGGATAGACATTCACCGCCTATGGTGGACAATACCGGTAGGGGTAGACACCCACCTCCTATGGGGTGGACAGTGCTGGTAGGGATAGACATTCACCCCCTATGGTGGACAATGCCGTTGGGGTAGACACCCACCCCCTATGGGGTGGACAATGCTGGTAGGGATACACATCCACCCTTTATGGGGTGGAGAGTGCTGATAGGGATATACACCCACCTCCTATGGGGTGGACAGTGCTGGTATGGATAGACATCCACCCCCTATGGGGTGGACAATGCTGGTGGGGATAGACATCCACCCCCTATGGGGTGGACAATGCTGGTTGGGATACACATCCACCCCCTATGTGGTGGACAATGCTGGTAGTGATGGGCATCCACCCCCTCTGGGGTGGACAATGCTGGTTAGGGTACACATCCACCCCCTATGGGGTAGACATTGCTGGTAGGCATAGACATCCACCCCCTATGGGGTGGGCAATACTGGTAGGGATAGACAACCACACCCTATGGGGTGGGGTGGGCAAGGCTAGTAGGGATATACACCCACCCCCTATGTGGTCGACAATGCTTCAAAGGATAGACACCCATCCCCTATGGGGTGTACAATGCTGGTTGGGATACACACCCTCCCCCTATGGGGTGGACATTGCTGGTGGGGATAGACATCTACCCCCAATGGGTTGGGTAATGCTGGTAGGGATAGACATCTACCCCCTATGGGGTGGGCAATGCTGGTAGGGATACACACCTACCCCCTATGGGGTGGACAATGCTGGTAGGAATAGACATCCACCCCTTTGGGATGGACAGTGCTGGGTGGGATAGACATCCACCCCCTATGGGGTGGACAGTGCTGGTCGGGATAGACATCCACCGGCTATGAGGTAGACAATGCTGGTAGGGATACACATCCACCCCTATGGGGTGGAGAGTGCTGGTAGGGATATACACCCACCCCCTCTGGGGTGGACAATAATGGTGGGGATAGACATCCACCACCTATGGGGTGGACAATACTTGTTGGGATACACCTCCACCCCCTATGTGGTGGACAATGCTGGTAAGGATAGACATCCGCCCCCTTTGGGGTGGACTATGCTGGTTGGGATACACATCCATCCATTATGGGATGGACATTTCTGGTAGGCATATACATCCACCCCCTATGGGGTGGGCAATGCTGGTAGGGATGCCCACCCACCCCCTATGGGGTAGACAATGCTGGTAGGAATAAACATCCACGCCTATGGGTGAACAGTGCTGGGTGGGATAGACATCCACCCCTATGGGGTGGACAATGCTGGTGGGGATAGACATCCATCCCCTATGGAGTGGTCAATGCTGGTAAGGATACACATCCACCCCCTATGTGGTGGACATTGCTGGTAGGCATAGACATCCAGCCCCTATGGGGTGGGCAATGCTGGTAGGGATAGACAACCACACCCTATGGGGTGGGCAATGCTGGTAGGGATAGACAACCACACCCTATGAGGTGGGCAATGCTGGTAGGGATAAACACCCACCCCCTATGTGGTGGACAATGCTACAAGGGATAGACACCCACCCCCTATGGGGTAGACAATGCTGGTTGGGATACACACCCACCCCCTATGGGGTGGACATTGCTGGTAGGGATAGACATCTACCCCCAATGGGGTGGTTGATGCTGGTAGGGATAGACATCTACCCCCTACGGGGGGCAATGCTGGCAGGAATAGACATCCACCCCCTATGGGGTGGACAGTGCTGGTGGAGATAGACATCCATCCCCTATGAGGTGGACAATGCTGGTAGGGATACACATCCACCCCCAATGGGATGGACAGTGCTGTTAGGGATATGCACCCACACCCTATGGGGTGGACAGTGCTGTATGGATAGATATCCACCTCCTATGGGGTGGACAATGCTGGTGGGGATAGACATCCACCCCCTATGGGTTGGACAATGCTGGTTGGGATACACATACCCCCCTATGTGGTTCACAATGCTGCTAAGGATAGACATCCACCCCCTATGGGGTGACAATGCTGGTTGGGATACACATCCACCCCCTATGGGACGGACATTACTTGTAGGCATAGGCATCCACCCCCTATGGGGTGGGCAATGCCGGTCGGGATAGACAACCACCCCCTATGGGGTGGGCAATGCTGGTAGGGATACACACCCACCCCCTATGTGGTGGACAATGCTTCTAGGGATAAACACCCACCCCCTATGTGGTGGGCAATGCTAGTTGGGATACACACCCACCCTCTATGGGGTGGACATTGCTGGTAGGGATCAACATCTACCCCCCAATGGGGTGGGCAATGCTGGTAGGGATAGACATCTACCCCCTATGAGGTGGGTGGGAAATGCTGGTAGGGATACACATCCACCCCCTATGGGGTGGACAATGCTGGTAGGAATAGACATCCACCCCTTTGGGGTGGACAGTGCTGGGTGGGATAGACATCCACCCCCTATGGGGTTGTCAATGCTGGTAGGGCTACACCCCGTATGGGGTGGACAGTGTTGGGGATAGGCATTCACCCCCTATGGGGTAGGCAATGCTGGTAGGGATAGACATCCACCCCCTATGAGGTGGGCAATGCTGGTAGGGATACACACCCACCCCTTATGGGGTAGAAAATGCTGGTAGGGATAGACATCCACCCCCTATGGGGTGGGCAATGCTGGTAGAAATAGACACCAACCCCCTAAGGGGTGGGCAATGCTGTTAGGGATACACATCCACCCCCTATGGGGTGGACAATGCTGGTAGGCATAGACATCCAGCCCCTATGGGGTGGGCAATGCTGGTAGGCATAGACAACCACACCCTATGGGGTGGGCAATGCTTGTAAGGATATACACCCACCCCCTATGTGGTGGACAATGCTTCAAGGGATAGACACCCACCCCCTATGGGGTAGACAATGCTGGTTGGGATACACACCCACCCCTATGGAGTGGGCAATGCTGGTAGGGATAGACAACCACACCCTATGGGGTGGGCAATGCTGGTAGGGATAGACAACCACACCCTATGGGGTGGGCAATGATGGTAGGGATATACACCCACCCCCTATGTGGTGCATAATGCTTCAAGGGATAGACACCCACGCCCTATGGAGTAGACAATGCTGGTTGGGATACACACCCACACCCTATGGGGTGGACATTGTTGGTAGGGATAGACATCTACCCCCAATGGGGTGGGTAATGTTGGTAGGGATAGACATCTACCCCCTATGGGGTGGGCAATGCTGGTAGGGATAGACAACCACACCCTATGGGGTGGGCAATGCTGGTAGGGATAAACACCCACCCCCTATGTGGTGGACAATGCTTCAAGGGATAAACACCCACCCCCTATGGGGTAGACAATGCTGGTTGGGATACAAACCCACCCCCTATGGGGTGGACATTGCTGGTAGGGATCGACATCTACCCCCCAATGGGGTGGGCAATGCTGGTAGGGATAGACATCCATCTACCCCCTATGGGGTGGGAAATGCTGGTAGGGATACACACCTACCCCCTATGGGGTGGACAATGCTGGTAGGAATAGACATCCACCCCTTTGGAGTTGACAGTGCTGGGTGGGATAGACATCCACCCCCTATGGGGTTGGCAATGCTGGTAGGGCTACACCCCCTATGGGGTGGACAGTGTTGGTGGGGATAGGCATTCACCCCCTATGGGGTGGGCATTGCTGGTAGGGATAGACATCCACCCCCTATGGGGTAGGCAATGCAGGTAGGGATAGACATCCGCCCCCTATGAGGTGGGCAATTCTGGTAGGGATACACACCCACCCCTTATGGGGTAGAAAATGCTGATAGGGATATACATCCACCCCCTATGGGGTGGGCAATGCTGGTAGAAATAGACACCAACCCTCTAAGGGGTGGGCAATGCTGTTAGGGATACACATCCACCCCCTATGGGGTGGACATTGCTGGTAGGGATAGACAACCACACCCTATGGGGTGGGCAATGCTGGTAGGGATAGAAAACCACACCCTATTGGGTGGGTAATGCTTGTAAGGATATACATCCACCCCCTATGTGGTGGACAATGTTTCAAGGGATAGATACCCACCCCCTATGGGGTAGACAATGCTGGTTGGGGTATACACCCACCCCCTATGGTGTGGGCAATGCTGGTAGGGATAGACAACCACACCCTATGGGGTGAGCAATTTAGGTAGGGATAGACAACCACGCCCTATGTGGTGGGCAATGCTGGTAGGGATATACACCCACCCCCTATTTGGGGGACAATGCTTCAAGGGATAGACACCCACCCCCCTATGGGGTAGACAATGCTGGTTCGGATACACACCCACACCCTATGGGGTGGACATTGCTGGTAGGGATAGACATCTACCCCCACTGGGGTGGGTAATGCTGGTAGGGATAGACATCTACCCCCTATGGGGTGGGCAATGCTGGTAGGGATAGATAACCACACCCTATGGGGTGGGCAAATCCGGTAGGGATAAACACCCACCCCCTATGTGGTGGACAATGCTTCAAGGGATAGACACCCACCCCCTATGGAGTAGACAATGCTGGTTGGGATACACACCCACCCCCTATGGGGTGGACATTGCTGGTAGGGATCAACATCTACCCCCCAATGGGGTGGGCAATGCTGGTAGGGATAGACATCTACCCCCTATGGGGTGGGAAATGTTGGTAGGGATACACACCCACTCCCTATGGGGTGGACAATGCTGGTAGGAATAGACATCCACCCCTTTGGGGTGGACAGTGCTGGGTCGGATAGACATCCACCCCCTATGGGGTTGGCAATGCTGGTAGGGCTACACCCTCTATGGGGTGGACAGTGTTGGTGGGGATAGACATCCACCCCCTATGGGGTAGGCAATGCTGGTAGGGATAGACATCCACCACCATTAGATGTGGGCAATGCCGGTAGGGATACACACCCACCCCTTATGGTGTAGAAAATGCTGGTAGGGATAGACATCCACCCCCTATGGGGTGGGCAATGCTGGTAGGGATAGACATCCACCCCCTATGGGGTAGGCAATGCTGGTAGGGATAGACATCCACCACCATTAGATGTGGGCAATGCCGGTAGGGATACACACCCACCCCTTATGGTGTAGAAAATGCTGGTAGGGATAGACATCCACCCCCTATGGGGTGGGCAATGCTGGTAGAAATAGACACCAACCCCCTAAGGGGTGGGCAATGCTGTTAGGGATACACATCCACCCCCTATGGGGTGGACATTGCTGGTAGGCATAGACATCCAGCCCCTATGGGGTGGGCAATGCTGGTAGGAATAGACAACCACACCCTATGGGGCGGGCAATGCTGGTAGGGATAGACAACCACACCCTATGGGGTGGGCAATGCTTGTAAGGATATACACCCACCCCCTATGTGGTGGACAATGATTCAAGGGATAGACATCCACCCCCTATGGGGTAGACAATGCTGGTTGGGATACACACCCACCCCCTATGGGGTGGGCAATGCTGATAGGGATAGACAACCACACCCTATGGGGTGGGCAATGCTGGTAGGGATAGACAACCACACCCTATGGGGTGGGCAATGCTGGTAGGGATATACACCCACCCCCTATGTGGTGGACAATGCTTCAAGGGATAGACACCCACCCCCTATGGGGTGGACAGTGCTGGTATGGATAGACATCCACCTCCTATGGGGTGGACAATGCTGGTGGGGATAGACATCCACCCCCTATGGGGTGGTCAATGCTGGTTGGGGTACACATCCACCCCCTATGGGATGGATATTACTGGTAGGCTTGGGCATCCACCCCCTATTTGGTGGGCAATGCTGCTAGGGATAGACAACCACCCCCTATGGGATGGATATTACTGGTAGGCTTGGGCATCCACCCCCTATTTGGTGGGCAATGCTGCTAGGGATAGACAACCACCCCCATGGGGTGGGCAATGCTGGTAGTGATACACACCCTCCCCCTATGTTGTGGACAATGCTTCTTGGGATACACACCCACCCCCTATGGGGTAGACATTGCTGGTAGGGATAGACATCTACCTCCAATTGGGGTGGGCAATGCTGGTAGGGATCGACATCTACCCCCTATGGGGTGGGCAATGCTGGTAGGGATACACACCCACCCCCTATGGGGTGGACAATGCTGGTAGGAATAGACATCCACCCCTATGGCGTGGATAGTGATGGGTGGGATAGACATCCACCCCCTATGGAGTTGGCAATGCTGGTAGGGCTACACCCCCACCCCCTATGGAGTAGACAGTGCTCGTGGGGATAGGCATTCACCCCCTAAGGGGGGACATTGCTGGTACAGATAGACATCCACCTCCTATGGGGTAGGCAATGCTGGTAGGGATAGACATCCACCCCCTATGAGGTGGGCAATGCTGGTAGGAATGCACACCCACCCCATATGAGGTAGACAGTGCTGGTAGGGAAAGACACCCACCCCCTATGTGGTGGGAAATGCTGGTAGGGATAGACACCAACCCCCTAAGGGGTGGGCAATGCTGGTAGGGATGCACATCTACCCCCTATGGGGTGGACAATGCTGGTGGGGATAGACACCCATCTGGGGGGTGGACATTGTTGGTAGGGATTGACATCCACCCCCTATGGGATAGGCAATGCTGGTAGGGATACACATCCACTCCCTATGGGGTGGACAATGCTGGTTGGGATACACACTCTGTAGTGTAGTTCCTAGTTTCCCACTAGGCCCTGCGCATTGGAATAACATAAACAGTAGTATCGACGTGGAACTGCTTATATTCCAGGCCTCCACTGACTATGCTAAACTTAATTGGGTTGTGTTACCAACTAGCTCAGAGGTCACTGGAAACTTTCTTCTCTGCATAGGAAGTGATCAGCTTCCTTGGCACAGACAAGAAGGGATTCAGTTTTCCAACAACCGTGCAACATGACAACTTTGCTCCTCAGATCAAGAGTCGATCTCTAGGGTCGTGTGAAACAATAGACATAGATTTCACTCAGTCAGTCTAGTGCAGTTTACTTTCACAGTATGTAGAGAATAGAGAGACGGGCGTTTATCAATAAAGGGTTAACATTTATTGAACAGTCTTTCTTCTCGTACAAGAGAAATGTATTGCCACAATTGCAATAATTGTTATTATAAAAAGTACGTACAGTAAGATAAGTATTGCGAAATAGAACTGTAAAAGCATTGATATGGTTTCTTAGCCATACAATGGTTTAAAAGTAATAAAACATATATACAGTCATATATACATTAGGCTAACATACTCAACTGGTGCTTCTAACTAAGCCTACCCCAGTGTGCCTGACCTAAGCCTAACACGTGAAAGGGGAGTAAGTAAGTAGCTTAAGTTAAGTTGGTTTTGCCAAGGTTTGTTTCAAGAATTCTCGTCTAAGGGTTTAGTCAACACCATACCTCTGAATAGAATGATGGAGGATTGGTATCTCCTTCAGGGGTCTCTCTCGATATCCCAGTCACCCGCGAGGGTAAACCGGAAGCGCCGGGACTGGATTTCTCTGCACGAGAAATGCAGCGGCTCTCTTCAGCGCGTCGAGGAAGGAGGGGGGACAGCGTCCGCGGGCAGCTGGAATCTGCTGGATGTCTTCGCAGAGGACGGCTGTTCAGCTCCTTAAGCGTACTGCACCATAGTTCGCGCTGTAGCGGCGATAATGGTAATCAGCAGCTTCACCACCACAGGATAGCAGCTGCAGCGACAGAGTGCTAGTTTTTACCAACACAGGGTCATGCAGGCAGCTGGCATCAGCAACAGGCAACGAACTCGCAGTTCGTATCTCTCTCCTTGCTTAAGGCAACGTTGGTAATATTTATACCTGACAGGTGCCGGGTTTGACGCAAGTTTGCTGGACATAAGACGTCAATTAAAGATGTCACTAGGAAGTGACAGTTATCAGTTGCTCATTAGAGTTCCATTACTAATCAAAACATAGCAAGCGGGGATTTCCAGGTTTGCTAAGTTTTTATCTTGTTGAAGAACTCGAAGTGTTATCTAGGAATATCAGATAGTGACTGCTGCTCTGTCATTGCACTAATTGGTCGCAAAGGAAGTAGCAGAGAGTCATGCTGGAATGTGGCTCTGTTCGTGTGAGGCCAGAGATGACTTTTCAGAAAATCGCACTTGAACGGTTATGCCAATATAGGGAATAAATGGATTTATAGCCGAATAGGGGCATAAGGTCACAGTATCGATCAGGAACCTAGATAAGCACGCAACACCCACTCCACGTTTTCATGTCCATCAAAATCACTAAAACTAAGCAATTAGATGCATGTGTAACATTGCCCACCCCAAAATACAAAAATGCATTCGAAATAGGCGTACTTATAATACATGGAATTTAGGTACTGTACGTTTTTTAAAGCATAGAATCATTCAAAACTATTGCATATGAAATCAATGAACGATTATGCAAAAGGAATTACACATGAAGTATCTCTGACAGAAGAAAGGCGAGATAAATCATCACATAAAAATGCATTGTAATAGCATGTGTGCTAGAGGCTGGTGTAACGTTGTTATGTCTCTAGATGTGTTTAGAAATAGAAGTGTGAAGCTTCTGTTCTCTAAGAATATTTTTTACGTTAAGCAAAGAATTGTTCGTGCCAAAAAGGGGTCAATATTAAAATTGTCCAATTCAAAAAAAAAAAATTTTTTCTTAATGCTTGAACGGGGAAACATAGAGTTCCAAAGCTTATTGCAGTCTTTGTTGATCAAAACTGAAGGCCGAATTCAGAGTTCATGGGAACGCCGTGTGTCGGAAAGCTTCTAAAAAGTTATTGTTTCTCTATGGGTGAGAACATCGTATCAGACAGGCTCGCAAAGAATTGGTCTACAAATTCAGGTGATAGTTCAACCAAATTAGATAGCGCTGTAACTTGGCAGGTGTGAGAATGATTGCTGTCATCGAAGGCAGGACCAGCAATGCTCACAGAACGTTGTACCTGGATGTTATGTTATGTTAAGGGAATTTTGTATAGCGCACTGTCACCGGAGGTATCATGGCGCTGAAAGGGTGCTGAGGAAACAGAGGGATTTTAGCGGGATTGTGGGAAAAGCCAGGTTTTTAATGATTTGCGAAATTGAATCAGAGTACCGGAAGTCCTAACTGAGAGGGGGAGAGAGTTCCAAAGTTTGGGGCCGAGAAAGGCAAATCCTCGACCCCCAGATCTACAGAGTTTGAAGGGAGGGACCACCAGAAGATGTAAGTGAAGTGATCTAAGGTTACGTGAGGGACAGTAGGGGCAGATCAGGGATTTCAAAAAGGCGGGACAGGAACCAGAGAGAGATTTGAAAATAAGACAGCCAACCTTGAAGGCAGCCCTTAGGCTAACCGGGAGCCAGTGTAGCTTGATAAGGAGGGGTTTGGCGGACTGCCACTTCGGAATCCCGAGGGCCAGTCTCGCCGCCTGGTTTTGGATGACTTGCAACCTATTGATGGAGCATTTGGGCAAGCCGTAATAGATGGAATTTGAAAAATCCAGGCGGGAGAGAACAAGGGCCATGATGACTTGAAGCAAGGCATCGGGAGTAAGAAGGTAGGCCACCTTCCTAATCCTGCGCAGTTGGAACATGCAGGAGGAAACCACTGTCCCCACCTGCGGCCCCAGAGAGAGCCCAGCGTCAATAGTGACCCCGAGGCTTTTCACCGAGGTTACCGGGGTGGGAGGAGAGCCAAGCTCTGTCGGCCAGAAATATGGACCCCAGTGGACGGCGCTCCTACCCGGCAGGAGGAGCTCCGTCTTACCGGGGTTCAATTTCAGCTGGTTCTGACACATCCACTGAAAGATATGGGACATGACTGCCTGAAAAGTAGGAATAGAAGAAGGAGAGTTTAGAGAGAAAATGAGTTGTAGGTCGTCCGCGTAATAGAAGACGCGGACGTCCCACTGCCTCAGAGAAGAGAGAAGAGGGCGAAGATAGAGATTGAAAAGAAGAGGGGATAGAGAGGAGCCCTGAGGGACCCCACAAGACAGATGTTCCCTAGGGGCCCTAAATGTACCTAGGCTGAGGGACTGGGATCTCCCCATAAGGAAAGATTTCACCCAGGCCAGTGCCAGGCCCTGGATGCCGGCCTGTTCGACACGGTGGAGGAGGATGTTATGGTCCACCGTGTCGAAAGCGGCCGGCAGATCTAGTAAAACCAGGGCCTGGGAGGTACCCTTGTCAGCTCCGTCTCTCAAGGTATCTAGGACAGCCAGGATCACAGCCTCCGTAGAATGACCAGGGCGGAAGCCGGCCTGGTTGGCCTCGAGAAAGGTGGAACTCTCGATGAACCCCGAGAGACAGGCAGTGACATGGGCCTCCAAGATTTTTGAGAAAAAAGGTAAGAGAGAGATAGGACGATAGTTTGCCGGGACGGCAGGGTCAGCTCCAGGCTTCTTCAACAGAGGCACTATAACGGCCTCCTTGAAGGAGCTGGGTACCGTCCCGGAAAGAAGAGAAGAATTGAGCAGAGGAAGGATACAGTCAGGTAGAGAATGGCAGATGTCGCAAAGTATGGAAGGTGGACAGTGGTCGTCAGGGGAGCCAGACTTGATCCGGGCCGCCAGGTTGGCTAAAGATATAGCGTCTAGTGGGGGAAGCTGGGTGATAGAGAAAGCATTATGAGGGGGTGTGATGGGAACAGCATCCAATGAGGTGACCGGGATAGTGCCCTTAATCAAAACAATCTTCTGTAAAAAAAAGGTGCTAAGTGCATTGCAAGATTCCTGGGTAGGGGCCTGGGACAAAAGCGTTCTGGCGTCAGACGTGAACTCATCCAGAACTCTAAAAATCTCCTTCGACTTACAGGGAGCTGACAGGATACGCTCGGAGACATAGGTTTTCTTGGCTGCAGAGATAGCAGATTTGTACCTATTACGAGCTGCCACATAGATATCTATACTTGACGGGCAGTAGTCTCTTCTCCATCTGCGTTCGAATTGACGAAGTTCTAACTGTACAGTTTTGAGGAGTGGAGTAAACCATTTATGAGAATGGTTATGACGAGAGCGAGGGAACTTGATTAGTGGGGCAAAGATATCGCTGGCTGATATGAGCCAGTTAGAGACTTGCCCATCTAGCTCATTAATGTCAGAGTCATTGGGGGGAGGCGGACGTGTGTGAGACAGATGAGTTAGCAGTTTGGAAGAGTCGACGGCCTTCCACTTACGAGCCATGCCACCCTCCCGCGAAGGGATCCTGACCTGACCAGCCATCGAGATGGTGGTATCGATAAGGCGGTGGTCCGACCACACGCAAGGTGTAATAAGCGGGTGGGAGGGCTTCACCCCATAGACCCAGATATGATCAAGTATATGGCCACCACTATGGGTGGGGGAGGTGACTAACTGGCTGAAGTTCAGGCTCGAGAGACCTTCAAACAATTCGAGGGCGTGGGGGCCAGCGTCCCTGTGCTGAAACCAATAATTAAAGTCCCCAGCAATAACTATGCGAGGAGAAGAGGTAGCAATGCTAGCAAGCTGCTCAATAAACAGTGCAGGGAAAGAGGGCATGGATTGTGGGGGACGGTAAAGTACCATAAAGGTAACAGCGCCCACCTCAGTTCCAAGACTGAAGACAAGGTTATCTACATCGGGAAAGATCATGGAAGTGGGGGTGATAACCTGAATATCCTTACGTATTACCGCCGCGACCCCTCCTCCAGGGCGACCCCCATGGCGGTTGGTGTTAAGCAGGCAGTAGTCAGGAGGTAATGCTGCCAGTATGTCCGGGAGGGAGTCGTCCGTAAGCCAGGTCTCAGAAAGTAGAAGAACATCAGGTCTTTCAGTCGTAAGTAGATGGAAAATATCAGTTTGGTGCCTGACTAAAGAACGGGTGTTCAAATATAGTAGGCGGATCTGCGACTCAGGAATAATGAGGGAAGTGGGAGGAGTGAGTGGGCCAAGGTGGGGGGGTAGATTACCAGTGATTCCTAAAGTAGTGATCCGCGTCCAGGTGTCAAACGATAGGGGGCAGTCAGCAGCTCGAAGGTGCGTCAGGGCGGAGGATGAGTAGGAGATGGTAGTATCCACATCCCTGGGCCCTAGGCCCGTCCTGGCGCGGACGGGCGCAGACGGGCTTGACTCTGGTGCGACTCCGGCGCGCCTACGTCGCTCCCGCTGCGCTCGTCCGCTGCGCTGACGCATGGGGCCCGTCTAAATAGGCGATGACGCCGAGGGGGAGGAGTCAAGAGGGCGGGGTGGGGGAGGAAATTTAAAACACAAGGTATGCCACTCACCGCTACTAGTCAGCGGGGGAAATGAAGTTTTAAAGCTGCTAACACTCAGCAGCAGAGAGGCAAGCAGAACAAAGTTAAAAATACAAGGCTACACAGCGCTCAGCGCGCTAAACCTCTGCCCTCTGCCACAGGGCTTTGGTAAATCGCGAGGCAAAAGTGGGCGGAGCCTAAATAGGCGATGACGCCGAGGGGGAGGAGTCAAGAGGGCGGGGTGGGGGAGGAAATTTAAAACACACGGTGTGCCACTCACCGCTACTAGTCAGCGGGGGAAATAAAGTTTTAAAGCTGCTAACACTCAGCAGCAGAGAGGCAAGCAGAACAAAGTTAAAAATACAAGGCTACACAGCGCTCAGCGCGCTAAACCTCTGCCCTCTGCCACAGGGCTTTGGTAAATCGCGAGGCAAAAGTGGGCGGAGCCTAAATAGGCGATGACGCCGAGGGGGAGGAGTCAAGAGGGCGGGGTGGGGGAGGAAATTTAAAACACAAGGTGTGCCACTCACCGCTACTAGTCAGCGGGGGAAATGAAGTTTTAAAGCTGCTAACACTCAGCAGCAGAGAGGCAAGCAGAACAAAGTTAAAAATACAAGGCTACACAGCGCTCAGCGCGCTAAACCTCTGCCCTCTGCCACAGGGCTTTGGTAAATCGCGAGGCAAAAGTGGGCGGAGCCTAAATAGGCGATGACGTCGAGGGGGAGGAGTCAAGGGGGCGGGGTGGGGGAGGAAATTTAAAACACAAGGTGTGCCACTCACCGCTACTAGTCAGCGGGGGAAATGAAGTTTTAAAGCTGCTAACACTCAGCAGCAGAGAGGCAAGCAGAACAAAGTTAAAAATACAAAGGCTACACAGCGCTCAGCGCGCTAAACCTCTGCCCTCTGCCACAGGGCTTTGGTAAATCGCGAGGCAAAAGTGGGCGGAGCCTAAATAGGCGATGACGCCGAGGGGGAGGAGTCAAGAGGGCGGGGTGGGGGAGGAAATTTAAAACACAAGGTGTGCCACTCACCGCTACTAGTCAGCGGGGGAAATGAAGTTTTAAAGCTGCTAACACTCAGCAGCAGAGAGGCAAGCAGAACAAAGTTAAAAATACAAGGCTACACAGCGCTCAGCGCGCTAAACCTCTGCCCTCTGCCACAGGGCTTTGGTAAATCCCTGGATGATGTTGCTTTTGTCACTCGCTCCACTGTTACCACTTGGCTGTAGTACAGGAGTCTCCACGAATGCCGTCATCAGGATTGGTAGCCGCTGGGGACAACACAATGCGTGAGCCGTTATTGGACTGAGCAAAGTATCGACGTCCATTGGTACTGCTGATGGAAGTGAAAGACAGATGTCCAACACGCATTCATCGCCGCAAAGCATACACCGTAGCACAGGTAAAATGCAATTTTGCCATATCGGTCTGAATGAAAGGAACCAGGTCATGTTTAGATCTCTCAGCCTGGCCAATCCGAGGACGTTAGTTATCCTGTCCCTGTAGCGCATTGCTAGGATTGTCTCTTCCATTCCCATGGGAGCTATGTCTGAGCCGAGGCTTGCCATAACGTAGCAGGACGATCAAAAATAGAATCCCTGCAATGAGTCCCAAAAATAGTGGTATGCCGCCAAAAATGGAGTGCACAAAATTAGGAAAGATTCCCAAAATTGCCTGGAAGGGTGTTAGCAGTCCCGTAAAGACTGTCTTAAATATGCCTGGGATGCTTGTTGCACTAGACATGTTAAGGAGTTGGCTGAACATTTCTACGAAATGCACGGGGCAATTTGTTGATAAAAGGTCATGGACTTCAGTAGCCGTCCTTGCGACTAGAAGATCATACGTCTCTTTAGATGACGTTATAGGCACTGTTGTCTGTAAAAGCACAGATTTCATTTTGCTTAATGTATCAATTCGTATAGAATAGAGATTCAGACGAGGCCAGAGGGGAGTCACTATGTCTGGAGGCCCGCTCGGAAACAATGCTTGCATACAGCATTTGACCATGGACGTAACTTGTACTAGATAGCTTTTCCCTGGCGCGAGGCCACAACACCTGTGATCCGTTCTAAGAATGTAACTCCCGTTTGCGAGTTGCATAAAGAAGGGCTCTATCTGAGTTGCAGGTGTGACTAGCTGGTGGCATGAAAGGTTGTTTGAATTTCCATCACATGCTCCGTGTAAATTAATACCCTGACACAAAAGTATACCGCTTAGTGAATGTTTACAGTTCTCACCACTAAGAAATACATTTTTGTCGCTGTCACTATAGCAAGAATGAGTGTATGGTAATTTCCATATAGATTTTACAAATCCTTTACCCAATTGTTCATACTGGCCAGCAGGTATGTATTCAAGGCACTTTTTAAATCGGAAAGTTGTTATCGGAATTGTGATAATTCCGTGTATTATCCATTCAATGACAGGACTCTCTGACATTGTCAATGGTAATCTCTCGAGTTTTTCGATGCTCAGGATTGTATAGTCTGCTCCTTTCTGTGCCAAACTGATCTGTTTATCAGTAAGGTTAAAACTGGAAAATAATGACGTTGTGTTGATTAAACGCCAAGGCACATAGCCTGAACGAAGATTTTGCAGCGTCCAGCCTAATTCTATAATAGAGCGTAATTGAGACTGGCCATGTTGTAACATAAGCAAATCTCTGTCTATCACATCAAAGGCAGAGGATACAATATTGTCCAACGAGTATATTCTGGAAGACAGAGTCATTAACCCATTGTCTACTACAGAAAGTGATTTCTCCAAATTAATACGATCAATTTCTCGTATTTTTTCAGCAGTTTCAATTTGCTTTACTTTCCAAGCCTCGTTGTAAGCAGCATAGATACTGGTCGCTATGAAACGCTTTTGACGCTGTTTGCGTGGTCCAAGAATGAAATCGCGCAAATCAGCACCATCTTTTAATAAAGACAAGTGTTGCTTAATTTCAGCCAGTGTGGATGTAGTTAGCCATTCTAGGCAGAGTTTCCCTACACTGTATGTTGTTATAATCCCCGGATGTTGTCTCTGGGAATATCTTGAGTCTAATCTGGTCATTTTTAAACCCTGTGTTTTGTTCAGGAATCTATCTTGACAGCTATTTGTGTCTGTAGGCCAGATTAACCACTTTTTCCAATCAGGATGTGTTCTGTTGAAATGTAAAATTTGAGACACGTCTAACTCAATATCTGCGGTAGTATTCTCAGGTATTGGCTTTGGTATAGACGGTGTTTTAAGTTCTTTGTTCTTAGCTAGGCCAAGACAAGATGTTTGGTGTATTGTGTCATTTAAAAATAACATTTGTTCAGGTATCATGCAGGTTCTAAATAGTGCTTCAATGCCTTGCACCTGCCAATCTTTTGTACCCCAAATTGTTTTCGTTTCAATATTATTTTTCCAATAATCAAAACCAAATGTCATCATTTTGTCATAAAATGCTTCTGAATATATCAATTTAGAATTTGTCAGCATTGTTTTCATTCCTGTTTTATCTAACAGTTTGTAATAAAACGTTTCTGCATCACTGGTGTTAAACCCTGAGAAGTATTTGAATTTCTCAAAAAATGCTTTAGAACTGCTTTTAGGTGGTGTAGAACAATGTTCCCATTGATTATACATAAAAACATTTCTAGGCTGTGCAGATTTATGCAAGTAATGATCCCCATAGTGGGTGTAACAGAATAACTGCTCATAACTAGATGAACCTTGTAAATAATCATGATCTGTGAATCTAGCTGACATTACTAAATCAGACATCATGTCATTAATACTGTTAAAGTCCCAATCATCAGAGAATGTACTAGGAGTCACAAAGTCACTTAAGGAAACCTTTAGTTGATGAGGATACTTCAGGATTTCGACCGGACCATAGATCTCATAGTCTGTTTTCTCCCATACTACCCCACCAGGTATTGGAATTGCTGTGACATTTACTGTTGACAGTTCTCTTTTCTTCACGTGGGATGATTTGTGTGGTTTCAGGACTAGGTTGATGTTCTGACTTGCTGTGTCCATTGTAATATATTTTCCCTCAGTGAATTTTCCCAAACATAGTACCATGATGAGCCAAAGCAGGAGGAAAAATACACCTAGACCGAACCAGAACTCTAACCAAGGTGAAATAAGGTAGATTTCCTTTAGTTGATGAAAGAGTTCTGTTGCTTTTTCTTTAAAAGACTTTTTTGTTTCTGGCATCACTTCGGGGTCGTTTTGATCTTCAGAGAAGTTGTCGAAGTTGATGAAATAACCAGAGGCAGTTCTGTCAATTGATGGGATTGTTCTTTCAATCTGTCTCTCGGTAGCACTTTCAGATGCCACATCATTGTAGACTGGTGTTGTTTCTTGACGAACTGTTTCAATCTGTGTTTCAAGAGTCACGAGTTCCATGGCATTATTGCATAGTCCTTCATTGTGCACTGCAGGCTGATCGAATGTGATTAGTCTTTCAGTTTGAACCTCTTGGATTGTTGCAAGTTTGGGTATTCTGTTGTTTCTTGGGAGTCCACTGGGCCTACTGTTGATTATAGGCCACATGATTGTGGTTTTACCAGATCGATAGACACGACTCTGTTCTCCTTTTTACCAGCAAGGGGCGGTAGCACAACTGATCTTGTTCCGGTGACTGCTAAGACAGGTACTGCTTTTCTGTAAGAAGGCCCAAATTCCTTCTTAACCGCGATCTTTTCCCTGACTAGATCCCCAATCTTTGGAATCCAGACAGGCCTTGCTGGGGCTGTTGCGGGTGGTGCCTCGTCAGTGGTACTTGGCTGTTGCTTTAACTTTATGTTGCTTAATGATTTTCTTGTTTCATTCAGTTCCTGTAAAACAGCCAAACGGTCTTTTACATCAAAGTGCGTTGTTTCTTCTTGTACCACTGACATCTGACTATCGAGGTCCTGAACGCGCATTCTAATTCCGAACAATAGTTCGTATGGGCTGAAACCTTTTAGAGAATTTCTTTGCATGTTGTTAAGACTAGTCTGGACACTTATTAAATGTTTGACCCACCCAGCGCCTGAACCTAATACCTTCGCTGTTATAGATTGCTTTATGTCACGGTTTTTTCTTTCTACCACACTATTCCCTTCGGGGTGCGACGGACAAGAATACCGCAACCCAATTCCCATGCTAGCCATGGCCTCCTTATAAGCTCGAGAGCTAAAAGCAGGACCCTGGTCAGAATGGAACGTGGTAATTGCGTATGTGCCGATAAAGACTCGCAAATCTTTTATAACCGTTCTAGCGTCAGCCGAGCGCTGGGGCCACATCCATATGAACCTCGTACAGGAGTCCACTGCTACCATGATATATCTATAGTTACCGTCCCTTTGTAGGGGACCACAGTGGTCCAGGTAAACGCATGCAAATGGTTTATCCGAGATGAGAAGGGGTGTCTGCGCTGGTCGTTTCACTGTTGATACTTTTATCCTTTGGCATATGTCGCATTCTAATACATACATTTTAGTTTGTATTCTCAAGCGAGGCCACCAATATCTCTGTTTTAATAGTGATACTGTTGCGGAAACGCCAGCGTGTGCAGAAGCAAGCCCTTCGTGTGCCGCTTTGATCAGTTCTAGTCTGTGTTCCCTGTTTGGAATTACTCTATCCCCCACTCCAGGGATTCGAGCAAAAGGAACATTATTTGTATCCGTTAAGTACAAGTACTTTTTAGGAAAGCCTTTCGGGAGTGTTTTCTTATCATTTTTTACTGACGTACTGACAGCTTGTAGAATATCGCTGTCTATTTTTGTTTGTGACCGAGTTATCGCAGCTACGGAAGCCGTTTGCACAGCTGCCTTCGCGGCTTCATCAGCCAATGAATTCCCTGCAACGTGAACGCCATCACGTTGATGACTCAGTGTATGTATCACGTGAGTCTTTTGTAGTTCTTTCTGTAAAAGCACTACCTGTTCCCAAAGCATTTTATGCTTTATTGTGCCACCTTTTGCATCTTTGAAACCATTTTCCACCCAATTCTGCAAGTATTCATTATAAGATTGTACGCAATAAAAAGAATCGCACACTATTAGTGTGGGGAATTCGCGATCGGTATTTTCTAGCGCCATCTTAAATGCTACTAATTCAGCTCGTTGAGCCGAGCAATCTCCTAGAGATTGTGTTTTAGTGACCAATGGTCTAAATTTTCCTTTGTGCCAGCGACCTTTAACAATCGCGCACGCAGCACTGTAAGCTTGCTTACCCCCAACTGCGGGTTGTGCTGATCCGTCAGTATATATAATACTTCCGTATTCTTCGAGAGGCAGGATTTCGATTGGCAGAGGACATTCGTATTCATATTGTAAAAATTCCTGTGTCTTTAAGTTAGGATCAAATTCGTAAACTACGTCTGTTGCAGCAAGAGAATTATCCCACTGAATCCATCTCGGATGCAAAGCTTTAGCATTAGGAATGCTTGCTTTAGTTACCGCTTCTAAAGCCGGTATGGGTGTTACGATTATTATTCGTTTACCTTGTGCTAGGGGCCTTTCTTTCGCTACAGCAGTCTGAACCGCAGTTAGAATTTTCTCCGTTGAACTGAATTTTATTTCAGCCTTTGTGTACAAATGTGATTTGTAAGCTATTGGTACCTTTTCTCCCTCATTAGAGGTAAGGTATGTGAATCCGCATCTTCCTGGGATGACTCGGATTACAAGATCACGTGTGTTGTCACGTGTATCTAATTTTGTTTTTGCTAACATGTCTGTTTGCAGTGATCTCAAAATTTCTGTGTGTTTTTGAGTCCAATTGATTTGTTTTAAATCAGGTTTTATTAGTTCGTAGAGAGGTTTAACCCTCTCTGCGTAATTTAGGATGTAAGTTCTTCCGAAATTCAGAAAACCTAGTATGGATTGTAAATTCTTCAGCGTTTTTGGAGCTTGGAGTAAAGCGCACTTCTCTAAGAAGTTGTCCGCTAGGCTTTTCCCTTCACTTGATAATTCGTACCCTAAAAATAGTACTGTCAGATGGGCAATTCGGGACTTTTTAAAGTTGAATTTGTAACCCTCTGCTGCGAACCCAAGTATAATGGTGTTCACTCTTTTCAAGTGAGTATCCAAGTCGTCGTCTGTGAGATAAATATCATCTACGTAAGACAATGCTTCATCATCATAAATTTGTAGTAACTCTGTTACCCTAGCTGAGAATAGTCCTGGGCTGTTCTTGAACCCCTGTGGGAGTCGACAGAATTTTTTCTGCGACCCAAATGCGGAGAAAGCGGTCAAATATCTGCTTTCTGGTGCAATGTTTTGACAAAAGAAACCATTAGAAATGTCTAATGTCGTTTTGTATTTTTTCCTAACTATGTTATTCATTAGGGCTGCACTATGCGAGTTTTGTACTGCAAAAGTTTTGCAACATGTATTAAGATGTCTGTAGTCCAAAACTAGACGATATGAATTGTCTGGCTTGGAGACAGGAAACAAAGGATTGTTCATTTGAGAGGTGCATGTTTCAATCACCCCCTGGTATTCAAGTTGATCTAAGATCTCCCTGACCTGTTTTTTAGCTTCTTGCTTTATGGGATACTGCCGTTGGGCAGTTGGTTCACTTTTTAGCTGGATTTTGTGAGGCGGTGAATCCTCATCCCATCCTACATGATTTTTATACAATGCAGGTGCCTGGGCTACTGCCCATTTCCTTGCATATGTATATTTTTTGTGAATCGGAATGTGATTCGAGAAGGCAGGCATAATCACTTCTTCGCCACAAGGGCACTCCCTGACAAACTCTGGGGGCCAATCTTTTTCAGCTAACAGAATATCGTAGCCTTTTGAGAGCTTATCCCAAAATAGACCCTTAATTTTCCTAGTCTTATCACCCTCCATACGTAATGTTATTTCATATATTTTATGGGGCTCGCTAAGTCTGGTGTCGGCAGTTTCAACCTGAATGTATTCATTCGTGTCCACTGTCTCCAGATGACTCATCAAGATCTTGTGCGCTATACTAATTTCTGCTGCACTGTCCAACATTGTCAATGCCCACTCCCCGTTTTTCAACTGTGTCCTCAGTATTCTCGGCATGGTTGATTACTCTAATACTGGCTACCTTCTTTTTAGGAAATTGAGATTTCTTATTTTGAGCAGGTTCCTTGTCTTTGGACTTGGTGTGCTCTCCTGGGTCTGACCGTCCTCTTCTTTCCGAATTCTGTGGAAGAGATCGAGAGGGACGTGTATCAATACTTTGATATCTATCAGGTTTTTTCAGATTATCCCTATTTCTAAGGTTATATCTTTTCTCAGAGGGCTCCCGTTGGGGAGACTGGCGATCTCGAGTCGGAGTTCTTTCCCTCCGTCGAGGAGACCTTCCTCTGGACTGGAAAACTTTTTCCTTGGGAGTGGATTGTTTATTTCCATCCCAGCTCTTTTTAGGAGTGTTTAAATTATTTTTAATAAATAATTTTTCAGGATTTTCGAGCAGTTGGGGCTTAACTGGTTTTCCACCCAAGCTGTCTCTACCTAATTCTTCATAGCATTTTTCTATGATTTTTGCAAGCTCAACAGGATCTTTTATATCTGTTTCCCTCACCATCTGGCGAATCGCCACAGATGCTGCTTCTCCTTTTATGTTGGCTAATAATATAGCCGAGACCTGCTTGAAGTCTTTCAGTAATTTCATACCTAGATTTAAAGCGGGCTCTGGACCGAATTCATTTTGAATCTGTTTTAGCACTTCTGGTATTACCGCCATAGACGGAACACCGTGTGTTTTTGTGTAAATGGAAGCAAAGACTGTACCCCAAGTGTCGCAGTCCTCCACGTGTGGTGCGATTCCCATAGGAAGGCAGATGGTCAAGATTCTGTGTTTCTCAATAGGGGTAGTATCAGGAAATACTGCCTCTATTTGAGTGATTTTCTGGGCTAACCAGAAAGGAATTTGTTCCCGTTTTACGGGTGTTTTACCAAGACATGACTGTATGTTCTGTGGTGTAATTTTATTTGTGTTCCCCTGGTGAGGGGTCAGCTGATGTGAATTAACAGCTGGCTGGACTGTTGCAGTCCGCATTACATATTGGACTAATTGCCTATGTATTTTTATTAATGTGTTTAGCTGTGCTAACAGCTCTTCTCTAGACATTTTTGCAATGTCAGGATGTGGTGTGTAGCTGGCTAGAACCGGCCACGTGGCTCCTGGTCTACCTAGTGGACCGAGCCTAGTTATGTGATCATTGTGTTTTAGGGCGCCATTAAACCAGAGCAGGTGCTCTTGAAATTTAAGTGGAATTTCAATCTCCTCGAAAGGAGCGTACTCTTCCGGAGGTTTCTCTATTTTGTAATAGTGAAACTCTTGTGTTATAGCGTTAACCGCTGGAAAGTTTATCCATGAATAGAATACCTCTGTCTGCCGATACTCGTGAGCCTCTATCACGAAAATTACTGTACCACCTTGAGGTGTCAGTCCGTGTTCTATAAGTTTTAAAGTTATAGATCTTCTTAACTGGACCGGGATGATAATAGCATCCGGATCTGTTTCTAGGAGACTCGTGTCTTCCTCTATTAGTAGGGATGCCAGTCTAACTGCTTCCCTTTCTTCTTCACTGTCTGTCATTTTTAAAAATGCAGGCTTTGCAGAGTAGGTCTCCAAGGAGACAAAGATTAGGTGCACAATATTTTGGAACACTGTATCCTTCAACGTTGAATAAACCAGAGCTTTACATAGGAATCTCTTCCTACTAAGGTCGGCGGATTTTAACCTTTCAACCACTCCAGACGTCTATTGGAGTATTTACGGGAGAAAGGGGTGTGAAATATGCACGACTGAGTTACTCTACAAGTCTTGCGTTAGTTTATCGCCTTACCAAAACGTTGGGCGCCATGTAGTGTAGTTCCTAGTTTCCCACTAGGCCCTGCGCATTGGAATAACATAAACAGTAGTATCGACGTGGAACTGCTTATATTCCAGGCCTCCACTGACTATGCTAAACTTAATTGGGTTGTGTTACCAACTAGCTCAGAGGTCACTGGAAACTTTCTTCTCTGCATAGGAAGTGATCAGCTTCCTTGGCACAGACAAGAAGGGATTCAGTTTTCCAACAACCGTGCAACATGACAACTTTGCTCCTCAGATCAAGAGTCGATCTCTAGGGTCGTGTGAAACAATAGACATAGATTTCACTCAGTCAGTCTAGTGCAGTTTACTTTCACAGTATGTAGAGAATAGAGAGACGGGCGTTTATCAATAAAGGGTTAACATTTATTGAACAGTCTTTCTTCTCGTACAAGAGAAATGTATTGCCACAATTGCAATAATTGTTATTATAAAAAGTACGTACAGTAAGATAAGTATTGCGAAATAGAACTGTAAAAGCATTGATATGGTTTCTTAGCCATACAATGGTTTAAAAGTAATAAAACATATATACAGTCATATATACATTAGGCTAACATACTCAACTGGTGCTTCTAACTAAGCCTACCCCAGTGTGCCTGACCTAAGCCTAACACGTGAAAGGGGAGTAAGTAAGTAGCTTAAGTTAAGTTGGTTTTTGCCAAGGTTTGTTTCAAGAATTCTCGTCTAAGGGTTTAGTCAACACCATACCTCTGAATAGAATGATGGAGGATTGGTATCTCCTTCAGGGGTCTCTCTCGATATCCCAGTCACCCGCGAGGGTAAACCGGAAGCGCCGGGACTGGATTTCTCTGCACGAGAAATGCAGCGGCTCTCTTCAGCGCGTCGAGGAAGGAGGGGGGACAGCGTCCGTGGGCAGCTGGAATCTGCTGGATGTCTTCGCAGAGGACGGCTGTTCAGCTCCTTAAGCGTACTGCACCATAGTCCGCGCTGTAGCGGCGATAATGGTAATCAGCAGCTTCACCACCACAGGATAGCAGCTGCAGCGACAGAGTGCTAGTTTTTACCAACACAGGGTCATGCAGGCAGCTGGCATCAGCAACAGGCAACGAACTCGCAGTTCGTATCTCTCTCCTTGCTTAAGGCAACGTTGGTAATATTTATACCTGACAGGTGCCGGGTTTGACGCAAGTTTGCTGGACATAAGACGTCAATTAAAGATGTCACTAGGAAGTGACAGTTATCAGTTGCTCATTAGAGTTCCATTACTAATCAAAACATAGCAAGCGGGGATTTCCAGGTTTGCTAAGTTTTTATCTTGTTGAAGAACTCGGAGTGTTATCTAGGAATATCAGATAGTGACTGCTGCTCTGTCATTGCACTAATTGGTCGCAAAGGAAGTAGCAGAGAGTCATGCTGGAATGTGGCTCTGTTTGTGTGAGGCCAGAGATGACTTTTCAGAAAATCGCACTTGAACGGTTATGCCAATATAGGGAATAAATGGATTTATAGCCGAATAGGGGCATAAGGTCACAGTATCGATCAGGAACCTAGATAAGCACGCAACAACTCACCCCCTATGGGGTGGACAATGTTGTTGGGATAGACATCCATCCCTTACGGTGTGGACATCGCTGGTAGGGATAGACATTCACCCACTATGGGTGTGTTGCCTTTTGCGGGATCGTGACATTTTTGTGTGTGATAGGTGTCTGACTTACCGTCTGTGACGAACCCATCGGTTACAGTTGTTGATTCAACCATAGGCGTAGAGTTTAGGGATCACATGCGCGATCGGATACATGGCTGCTTCGTCATTTCGTACGCGGGGATCCTGTAGTGGTGCGAATTGGAGCTGAACTACAGCTCTTCCGGATGCTATGACGTGCTGGAGGTTGCGACCTGTTCTGCGTGTAGTAAGTTTGCATCGTACTTGCCCGGCCGGAAACTGCTTTAGAAATGGCTCCAGACGAGTCCATTCAATGTTTACGGAGCTGGCTCGTACGGACAATGATGCTGGATTCGGGGTGTGCGTGTCACTTAGGAATTGGACACATTTTCGCATCGTACTTTGTCGTTTGGACGTACCGGCTTCCGGAACGAGTCGCTCGGATGGTAAGGCTACGGATGGCTCTGGGAGGGCCATCTGAGCATGATCAGAATCGGCCCCTTAGTGTTAAGCAATCTTGCTAGTGTTTTAATAGACATTTGAGAAAACTAAGGATCATATTATAAGCAAAATGGTACCTGCATTCCATAATAGCTATTTATTAGGTGTATTATTTTGATGGTTTAATTTGCTCTGTTGTCTGTCATGGCCAATTCACAGGTGTTCAACCAACCATCCATATGCTTACAAATATGTAGTAAGGAGGTTCACGCAGGGAGGATGAAATTCAGGAAGCTTTATTGAACATGGTTACAGGTTGATAGTTCCAGAACAGCAAGTAGTTATGTTCTTTAGAGCAGGTAGGAAAGCTCTGTGAAGCTGCCCATATGGAGCAGCCTGCCTCCCGCTTAGCCCAGGCTCAACTGTCACTTCACCTCACGGTCTCCAGACTTTCCAAGGCAAATCATGACTCCAACATTCTATTGAGCACACAGCACAGACACTGGCTGAGCAGGAGGTGAAAATCACATAACATTAACAAAAGCAGGATACTACATATCCCTTTTCCTTACACAAAAGAATCACAAGTCCTGTAATTGAATAACATGTAACGAGAGTAAACCAAGGAAGAACTGCAAGGAAGAACAATGAAGGAACGGAATAAATGTCAGAGAAAAGAACTATAAATGTGGAGGGAAGAGACAGGTGGAAGAAGACGAGGAGGAAACCATGTGTAATAAACACAAAAGGAAATGACCCATACTCTCCAAAAACTAATACAAAAAGAATGCTAATGAATAACCAAACAGGAGAGAGCAAAGAGATAGGTGAAAGAAAACGTAGACGAAGCAACGGGTAAAAAATACACGAATAGAAATGACACATACTCACCATCAAAGAATTACACTTGAGAAGAGAACAGTGAAAAGGCAAAAAAAACAAGTAAACAGAGAGACATAGACGCACCAAAGACTACCTCCAAACATACCCACTGGCCAGGTAGGCAAGCAGGGAAAGAAGGAAAAGGCATGACACGACCTACACACCAGACTACACTAAGACCACGAAATGGACAAGGAAGGAACACCTCCAAAACAAGGAAGAAATAGGAAGTAACTGCAAAGAGGGAAATACTAGAGACAAGGGAAGGCTAACAGCCAATTATAGTCCAGAAACCAAGGATGCAAAGAATGTGTAACATCACAAGGAGAACTGAACAGGCGGGAAAACAGAGGAAGAGAGAATATAATACAATAATTCATCCTCCCCCATTTTCAAACTGACAATTCAAAAGGAATAAGTAAAACATAGAGGTTTCAAATAGACAGTATACCATAATATAAGAATAACATTGCGAGAAAAAATAACAGCAAATAAGAATGAGACCCATGAAAATGGGACTGGCACCAATATGGGACTAAACACCCAAAAACGTGTAGATGGGACTGGACCCATGGCCTAACCCTGAGAGAAAGGCACAAATGTAGTGTGAGCATATGGGGCTAGAACCCAATGCCATCCCAAAGAGGGAAGAACCACAGTGTAAAGGGTACAAATGTAAAGTGAACAATGTACCCCAGAGAGTGTACACCAAGAAACCATGCACTACCCCGTGACATAAAAGAGGGTAGCTACTGCAAATGGGACTGTACCTATAACCTATCCCTAAGCATAGGGTTGTTTAACAAATGTAAATGGGACTAACACCCAAGGAACAATGCCCAGTGTGAAGGTGGAAACCATAGGTAGCCTGTGTAGGCAAGAAGAATTAGCGAATGGGGCTAGACCCATTGCCATCCCTGTGCAGGGAAAAAGAAAGTGTAAATTGTACACAAGTTAAATGAAAAATGAACCCCTGAAGGTGTGTACCAGGAGGATATGTACATAAAATGTGAAAGCCACAAAACCTCCCAAACAATCCCAGGGAGGATAATATAAGAAACAGACATTTCCTTCATGTAATGTGCTACAAGCCAAAACATGTATGCAAATGGTGAAACAGCAGCCACAAATACAAAAGGCTACAATGCGAATCACCAAAAACTTTTTTTTTGGTAACTGATAGTGTAGAGATAATTTAAAATTTGCGAACATTCGTGACAAGAATTTTCAATTCTATTAAGCATGCGGAGGCGAGGATTATGCTTCTCAATTTTCTTTACTGAAAATTTTCAGCAGCCAATCAGAAAAGAAAACAAAAAATACATACTACAATACCCATGAACCCTAGAGGGAGTCACATGGTAACCATAGAGAGGACCCCTATAAAAGGAGTATAAGAGACTAGAACATCCTCTTTCTTTGTGTATAATAACAGGTATGTCCAAATAATAAGAGAAACAGTTCAAGATCTGGAACCATAGGAAACAAAGTTCATCCATCAGAAGGGAATCCACCGGCCAGCAGGCAGCCTCAAAACTTGAAGTGAATGGCGAAGAAACAGCATCCAGCAGGAATCAACGAAGAGTCTCTGCAGAGGCGAAGAATACCCCATCTTACTTGGGATCAGAATCTGAAACGAAAGGCAAAGCCGTAATACCAGAACTCCAGAAAAAGGAGGCACAGCAGAAGGGAAGGGTAAACAAGAGTATAACATATACATTGCGGTATAAATATATCATATCAGACATTACAGTACTGAATTATGGGTGGGATAATCCTCGCCTCTGCGTCCTTAATAGAATTGAAAATTCTTGTCACAAATGTTCGCAAATTTTTAATTCTATGTGAGGACTGGAGGCTCCGATTATGCTTGTTCAAAGCTGAGCCACCACAACAGATGCAGCATTTACAATAGGTTTAAAATAAAACGTTTTGAATGTAGAGTCAGAGGACCAATCAGCAGTTTTCATAATGTCCGCTAAACTGACTCCGAGAGAAAAAGCCTTGGATGCCATAGCACCACGAGCAGAATGAGCACCAAATCTGGAATTATCAATGCCTGCTTTGCCCATCTGCCAGTGAACCCATCTTGCTAATGTAGCTGGGGTCACTGGGCGAAAAGGCTTCTGCAAAGCAATCAACAATTGACCTGTCAAATCTGGACGAAAACTTGGGGTACTCACCTCGAAATCCCGGATGCATTGAACCACGCAGAGTTTGGGTTGTCAGGAAATGCAGGATAAGAAACGGAAGAAGTGTGACATTTAGTGCGTTTTGTGATCAAAAAAGTAACCCCTTCTGGGGTAAACCTGCGACCTGCCAAATCAAGAGCACGGACGTCAGAAACACGTTTACAGGAGACTAGACAAAGCTAGAAAAACAGAAGGGTATGTGGAGGGTCGAGGGGAATATTTACCGACCTGTCTGCTCATTCCCCTGGATACAAGATACATGACACACAAAAGAGCAGACCAGGTCTAGAGATGGTGTGTAACTACAACAGTGACTGTGTGACAGTAGTGGTGCATGCATGAGAAAAACATTGAAAACAAAAGGCTAAAGTAATTCCCATCAGACCACCCTTTTGGTGGAGTTTACGTCATGTGGGAAATACTATTCATACCATCCCAAGTCTGGCCATATAGTGCCGGTGCGGGAGTGGATGGAAATAATGTAATCATACATCCTAGAGTGATGTTTGATAGAAAAGTGCAGTGCTCAAGTGATAGTGATGGATAAAATCGACTACAGGGACTCCATACCACGTTTTAAACAGGAGTCCATGTGTCGAGGTTAAAAATACGCCAAGTAGTAAGACTACTCTCTGGCGCCGTACAAGATGGTCGACATGTTTCAGCCTTATGGGTGTTTGCCCCGGCTTTCTTCAGGACCTTAGAGATAAAGTGGCTACTGCAACTACACGTAATGTGTTCAGCGGATCATGACAAGAATGTACTTGTAAAAAAGTTACATGTATACCAATACTTAAGTGTCCACTGTAGGGAGAGAAGTATGTCTTCTTCCTATCAAAAACAAAAAGAAAACAATTTGTCAAACAACCCTAAACTACACACATACACCCACACACGCACACAGAGACCGTCTTGCCACACCTGCTAGAATAATTTGCATTCTGCATTATAAAGAGCATAATAGCTTGATCACCCTGAGGCATTTCCTCAAGGTGATACTCACCCAGCTTTGTGTGGGTGACGACCTCACCTCACCCGGCGACCGCTCGGGAGTATGAGGCCCCGCTCTATAGTGTAGAAAAAAGGGGGAACACAGTAAGCACATACCTTTACAGTGCCCAAACCAATGGTACTACACATATAACCCAACTGACGTGTGTTAGTGACCTAACTGTCAAATTAAGAACTGACACATTAAAAGATTCCCAAGAGGCGCATAGAAATCGCGCATCTTGCGATGTCCATCATGTCGCAAGGTGTTGTCCTGACATTCTACTGTGCCTCAAAACAGCTACTTTAGGACTCCTCTATAGATGATATAAATATAAATAATGAGTGTAGACTGGAGACTTAGTTAAAGGCCACAGTACATTGGTGTTATTGGGGGGTCCTGAGGGGCGCCCATGAGAGGCTATCTAGGCCACTCTCAATCAATGGCTCCTTGATTGTTAGGGAATACCAGAGTCCTCTCCCAGAAACATGAATGGCTATCTAGGCCACTCTCAATCAATGGCTCCTTGATTGTTAAGGAATATAGAATGACGGGGTCCCCTCCTAGAAACAGAGCCATCATGGCTCCTACTACCTGTCTCATCAGTAGTAACTGACCGGCATAAAGAAAGACCACCAGGCGACTCACCTGTCCGTCGGTGCCCCCGATTTTGCACGAGCGGAAGTGGAGGTGTGTATAGTGCCGCCCATTGCCCTTTTAAAGGCCACTGATAATTGAATAATCAGTCCTCCGTGGTGTAAAAATAGAACAGATGCGGAAGCTAGCGCGAACGCGAAAGATGCCGCTGCTTCTTCGCGCATGCGTGGTAATCAGAATCTGTTGCTTATTAGCGCATGCGCAGTATTTTTAGAGCGCACGGCTTCGGCTTTTTTCATCGATTCATGGCGCCGTATTTAGAAAAAATGAAAACAGAAAAGGAATAACCTAGCACTCAATCGTTGAGGCAGGAAACAAAGAGATAACTAAAAAATCCTGTCTTGTACTCGGTCCTGTCTCACTAAGGACTAATTTGCATGCCCCAACAGGAGACACTATTCCTCAGGCATGCGCACGGCGAGTCTCGCCGGGCTCCCCGTTTTTTTTCAAAAAAACTCCCAGTACAAAGAGGGGGGAGTAGGGGATTGGTTTACCCATGTGCGTATCTCCCAATGTGGGAAATAACACTGCATGGTGGAGTGGATGGTATCCCTACACCATGGAATGAAATATTGAAAAAATGATAATGCAAGATCATTCTTTAATGTGAAAACGCCCACACTGAGTGGCAAAGGGACGTACTTTCAAAAGTAGCTCTATAACAACCTGTTTATAGAAAAAAGGGAAGGAGGTGCCTAACCCACAGAGTAAAGATTAACAGTATAAATTTAATTTTAAAGGGCATATACTCCATAAGGAGTCGCTATTCGATGAGACCTAACTAAATCCCAAAGAGGATTGTTGGTTACACAGTGATTGTAAAGGAGATGGAAAGGATGTTGTTATCCTAGAGTGTCAGTAGAGATAGACAGAAGGGCAACATACACAATTCAGTTGGGTGAGCTCTAGGGGTGCAAACAAAACTGCGTTTGCATCCAATCCAAATTGACCCGCAACTAAAAAGTTGCTCTTAACACTAGAAAAACAGAAGGGTATGTGGAGGGTCGAGGGGAATATTTACCGACCTGTCTGCTCATTCCCCTGGATACAAGATACATGACACACAAAAGAGCAGACCAGGTCTAGAGATGGTGTGTAACTACAACAGTGACTGTGTGACAGTAGTGGTGCATGCATGAGAAAAACATTGAAAACAAAAGGCTAAAGTAATTCCCATCAGACCACCCTTTTGGTGGAGTTTACGTCATGTGGGAAATACTATTCATACCATCCCAAGTCTGGCCATATAGTGCCGGTGCGGGAGTGGATGGAAATAATGTAATCATACATCCTAGAGTGATGTTTGATAGAAAAGTGCAGTGCTCAAGTGATAGTGATGGATAAAATCGACTACAGGGACTCCATACCACGTTTTAAACAGGAGTCCATGTGTCGAGGTTAAAAATACGCCAAGTAGTAAGACTACTCTCTGGCGCCGTACAAGATGGTCGACATGTTTCAGCCTTATGGGTGTTTGCCCCGGCTTTCTTCAGGACCTTAGAGATAAAGTGGCTACTGCAACTACACGTAATGTGTTCAGCGGATCATGACAAGAATGTACTTGTAAAAAAGTTACATGTATACCAATACTTAAGTGTCCACTGTAGGGAGAGAAGTATGTCTTCTTCCTATCAAAAACAAAAAGAAAACAATTTGTCAAACAACCCTAAACTACACACATACACCCACACACGCACACAGAGACCGTCTTGCCACACACTCTACACTATAGAGCGGGGCCTCATACTCCCGAGCGGTCGCCGGGTGAGGTGAGGTCGTCACCCACACAAAGCTGGGTGAGTATCACCTTGAGGAAATGCCTCAGGGTGATCAAGCTATTATGCTCTTTATAATGCAGAATGCAAATTATTCTAGCAGGTGTGGCAAGACGGTCTCTGTGTGCGTGTGTGGGTGTATGTGTGTAGTTTAGGGTTGTTTGACAAATTGTTTTCTTTTTGTTTTTGATAGGAAGAAGACATACTTCTCTCCCTACAGTGGACACTTAAGTATTGGTATACATGTAACTTTTTTACAAGTACATTCTTGTCATGATCCGCTGAACACATTACGTGTAGTTGCAGTAGCCACTTTATCTCTAAGGTCCTGAAGAAAGCCGGGGCAAACACCCATAAGGCTGAAACATGTCGACCATCTTGTACGGCGCCAGAGAGTAGTCTTACTACTTGGCGTATTTTTAACCTCGACACATGGACTCCTGTTTAAAACGTGGTATGGAGTCCCTGTAGTCGATTTTATCCATCACTATCACTTGAGCACTGCACTTTTCTATCAAACATCACTCTAGGATGTATGATTACATTATTTCCATCCACTCCCGCACCGGCACTATATGGCCAGACTTGGGATGGTATGAATAGTATTTCCCACATGACGTAAACTCCACCAAAAGGGTGGTCTGATGGGAATTACTTTAGCCTTTTGTTTTCAATGTTTTTCTCATGCATGCACCACTACTGTCACACAGTCACTGTTGTAGTTACACACCATCTCTAGACCTGGTCTGCTCTTTTGTGTGTCATGTATCTTGTATCCAGGGGAATGAGCAGACAGGTCGGTAAATATTCCCCTCGACCCTCCACATACCCTTCTGTTTTTCTAGTGTTAAGAGCAACTTTTTAGTTGCGGGTCAATTTGGATTGGATGCAAACGCAGTTTTGTTTGCACCCCTAGAGCTCACCCAACTGAATTGTGTATGTTGCCCTTCTGTCTATCTCTACTGACACTCTAGGATAACAACATCCTTTCCATCTCCTTTACAATCACTGTGTAACCAACAATCCTCTTTGGGATTTAGTTAGGTCTCATCGAATAGCGACTCCTTATGGAGTATATGCCCTTTAAAATTAAATTTATACTGTTAATCTTTACTCTGTGGGTTAGGCACCTCCTTCCCTTTTTTCTATAAACAGGTTGTTATAGAGCTACTTTTGAAAGTACGTCCCTTTGCCACTCAGTGTGGGCGTTTTCACATTAAAGAATGATCTTGCATTATCATTTTTTCAATATTTCATTCCATGGTGTAGGGATACCATCCACTCCACCATGCAGTGTTATTTCCCACATTGGGAGATACGCACATGGGTAAACCAATCCCCTACTCCCCCCTCTTTGTACTGGGAGTTTTTTTGAAAAAAAACGGGGAGCCCGGCGAGACTCGCCGTGCGCATGCCTGAGGAATAGTGTCTCCTGTTGGGGCATGCAAATTAGTCCTTAGTGAGACAGGACCGAGTACAAGACAGGATTTTTTAGTTATCTCTTTGTTTCCTGCCTCAACGATTGAGTGCTAGGTTATTCCTTTTCTGTTTTCATTTTTTCTAAATACGGCGCCATGAATCGATGAAAAAAGCCGAAGCCGTGCGCTCTAAAAATACTGCGCATGCGCTAATAAGCAACAGATTCTGATTACCACGCATGCGCGAAGAAGCAGCGGCATCTTTCGCGTTCGCGCTAGCTTCCGCATCTGTTCTATTTTTACACCACGGAGGACTGATTATTCAATTATCAGTGGCCTTTAAAAGGGCAATGGGCGGCACTATACACACCTCCACTTCCGCTCGTGCAAAATCGGGGGCACCGACGGACAGGTGAGTCGCCTGGTGGTCTTTCTTTATGCCGGTCAGTTACTACTGATGAGACAGGTAGTAGGAGCCATGATGGCTCTGTTTCTAGGAGGGGACCCCGTCATTCTATATTCCTTAACAATCAAGGAGCCATTGATTGAGAGTGGCCTAGATAGCCATTCATGTTTCTGGGAGAGGACTCTGGTATTCCCTAACAATCAAGGAGCCATTGATTGAGAGTGGCCTAGATAGCCTCTCATGGGCGCCCCTCAGGACCCCCCAATAACACCAATGTACTGTGGCCTTTAACTAAGTCTCCAGTCTACACTCATTATTTATATTTATATCATCTATAGAGGAGTCCTAAAGTAGCTGTTTTGAGGCACAGTAGAATGTCAGGACAACACCTTGCGACATGATGGACATCGCAAGATGCGCGATTTCTATGCGCCTCTTGGGAATCTTTTAATGTGTCAGTTCTTAATTTGACAGTTAGGTCACTAACACACGTCAGTTGGGTTATATGTGTAGTACCATTGGTTTGGGCACTGTAAAGGTATGTGCTTACTGTGTTCCCCCTTTTTTCTACACTATAGAGCGGGGCCTCATACTCCCGAGCGGTCGCCGGGTGAGGTGAGGTCGTCACCCACACAAAGCTGGGTGAGTATCACCTTGAGGAAATGCCTCAGGGTGATCAAGCTATTATGCTCTTTATAATGCAGAATGCAAATTATTCTAGCAGGTGTGGCAAGACGGTCTCTGTGTGCGTGTGTGGGTGTATGTGTGTAGTTTAGGGTTGTTTGACAAATTGTTTTCTTTTTGTTTTTGATAGGAAGAAGACATACTTCTCTCCCTACAGTGGACACTTAAGTATTGGTATACATGTAACTTTTTTACAAGTACATTCTTGTCATGATCCGCTGAACACATTACGTGTAGTTGCAGTAGCCACTTTATCTCTAAGGTCCTGAAGAAAGCCGGGGCAAACACCCATAAGGCTGAAACATGTCGACCATCTTGTACGGCGCCAGAGAGTAGTCTTACTACTTGGCGTATTTTTAACCTCGACACATGGACTCCTGTTTAAAACGTGGTATGGAGTCCCTGTAGTCGATTTTATCCATCACTATCACTTGAGCACTGCACTTTTCTATCAAACATCACTCTAGGATGTATGATTACATTATTTCCATCCACTCCCGCACCGGCACTATATGACTAGACAAAGCAACATAGCAAGCTTGGAAGAGAGTTGCTTGCGAGATAAGGACTGGAATCCAAGAGACGTAAAACAAGGGAGACATCCCAAAGTTCCGTATATTTAGAACATGGAGGTTTGACTAACCGGCTGCCCCTAAGTAATTTGCATAACAACGGATGCTCCCCCAGTTGTTTGCCGTCAACGGACACGTGACCCGCCGAGATGGCTGACCTGAAATTGTTGACAGTACGATAAGCAAGGCCGAAAGTGGCGAAGGACGCTCGGAAGTTCACTACTAAAAAGACATCTGCTGAAGTGAGATCCACGTCCCGTTGAGAGCACCAATCACACCAACGTTTCCATGCTGTAGCATAACGTTTGTGGGTGTTGGGCGACCAAGCTTCGTTGATAAATCTGGCAGCGTCTCTCAAAAGGCCTGGGACTTTCCAGCGATCCCCGAAAGTTGCCAGGCGACCAGCATGAGTTGACCCGATGTCATCAACGGATGGGGAGACTGGAGAGGATCCAATAACAGATTCCACCGTTGGGGAAGAAGGAGAGGAATCGCACACAACGTTTCCAGAAGCACCGGGAACCATGCTTGAGCCCTCCAAAGAGGAGTGATCAGAATAATTTCCGTCTGATAACATTTCGTCCGAGCCAGGACCCTTGGAATCATGGCAAACGGAGGGAACGCATAACAAAGAGTCGGAGCCTGAGGCCAAATCTGCAGGAAAGCATCCGTGGCTGAGGCCTCTGAATCCGGACGCCAGCTGAAGAACACCAGGATCTGAGTGTTGAGCCTGAAGGCAATCTGACAAGGACCCCACAACTTGTTCAACCAACGGAACACTCGAGGGTGAAGCCGCCAATCGCTGAAGTCCCGAAGGTGGCGGGAATGCCAATCGGCAACCTGGTTGCTGCACCCTGGAAGGTATTCCGCCACTACAAGCAACTTGTTCTGAAGGCAAAAGAGCCAGAAGTCCTTCACAATTTCCACTAGATGTCAGGATCGCGTCCCGCCCAACTTGTTGACATAACGAACCGCAGATACGTTGTCCATGCGAAGAAGGATGCAACAACTCGTCAGACGGGGAGAGCGACATCGAATTGCAAACAACCCCGCTAGGAGTTCCAGGCAATTGATATGGAGAGACAGTTCCTCCGGAGACCAGCGACCGCGTGTGGACAGTGGGCCGCATCGGGCTCCCCAACCCCACCGACTGGCATCGGATTCGATGACTACCTCCGGCGTGTGACCAAACAGTGCTCGGCCGTTCCACGACTCCATGTGTTCCAGCCACCACAACATCTCCCACCTCGCTTCCTCTAAGAGAGGAATCTGATCAGAATACCGGAGGCCTTTCTGGAGATGACACATCTTGAGTCGCTGAAGTGCCCGGTAATGAAGGGGACCCTGGAAGATCACTTGTATTGAAGAAGCTTATAACCCGACAACTCGGGCTACAGACCTCAAGGACACAGTCTGCTTGTTCAAAATCAACTTCAACTCTCTCTTGATTGATCTGATCTTCTGATGGGGTAGAAGGAGCTGACAAAAAGGGAATTGACTAGAAAACCCAGAAACTCCATAGTTTGCGAGGGAACCAATACCGATTTCTGAGGATTGACCAGAAATCCCAGATTCTGCAAGAGGTCTATTGTCCAGGCAAGATGTTGCGATACCAGCCGAGGGCATTGACCCAAGATGAGAATGTCGTCCAGATAAATGATGAGGCAAACGCCTCTGGAACAAAGAGACTCCACGACAGGTCTTAGAAGTTTCGTGAAGCACCAAGGTGCTGACGAAAGGCCGAACGGAAGGACTTTGTACTCGTACCTTGTCCCCTGCCATTGGAACTGAAGAAAGCGACAATGAGGTTCGTAGATGGGCACTGACAGATAAGCGTCTTTCAGGTCTAGACGGACCATCCAGTCCCCTTCCTGAAGAAGATGGATCCCCTCCATCTTGAAGTGACATATACAACCCATCCATTGAACTCCTTGAGATTTAAAACAAGCCTGGATCCACCCCCTTCTTCTGAACCAGGAAGACGTTGCTGACAAAACCCTGAGGATGGCGAGCCGTTCGCACTATGGCCCCTTTTTGCAGAAGAGACTCGGTTTTGCTGGAAATGAAGACCTGATCCTGATGAGAAAAAATCATCGGACGCGGGGGAAGAGACTGAGAAGGGGAATGAAGAAATTTGATTTTGTATCCCTGAACCGATGCGAGGATCCACGCATCTTGCGAGATCTCTTGCCATTTGTTGAGAAAAAACTGTAGCCTGTCCCAACTGAACTTCTGAAAAAGGAACTAGGCTCACCTGAAGCAGCGGCATCGCGTTGGCCTCCCTGGTTACCACCATAACGTCCTTTCCTGTTATATTTTCGGGAACCACGGGATCGGGTAGAAATTTGCAGAGGAAGTAGAGTCTTGATACTTCCCTCGTTGAGTGTTAAATCCTCGCTGGGTGCCTTGCTGGTAACCTCGGCCGAACGACCGCCCCGATGTCGTCCGGCCCTGCCAAAAACCGGACAAAACGCCCACTTCAAGGAACCCTGCGCTTTATCAAGGCCACTTGAGGTGGCGAGAAACTTCGTCAATTCCTTCAGGAACGGTTGGCCAAACAAAAGACCCTGCGCCAAGGGACCTGACTCTGAGGAAGACAACTCCGCAATTTTGGGTCAAGTTTCAGGAGGATAGAGTGGCGGCGTTCGCTGGACATTGCGCAGTTGGCATTGCCCAATAGACAAACTTCACGCTAAGCCCAACAAATTAAGTCATCAGGGTTAATTATCTGCCTAGTAACCTTTGCTCTGAAACCTAAATCCAAGATTTTTGTAATAGGACCGGTCAAATCGAGCAATTTGTCCTGACAGGACCTCCATGCACGATCTATACCCTTCTTAGGGTCCTTGGTTTATTTTTTTAAATATGTGAGCATAGAAGGATCCACTTCCGTAGTGTCCGCAACCTTGTCTGACAAATCCGGATGGGGGCATTTGGACCTCAAACGCGCCCTGACATCCTTGTCAAAGGGTTGTCACAAGTGGGATTGGACGTAATCTGCAACCTCTGTAGATGGTAGCCAGGAGGTAGAATTTGGATGAATAATGGAAGTAGGATCAAAGGTTAACAAGGTGGGGTGGGAAGGAGCATCAACGTATCGCTCTTTGCGCAACTTCTTGGCAGGGGGAGGTGAAGCCTCTGGGTCAGACGTCGAGGCAGAAGAAGAGGTGTCATCATCATCCCTGCGAGTTGATTTGCCAGATGCAGCTTTGTTAGTGGAGACATAGGAATGGTCAGAAGACAATGACTGCTACAGTTTTGCAAAGTCTGAGGAATGTGGATTTTTTTTTAATTCTTTTTATTAACTCACACAAAAAATACAAACCAAAAGCACAGACAATAAAATACACTGGGTTGCGTCTAAGCATGCAATAAATAATTTCACATCCTCCCAATTACAAAATACAATACCAATAACATTGTGCGGGTTCAGGGATCCTCCGACACAGCTTGATCGTCCGGTGTGGCGGGGGAACACATATATCACCTCTATACACATTCCAGGCCCCCCAAATTTCCCCCACTTCTTGGGTCTCCCCCTGGCCACGTATACAGCTCGCTCTCCAAACATGCACCAGTCCAGGTCTTCCATCCATTTCCCGATATGAGGCGGCTGATTTGCTCCCCATAATTGAGCGATATTACGCTTGGCAATAGTACATGCCAGCGTGACCCACACCTTTCCGTGAGATGTCTAATCAGTTGGTTCCCAGACATTCAAGAGACAACGGCGTGCCTCCAACTCGAAACCTACTCCCCACACCTCGCGTATCTTGCCATGAACTCCTGACCAATACCCCCGGATGATGGTACAGTCCCATAACATAGGCATAAACGTTCCAGCCTCACCACATCCCCTTCTGCACTCACCACTTGCAGCCAAACTCATGTGCACCAATCGTGGGCCGGTAACATAGCAACGGTGGAGGACCTTCAATTGCACCAATCGGAGTCTCATTTGGATAGCAATGACCCTTGGGGAAGCCACCACGTCCCTCCAGTCTTCATCGTCAAGGATCAGCCCATCTGCAGTCCATTGATCTCTAAGAGCCACAAGTGAATCGTCCGTGTGATTAACTAGCTTTTTATAGATCAAGGAGATCATTTTCATCGGAAGATGGCCGTCCAACACCCGATCCTCCAGAGGGGAAGCCTCCGGGGGTGTGACTCCCCGGGGAATACCAGACAGCAACGCATGTCTAATCGGCAAGTAACGAAACCGCTCACTCTCCTGCAATTGATACCGTTCATGCAGAGTCTCGAACGTAAAGATCCTGTCTTTGCCCCATATATCTCCTACCTGGGAAATCCCAATGAGGTCCCACTTGTCAAAACCTTTAGTCTTCCATAAACTACCCAGGCATTCAGCATTCCATAGTGGCGTGGCCAAAGTTATATTCCCATCCCATTTAAGGGAACGAATAGCCTCATGGCAGACCTGAACAGCTACCGCCGTACGCCCAACCAGGGGAAAGCGCCCCCGTCTGGCATACAGTGCCCTGGAGTACTCTCCACCGGGAATCTGGCCGCGATCCATAGCATAGCCGGGATCCAGCGGCGATCCATAAATGGCATGATTAACTGCCGCCAGCTCAGACGCCCAATAACACTTCCGGATATTTGGTGAGCCGATACCCCCGTCATACCACGGCAATGTCAGTTTAGTAAACGCGATTCGCGTCCTACCATCCCAAAGGAGTTGCCTCTGGAACGACTCAATCTCCTTGAAGTAAGACGGGGGAACAGGGTCCATAGACTTTTGGCGTGCGTACAAGAAACGGGGAAGAGCCATCATCTTGAAGAGGACGATGCGTCCCAGCAGGAAGAGCGGTCCCTCCGGAGTCTGGCCAGTGGTGGCAACAAGTTATTAATATACCTACTCTGGAGATTTAATGACACAAAAATGCCAAGATACCCAAACCCCTCCGGCTCCAATCTAACTGGGCAGCCCGCAGGGACATCGGGGGATCACCACTTAAAACAAAGAGAACCGACTTCGCACAATTAATGGCGAAACCAGAATTTCTTCCAAACACCACCCGGACGTCCAGAAACACTATCAGCGAAGTCCGGGGGGGTTGACAAGTATAATAAAATGTCATCGGCGTAAAGTGATATCTTATCCTCCTACTCGGATGCCCACCTAATCCCCCTAATCGATCTGTCCCAACGAACCCACGCCGCTAGCAGCTCTAGCGCTAAGGCAAATAATAACGGGGAGAGAGGACATCCCTGTCTGGTGCCCCTCCCCAAGGCAAAGTCAGCAGACCTATGATTATTTCCTACGACCCGAGCAAGGGGATCAGAATACAAAAGACGGACCCAGGAAGCAAACTCCAGACCAATGCCCAACTTGTTCAAGACGGCAAAGAGATAAGGCACCTCGACTCTATCAAAAGCCATGGTGGCATCCAGGGACAACAAGACAGTCGGCTCGTGTATTTTTGATGCGCCACCCAAGACCCCGGCGTTCTGCGCAAGTTAAGGGCCGTATTGCGGCAGGGCATAAAACCTGACTGATCCGGATGGATCAGTGCTGAGATGACCTTAACCAGGCAAGTCGCAAGCGACTTTGTTAAGACCTTCGGTTTGGCATTCAGAAGGGAGATCGGCCGGTATGAAGAGCATTCCGTCTTCGGTTTGCCCTCCTTGTGCAGGACTACGATATTCGCAACACGATGATCGTACAGAAGCCGGCCCCTCTCCCTGCTCTCGCTAAACATATCCTTGACAAAAGGAGCCAGTTTGTTTGCATTCACTTTATAAATCTCTATGGGGAGCCCATTTGGGCCAGAGGCCTTTCCAGAGTGAACCCCTCTAATGGCCCGCGCCACTTCGTTGTTCGTAAATGGAGAGTCTAAGTAATCACTGTTCTCAGCGGAGAGAGTGGGCATTGGAATATCTCGAATCATCTCTGCATTTTCGGACATAGTGTACCTGCTTTCGGTCGCATACACCACCGTGTAGTAGCCAGCAAATTTGTCCGCAATCTGCTGCAGATCCGTTATTTCATCCGAGCCGATGGGCTGCAGCACCGGTACCAACCGTGACACCCATTCCCCTTTTTCCAGCCAGGCTATCAACTTCCTGGCCTTATCGCTATGTTCATACACCCTGCTCTGGGTATCCCCCAGTTGTGTCGTCGCCCTATCCCGAGCCAAGCTCCTATACTCATCTCTAAGGAGGCGCAGGCGGTGCAATCCCTCCGGGGTGGCGTCAAGCAATACCTCCGGTTCTAATGCCAGCAGACCTGCTTTCACTCTGTCAACCTCAGCACGGCCCTCCCTCTTCTTCCCCGAAATGAAAGATAGTAATTCCCCTCTAATGACAGTTTTATAGGCTTCCCACAGGGAACATTTTGAGTTCACTGTACCCACATTTTCTTGAAAATAACTATCAGCAACACGCACAATCTCCTTTTTAGCTGTGGGGTCCCACAACTGCCAAGCGCTAATAGGTGCAACTCTAGCCACGTCACGCCCACCAAGGTCCAAACCAATCCAGACCGGCGAGTGATCCGAGACCCCCCTAGCCAAGTGCCGCACCTCCCGGATCCAGACTGCCTGTGCCGCCAGCACCAATACATAATCTATCCTGGAGAGGGACTTGTGTGCTGCCGAAGCGTGTGTATATTGCAATTCACTGGGATTTTTAAGCCTCCACCCATCAATCAGACCAGTAGTCTCCACAAAGTCGGTCAACCATCTCCGGGACCGCAACAAAGCCATAGCCGGACGCCTATCAGCCTCACCATTCATAACTGCATTGAAGTCACCACCAGCAATCAGCACCCCGACAGGCAATGTCAAAAACATCTTGCACAGGTCCTGAAAAGTATCGGTCTGAAGGGCCTGTGAGACATAGACGGACAAAAAGGTCACAATCCTCCCCTCCCATAGCCCCGAAATCCCAGCATATCTACCTCTATTATCAGTCCACGTGGCCTGGATGGCCAGCGGAAAGGAGTTCTTGACCAAGATCCCAACCCCTCTTAACCTGGCTGTGAAACCAGCATGGGCGACCAGTTTGTATCCCCCTTTGTATAGTGCCATGCATCGCTTTCCCATGAGATGAGTCTCCTGCAATAACACCACATCTGGGGAGTGCCTCCGGATCAACTGGCCAACCATACCTCTCTTGATTTTGTCCCCAAGCCCATTCACATTCCAACTTAGTGCAGAAATCCCAGCCACCCTTTTATCGGAGGACATTGCAATACCATGACGTTACATAATTGACTGACGGCACCCAGTGTGAAATAAAACAACATACAATAAAACAAAAACAAACCCCAAACACCCCCTCCATCTCCCCTCCCTGCACCCCTGCATACAGCTTACGCTCATCCCCAACTAGCAGTGTGCCTATCGCCCCAGCTAATCTACGAAAATCTAAAAGTAGAAAACAGAGGAGGGCCTACGAGTGGGCCAACCACCCCCCAACTCCATGTGGATATTCCCGCACCATAAAGCTCCTCAAGAACAGTATGAACACAGACCTGCAGGTAATCCTATCACTAGCCCCCGCTGAGCCGCCCCCCGAACAACTATCTACAGCCCCCTGCTGACCTCACAATAAACCAAGTCATTGTTCATCGGCTTCCCCTTGGTCGCAGGACTCCTGGTCCGGCCGCTGAACACCATCAAACCAGTTCGCAGCCACGTCAGGATTATCAAAGAACCAGGCTTTCCCATCCATTTCCACTCGAAGGCGGGCCTGAAACATCATAGCGTACCGCATACCTTTGTCTCCCAGTTTCTTTTTGATCGACATGAACCTCTGCCTTTGCTTCTGCACCGCCTGAGTGAAGTCCGGAAAGAACAGGAGCGTTGCATTCTCGAATTCTAGGGAATCCGCAGCATGAGCCGCTTGCAGGATAGCGTCCCGGTCACGAAAGTTAAGGACTCGAGCAATGATCGGTCTTGGGATCGCCCCAACACGAGGCCTGCCACCCGGGATCCTGTGGGCACGTTCTACCGTAGAAAACTTACTGAGGCCCTTAGGTTTAAGATGATTGAGGATGAGGTTCTCTTCAAACAGATCAGTTGCCTGCCCCTCCGCCTTCTCCAGCACTCCCAGGATGCGAACATTGTTGCGTCGAGCCCGGCCTTCGTATTCATCAAGCCGACGATCAGTAAACTCCCTAGAGGATATAAGATCACGCACCTCCTGCTGCAGCTGGTTCACATCATCAACAAGGCTTGTTGTTTTAACTACCAGTGATTTAACTTTCTCGTTTGCCTTCGAAAGGTCTTCCCTGATCAGCCCCATTTCTATCGAGACAGTGTCCAGCTTATCAAGAGTCTCCATTTTCTGGCCCAGGGACGTCCGGACCCCTGTGATGGCCGCCATGAGGTCCTTTAATGTTGGTTCCTACCCCACAGGATGATCGTCGGAGCTTCCGCCTGGACCCCTCCTCGAGTCAAGCGGTGACCCCTTAGGCAGAGTATACCTGTCCAACTTATTGGACTGCACCTGCCTAGCTCCCCTGGTGGTCTTGGGCAACAGTTTCTCCGACTCTGTCTTCGTCGCCATAGTGCCCCCACTTGATGCGTCCGCCGTCGCGCTCCGGAGTTAACAATGGGAAGTGCCCGATGGCACACGGAACCCAACAAGGGAACGAGGTGCCTCACCGCCCCCACATGGAGCGGATACGATCCGGGGACCCAGACCAACTCTCTCAGCAGCTGCGACAACTGGGGTTAGTATCGTCACTGGTCCTTATAGTGCCCGTCGCTTCAAATCCACCAGCCGGGCACAACATTGGGGCAGAGGTAGCAAACCACCCTGTGGCCCCGCTACCAGCAGCCAGAATGAAGAAGGCCCACCAGGGGTGCAGGGCAGCCAAGGATGGAAAGCTGCGTGCCAGCAGGGCCCCCCTCATATACAAGGGCCCAGCGTGGTCATCCAGGACCCTCCGGAGCACAGGGGAGCACCTCTTTGAAATTTGCGGCACACCATCAGGGACACACAGCACACGAAGGGGACCGGCCGCCCCCTGTCCCTCCATCGGAGAGAAGTCCAGGCGGGCTGCCGTGCTGGGAGCATCGGTGGGGGCCTCCACTTAGGCCCTTTGCGCAGGATCACTGCCGGGCGTCCTACCCCAGCCCCAGTAGCCAAGGTGCAGGCCAGCAACCTCCGGAGATCCGGCACCCCGGGCACTGAACAAGGGGCCAATCCAATTGGGGCTGATTTCAAGCGCCCCCTGCAAACATGGGGGGGCCAGAGCAGCCAGCAAGGCACCAGGGGTAAATGCGGCCGCGACCCCCGCAACCTCTGGCCGGGCTGATTCGGGTCCGACCCGGGGGCCGATGTTGTTGCGTTGCGGCCGGGGGTCGCAGGCACTCGAGGCCCTGGTTTTCAGAAGCTGCAGGCCGCAATCTTACGAGTGGTGCAGCGCGGTCGCCGGGGCACCAAAAAAGTCCTGGACAGTCCCCACGAGCTCCGCTGCAGCTCCCCCACCTGGAGGACGGGTCGGGGACAGGATCTGTTCAGGATGGCGAGTCGGGTAAGAGAGGTCGGCCGGAGCCGATCTTCAAACGGCCATCTTGGACGCTGGCTCGGCTCCTCCCCTGAATGTGGATTTTTTGACACCTTAACACCAGCAGTAGTAGAACGATATTTAGCACCAGGGACCCAGCCTGGCTGAATGGCATAGTTGCAGAGATGACGTTTCAGGGGCTCAATAGCCCTGACCATAGCTTTGTTGATGGAGTGCTGTACACCCACATCTAGAATCTCAGCAAGGTCATTCTCCAAAGACCCAGAGGGCTCCTCCTCAAAATAATCAGCGTCATCATAGTAGTAGTCAGACATGATATGCACTTGTAAGTGCAAAAATATACCCACAGGAGGAAATGAGAAAAAATAAACGCTGCCAATGGTATAAATAAACGTAGAACTAAAGGCAGTGACAAATAAGGGGGAGTGGTACAGATCCCTGGCAAGCCAAGCAACACAGGAAGAGAGACAACCAAGTGTGCAGTTAAATTAGAATGTGGAGGAAGGGCTTGCCTGACAACACCACTCTAGGCAGAGCCTATGCGCAATTATTCAGCCCAAAGTCTGCAACAGGACCCGGGCGTCCCTGGGAGGCTCGACAAGGTTGTGGGTATTGAGCAGGAAAAGCGCCGCTCCTGCGCACCAAAAACTGCCAGTGAAACAGCTGTTTAAACACTGGTATCAAATACACGGCCGTTGCGCATGCGCAGAACGGGCCGAATTCCTCGTCTGAGCAATCGAGGTCAGCGCGAGCAGTATGCGCGCAACGTCGCTCCCTGGTTCCCACTCCACCAAATAAAGCTGAGGGCACAGAGCGCCCTCGAACCGGGAGGCAAAACCATGCTCCCAAGCAACGCACAGAGAAACACAGGAACCGCGAAGGGCAGAGAAATTAAACCGGCGGCGCTCGCTCCCAGACGAGTGTCGCCGGGGAAAGGGCAATGGAGCGCTATGAAAAAGAAACGCACGTGACTAACCAAGCGTGAACGAGCGCTTCAAGTAAACAAGACAAAAAAGCCATTGAAGCATGAAACTCCACAGACACAATGAAGCCACTGAAGCATGAAACTCCACAGACGGCCACAGCACGAGCAGCCCGACCACAAAATGCAGAATACGTGCAAGAAAGAGCGCATAAACAGCATATAAGCAGGTAATCAAAACATTACAAAAACAGTACAATTAAGGAAATTAAATGCACTTAACTGGCTGCGGAGCAGCAAAGAAAGAGGATGTTCTAGTCTCTTATACTCCTTTTATAGGGGTCCTCTCTATGGTTACCATGTAATTCCCTCTAGGGATCATGGGTATTGTAGTATGTATTTTTTGTTTTCTTTTCTGATTGGCTGCTGAGAATTTTCAGTAAAGAAAATTGAGAAGCATAATTGGAGCCTCCGGTCCTGACATCGTGTCACCATAATCCTGTGACACACACCGTTTGTGAATAAACCAACTTAGCAGGGATAGCAGAAAACCAAGCTAGACACGTTACTCCAATGTGGCCTGGCAGCTCAGAGATAGAAGACGAATGTGGATGTTGTAATCTGTGGAGTAACCCACTTAAACATGCTGAAGTTGAACTAATAGAGCCTGAAGAGATGGCAATAACCGCAGTCACAAAATGTACTTTAAGAAATACACCACACGTCTGGCAATGTAAATTTGTTCATGTTCATCAGGAGTACACAGTTCCAGAGCTGAGATCTGGAGACAATCCTACCTTTAACCCAATTTCGCCATGTTCACAGAGCAGCTGACGATTCAAAGATTGGACGCTTGCAACCGAGCAGTGAAAAGAGTAGCTAGACAACTCGGGGACTCGCCAGAAAAGATCAGAAACAGGCTAGTCTGAACAGCAAACTTCACAACCGCTTAGCTCGGGTGTTTCTGAAGAAAAATCAAGATGGTGGCACAAAAGCCACTGGTGCCGGGAGGCACGTTAAGGCGCCAAACATTATCAAACAGCCTGTTCTGAAGCAGTGGAGCTTCGTGTCATCACATTGGAAACTCGAGAAGATCTGTGCGGCTTTGAGGATGAGGTAAGCAGCACGTGCAAAGTATAACAAATTCTTTTTTGGGACAGTTAAACTGCCGTAGAACTGGCTGAACCCAACAATGAGAAAAAATGTTATCACCACAGATAACAGAGTATTGGTGAAAGCCGTTTTTTCAGACATAGGAGTAGAAGTGGAAAAAATGAGCAAATAACTGTAATGTTAACGTTTCCCCCAGGTGGAAGAACATCCATACACTTGGATTTGAGGTAAGTAATAGTATTTATTACATATGCGCATATGGAGAGCGCCGGGAGTCGTCCGCTTAATTCGCGGGCTGCTCGCTATCTGCCGGCACCCGAAAATGGCCGCTGTGCTCTACCTCATCACGTGTGAGCGTGAAGACTAGAAAGCGCGCAACACTACATATCTCCCTCCTTTATGGACATACATTTCAAATTTAAGGTAATGTGTCCTAGTCTACCTGCTGGTGGACTCGTCCCCTTCTCCCATCTCAAAGTCTCTGTACTTCAACGGTCTTACCACAGCTCTGCCAGCGCGGGTACGCCTCACAGGTGTACTAGATGTGTACACAGCAACTTCTTGGGGATTACTTGCTCCACTTCTTCCTGTACTCAGGGGAATGCTCTTTTGAGGTGTTCCACCGGGGCTCCTCGAGTGTTCCAAAGCACTGGGATCATTCCCTATCTCTACTTCCTCTTCTCCTTCTCTTTCTCTATCGTTTCTCGCTCCTTCTTCAGCCGGAATGACTTGTGTGCCTTGGGTCAGGGGGATTTCTACCTGTTCCCTTTCTCTTTCATTCCATCGCAGTATTTTGTTGCATTTGGACATCCTGTCCAGAGACCAAACCTTCCCATCGCTCAGCAGGGCTGCTCGGTTGTAAACTTCTTCCACTTGCATTGGTGCACTGAACTTGCTTTCACCTTTCCTTCTTAATTGGGCTAGTTTGACTCGAACCCACTCTCCTCTCTCTAACTGCACCCTTGACATTTTGTCTTCTATTGAATTGTTCCGTATATATTCTTTGCACCTTTTCCAGATTATGGTGCACTACTGCTGGAGATCACTTGCTCGTGATGGTGCGCTACTTCCATGCAACATTGTCCTTTGTGAATGGGTCTCGGCCTCTTAGGACCTGGAAGGGGCTGTATCCGGTGCTGGTCGGGGTCATCCTGTACGCCCACAGCATGATCTTTAATTCTTTTTCCCAGTCTTTTCCAGCCCCGATTGCTGACTGTACCGAGCCCATGATGACTCTATTGAACCTTTCGGCTAGATTGTTTCCCGCCGGGTGATAAATGGATGTATACTTGACTTTTATACCATTCCTTCCCCTGTACGCGTTGCATTTTTCTGATGTAAACTGAGGTCCGTTGTCACTTAAGATGGAGCGTGGAATACCATCTGTAAGGAATATGGTTGTTAGAAACTTCAATACTTTGTCCGAATCCATGTCCTCCTTTATGTCGATCTCAGGCCACTTGAAATACCGGTCTACTAGGACTACTACGTATTTCTGGACTACCTGAGCATCCAATATTGGACCTATCGACAGCTCCTCCCTAGGGTTAGCGGGATTGTCCAGCTTTCCCACGGGTGGGCGCATCAAACTTTGGGACTTGTCCGCTCTTTGACATTGTTCACACTCCCGCACGTGCCTTTCTATCCGGTTATACATGGCGGGCCACCAGTACATCTGTTTCGCCCTGAGCTTGGTCTACACTATACCTAGGTGCCCCTCATGTATGAGGGCAAGCAAACACAGTACCAGCGTGTTGGGAGGATTACCTTTTCTCCTCTCCGCAAGAAGATTCCTCGGTCTCCAACCGATAATTCCTCTCTCACTTCGATGAATTTTCTGAGCGCCGCCTCTACGTGTCTCTTCTCGGGCCATCCTTTTAGTATGAACTGCTTGACAGCCCTGATGTCTGAGTCGTTCTCGTATGCTTCCTTCCACTCCTGCTCATCACACTTTCGTGATCCTCCATGAATGCCACTCTGGTATCCTCGTCTTCGGAACTACGAGGAGCTTCCTCCATTGCTGAGGCTCGACTGAGATACTTTGTTTCTGGCTCCCGGGATGTGTTCTACGTCATACCTGTAGTCCAACAATTTCAGCGATGCGGGGGTCGCATTTGCATGTCCGGAAGACGTGAGGACTTTTACCAGGGGTTTGTTGTCAGTTCTCAGCCTGAATCTCGTGCCCCATAAGAACTGGCGGAACTTCTCCATGACCCAGACTGCTGCTAACATTTCCTTTTCTATTACACTGTATTTCTGTTCCGTAGGTGACAAAGATCTAGACGCAAAGCTGAGGGTGGCCAATTCTCAGTCTTTTGTCTCTTGCATTAGGACCGCTCCCAGGCCTCTCTCACTCGCATCTGTCGTTAGTACAGATCTTGCTTTCTGATCCAATCTACATAGAGGAACTGCTGTGCTGATGTCCGCTTTGATCTTCTAGAATTCTTCCTGTGCCTCCTCCGTCCATTCAAAGGTTGTCTTATCTCGGAGGAGTTGGCGTAAGTGGTGTGTCTTAGTGGCGAAATGTTGCACAAATTTGCTGTAAAACTCAGCCATGCCAAGGAATGACCTGACTTCTTCCTTGTTTCCCGGAGGTGGTGCATTGCATATTGCTTTGACATTGGCTTGTTTGGGTATGATGCCTCGGTCGCTAATCTCGTGGCCTAAGTATGTGACAGATGTCATTCCAAACCGGCACTTGTCCCTCTCCGGGGTGAGTCCGTTGCATTCCAAGATGTGTAGGACCTTGGATAACTTAGCGCCATGGTCTGCTTTGTTCATGCCCATCACCAAGATGTCGTCTTGGAAGTACTGGACTCCATCTACTTCCTTGAACAGCTTGTGCATAAGTTTTTGAAATACGGCCGCTGCTGAGGCCAGTCCAAATGGTATCCTGAGAAACTGGTAGCACCCGAAGGTGGATATGAACGACGTCAATTTTCGGCATGTGCGATGTAGGGCTATTTGATGATAGGCCGAGGTGAGGTCGATGGTGGAGAACCATTTCACCCCTTTCGTTTGTGCCAGCATCTCATCTATTCTTGGTAGTCGGAATTTTTTCCACTATTATGTTTTTTTTCAATTCGCTCAGGTCCACACACAGACGTACCTTGCCGCTTGGCTTCATTGCTACCACCAACGGTGCCAACCACTCTGCACTTGTTATCGGTTCTATGAGGCCATTGTCTTCCAGCCTCTGTAATTCTTGTTGTACCTTTTCTCTGATGGTCAGTGGGATATTTCTCACTTTGTGGCACACTGGTTTCGCATCTGTCTTGAGATCGATCTTGTGTGTGAATTTAGTCAATTTGCCAACTTTGCCTCCGAACACGGTGGGAAATACTTCCTTCAGTTTTGTGATGTCCGGATGTTGCTCTTCGCTGGTCATCAGAACTTGTGTGGTGCCACCAGGGTTCAACTGTATACCCAAGTCCCCTTGATCGATCCATCCCATGACCGAGGGACCTTTTTCTGCCACGTATAGTTTGCACTTTGCACTCCGTTCCTTGAATTCAAATTTAAGGCTACGGTATCCTACCATAGGAATGGGGTCTCCTGTGAAGGTGACTGAACGAATGTCCAGGGGTTCCAGGTGGTGTCTCAGCTGGTCTTTGAAGTGTTCCTCCCACACAGCCTGTTGTATTATAGTGTACGGGGATCCTAGATCTGCTACCATCTTGATCGCTATTCCTCCTATCACTAGGTCGCATTGAGGTTTCTTAGAGTGGTTGCAGTTGATCCCCAGTATGTGTTCTTCTATGCACAAAACGCTGTCTTCTTCTTCTTCTCCTTCACCTTCTACGTCTAACTCTTGCGTGACATACTTGACTGTCAATCTTTTCTGCTTGCGTCGACATACTTTCTCGTAGTGCCCTACGATCCCACAGAACATGCATTTAGCACGGAAGGCTGGGCACCGCTTATCATTGGCTGGGTGAGACAGACTGCCGCATCTGTAGCACGTGTTCTTGCCTTCATTGCCAGGTTTCTTCACCTGTGCTGGTCTGGACGTCCATTTGATCTGTGTCCTCATGTCCCCTGTGGCTCCCTTGCCTCTTTCCTGTGGTTCTGCCTCAGTGACTTTGTTCACCATCGGCCTGGCGGCTGTCTCCCTTTTCACTGCCTCTGCACATCTTTTTGATAGCTCTGCTTTCTTCACCATGGCTTTGACTTCCTTCAGGGTCGCATCTCCGTTTAACCACAGCTTGTCCTGTATCGCCAAATTCGTGGTGTGCATGACTATTTGATCTTTAATGAATTCATCGTGTAGGGTGCCGAATTTACACGTGATTTCCGATTTCTTCAATGCTGCTACATACTCATCTATGGACTCCCCTACTGCTTGTTTCCTTTGTTGGAAGTTGTATCTGTCTATGGACGTGCACACCGCCGGCCTGTAATGTTTGTTGAGATCGTCAATCGCGTGCTGGAACACGTCGTCATCCGCCGCTTGTCGTGGTGTCAGGACTATATTCTGGAACACCCTGATGCCTTCTGGACCTAGGTTGTAAAGCAATATCCTCTTCCTTCTTTTGCTGGGAAATGCTTCTCCATTCTCGTCCTCCAGGGCCTCTAGGTAGTTCATGAAGCATTCTCTCCAATCTTCCCACTTCATCGAGGGATCTCCTGGTTTGGGTAAAAAAGGGAATCGGTGTTGTGAGTGAGGAAGTTTTGTTGTAATTTGACAGTGATTAAGTTGAGCGTTAGCGAAAGACATCTGAGTTTTGCCATTATCTTAGCATTTGATGGCATCCATTTTGAGTTCATGGCAGCCATTTTATCTGCCACGTGTTACCTCATGTTGACCATGTGTGTTGTCCTACCTTTCTGCTCATGGCCTTTTAAATCTGCCCGGCAACAAGCTATTAATAGCTTCTCTGTCCTCGCTGCTGACCGTTAGGGTCCACATCTGTTATTCGTTAGCCATAGATTGGAATGTGTTAGCTGAGACCCCAAGACTGTTAGCTCCTCCCACTGATCGATTGTGCTTCTCGATATTACCTTGTATGGACATAAAATGTGCTCTTAAGCTTTGTACCGCCTTCTTTTGAGCCCCTGTGTGGGTATAAATAAGCCTTGTGTCCGGTAGCCCGGTTGTGCTACTTCTCACAGTGCTGAAGGGTACTGTCCAAACTTTAGCACCACCTCATGAGGTGTAATAAACTCTATGTTTTGTATTTCCAGTTTCCGTGCCAACTTTTCTGATGGGTCTGAGAACTCTGTGCGCAGAAGGGCGAACCACTTGCACTAGCGGGTCTGGCTGAGGCCTGCACGACAAATTGGCGCCCGGCACGTGGGGCTCACCGGCGACTCGGATGTCCGAAGGATTGGTCGTGACGAAGGTTCGGAATGTCGCTGAGGACGCGATGGCTGCCAGAGGAGACCCGAGTCTCGGCAGCCGAGGTGGTTCTTCCTTACTTTCCGATCCGACCATCCAGGCGGCGCCGGTCCTCGACTGAGATCTCTTCTGCTGGTCTGCGTGCAGTGACCATTTGGTCGAATTTAGAACTTGGCAGTTGGAATCTGGACAGCCTATGATTGGTAAGAGTCCTGTTGTAGGTTTTGGAATTTGGATGCCCTTGAGTGGTAAGATAGTTTTAGGAACGCTTACCGTGGCATATTTGTATTTGGGATAGACTTGTCTACTTTGGCTCTTGCTTGATATGATATGATATGATTTGATATGATTTGATATGGATATATGAGTTGCAACCCATATAGGCAGGCAATGTGAGGACTTTTCCTCCACTTTTGATATGTATAGCGCAACGTACTAAGAAAGTACCTTAAGCGCTCCTTCCCTATAGTAGTGTATATTTTGCACTATTTTTGAGCATGCCTGTTCTTCGCGCACTTCGAAAGATGTGCTGCTTGTTTGGTGATACCAGTTTACGACTTGAGGAATCGCAGCCGGCTCCCCCCGAGGGGACACCTAATAGAGAGATGTACATAAAATTTGGTCTTCCTGCTATAATGTACAGCACGTTGTGGCACATGTATACCAAAAGGGACCCTGAGTTACGGTGGCCACTGTATAGGTCATTTGATGCGCGTAAGGTTGAGTATGTGGAACGATGTTTGTTTGAGCAAAAGTCTAGGCGTGGTATGTTTGAGAGTTTGCGAATGTGGGAGAAAGAAGTCTGGCAGCAACAGAAGCGTGAACAAGCATTGATTGAGAAAGAGCAACAGAAGAGTGTGTATGAGAAAGCGCTTGAATTGAAAAAGAAGGAAGCGAAAGAACTGCAGGAGCGAGAGGAGAAAGAACGTAGGTTACAGATATCTGGCCAATATCCTGTCCGTCAGCCTCTCTATCCTGTCCTTAATAAACCGCAAGATGTTTTTTTGACCTCCACCTCCGTATGCCATTCCGTCCGCTCCGGCAGGGGATGATGAGGACTCTGATTCGGGACAACAGAAAGCGCGGGACACTCGATCCATGTTGTCTGCTGAACGAGCGGTCCACATCAGACAGACTGCTCGTAAAGCATTACATAGCACTGATCCTGCTTCTAATCTTTTTGCTATGATAAAGGCTTGGACAGAAAAGGAGCAGATATATTTCACTGCGTCATTTACTGATGAAGTTGTAGAAATGTTCCGAAAACACTCTTCAGTATTAGAACCTGCTGATATTGCAACTAATCGTAAACAGTTACATGACGGTACTTTTGTTTTTTCCCAGGTAGAAGACGCGATTAGACGACTGGTTAAAATTCGAGATGAGGCGACCCATCTGAAGGAGCAGAAAAAGATTGCGGACAACGTTCCACAGTCCAATCCGCCCGGAGAAGCGCAGTCTCCTATCTTCGTGGCAGATAAGATGTTACCAGTTGTCATGAGGCCTATGCGAAAAGCCGCGCCTTTGTATGTTCCTCCTAAAGGAGCGGGTGATAATGATGATAAAAATTCTGTTGATGCCAAGGGTTATTTTATTTATAATTGGGTATACACCCCTTGGAATAGAGCAGATGTAATGGCGCTTAAAAATGCGTTGCCTGACCCGCGTAAAAACCCAGCCGCCTTTTACGAAGAAGTTGAGGGCGCTCTCAATTCCTGTACTATGACTGTACTATGACTTTAAGCGATATAGATCTGTTTTTCGGTCTCATTTTGCCCCCAGATATGTGGAGGACCGTTCGTAAAATTGATGATCGGGCTGTTTTAGGTGCTGAATGGAAGGACTTAGAGCGCATAGATGCAGACAGAGAGCCCACACAAAAACCACATTGGTTAATATTAGAACTTCCTGCAGACATTTTGACTAAACTTAAAACGATCATTCCCCCTAAAAAGATTGATTGGACTGTATTAGCATCGTGTAAACAAAAGATAGATGAATCAGTTTCTGATTTTTTCACACGTTTCGAAGAAGCTTTTCATGATTTTAGTGGCCAGTCTTTAACAGATGATACCGGCAGGCATTTGTTTGTCGATAAATATGTTATGAATCTGTTACCAGGGATAGCCAGTCGCCTAAAAGCTAGCGAAAGTTCTTGGACTACTTCCTCTCCGGCCTCTGTCTTAACGATGGCTCAATATTACGAGCGCCAAGAAGCGGAGGCGAAGGGGAACGAGGACAAGAAATCAAAAGAGTTAAAAACGAAAGTTATGTTGGCCCAAGTCTATGGTCCGCCTTCTAGAGGTTACGATAGGGGCCCCGACAGAAATGATGACATAGGCGGTAGAGCACCCCCTAATGCTCCTTATGGTCGTACGGATTTATCCTTAAATCAATGTTCATATTGTAAACAGTTGGGTCATTGGATGCGTAATTGTCCGGCGCTTCGTCCCCAGCATGATGCTAGGGGGCGTGGCCAAGGGAGAACTGGTTCAGGTTTCTCCGAGCCTCGAGGAAACACGAACGATTGTGCCCGATCTGACATGAACGCATCCTCACAGAATAGACAAAACACTTTTGATAGGCGAAATCAAAATCAAATGTCTGATTATGTTGAGCCCGATTTGTATGATTCTGCCCATGCATAGGGTTGCCTAGGATGGGGTAAGGAATCAGTTGAAGTTCCAGTAGATCAGACGGGTCCCTATGTTACAGCACATGTTTTGGGCTCTACTGATCGGTTTCTGGTTGATACAGGAGCTACACGTAGCGCTTTGTCTGTTTCGATGGAACACCTTCCCTTAGCCCATTGTCACAGCCACTCTTATTCTATGTGGATAAATTTGATGCTCCATGCCCGTTTTTGCTTTCCCCTAACACACCAGATAATATTTTGGGTTATGTTGAAATATTTTAAAGCAACGATACGATGTTTTCCTGAATGGGTACGAGTCATAACTACATTGAACCTGCTAGAATTTATCTTGTCAAAGAAGATATTGCATTAGCCTCACTTCCCGAATTCTTATGGGCTACTTCAGACACTGATGTGGGTCACATGGTCATTCCTCCGATCCAGATTAGCGTCAAGGAGGGAGCTGTGTTACCCCGATTACCACAATACCGCATCTCACAGGAGGGAGAAGATGCACTCATACGAATTGTACAGGATTTGATACGAGTTGGGGTTGTTGAGGAAGTCCCATACAATGTCTGCAATAGCCCGATTCTTCCGATTTTGAAGAGAGATACTGACACACTAGTTTTCAGATTCATTATTGATTTGATAGAGGTAAACAAAATCGTAGTACCGCAGTATCCTGTGGTCTCTGATATCACAACACTCCTTACTTTGGTTCCCCCAACTGCCACTACATTTACTGTGATAGACTTGAAGAATGCTTTCTTTTCGATCCCTATTCATCCTGATAGCCGATATCTGTTCGGTTTCACTTTGAATAATAGATCGTATCGATTTTGTAGAGTTCCTCAAGGCTATACTGAGAGTCCAAGTTTTTACAGTCAAGCATTAAAAAGAGAACTTGATTCTTTCGTATTGATCAGAGGTATGGCTCTCATACAATATGTCGATGACATCTTGCTGGCTGCCGACACTCCTGAGCAATGTGAAACATGTACTTTATCTTTACTTTCTTTTCTTGCTTCACATCATCACAAAGTCTCTCGGAAAAAGCTGCAATACTGTAGACCAAAGGTAACCTACTTAGGTCACCTTTTGTCTAAGGAGGGACGTGCATTGACATCAGATTGCATACAAGCAATTTTAGATACACCAGTTCCTACCACACAGATAGGAGTACGTGCATTTTTGGGTCTCACTTCCTTTTGTAGACAGTGGATTTTGGGATTCTCACACATTGTTAAGCCCTTATTAGCACTTTTGAAGAAAGATACCCCAGTACCCCTTCCATGGACAGAAGAATGTGAAAGTGCTTTTCGACAGTTGCGACAAGCTCTTTGTTCAGCACCAGTGTTAGGCACACCTGATTATACGAAGCTTTTTACACTTTATGTACACGAGAAAGATGGATGTGCATTGTCAGTGTTGGTTCAGTTACACGGCGACAAACAACGTCCATGCACATACTTCTCAGCAGTTCTTGATCCTGTTGCTGGAGCATTACCTGGATGCTTTCGTTCAGTTGCAGCAACAGCAGTGTCAATTCGATAGAGTGAGAGAATTGTGTTGTCACACAAATTGTTAGTGTTAGTGCCACATGCTGTTGATGCCCTTTTGAATCAGACAAAGACGCAGCATTTAACTAGCGCTCGTCTCACAGGATACAAACTGATATTGTTAGCTCCCCACATTACACTGAAGAGATGCGCAACTTTGAATCCAGCCACTTTGTTGCCATATCCGGTGACTCAGCCTCAGTCACAAGAAACGCACAATTGTATTTCTCTGACTGAATAACAGACAAAGGGTCGTTTTGATTTGCAGGATACGCCCCTCCCAGATGTAGATGGTGAATTGTGGGTTGATGGGTCCTGCCTGAAGCTACCAGATGGTACGACCTCAGCTGCATATGCAATTACCACGCTTGAGACAGTAGTAGAGACAGCTCGCATACCACAGAAATCGGCTCAAGCAGCTGAGCTGATAGCTTTGACACAAGCATGTGAGCTTAGCGCTGGTTTGTGTGTGAACATTTACACAGATAGCCGCTATGCCTTCGGAGTAGCGCATGATTTTGACCTATTCTGGAAGGAAAGAGGCTTTCTTACATCGCATGGAATACAGATAATGCATGGAGCTTTGGTGCATAATCTTTTGACTGCATTGACATATCCGAAGAAAATTGCCATAGTGAAGTGCAGTGCACATAAGAAAGTAACAGATAAGATTGGACAAGGAAATTCTTTTGTAGACCGCGTAGCACGTGAAACTGCGATGCAGAGAAGTACCACTTCTATGTACGTAGTAAAGTCACAAGCTGAAAGATGGCACGATGCTAGGCAGGAAGTGCGAGAGATACAGAAGACAGCTTCTGATAAAGAACGTGAGCAATGGTCAAAAGAAGGAGAGTTAGATGATGAAGGTTGTTGGAGAAACAAGCAGATGGATCGATGGAAGCTGCCTATAGCTTTTGTACAACCTATGGTTCAGATGGCACATGGGCTAGCACATGTTGGAGCTTCTGCAATAACGAGAATGCTTATGCAAGTCTGGGAGCATCCAGAGATTGCTAGCACAGCTAAGAGAGTAGTACAGTCCTGCTTGATTTGCTTACAATACAATCCTGGAAAAGGGACACGAGTTCCGTCTGGAGGTTTTGCATCACCGACTGCACCTTTTGAAGTCCTGCAAATGGACTACATCCAGCTTGAGCGGTGTAATAATTTGAAGTATGTCCTAGTGGTGGTTTGCGCCTTCAGTAAATGGATCGAGGCATACCCTACGAAGGATAATACTGCTATTACTACTGCTAAGGTGCTACTGAAGGAGTTCTTCCCGAGATTCGGTGTTTGCAGACTTTTATGGAATGATAACGGACCTCATTTTGTCGGGGAAGTTATCAGTATGCCCTGAAAGGATTAGGAATCAAGCAGAAATTTCATGCCGTACTCCATCCACAATCTGCAGGATTGGTGGAGAGGTATAATGCTACTCTCAAGCTGAAAATCGCGAAGATTCAAGCCTCCACGAATCAGACTTGGCCAGACGCCTTGGCATTGGCATTGTTGTTCATTAGATCAGTACCACATTCTAGGACGGGTCTCACCCCGTACGAGGTGGTATTTGGACGGCCTATGAATATATGGGGAGTTCCGGAACCAAGTTCTGTATATGTACCTTGTGTTTTAATGAATGTCTATTTGGCACAATTAACGGACAGCTTGGTTTCTATTCATCAACAGGTTCGAGAAGCGCTCCCCGATAAATCCCAAGGTGAGGGCCATGACCTCCGTCCCGGTGACTTCGTGATGACCAAGGTATTTGAGAGGTCAAGCAGCTTGGAGCCGAGGTGGCGTGGACCAGAGCAAGTGCTCCTCGCTACGAGAACAGCAGTTCGAGTGACCAACAAGAAGAACTGGATACATAGCACCCATTGCCGGAAGGTCTTGCCGACCTTGGTGGAACCTGCTGTGCTGACCGATCATCGGGTGATCTTGACTACGGAGAAAGGCCCTGCTGTATCACCTGATGGATCTGCGGAGTTCTTCCCGGACCAGACGACTCCTGGAGCAACGCAATACAATTTGAGATCAAGAAAGTGATTTGCCGTTTTTTGTTGCGAGACTGGTTGAGCAACCGCCCTGGGTAGTGGAAACGGAGAGCCAATATGACAAGGGAGGGGGATCAGCCCTGCTTAGTGTAGTGACACCTGTCTTGTTCTGTGGTGAAGAAATCAACGTCTGCCCATGGGTAAAGAGCTCATTGACTACTTTTTTTTTCTTTTCTATTTTTTCTAGTTTGTAGAAGACTTTGTGACTATGAATACTACTAAGAGACGGATTTTAGGAGTATCAGTGGTTTTTGCTGTTCTGACAATTATAGCAGTGATAACTTGGTTTGTTGAAATGATGATTCCTGCTCGTGATTTTGTTGTGGTTCCTACTACTCCCATTCCGGAAGAGCACCAGCATTTCACTCTTCCATACCATAAGTATAAGCACCGAGAGTCTTATTTAAATAACACGTTTGTTCAGATGCTCCACCATACTCACAATGCCACAAACACTACAAATTGTTGGATATGCGGTATGCTTCCAGCTCATCAGAAAAATTATCTCACTTCCTTTTTCGCATACTGGTTCTTGTCGAGCCTGGTACATGCTTCTCTTTTCGAACAGGAAACCTGCAGTAGGTGGACTTCTCTTTCGTTTGAATAAAGAGTGTTACCAAGATGAACATGGGTATCCCCAAGCAAATGGAACTATATGGGAATGGGAAGAATATCGACCGGATAATGCTTATACGCCTTATGTTTTCACCCACACAAGAGACTCTACCACTAGCAATGAATCTATGAATCTGTCATTACTGTAACACGGACTAAAGCAGACCTATGTGTGCAAAGTACTGGACGAATTCCAGTAGGAGATAGTGATTGTGTTGGTATATTGAATATGGATGGAATAAATGAGAGTACCTTTCTAGCTTCACATAACACATATCTAGTATGTGGAAGCCATGGATATCACAGATTACCTGTAGGGTGGTCTGGCACATGTTATGTTTCTTTTTTATTATCCCCTGTTTTTCTAGCACCCGCTTCATATCACCGAGATCTTAAACTATTTAGGAACATTTCTATGAATCGTTACAAACATACGATACGAATTGATGACATAGATCAGACAGACACTAGTCTGCAGCAATATGTTGATTTTAATTTGGGCGTGTTTTCTTTCATGGGTGCCGCATTGAACAGTAGGAAAATACGGCGATTGACTAGAGTAGTGGAAGCAGTCACTAATGAGACTGCTGTAGCTCTAGGAAATATTAAGGAGGAGATGCAAGTTGCCAGAATTGTGACACTTCAAAATAGAATGGTTTTAGATGTAATGTTAGCAGATAGAGGAGGAGCATGTAAAGTCATTGGAAGTAGTTGTTGTGTTTTTATCCCTGATAATTCGCCTTCTGTGTATGAAGCGATTCTTAAACTGCAAAAAATAGCCTCCGATATTCATGAGAAAAATGGCACCTGGACATTTGCTGGATGGTTTTGGGCTATGGTTTCCACCTGGGGTTGGAAATTATTGACTATTCTATGTATTGCAGTTGCAGTGATTTTCACCTGTTGTATGTGTATCCATTGTGGCGCAATGCTATGCTCCATGTGTATAAATGCATGTATACCATCCAAGCGAAATGCCGTAAAAGCGCAACAATCGTTGGATAAGGATGTAGCGAATATAATGTGCATAGATATACGAGATGAATGCACAGATTACCCAAAAAGAGCATATGTCTTTAGCTAACGCTAAAAGGGCCGTCTGTTGTAATTTGACAGCGATTAAGTTGAGCGTTAGCGAAAGACATCTGAGTTTTGCCGTTCTCTTAGCATTTGATGGCATCCATTTTGAGTTCATGGCGGCCATTTTATCTGCCACGTGTTACCTCGTGTTGACCATGTGTGTTGTCCTACCTTTCTGCTCATGGCCTTTTGAATCTGCCCGGCAACAAGATATTAATAGCTTCTCTGTACTCGCTGCTGACCGTTAGGGTCCACATCTGTTATTCGTTAGCCATAGATTGGAATGTGTTAGCTGAGACCCCAAGACTGTTAGCTCCTCCCACTGATCGATTGTGCTTCTCGATATTAACTTGTATGGACATAAAATGTGCTCTTAAGCTTTGTACCGCCTTCTTTTGAGACCCTGTGTGGGTATAAATAAGCCTTGAGTCTAGTAGCCCGGTGTGCTACTTCTCACAGTGCCGAAGGGTACTGTCCGAACTTTAGCACCACCTCATGAGGTGTAATAAACTCTATGTTTTGTATTTCCAGTTTCCGTGCCAACTTTTCTGATGTGTCTGAGAACTCTGTGCGCAGAAGGGCGAACCCCTTGCACTAGCGGGTCTGGCTGAGGCCTGCACGACAGTTTGAGTACACATGTCCGCTCTTCTACCGGGTGGCTCTTCTTCAGCTCTGGGACTGCCTGGCGCACTTTGTCTGTGCAGGCATGGAGGACTCTGTTGCGACGCAGATCTGCCCCCTGCACTTTGTTCTGCTTGCCAGGGCCCTAGGCGTACCTTCTATTGTCTTCGAACGTGGTACCTGCTGACTCTGCGCTTCAATAATTGTTTCCTTGACCTGTCCCTCTTCTCACTCATGGGTATTGGCTTTCCTGCCATGTTTGCTCCCTTCCACGTCTGGTGTGTGCATAGGGTGGTGTGTGGTGACTTATGCCTTCCCTTCCTGCTCGCCGTGTGGGTAGGTCTCTCTGGGTGTGGTAAATTTTGGTTGCTGCTGTTGTGTTTGGGGCTGATTCTGTGCGTGGCAGGCTGCTTGTGATGGCGAGCGCCTCCACTGCCTCGCTCTCCCTCTTGCTCCGTACCTGCTTGTAGTCTGCTGCTTCCCCCTTGGCTGCTAGAGTGTTGAAGGCCGGCTCCAGTCACTGGGTTCCTAGTGGTCCTCGTGTTTATCCCGTTTTATTCCCGGGTCCCGTCCTCGTCGCCAGTTGTAATATTAACGTTTCCCCCAGGTGGAAGAATATACAGACACTTGGATTGCAGGTAAGTAATAGTATTTATTATATATGCGCATATGGAGAGCACCGGGAGTCATCCGCTTAATTTGCGGGCTCCTCGCTATCTGCCGGCACCCGAAAATGGCCGCTGCGTTCTACGTCATCACGTGTGAGCATGAAGACTAGAATGCGTGCGACACTACAATAACTTACTGCAACCTGAGCTCAACCATGTAGATCCGGTATAGCCCCTTTCATTTCCTCTTAGTACTACAGAAGTCAACAGACAAACACTACAGTCGTCCACTTGTGATGTAACTGAAAAGCAAAATAATTTTGCTCTGTGCAGCAATGTGTCGAAAAACACAGGAGCACTGTAGTGACTGGTTGAAGCTAGCAACAAACACTCTGTTTTAAGCAGATTTCATCAGCGTGACTTGCCGAGGTGGATTGTGGAAAAAATAAAACATTCTTCCCATCCTTGTAGACTGGATGGTATATCCAAAGTCTGTGATGTTTTTGGACGTTCTCAGGGTCAACATAATTTACAAGTTAAGAGTTAGTAGGCTTGAGGGTAGAATCTGTACAGTAAAATTCAAAGTCACAAGTAAGGCAACCAGATGAGCACAAAACACCAGGAATAGGGCTGTCCGATGGTGAGGACACTGGTGGAGCTGAGAGACGTAGTGCTTGATTTTACTTGTGTCTAGGTGTTTTCTTTTCTTTTCTGTGTAGAACTTGTTGCTTCCTTGTTGTCGTCTTTGTTCTCCTGTGTAGAACACATTTGTATCTTGTACGCAGTTTTCCCTTTTTAGTGGATACCTAATTTTTTTCCAATGTTTTTTTTTATTAAATTTGTTTTTATTTAATTTTTAAGATTACAACAATAAGAGAGATAATCTGTATCACATCGAGTTGACCATACAGTTAACCACTCGTCTGCATAATGTAAACCTTACAGTTGCTGATCAGCGTGCGTTAAACATACACATGATGATGTCATAAATGTGTTTGTGAATTAAGTCTCGGCAGGTTATACATAGTTTGCTTGGATAACAACCGTCATGCGGAGACGTGGTTCCCGTTTCACTCTGTGCAGAGTCTTTACATATCATATAATTGTAGGCAAGTGAACAGATGTTATAAACAGAAGAAAACAACCAACAAAAGATCAGAACTGGCAGCCGCCACATACATCAACGTTCAGGCGCGTGTGTCGCACCCTGTCCATCCCCCCGGCCCATGTCCCCCGTCCCTCCCCCCTCAATTTTCTGTGCCAAGGTGCACCTTAAATACCAGGTGGCATGCGCACCCCCACCCGCCATCAGGGCATTCCCCCCTTGTCGGGCTGTACCTTCCCCCATCACTTCTACCCTTCTGAGTCCTCCCTCCCAGCGTGTTTCAGGGCTTGAAGTATTTCTTCCCATGTGGCTGCTATGGGCAACTTCCGGAGCCCCAATGATTCCTCCCGCAAAATTGTAATCCCTTCTGCTTTAGCCCATGCTAAAAGTGAGTACCTCCAATCCCGTATATGCGGTGGGTCCCTCGCCTTCAATTTCTTGGTCAGGAGTCGCTTGGCCACCTTGGTCTAGGAAGCGAGAGGACACCTTCGTGGTGGACGACCTGTGGAAATGATGCAGTAAATAAACGGACCATTCAAAGGGTATGTCTCGGCCTGTGCAGGTGTGCAGTGCTGCGCCTACGGCTTGCCAGTAGGCTTGTAGTCTGTGGCAGCCCCATAGCATGTGGATTATTCCAACTCCTACCTCCATGCACCAGGGGCAACTCGCGTCCGTGCGGTGAAAGTACCTGTTGATCTTTTCGGGTGTGAGGTATGCCCTATGGATTATGAATAACTGTATTTGCCGGAATCTCATGTTCCTGGGAATTCGTGTCAGACTTTTTAACACCCTTTCCCATTCCCTGTCCTCCAACGGCCGATCCAGGTCTGCCTCTCACTTACGGCGCAGTGGGTCCAAGGAAATCGCTGTGTGAGTACGAAGGGATGCAGCAAACCATTGCATCAAGTGTCTACCGCGTCCCATGATGTGCAAGTACTAGATGGTAAGGTGTTGGCTGTGTTGCTCCTGTAGTTTACCCCGTTTAGAGGACAGTGTCGCAATAATTGAACAGTGTTTTAGAAATTGCCCTGGTAGCAAGACCATCTCATCAACCAGGGATTCGTATGGCATGAGCTTGCCATCCTGATATAGGTCTCCCAGTGTCACTATGTCAGCTTCATGCCAAACCGTGAGCTGCAGGGTTATGAGTACCCCAGGCCCATTGGGGGAGCCCATCAGTGGTATGGCCGGTACGTAGGGGATCAGTGTCCTGTGAGATACAGGCAGCAGCTAGGGGCTCAATCGCCAGGGCGAACAGGAGAGGCAACAACGGACACCCGTGTCTCGTGCCCCTGCGTACTGGGATGGCGTCCGAGATGTATGGGCCCAACCGCACTCTAACTGTAGGGTTTTTGTAAAGTAGGTAGACCATCTGGAGGAACTCCCAACCCAAGTCATACGGCAGAAGCACCGCCACTAGATAGCTCCATTCCAGGCAATCAAAGGCCTTCTCGAGGTCAAGCACCAGGCACCCCGCTCTAGGCCAATCCTTCACCCCGTCAGCAGCCACTCAAAAGAATCTACGTAAATTCAATGATGTGCTTCGCTTAGGCGAAAACCCGTTCTGGTCGGTGTGGACCAGCTCAGGAACCACCGTCGCCAATCGCTCCCCCAGTACTTTGGCGAGGATTTTGTAATCCACATTTATGAGTGCCAATGGTCTATATGATCCCAGGCTTTCAGGGTCTCTCCCCGGCTTCAAAAGGGACACTAGGAAGGCCTCCCGCATCGACGGGGGTAGTGTGTGTTCCTCCAGGGCAGTGGAGTAGAGGGCATGCAGATGGCGCGCCAGGGGCTCTTGGTAGGCCTTGTAGTATTCGGCAGGCAGGCCATCTGGACCTGGTGTTTTCCCAGAAGCCAACAACCCTACAGCTTCGCTTACTTCCTCTAGTGTGAGGGGGCCATTGAGTGCCTCCTGAGGCTCTCCTGTGGCCGTGGGCAGTTGAACAAATTCTAGGAACCCCACTACGTCTGGGCTGGAGCAGCATATTCTGGACTGATATAATGAAGAGTAGTGATCTGACAGTACTTTGTGTATTTCCCTCTGTGTGTACACTAAATGATACATGTTTGCTCACATTCCATGTGGCACCAAGACAGTGGCCCCAGCAATGACTTTGTGGGCATCCCATTCCACCAATCTGGAGCTTGCCGACTCCTCGTTAAGTTCGAAGTACTCCAGAACCGATGTCTCTAAGGATGAACAGAACTCCGGGTCTTCCAGCGCAGCTGGCTGGGGACATCAGGTGGGCACTGGGGGCGGCCTGGCTCCCAGTTTAATCGGAGCGACAGAGGGTTATGGTCAGAATGTGTCTGCCCCCGGTATTCCGCTGCCTCCACCAGGGGAATCAGCGATTGGGAACCCACCACTCTGTCTAGCCGCACATGCAGGTCATGTACTGCCCAGTAATATGAGTAGATGCGGTCCGTGGGATGGAGGGCACGCCACAGGTCTAGCAACATCCATTGCGTCAGCCAGTCCCAAAGCACCCACGCGTTCGATCTAGCTGTCGTCGTCCGGAGAGATGGGAAGGACCTGTCTTTGTGTATATCTAGTACTGAATTAAAATGACCTCCCAACAGCCATGGAAGGCCAACATAAGGGGTCAGTGCAGCAGACAGCTGTTTTAGAAACGAGGGCTGGTCTATATATTCGGGGCATATATGGACCCTAGAACTATCTGTTGGCCATTGAGCATCCCTTTTGCTAGGGCGTATCTGCCTGCGGGATCCACCACAGTGTCCGTGCATATGAAAAGGGGACCCGCCCTCACCCAGATTAATGTGCCTCTTGCGTGTGCTGAGTATGCCGTACCATATACTTGCCCCCTCCAGCTCTTGCACAACCTGTCTAACTCCATCTGGGTCATGTGTGATTCCTGTAGCAGGGCAACTGCAGCAGAATGCCTCTGTAGGTACGCAAAAATGGAGTAGCGACGCGCAGGTGTGTACATGCCATGTATATTCCATTTGACTAGGCTAGCTCGCGTCATAGCTGGCGGAGACTAGGTGAAGGGACTTCAGGGGTCGGGGGCGCCACAGGGCATGGAAGGCAGGGGCGCGCATGAGTGTGCCGGCGAGCTGCGATAAGATCAACAACAGTGAATGTGCTAACAACAACAACAACATAACATCTGGGGCAGGCATTGCGCGATCTCTGTCCAAACCTTCTATAACAAATGAGTGATGTAAACTAGGCCAACGTGTCGCCTATTGGGGCGCGAGTACTAGTGGTGTTATATTATGGATGCCTACCAATTCGAGTGTGTGTATTGTGCTTTCTATCTAAATCTGGAAGCCATCTCACAGGACCTTTATGCTGCTGGCTCATTTATATGGGATGGGCGTGAGCTTGACTGCCCAGATCCTGTGTGCTACATTAAAGGTAGAAGTGCTATATTGCATCAATGTGGTGTGGTGTGTATGCCTCGGTTAATCCAATAGGCCCGAATCTGCCCTCTCGAGTGAGCCGCAGCAAAGTGACCACAAGCCCAGTTGTGCTTACATGGGTTGCATACGGCGTCAGGTACCACACCAGCCCAACCCACACACCTCCCAACAGCAGGTTGTGGGAGAAACATCGGCAATTAAACGTGTCATCTGCTCAAACTCTGAATGCATCTTGCGGGGGTTAACAGTATGCAAGCTAACATCTTGAACAGATCTGCGTATGACCCCGAATGTTTCCTGGCAGGCCCAGTGACTGACAGATCATTAGGTCGTCAACTCAAATTCAGGGCCACATAAAGCGTTGCCGCAAGGTTACCAGCTACAATACTTAAGTGCCACAAACTTTCCCATCAGCCCTTCCCCCCTCCCTTCCACATCATGCACAAACCAGCATGTCCCACAGTATGGTAATTGCGTGCATAGTCCTGTTCAGTGTTCATGTTATCAGTCCACTCATCCCAGGATACCGTCTGCAGTCTGTGGGGTGACCGCCGGCATACATAGGTCCTCGGAAAGTTCGGTTGTTGGCGTCGATGAGTCACTCGACACCACTGTATGCTGCATGGAGGGCTCCCGGTAAGTTTGAGTGTTCGGCGGGCCAAGAGTTGTGCCCGCTTCTAGGACGTTGCGCCGTTCCATTCTCATCTTCTCGGGCTCGGGGGCACCGCTCTGGCCGCTACTCCTCGGGTAGCCCTACGGCAGGGTCGACGTCTGGTTTTCCTTCCCGTGGCTTCGCTGTCATCTGGCTCTGGTGGTCTCTTACCTGTCCAGAGACCCGAACTGTCTAGCCAATCCCATGCGTCCACAGGTGTGTCAAAGAAATGAGTCTTACCCTTTGCCACCATCCTCAGTCTAGCAGGGAACAGCAAGGAGTACGGGAGCTCCAACTCCCTGAGTTGGCGCTTCACCAATGCCTAGTGATTTCTGCGGTGCTGTACCAGGGCTGTGTAGTCGGGGAAAAGCATGACGCGGCTGCCGCTTACTGCGAGGTCTTCTAATTTCCGGGTCTCTCGCAGCACTGCATCCCTGTCCCTGTAGTTGAGTAATTTAAACAAAAATGGCCGTGGTCTAGCTCCTGGTTGAGGCCTCTGGGTTGGCACTCGATGCGCTCTTTCCACCGCAAATTGCTTCAACAGCGCTCCCTGTGGGAGTATGTCTCGTAGCCAGTTCTCTACGTATTGCTCAGGGTGTCTCCCTTCTTCTCCTTCTGGCAGTCCTACCACTCATATATTGTTGCGGCGCGAGCGTCCTTCTGCGTCTTCCGCCCTGTCCTCTAGGGCATGATTCCGCTCCATCATGTCTTGCAATTCCGCAGCATGACTGTTAGTAATCGATTGGAGATCTTGAAGCGTCTGACCCTGTGCAGCCACTTTGTCAGTCATCTCACGGTGGTCCGCGTGTAGGAGTGTGAAGTCTGACGTGACCTTGTCTATCCTTGATTCCAGGGACGTCCTAGTATGCTCTAGTGCGGCCCCTATTTTCTCCACTGCTGCTAGGACGGAATCCATCTTGGCCGCTAGTGTTGCAGATACCGTCTCCATTTTGTTCCTCTCCCTCGTCTGTGTGGGATCCGGGACGTCAGCACGCAATGGCTCCTATTGCGTTTTGGTTTGGCCCTCATGCAGCCCATCACGAGTGCGCCGTGGGCATTCACGGTTGACACCTGGGGCGACTCACATAAAACAGAACGCCTGCGTTGGGGGTTCAGTGGGGAACCAGTTGTTACAGATGCTTGGATTTTCTGTTCTGAAGAGATCTCCTGTCGCAATCACAGCTGGCAGGGTCTTTACCGCATCCACTTCCCAGCTGCCATGTAAACCGCACATCCAGGAGGCAGCAGCCCAGATCTCCTCTTCGCACCAAAGCCTTCCGCAGTCCAGCCCGTCCCAGGGCACGGTTCCCACTCGACTCTCTCTGCTGCAGTGGTGGTCAAGGCAAGCATGCACCCAGAATTCCGCTGATTGCGCCAGGGGGGACCTGTGAGCGTCGGTGACAACAATGCTCTTCAGCCAGACTGTCCCAGCTCTCTCCTGAAATGGCTAGGCAGATCCGATTCTAGTGCCGGCAGAGGCTGTGTGGTTTTCAAATGGCAAGCGTTCAGGCGGCACTAGGTCGCAATAGACCACTGCGGTCGTAACACCGAGGACTACGTGTGTGTTCCGCAGTTCCCTTCACCAGTACTGCGTACAGCCGCACCCGCGGGCCCATCTCTCAGTCTCCCAGTAACCCCCCGCCACCCTTAGCGCAGTGGTACATGACTGTGGGCACCTAGGCGTCGATTACAGTTAGGCCGGGTCACTTGACTGAAGAAAAGCACCTTCCCTCTGTTGCTGCGTGCAGCGGATCACCAAATCCTCTTCACTGCCTGTTAGTCTCTGGTCACCTCCACTGTGCATATGTTATGTTCCAGGTCTCTGATGGGGCCCTAGGCCCTGGAACCATGGCTTTTTGGATTGATCAGACCATGTGGGACTCAGCCAGTGTGTCCCCAACAGGCCTAGCTGTCACCACGACCAGCCTGCTCCCTCAAGTGCACAGTCCCAAGGCCTCCCCGGACAGAGCGTGATAGTCCAAGAGGCCTAGGCAGCACGCTCACCCCATCTCTGAGGATATTTTCAGCCCCCCTCCGTGGGGGTGTGAGCGCTCGCTCACGCTAGGGCCAGCCAGTGACACCTCAGAACTTCTCCGCAACTGCCTCCGCTCACAGCAGACCTCCGCCCGACATTTCGAGCATAAGCTCCCTTTCATGGCGGCGTGCAGGCCTTTCCCGCAGTGGGGGACTCTCGTGTTGGGCTGCCTCCCCCCACGTAGCTATGTGCTCCCTGGAGTGTATATCGCCGGCTCCAATCAAGCGATCAAGTGGGTCTCGCTGCCTCGCACAGGCCAGGTTCCTCACACCCGCCCGGGACCGGTCCGTATGTTTCCCGGGGCCCCCAGCACCTCGCTGCAGGCCAACGCTCCGGGCCTCTCCTCAGTCAGGGGCAGCGGCTCACTCACTACGTCTCTGCGCACCTCCGTCAGACGGTCCACCCTCCTGCAGCTCCTCGCTCCCCGCACTCATATACTTGGCGGATCAGCTCCAGGGAGCAGGGGCCCGCTGTAAATTCCGCTTCAACAAAGTCCTCACAGGGGGGGTGAGTAGTTCGGCAGCGCGGGCAGCCTCGGCCCAGCAGGGGTTCCCACCTCATGGGCTCACCCCCTGCAGGCCACAGCTACATTTCCACAGATCGCTCCGTCCTCAGACACAGGGGACACAGCAGAAGGGATTCCCAGGCTCCGGCTCACTTCAGCTGGCGATTCCCATCAGTTGCAGCAATGGATGGCCCAATCTGAGGATAATTTGGGCGAATTACTGGGGCTATCGGCCGGAGCACTACAAGCTCACGTCTGCCATGTTGGCTTGCTAGCCACCCAGTGGATACCTCATCTTGTTCTTTTTGTTACCTGTGACTGTCTGTTCTGTAGTTTGTTTCATCTTCTGGTCCTCTTTTGTATGCCAGGTTCCTGAGATCAGCTTGTTTCACTTGGTTCATCACCAACTCGTCGCCAAATAAATGTAGTAAGGAGGTCCACGCAAGAAGGATGAAATTCAAGAAGCTGTATTGAAGATAGTTACAGGTTGATAGTTCCAGAACAGCAGGTAGTTATGTTCTGTAGAGCAGGTTGTAAAGCTCTGTGAAGCAGCCCATATGGAGCAGCCTGCCTCCCGCTTAGCCCAGGCTCAACTGTCACTTCACCTCACGGTCTCCCAACTTTCCAAGGCACATCATGACTCCAACATTCTATTGAGCACACAGCACAGACACTGGCTGAGCAGGAGGTGTAAATCACATAACATTAACAAGAGCAGGATACTACACAGTACCTGGGAAAGCAGTACTAATTTGGAAAAAAGTGGTTCAAAACATTTGAAAATTATTTAATTGCTATTGATGGCAAAGAGTTTTCTACTGAAAGAAAGAGGGAATTGTTGTTCAGAATTGTGGTTACAGCAGCTCCTGAGATTTTTGAGAACTTACCACCTATAACAGCGCCTGCAGATCAAGGGGAACGTTGGGATGTATTTAAGGAGGCCATTGCAAGACTTGAGAAGCAGTTCGTTGATGAACCTAATGTAATGATCGAGTGGCACCGTTTTTATAAAAGAAAGCAATGTGGGGAGGAATTGGTGGAAGAATATGTAGCAGCATGGGGAGTGTTGGAACTGGGGTAGCCTGGCCTAGGGCAAGACTAACATTTCAGAGGCACAGTGTTAAGGTTGCAAACCACCCAACAGTAAAACCACGCAATAGCACTCAAAAAGAAAACGCTACACCAAAGATGTGGAAAAATAAGTACTGCTTTATAAAAATAATATTCTTTTTGTTGTCAAAATTTACAGCTTAGGACATTTCAGGATATTGTAGTTTCAGCAATTAAACTTCTAAGCAAATTATCAGTTAGATTCCAAATTACATTTCATTCAGTTGTCTTTAAATTAGAAAATCCACTTCCAGAGATGTTAACCTGGTTCAATAATACAGTACACTTGTCAATAGAGTAATAATAACACTTCCAAGTTGTTATCTAAACTCAATGTCCAGCATTAATTAGGCATTTCATCAGACTCCAGAATCAGCTTTAAAAGATTACTAAACAGTGCCCAATACTGGTCTCCCACAGCACCAACCTCCCTCACTTCTAATTCCTGGCAGTTGAATTATCTGCTAAGACTACCATTAAAACGATCTAAATCAGGTTCAACAGTTTTCATCTGTAGGTTCCCTCCACCTTCACTGTTATTCTATAACTGTTACTATTGAGGTATTAAGGTAGCTTCACACTCTGAAAGGGGTTCTTTATCCCCCTACTCGTGCAGTCTTACTCCCCTCCCCTCGAGTACCTCTCCTTACTTGCAGGCAGGTTCTTGTGGTGTCAGTGAACAAGGGAAAAATCCACTTATCAGGGGACAGGGGGCTCAGCGTTGAACAGGCTCACGTGGTGCCCCTCTCTCCCCTCTCCCGCTAGCGCTGGCTTCTCTGGTTGCGCTTCAGCGGGGAGAAGAGATCCCAAAGGACAGTAAGCCGTTGGATTCCTCTGTGCCCTCTCCCACTCGCGCCAGCCTCACAGTGGGCGCTCGAGCCGGGGAAAGGGATTCCCGCTTGTCTCTGCCGTCGAAAGGAACTCCCAGCGCTCCTCCTCAGTTACTTCGTGCTGGGGCTGAGGGTCACGCTAATCACCTGGGCATGCGCGAGGCACTCGCAGGATACTCCGCCTCACAGCTCGCCTCCGCTTCCGCCTTCTCCCGCGCAGGCTCCACAGCCAAGACGCTGCCTCCTCCGGGTCTGCTCGATCTTAGGCCCCTCCTGTCCAAGGGAGTGGAAACGCCAGGGGCATGCGCGGAAGCGCTCCCTCACTCAAAAACCTTGGGGATGTTTACAATGACGCGGCCGGTGCCCCCGGGGTCCTACAGACGGCGAGAACAGCGCCGCTCCAGTAAAACCGGCACCCTTCACTTCCTAGGCGCCTCTTCAGTCGCAATCCGGCGCCGATCTCTCCTGGCCCTTGCTTCCTCAGTGCCTACTGTTCCTTACAACCACCGGGCTCAACACTGGGCTGGAACTATCTCCTCCACAACGTTGGTGAGTGAAGCACTGCCAGGGGGGGGCAATCAGGGAAGTCCTTCAGCCAGAGCGTCCTGACAGGGGTCAATAGGGCTCAGGTGTAGAGGGGGGCTTCCACCTCAGATAGAACAATCTCCTCAGTAGAAGAGGGTAGTTGGGAGGGATTGGTCAGGGGTAAAAGGGGGAACGTCTCCCTGTAGTGGCTGTCTGTCACAGGGACAAACTAACTGCTCCCAGTGCGTCCTCCTCCTTTCACCACTGCCTCACTCCTCCACTCTCTGGTCAGCACAAAATGGCCTCCTAACCTCTGCCCTTATATAGACAACCCCCACAGAGTCCAGTAGGGTCCAGAAGGTTCTGGAAGGCCTAAGGTTATCCTATGGGGCTGACTAAGGTGTGGCAGTTGGAAACAGTTAGGGCCCTCCATTTTGTGAATACAGGAGTTTCCTGACAGAACAGGCCTCTGGCCTGAGGTAAAAAACTATGAGGGACAAAAGAACACCTATCCCCATGGCCAACACCTATAAAAAGTCAGTGGACAAAAATTCTCAAGGGTATGAGGGGCAAAAAGGGGACAAAATCTATACTACTATTATAAAGAGAGAACTTGCACCTTTAGGCAAGGTAAACTCGGGAACCACAGCGCCAATCTACACACCCGATACACCGTTGAAATCGGCAGGGTGTGTAGATGGTCATAGGCTTTAAAAAAATTTTAAATAAACGTTATATAAAAAGTTACATTTTTACAAAAAGTAGTTCCCCCAAAGTAGCGCCGACCGCGACTGTGCGTCGTCACGTCAGGAGCAGGGGAGGAGCAGCGTCCCAGGAGCAGCGGACATGGCGCGCGGGGGAGGAGCGGTGAAGTGAGGGCAGCGGCGGAGCAGTGAGGCAGATATGGCGCGGGGAGGAGCGGCGGCGGACAGGTGGTGAGTGGCAGAGCGGCGGAGCGGAGAAATATGGACTGGCGGTGTGAGCAGCAGAGGCAAGGTAAGAATCCGGGGCAGTCAGGGTCGGGGCAGCCAGGGTCGGGGCGGGCGGGGCACGGGCTGCTGGGGAATGTCAGGGCAGGCGGGGGTAAGGGAAGCCTGCATTTCAGGTTTGCGTGCTCTCCCGCCCCGGCCCAGCCCGCCACAACATTGTCCGGGACACAGACAATGTCGTGGCGGGCGGGGGCTTGGGCGGGAGAGCACGCAAACCTGAAATGCAGCCCCAAGCCCCCTTCTACCCCAGGCAACGCTGGGGCGGGCTGCTAGTAAATAATAAATAGGAGGGACTACGTCAACAAGCCAGACAGGTCTAACAGGGAGTACTTGCAGCCAATTGTGAGTTTGGTTCAAATGTGGATACTTGCATAATGAAACAATTTGTTTTTATTTGTGATTCTAAAGAAATCCAGAAAAGGTTGTTGGCATGTTGGTACCCCTCATTGGCTGAGTGTTGTAAAGTCATCCTGTGCCCTGGGCACCCCCACCTTTTTGCTAACTGATACGGGTGGTAACTGACTCTGACTGACCCTGGGCTCTGCCTAACCAGGACCAGGGCCAGTGCTATGCTGAAAGAGACACATTAGAATACAGTTAAAACACCTACATACACTTCGGTACACAATGTTTTGGTGGGGTACCCCTGTGATTGGCATGACCTACCCTATAGGCCCCTAGTATATAATAGGGCAGGGGGATTGAAACTACCTAGAAGTCCCTAGTACCCTAGGACGTGGCAGTTTAGAGGCCAGCAGCTCTTTTTGTACTTGCATGTGTGCACTGCTGAAGCCTGATGTCAGTTTAAAAGCAACCCTGGGTGTCAGGACTGCTTTTAAAAAGTAAATTGTGTGCAATCTCGACTTTGGGGTTTGGGACACTAAAAAATGGATAACCTACACTCTTTTGGTATATTAGGCACCCCCAGGGTCTCCCCTAGGTGTCCCAGGGGCGGGGGTCAGATATTTATAAGGTACACCCTTATAAAATGAGTTTTATATGCCCTGGGATAAGTGAAATTTCCCATTTCACTCCCCACATTGTGGTAAAGTGCTGCTCAAATTCGACTTTGTTGCTAGGAGCATTGTGGAGGGAGGATCTGCAATATTTCTATAGATTCAGAAGCCCTAAAGTCTCTCGTAGTTGCACATGGGGTGGGGTTCCTGTAAAAATCAGTGAAATAATTATAAAATGTTTTTGTAAGCCCTAGTGTTGGAAAATGGCCCACGTAATGTTTCTCATTGCAAATCCCCTGCTACATAGGTTAACATATTAGGAAGTTATTGATTATTAACTGTTGATAGGAAAGGGTTAGAAGTGCCATTCAAAGACTTTCCTAATGGTATTAATAAATTCAACAATATGATATTGTTGAATTTCTCCTAAAGTGTACATACAAGAAGTTATAAGACTTTCTTGTTCGTAAGTCCATATTCAGCCTTCCAGTGATCTGCCCTGATTGGTCAGAGTTAAGTGGATACGCCAGACTGCCTTGAAGAGGTGATAAAGAAGAGTTGGTGCAATCTGGGACAACACAATGCCACACTCTACAGGATGCAGTCATATCTTTGAGGAGTTACCCTGCTGCCATTGGTCAAGAGTGACCTCCTGCCTGACCCAGTGAACTTGGAATAAGTATCTGAGAAGGGAAGAGCCCTCCAGATCTGCTGCTTTAAACCTACTGAAGCAAGAACTGCCCTGTTGAGAAGTTTTGCTGTGCAAAGATTTCTAAGGCCTGACCTCTGAAGACTACACCATCTGAAACTAAAGCCCTGTGAATTATCTTGCTGAATAAAAAAACCTAAAGAGTGAACTCCCTGAAAGCTACAGGTTAAAAGAGCTCATCTGGAACATTACCAACTACATCTGCACCTTGGAGAACTGCCAGTGGATTTGTAAGGGTTTTGTACCAGTGGATTGTGGGAACTGAAGTCCTGAACTTTCAAGGACCATCTTGGAGCTTCCAGACCCTTGGAATGAGTGTGAGACACTTTGGGACCCCTTGAGGAACTTCAGGAAGAAGTTCAAGAAATTTGGAGAACTTTGGAGCAACTTTGGAAAAAAGGTCCATAGATGGACCGATGCAACCTGACCAGCCAGGCCGTATGCCTTTAACCGCGAGCCAGCCAAGCCATCCAGGCTCGTCCTGCTAAAAGCTCCATCAGTCCATCTTCCTGAGTTTGCCCGGGGCTAGAAGAAATCTGATGCCGGCCAACCCTCGCCGGATCCAGCTACATGTAGAGCATCGAGAGACCCAGCGAGAAAAAGCACCAGAAAAGTTTCTAAGTCCGCTTGTAGAAAAGTGACCGGGAGAAACCGCAGACGCCAAGTCGCCTGCCTTCCATCGCGTGTCCGCCTGGATTCCTGGGTAGCCCCGCTGAAGCGCTAAAGAAAAAGTTTCTAAGTCAGCTCCAGGGAAGTTAACCCTTAGCTCGTCGAAAGGCAATCCGGCGAACCCTCACAGAATCCAGACTGGCTGGGAGCTTCGAGGGACCTCGGGGAGAAAAGCTCCAGAAAAGTTTTTAAGTGTGAAGGTAAAAACTGAGACCAGGACCTGCCGCGAGCTGTAGCTTTCCAGGGTTCCATCGCGGTAGGCCTGAAACTTTGACTTTAACCCGGTCTATCGCGAGCAGGTATCCCAATATGGTACTATAATCTTCTAAGTGCTATATTTTGCTAAATCTTTGAAAATTTACATATCTCCGGTTTCCTACATTGGATTTTGTCGTTTTGATGTCATTTTAAAGATAAAAATATTTCCTTTTTTTTATAAATTGGTGTTGGATTTTTATTTTGTGTTGTGTCTTAATTATTTACTGAAATTGTGTTTTTAAATGCTTTACATACCTGTCTTTGAAGTTAAGCCTGCCTCTTGCAGCCAAGCTACCAAGGGTTGAGCATAGGAATAATTTTCTAAGACCTGTGCTGAGTCCTACCATGTGTTAGTGGTCGACTTACATTTGCCCCTACCAATAACCCACTTTCCAACAATGAGCTATTGGACTTAGCCAAGGGAATAGAGAGATCTATTCAGTCATCTAAAGTATTAACTTTGGAGAAGGTGAACAGTAATACTCCTGTTTTATAGTTCAAATGGGAAAAATAACTGTTAAGTCTAGTGGGGTAAAGATGGTTAGACCCAGTTGTTATAGGTTCGGATCCAAAATACACCTGGCTAATGGTGCTGATTGTTCTGCCACGAGAAGATGCAACAAATGCAAGACATTTGGGCAGTTCTAGAGTCTGTGCAGAAGTATGAAGACCAGGACAAGTGTTAGTGTGAACTCATTGAGTAATGTAAGTGACGTAGGTGACCAGCCTGACTCCTTGTGAAGCGGTCGCTCCACCCTTCCTCCTGACCTCGTAGCGCTGTACTGGTATCGTAGCGCTGCTTCTCCCCACTGCCATAGCTTTAAAATAATTGATTTCGCACCCGGCTGTGGCGTAGCGCTCCGCATTGCTCTGATTGTATATTTTATTTAATTGTGCCTGTGTGCGTAGCGCTGCTTCACCCCACTGCCATAGCTGCAATGTAATTGATTCTGCACCCGGTCTGTGGCGTAGCGCTCCGCATTGCTTTGTTTGGTTATTTTATTTAAATTGTGCCTGTGTGCTCCACCGCTAGCTCGCATTACCCGCATTGCCCCCTGAGCACAATTGCTGCCTGATTGCGCCCATAGCGTCCTGTTGTCCTTTTGTTGTTGTTTCCACCATTTTGTTGTGCCTGCAGCCCGTCCCTCCCCCTACGCTCCCGCCTCCCAGCTCCCCCTCCCACCCTCCGCCCCCCTCCACTTCTCCACTTATGACAGATGCATTTACGTGCAGCGGTCACGCGCAGCGGTCGCGCCCCATGCGCGCCGAAGGTGCGCCAAAGGTAAGCCCGTCTACGCCCGTCCGCGCCTGGACCGCGCCCAGGGCCATACCCCCTGGCCCCCGTCATACCCAGCCCACTAGATTCACATATGATGCCGCAACTCTCCTCGCCCTCAACCCCGGACAGACACCACATTGCTACGAGGCCACGCCAGGACGTACCCACGGCCCATTCGCCTGTCACACCTGCAAGTTCACCTGCTTCAGAACCCTCTCCAAATCCACTTCCTCCAAACATAGCTCCGACTCCAACCACCTGAAGTGCATCCTGCTAAACACCCGTTCGATCCACAGACACGCCACTGAACTCTGGGACCTACTCGACACTGCGTCACCGGACATCGCCTTCCTTACAGAAACATGGATGAACACATCATCAGCACCCGACATCGCCATAGTCATACCGGATGCTTACAAGATCATCCGAAAAGACCGCACCGTCCAAACAGGAGGAGGCATAGCCATCATCCATAGGAACACCATCAAAATAACGACCAGCTCCGACGACAATCTCGCAACCGCCGAACATCTCCACTTCCAGATCCACACCGACCCTAGGACCACACTTAGAGGCACACTCATCTACAGGCCTCCAGGAACCCGCACTCAATTCAGCGATGACATCACTGACTTCGTCAGCCCACATGCCCTCGCCTCCGAGAACTACATTTTATTAGGAGACCTCAACTTCCACCTTGAAAACAAACACGACAGCAATACCAACTCCCTTCTGGACAACCTGGCCAATCTCGGACTCAAACAACTTGTGGACACCCCCACCCATGTAGCCGGGCACACGCTTGACCCTATCTTCACCTCCAGCAAGCACATTTCCTTCGACCGCACCACAACTCTCCATTGGACGGACCACAGCTGTGTTCACTTCAGCTACAAAACCACCTTGACCCACAACCACCCACAACCTATTCCTCGAAGAAACTGGAACAAAATCACCTCCGACCAACTCCTCACATCACTCAACCAAAACCCTCCCACCCTCTCATTGGACCCAAACCAAGCGGCCACCAAACTCAAGCAATGGATCACCCACAGTGCTGACGAACTAGCACCCCTGAAAAAGCACCAGATCAATTCAGGCAGCAAAAAGGCTCCCTGGTTCAATGATGACCTTAAAAAATCCAAGAAGCTATGCTGCACCCTAGAGAAAACATGGAGAAAAAACTCAACCACCGACAACATGGCCACCCTCAAGGCGGCCACCCTCAAACACCACCAACTGATTCGTTCCACCAAGAAATCAGCTTTCAAGGATCGTCTCGACAACAACACCCACAACAGCAAGGAACTTTTCAACATCGTCAAAGAATTCATCAACCCCGCCGCAGCATCTAACGACATCACTCCCTCCCAAGACCTCTGCGATGCGTCATCCTCCTTCTTCTACAACAAAATTGCCGACATTCCCAACAGCTTCGAGAACACTCCCTGCGAACAACCCTCCCCACCCCCCTCAGATCCTACACCGCCAACTAACAACATCAGCGCCTGGAACCCAATCACCACTGAAGACACCATCCGCCTAATGAACTCAATCCACTCTGGCTCGCCAACCGACCCCTGCCCCCACCACATCTTCAACAAAGCTGACTCCATCATCGCATCTCCGTGATATCATCAACTGCTCATTCAACTCTGCCACCTTCCCAGACAGCTGTCACGAAACAGACAGGTAGGAACCCCAAAAAGTACGGAGTTGCCACTAACCTGTCTTACTTGCCCACGGGGACCACAGTCTGAAGAGATACCTCCCAATTCCCTTAAATGCCAACCCTCCCAATGTGGTAGACACACTGAAGACAGATAGCACTCCGGGGGAAAAGGGAAGGAGTTGTTCCTTGGGGCACCCTCTTGGTCTGGTCTAGCGTGGTTCTTTGCAACTAAGAAAATAAAGGACACTGTTACTACGTTCATAGACAAAAGGCTAGACAATAACGTAGAAGGTTGCGTTTGGAAACACTCACTGTCTGCCCCACAGCGTTCAAGGTTGGTTCTCGGGAGACAAAGGGTCAGGAACTCGGATTCTGTTCCTCAGGCTGTTACTTCACAGAATACTGAGTGCAGCTCCGAAAGTCGGGGGTTATTACTAGGCGTTTTGTCGAGCCCGCTGTTGGCTCTTTACTTTTGAGTAAGGCAGGGTAGTCTGACCGGAATAAGTACACCGGTGTTAGATAGGCAAACAAAGATACAATGGTTTACACAAGGTTTTGCACGTCTGTGCGAGGTCTTACCTCCAACCAGTAGCGGGAAAGAAAGCGTCCACGGGTTCAGCTGACTTGGTCCGGGAAGCGGGAAGGAAAGCGTCCGCGGGTTCAGCTGACTTGGTCCGGGAAGCGGGAAGGAAAGCGTCTGCGGGTTCAGCTGACTTGGTCCGGGAAGCGGGAGTACGAGGTAGGGTTCAGGCTCGGAATCCGGGAAGATTGACAAGCACCTTGCACTTCCTGGGAGGCGCTTATATACCACTCCCCCCTTCGTCGGTTCCTGACTGCTAGAGCCCAGGGCTTTCTGGGAATTGTAGTTTTGCTGCGTTTTTGCCACCCCGCCGTCTGCCTGCTATTCAGTATCGCTACAGAGCCCCTTCTCAAGGACTGCCGACTCGGCGGTCGACCTGGTTTGCCCGGATGGGCCTGATGGACACGAGCCAACAACTCAGGACAATGGAGATTCTGCTCCGGGTCCCAAGACCTGTCCTCGGCTCCGAACCCCTTCCAACTCACTAGGTATTGGACCCTACCCCGATGTATCCTAGAATCCAATAATTCCTGCACTTCGTACTCCTCTAAACCCTCTACCAGCACAGGCGGTGGATGGATGGGCAGTCTAGTGTCTACTGGACAAGGTTGGAGCAAAGACACATGGAAAACAGGATGGACGTGCCATGAGCGGGGGATAGCAAGTCTCAGAGCTACGGGATTGATGATTTCCTCCACGCTATATGGGCCGATGTATTTAGGCTTTAGTTTGTTGATGCCTTTCAGGTGAATGTTTCTGGTCGACAACCACACCTTGTCTCCTACTTGGTAATCCGGTTCTGGGCTGCGTTTCTTGTCTGCGAAACGTTTCAGTGACTCTTGAGCATCAGCTAAATGGCGTTGTGCATCGAGTCTGACCGCCTGTAGGTGGGCATGATGTTCCTGAATGCTGGGAAGATTGGAGGCAACAGGCCATACGAAGGGAAGGATGTTAGGATGGTAGCCCAAAAGGCAGAAGAACGGTGAACAACCCAGAGTCGAATGGTCAGAGTTATTATAAGTGAACTCCGCCAACCACAAGAGCGTGACCCAGTCTGTAGAGTTTTGTAAGGAGAAGCAACGCAGGTACTGCTCCAGCGTCTGATTTAGTCGTTCTGTTTTGCCGTCTGTTTGTGGGTGGTAACTCGTTGAGAGCCTAGCGTCGACGTGCATAGTCTCGCAGAGGGCCTTCCAGAATCGAGAGGTGAATTGCGCCCCCCTGTCGGTTATGAAGACACTCGGTACCCCATGGGCCCGGACCAGATGTTGTAGTAGCACCATTGCCAGTTCTGCTGATGTTGGAACGTTGGTTAACGGTACGAAATGTCCCATTTTGGTCAAGTGGTCTACTACGACCAGGATCACTTGTTTTCCTTGACACAAGGGCATTTCTACTATGAAGTCCATGGAGACGGTATGCCATGGTTTAGGTGGAATGGGTATGGGACGGAGGAGCCCCGTCGGCCTACTGTGTCGTGCCTTACCCTGGGCACACACCGAACAATTCCTGATGTATTTCTTTGTGTCGTCTCTCACGGATGGCCACCAGAAGGAGCGTTCTATGGTGGCGATGGTTTTGTACACACCCAAGTGGCCTCCTAACACAGAGTCATGGGCCCAGTTCAGTACTTGGATTTGTAACCCTGGGTCAGGTACATACATGGCGTGACGATAGTACAGGAGTCCATCTTTTACTGATCGCCACTGGGGTTCTTCTTGGAGCCAGGTTTTATCGTCAATCTCCGCCACCGAAACCTTGAGATCCTCGAGGAAATCAGAGGTCATGAGTATTGCTATCGTTTGATTTGGAAAGGCTTTTTCGGGCAAGATGGAGGGCGGCTCATCATCTTCAACTGTCCGTTGTGGTGGGATGTCCTGATTCCGGGAGAGAGCGTCGGCCTTCCCATTTTGTGGACCTGGGCGGTACCTGATGACAAAATCATAGTCCGAGAAAAAGAGTGTCCAGCGGAGCTGTCGAGGTGTCAACGCCTTGGCTATTTTGAGGAACAGTAGGTTTCGATGGTCCGTGTAGATTTCGAAAGGGTGACGGGCTCCCAACAGGTAATGTCTCCACTCTTCGCAGCCCCTCTTTATGGCCAATAGCTCTTTGTCTGTGATCGAGTAATTGAGTTCGCTAGGGCTAGGTTTTTTCGAGTAGAATGCCACTGGGTGGATTTGTTCTGTCGTAGGGTGTCTTTGTGACAGGACTCCTCCCAACGCGTATTGGGACACATCTGTTTCCAGGATGTAGGGAAGTTGAGCATCAGGATGTCGCAATATCGGCGCCTGGGTGAATCTTTCTTTTAAGTGCTGGAACGACTGTTCGGCTTCCTCACCCCAGTGAAAGGGAACGTTGTTTCTCAACAGTCTGGACAAGGGATGGATTATCTTGGAGAAGTCTTTGATGAACCGCCGATAATAGTTCGCAAAACCCAGAAAGCTTTGTATGGATTTGACACACTGAGGGGTCTTCCATTTTGTGATGGCTTCCACCTTCCCATTCTCCATCTGGAATCCGTTAGCGTTAATCACGTATCCCAGAAAGGACACTTCTTGTGAATGAAAGAGGCATTTCTCTAGTTTGGCATACAAGTCATGCTGTTGCAGTCGACCCAGGACCTCTCTGACGTGTTCTACATGTTCCTGTAAAGTACGAGAGTAGACGAGGATATCGTCGATATAAACCATGCAGATGGTATCTAGCAGTCCTCTCAACACCTCGTCCATAAAGTACTGGAAGGCTGCCGGGGCGTTGCAAAGCCCAAACGGCATGACTCTGTATTCAAAAAGGCCGAACTTTGTCCGGAAGGCCGTTTTCCATTCATCTCCTCTTTTGACCCTGACTAAATGGTAGGCCCCTCTTAAATCCAGCTTTGTGAAGTAGCGTGCCCCATGCAATTGGTCCATCAGCACCGAAATCAAAGGAAGGGGGTACCTGTTTTTAACCGTGATGTTATTCAGGGCCCTGTAGTCTATACACGTTCTTAGTTCAGCACAATCCTTCTTCGGAATAAAAAACAGGGGCGAAGAAGCAGGGGACGTGGAGTGACGAATGAAACCAGAGGCCAAGTTGTCGTCTATGTAGCTTTTAAGGTATATGTTTTCTTTTTCCGTGAGGGCATAGACTCTGCTGCAAGGAATGGCCGCACCAGGGAGTAGTTCTATGCAGCAGTCCTAGACCCGATGAGGTGGCAAACGAGTGGCTTTCTGTTTATTAAACAGAGGTCGAAACTCCACATAGTCATCTGGCAGGGTGGTGGCGCTACACGTCCGTTCTGTTGCGCAAGCTGCGGCCAGGAAATGTGCACAGGTGGCTTCTTCTTCCTTTGCCTCTGATGAGAAGGGAAGAGGATGACTGCAATGTTCCTTACAATAAGCGGAGTCCAGGGATACCGTGTGAGCCGTCCAGCTCACAGAGGGGTTATGTAAGGTCAGCCATGGCATACCGAGGATGAGACGAAATTGCGGCGCAGTGATGAGGTCAAACTGGATGTACTCAGTATGTTCTGTTTGGATGTGCATACGAAGAGGAAGGGTATGCCTTGCTACGGGCCCAGAGGTTAATGCGGAGCCGTCCACCGCTTTCACGTCCTCAGGTTCCTCTACCTTTTCCCATGCGATCCCCAAGGAGCGTGCATACTCGATATCCATATAGTTACCGGTAGCCCCGGAATCCAAGAGGGCATCCACCTTGGTGGCTTCCTCTGCAGTAACCCACAATGATACGGGTAGGTTGAGGTGGGCCACAGCTGGCATCAACGTATTAGCAAGTAATGAGGAGATCGGTGTGTGTCTTGCGTCCAACCCAGTGATCTCATTCTGGTTTGGACTCTTCAGTTTTCCGATGCCTCTTTTGGTCCAAGAGCAGCGGTTCTGCACGGAGCCGGGTTTCTGTCTGGTTGTTGGGCCCTTGCCTTGCACTCTCTTATGAAGTGACCACTCTTGCCGCAGTATAAACATAACTTCAACTTCCTCCTACGTTCACGTTCTTCCGTAGTAAGGGGCCTCGAATACCCCCGATTTGCATCGGCTCGGTTCCGTCGGTAGGCTTGGGGTTTTCGTCCGTGAGGGTTTTCGGTTTGGGATACCATCCTCTTATCTCACCCTTATTCCGATCCCCTCGTCGTTCCACCAACCGATGGTCCAGCTGTACCGTCAGATCGATCAACTCCTGACAGGTTGCTGGTAGCTGAACCACTTGGGAAAGCACATCTTTCAGTTCTCCCCTTAGGCCCTGGTAGAACAAAGAGGTTCTTTTTTCCTGTGGCCAATCTGTTTCCACCACGAGACGATTGAAGGAAGTGATATAGGATAACAGGTCCTGCGATCCTTGTCGCAGTGTAAGCAGTTCTTTATCTAAGGTCAACATGTGAGACTTGCGATCAAACAGTTTCCTCAAGGCTGTACAGAAGTCGGAGAATTGGTGTAACACAGGATCGTTTCTTTCCATCAGGGGTATAGTCCATCTGGCCGCATTCCCACCCATATAGGACATCATGAAAGCGGTTTTAGCCGCTTCGTCCCTAAACACGGTGGGTTTGCAAAGAAAATGGAGCCTACACTGGTTAAGGAATGTCTCAAATTTATTTGGATCCCCATAAAACCGTTCAGGAGGGGCTAGCGGAATGCCCTGGTTTTGTATGACATGGACCGTCGGTGTTTGGTCCGCGGAGGTGGAAGGACCTGCTGAGGAAGCAAAGAACCCCCCTCCTGATACACTCGGGGAAGTGGGAGGGGGTGTAGGGTGCCCAGGAGGAGGGAGCGTGGCCTCCCGAATGTAGGACCCTGCCCCAGGGCCTTTGCGCGCTAGACCTGCGAATTCCCTGCGCATGGTGTTCATGTCTCTTTTCATCTCCTGGTTTTCAGCTCTGGAGGCGTGCACCTCTTGCTGTAGAGCGTTAAAACTTTCAAGTAATGAGGCCAGTACTGCGCCGGTATCCATGGTCCGGGCTGGGCAACTGTCGTGGGCTTGTCAATCTGTCACGAAACAGACAGGTAGGAACCCCAAAAAGTACGGAGTTGCCACTAACCTGTCTTACTTGCCCACGGGGACCACAGTCTGAAGAGATACCTCCCAATTCCCTTAAATGCCAACCCACCCAATGTGGTAGACACACTGTAGACAGATAGCACTCCGGGGGAAAAGGGAAGGGGTTGTTTCTGGGGGCACCCTCTTGGTCTGGTCTAGCGTGGTTCTTTGCAACTAAGAAAATGAAGGACACTGTTACTACATTCAGAGACAAAAGGCTAGACAATAACGTAGAAGGTTGCGTTTGGAAACACTCACTGTCTGCCCCACAGCGTTCAAGGTTGGTTCTCAGGAGAAAAAGGGTCAGGAACTCGGATTCTGTTCCTCAGGCTGTTACTTCACAGAATACTGAGTGCAGCTCCGAAAGTCGGGGGTTATTACTAGGCGTTTTGTCGAGCCCGCTGTTGGCTCTTCACTTTTGAGTAAGGCAGGGTAGTCTGACCGGAATAAGTACACCGGTGTTAGATAGGCAAACAAAGATACAATGGTTTACACAAGGTTTTGCACGTCTGTGCGAGGTCTTACCTCCAACCAGTAGCGGGAAAGAAAGCGTCCGCGGGTTCAGCTGACTTGGTCCGGGAAGCGGGAAGGAAAGCGTCCGCGGGTTCAGCTGACTTGGTCCGGGAAGCGGGAAGGAAAGCGTCCGCGGGTTCAGCTGGCTGTGTCCGGGAAGCGGGAAGGAAAGCGTCCGCGGGTTCAGCTGACTTGGTCCGGGAAGCGGGAGTACGAGGTAGGGTTCAGGCTCGGAATCCGGGAAGATTGACAAGCACCTCGCACTTCCTGGGAGGCGCTTATATACCACTCCCCCCTTCGTCGGTTCCTGACTGCTAGAGCCCAGGGCTTTCTGGGAATTGTAGTTTTGCAGCGTTTTTGCCACCCCGCCGTCTGCCTGCTATTCAGAATCGCTACAACAGCTGGAAACACGCCGAACTCAGCGCCCTCTTAAAGAAACCAACAGCAGACCCCTCTGAACTTAAAAACTACCGACCCATATCCCTCCTCCCCTTCCCCGCCAAAGTCATTGAGAAAGCTGTCAACAGCCAGCTCGCTGCCTTCCTTGAATCCAACAACTCCCTCGACCCCACACAATCCGGCTTCCGAGCCAAACACAGCACTGAAACCGCCCTCATCGCAGCTACAGACGACATCCGAACGCTACTGGACAATGTAGAAACAGTGGCCCTCATCCTACTCGACCTCTCCGCCGCCTTCGACACAGTCTGCCACAGCACGCTTATACAACGCCTCAGCAACATCGGCATGCAAGGAAAAGCCTTGGACTGGATCATCTCATTCCTCGCCGGGAGAACTCAAAGAGTCCGACTTCCCCCATTCAACTCAGAGGCCACTGAAGTCATCTGTGGAGTACCACAAGGATCATCACTCAGTCCCACCCTCTTCAACGTTTACATGAGTCCACTCGCCTCCATCGCGCCTCAACACAACCTTAACATCATCTCTTACGCCAACGACACCCAGTTAATCCTTTCCCTCACCAAAGACCCTAACTCCGCCAAAACCAATCTTCACGAAGGCATGAAAAAAGTAGCGGAATGGATGAAACATAGCAGCCTAAAACTCAACTCAGACAAAACGGAGGTGCTCATCCTAGGATCCTCCCCCTCTGCCTGGGACGACTCTTGGTGGCCTTCAGCTCTGGGCACAGCACCCACACCCACAAACTACGCACGCAACCTGGGCTTCATCCTAGACTCCTCTCTCTCGATGTCCAGACAAGTCAACGCAGTCTCATCCTCCTGCTTCAACGTACTTCGTATTCTCAAAAAGATCTTCCGCTGGATCCCCCTCGAAACAAGAAAGACTGTCACCCATGCACTGGTCACGAGTCGACTGGATTATGGTAACACACTATACGCCGGAATCACAACAAAACTACAGAAAAAACTCCAACGCATCCAAAACGCATCAGCAAGACTCATATTGGACATCCGTCGCCAAGATCACATCACCGGACACCTAAAAGACCTCCACTGGCTTCCCGTCAACAAGAGAATTACATTCCGTCTTCTTACCCACGCACACAAGGCCCTCTACAAACTAGGACCCGAATGCCTCAACACTCGACTGTCATTCTACACACCCACCCGCCAACTGAGATCGTCCAATCAAGCCCTCGCCGCAGTCTCGCGTATCCGAAAATCCACCATGGGTGGCAGATCCATCTCCTTCCTGGCGTCCAAGACCTGGAACTCACTCCCCACTCACCTCCGCCTTACTCAAAACCACATCTCCTTCAGAAAAGAACTCAAAACCTGGCTATTCGACAAAAAATTGAACCCCCTTCCCCAAGCGCCTTGAGACCCTCTGGGTGAGCAGTGCGCTATATAAATCCCTGAACTTGAACTTGAACGATATGGAGAGTTTGATTCTTAAATTGTATGATCCTCATGTATTTTTTGGTGTGAATACAGTTGGTGTGGGTCTCAAAGTACCAATGATAGATGTACGCATTGGAGAGGTTATGATGGAAGTAATGGAAGATTCAGAATGCACGATTACGATTGTGTCTGAAGTTAGCTTTTAAAAAATGGGATTGTGTGGATTTGAAAAAGACAGATGGTCATCCAAAAGCCCTTGGAAATTTTGAAATTGACATGCTGGGCTTCTTTGAAGACAATTTAGAGTTTCAAGGGCATAACATCTTTATGAAAATGTATGTTGCGGTCAATGAAAATGATATTGTGGAATGCAATGATTTAAGAAACCTGGCAGTGACTGTCTCATTGTTTTAAGAAATGTTACGTTGAACCAAATTAATGTTAATGTTAATGTTAGGTAAATTTGTAAAGCGCTGCTGCTACCAAAAGGTGTCCTGGCACTGGGGTGAAGACCTACCTGAGATGCATTGAATTATGTATTTTGTTACCTAATTTGAGAAGAGCCAAGTTTTTAAAGCCTTCCTAAAAGCCATCAAATTAGTCATGCGTCTTAGATGTAATGGAAGTGTATTCCAAGCCTTGGCTGCGTTAGAAATGAAACTTCTGCCGCCCCAGTTGGTTTTTTCACGAGGGGTATTGTGACTAATTTAGCATTCGAAGACCGGAGTAATCTTTTTGGCGAGTACCAACGTACGTGTTGTTTTAGAAAGTTAGGCCCTGATCCCTGTAAAGCTTTTAAAACCAGATACAAGGCCTTGAACTGGGTGCGCTTCCTGACTGCCAGCCAGTGAAGTTTTTTGATAGATGCTGTGATTGATGCATACTTCGGAGAAATGTAAGGAGTCTGGCAGCCACGTTCTGCAGCATTTGTAATTTATTCATAGGTCCTTCTTGTAACTTGAGGTAAAGACTGTTGCAATAGTCCAGTCTAGCCATTACTAATGCCATGACCACCGTTTGTTGTGCGTCTTTAGGAAGTAGAGGCATTATCTTTTTACATGATCTGAGAATGAAAGAAGTGGTAGATGCCACAGAATTAACCTGGTCCTTGAAGCTAAGTGTGTTGTCAATCCAGACTCTCAGGTTCTTCACCTTTCTGGTCGGGGATGGCAGTGGTCCTAGTGAATTTGGTCAGCAGTCTGGGATCCAGAAAATAGGATTGTTGCCAAAGAGCACAACCTCAGTTTTACTGGAATTTAGCTTTAGGCAGTTTTGTGCCATCCAGTTTCCTACCACATTCATACAGTTCTGTAATCTGGAAGCAGTGTTTTGTAGCAGCCCAGAGTGTATTGTTACCACGATTTAGGTATCATCGGCGTAGGATGTCAAATTAAAACCAAAGGATTCAATAAGGGGGGCTAGAGAGGACACATACATGTTAAAAAGTTGAGGTTCAGGAGTCAAATGTCGAAAGTATCATATTTAAATACAGTGTTGTGTTTATGGACAAAGTGGGCCAGGTGAAAGGTTTCAATAATCGCATCAAACCTTAAAAAGGTGCCATCTCCATTCAACACAAAGTGTGGATCGTACCTTTAGGAGTTCGCCAACAGCTAAAACAACATCTTCATGTTTTGTGTGTAGTGGGGATCATTGAACCCTCTGACAGTTCATAATTGGTTTCAGCAATCTTTATTGTGCTAAAAAAATGGCGATATCTGATAGAGACTTCTAGCTGCAGATTCCTTACCTTTGAATATCCCAGGCATCAGGCTGGATCCGGAAACGTTTGCTGAGCATTACCCCTTGCATGCGACGTCGGGTTGCTCCATTCGGCTCCGCAGGACATTGGTGTTGTGGGTAGCATCAGTTATGACATTGCGGTGCCTACATAGGTGCCACCCAGGCACTCAGATGTCAGTACTTTTCTTTAGAAAACACAACAGAGCAGACCAGGTCTGGAAAGGTGTGTAGCTGTACTAGCCGAGGTGTAACCGTGGATGCATGCATGCACATAAGGTGTTGTAGCACACTGGCTAGATAAATCCCATCAGACCACCCTTTATGGTGGAATTTACGTCATGTGGGATGTTTATTGATCATTCCAAATCACAACCGACTTAGTAGTGTCGATATAAAATGGATGTCAAAAAACTAGCCGTGATGACCATCGTGAAGTGGTATTTACTAAAGTACAGTGCTTAAAGGAAAAATAGTGAAAATAAAATTGACTACACGGGCATTGTAAAGTATTCAAACTACACAACATGTGTCAAAAATTAAAAACACGCCGAGTAGTAAGACTACCCCATGGCGTTATGTGCAAATCGGTCGACATGTTTCAGCCCGTGGGGCATTGCCCCGGCTTTCTTCAGGACCATAAACAGAAAAGCTACTGCAACTGTCAATGATTTGTTAGATCAAGAACAAAGAATGTACTAAGAAAAAGGTACATATCTACCAGGAACCTTCACTTTTGACTGCCCACTGGAAGGAGAGAAGAACATCTTCTTCCTAGAAAACAAAGATTGTTTCACATACAAACACCATATTACACACACACATCCACATGTGTACACAAAGACCGCACAGACAAAACACACCTGCATGAATGAATTGCATTCAGCATTATATGAAAAGCATTATATGAAAAGTATAATAGCTTTGCCACCACGAGGCATTTCCTCATGGTGTTACTCACCCAGCTTTTTGTGGGTGACGACCTCACCTCACCCGGCGACCGCTCGGGAGAATGAGGCCCCGCTCTACAGTGTAGAAAAAAGGAAACCATGAGTACATGACTCTATGGTGTCCAAGCCAATTGCTCTACACCAAAACCCAACAGACGTGTGTTAGTGCCCCAACTGCTCAACCCTGAACACACCTACATGCATGTCCATAAGACGCTTGGAAAACATATAGACTGAAAGGCTCTTTTATCATAGAGCACAAAACTAGTGTATAAATTAACCTCAAAGCGTGCTATAAATAGCTCATAAATGGCTTGCCTGGAATAAAAGTATATGATTAAATATAGCAGGTCCTAGAAATATTAATTAGGACTAGCCATGCTAGAAATATTAATTAGGACTAGCCATGCTAGAGGGCTATTCAATTGCCCAACGACCTAGAACAACAGAGTCCTCGATGTCTAGGGCTAAAGGGGCCGACCTACACTCATCAAAACGAGTAAGTTAAACTACATCACTACAGAAGGAAAAAACACCATAAAACTGACCTGTCCGTCGGTGCCTCTGATGGTAAACCGAGCGGAAGTGGAGGTGTCAGGATAATCGCCCTTTGCCCTTTTTATAACTGCCGGTTAATTAACTTGGCGTTAGTAGCAGTGCAATGTGGACGATAGCGTGAATAAAGAGACACTGCTAATACGCGCATGCGCAAAGCTATGGGCGCTGGCGTGGGAGGAGAGACACTACCCTCGTGCACATGCGCTGTAGCCATAGTGCCCGAGAGATGGCATGTGTTGTTTATTATCGCTGCCTGTTTAGCGCGCGGAAGAAGAAGGGGGGCGGTTATCCGAAACTGGCATCTAGGGGGTTGCAGGAGGAATTGTAAGGAACAGAACCTAAAGGAAATACTGCTCAGCTTGTAGAGCGTATAACAAGTTTAATGGTTTCTGAGGTCACAAACCAACCCTGGATACAGGTACATAGCCAGTGGGGAAACACTGTATTCATGTCAAGCACCCCTTGGTTATTTACACGAATGATTTAGTGAAGGTATCTCGTCATGAGTGAACATGTTATAGATGTACTAGGTCCCAAATCCATGGTAATTAATCCATACAGAGTCACTCTGTGGTAGAAAGTGACATCCAATGCAAACTAGTTGTTATAAGAGAGGACTGAGCCTCTGAGTGGAAACTGATAGTTTAGATCATAAAGGGTTGCTATTTGGAGAAGCGTAATATGGCCCTTATAAAAGATCTTTATAATTACTTTGAAAATTATTTTTGTCTCAAGTGTCAAAAAGAAAATAGGTGTCAGGACTGGGTGAGCAGAAGGGAAGCGCACACAATTATGTTGGGTGAGCTTGGGGTGCAACAAAAAATGCGTTGCATCCGTTCAAAAGTGACCCGCAACTGAGAAGTTGCTCTGAATATCAAAAAACAAAAAGGTATGTGGAGGGTCAAGGGGGATATTTAGTGACCTGTCTGCTCATACCCCTAATACAAGATACAGAAAACACAACAGAGCAGACCAGGTCTGGAAAGGTGTGTAGCTGTACTAGCCGAGGTGTAACCGTGGATGCATGCATGCACATAAGGTGTTGTAGCACACTGGCTAGATAAATCCCATCAGACCACCCTTTATGGTGGAATTTACGTCATGTGGGATGTTTATTGATCATTCCAAATCACAACCGACTTAGTAGTGTCGATATAAAATGGATGTCAAAAAACTAGCCGTGATGACCATCGTGAAGTGGTATTTACTAAAGTACAGTGCTTAAAGGAAAAATAGTGAAAATAAAATTGACTACACGGGCATTGTAAAGTATTCAAACTACACAACATGTGTCAAAAATTAAAAACACGCCGAGTAGTAAGACTACCCCATGGCGTTATGTGCAAATCGGTCGACATGTTTCAGCCCGTGGGGCATTGCCCCGGCTTTCTTCAGGACCATAAACAGAAAAGCTACTGCAACTGTCAATGATTTGTTAGATCAAGAACAAAGAATGTACTAAGAAAAAGGTACATATCTACCAGGAACCTTCACTTTTGACTGCCCACTGGAAGGAGAGAAGAACATCTTCTTCCTAGAAAACAAAGATTGTTTCACATACAAACACCATATTACACACACACATCCACATGTGTACACAAAGACCGCACAGACAAAACACACCTGCATGAATGAATTGCATTCAGCATTATATGAAAAGCATTATATGAAAAGTATAATAGCTTTGCCACCACGAGGCATTTCCTCATGGTGTTACTCACCCAGCTTTTTGTGGGTGACGACCTCACCTCACCCGGCGACCGCTCGGGAGAATGAGGCCCCGCTCTACAGTGTAGAAAAAAGGAAACCATGAGTACATGACTCTATGGTGTCCAAGCCAATTGCTCTACACCAAAACCCAACAGACGTGTGTTAGTGCCCCAACTGCTCAACCCTGAACACACCTACATGCATGTCCATAAGACGCTTGGAAAACATATAGACTGAAAGGCTCTTTTATCATAGAGCACAAAACTAGTGTATAAATTAACCTCAAAGCGTGCTATAAATAGCTCATAAATGGCTTGCCTGGAATAAAAGTATATGATTAAATATAGCAGGTCCTAGAAATATTAATTAGGACTAGCCATGCTAGAAATATTAATTAGGACTAGCCATGCTAGAGGGCTATTCAATTGCCCAACGACCTAGAACAACAGAGTCCTCGATGTCTAGGGCTAAAGGGGCCGACCTACACTCATCAAAACGAGTAAGTTAAACTACATCACTACAGAAGGAAAAAACACCATAAAACTGACCTGTCCGTCGGTGCCTCTGATGGTAAACCGAGCGGAAGTGGAGGTGTCAGGATAATCGCCCTTTGCCCTTTTTATAACTGCCGGTTAATTAACTCGGCGTTAGTAGCAGTGCAATGTGGACGATAGCGTGAATAAAGAGACACTGCTAATACGCGCATGCGCAAAGCTATGGGCGCTGGCGTGGGAGGAGAGACACTACCCTCGTGCACATGCGCTGTAGCCATAGTGCCCGAGAGATGGCATGTGTTGTTTATTATCGCTGCCTGTTTAGCGCGCGGAAGAAGAAGGGGGGCGGTTATCCGAAACTGGCATCTAGGGGGTTGCAGGAGGAATTGTAAGGAACAGAACCTAAAGGAAATACTGCTCAGCTTGTAGAGCGTATAACAAGTTTAATGGTTTCTGAGGTCACAAACCAACCCTGGATACAGGTACATAGCCAGTGGGGAAACACTGTATTCATGTCAAGCACCCCTTGGTTATTTACACGAATGATTTAGTGAAGGTATCTCGTCATGAGTGAACATGTTATAGATGTACTAGGTCCCAAATCCATGGTAATTAATCCATACAGAGTCACTCTGTGGTAGAAAGTGACATCCAATGCAAACTAGTTGTTATAAGAGAGGACTGAGCCTCTGAGTGGAAACTGATAGTTTAGATCATAAAGGGTTGCTATTTGGAGAAGCGTAATATGGCCCATATAAAAGATCTTTATAATTACTTTGAAAATTATTTTTGTCTCAAGTGTCAAAAAGAAAATAGGTGTCAGGACTGGGTGAGCAGAAGGGAAGCGCACACAATTATGTTGGGTGAGCTTGGGGTGCAACAAAAAATGCGTTGCATCCGTTCAAAAGTGACCCGCAACTGAGAAGTTGCTCTGAATATCAAAAAACAAAAAGGTATGTGGAGGGTCAAGGGGGATATTTAGTGACCTGTCTGCTCATACCCCTAATACAAGATACAGAAAACACAACAGAGCAGACCAGGTCTGGAAAGGTGTGTAGCTGTACTAGCCGAGGTGTAACCGTGGATGCATGCATGCACATAAGGTGTTGTAGCACACTGGCTAGATAAATCCCATCAGACCACCCTTTATGGTGGAATTTACGTCATGTGGGATGTTTATTGATCATTCCAAATCACAACCGACTTAGTAGTGTCGATATAAAATGGATGTCAAAAAACTAGCCGTGATGACCATCGTGAAATGGTATTTACTAAAGTACAGTGCTTAAAGGAAAAATAGTGAAAATAAAATTGACTACACGGGCATTGTAAAGTATTCAAACTACACAACATGTGTCAAAAATTAAAAACACGCCGAGTAGTAAGACTACCCCATGGCGTTATGTGCAAATCGGTCGACATGTTTCAGCCCGTGGGGCATTGCCCCGGCTTTCTTCAGGACCATAAACAGAAAAGCTACTGCAACTGTCAATGATTTGTTAGATCAAGAACAAAGAATGTACTAAGAAAAAGGTACATATCTACCAGGAACCTTCACTTTTGACTGCCCACTGGAAGGAGAGAAGAACATCTTCTTCCTAGAAAACAAAGATTGTTTCACATACAAACACCATATTACACACACACATCCACATGTGTACACAAAGACCGCACAGACAAAACACACCTGCATGAATGAATTGCATTCAGCATTATATGAAAAGCATTATATGAAAAGTATAATAGCTTTGCCACCACGAGGCATTTCCTCATGGTGTTACTCACCCAGCTTTTTGTGGGTGACGACCTCACCTCACCCGGCGACCGCTCGGGAGAATGAGGCCCCGCTCTACAGTGTAGAAAAAAGGAAACCATGAGTACATGACTCTATGGTGTCCAAGCCAATTGCTCTACACCAAAACCCAACAGACGTGTGTTAGTGCCCCAACTGCTCAACCCTGAACACACCTACATGCATGTCCATAAGACGCTTGGAAAACATATAGACTGAAAGGCTCTTTTATCATAGAGCACAAAACTAGTGTATAAATTAACCTCAAAGCGTGCTATAAATAGCTCATAAATGGCTTGCCTGGAATAAAAGTATATGATTAAATATAGCAGGTCCTAGAAATATTAATTAGGACTAGCCATGCTAGAAATATTAATTAGGACTAGCCATGCTAGAGGGCTATTCAATTGCCCAACGACCTAGAACAACAGAGTCCTCGATGTCTAGGGCTAAAGGGGCCGACCTACACTCATCAAAACGAGTAAGTTAAACTACATCACTACAGAAGGAAAAAACACCATAAAACTGACCTGTCCGTCGGTGCCTCTGATGGTAAACCGAGCGGAAGTGGAGGTGTCAGGATAATCGCCCTTTGCCCTTTTTATAACTGCCGGTTAATTAACTCGGCGTTAGTAGCAGTGCAATGTGGACGATAGCGTGAATAAAGAGACACTGCTAATACGCGCATGCGCAAAGCTATGGGCGCTGGCGTGGGAGGAGAGACACTACCCTCGTGCACATGCGCTGTAGCCATAGTGCCCGAGAGATGGCATGTGTTGTTTATTATCGCTGCCTGTTTAGCGCGCGGAAGAAGAAGGGGGGCGGTTATCCGAAACTGGCATCTAGGGGGTTGCAGGAGGAATTGTAAGGAACAGAACCTAAAGGAAATACTGCTCAGCTTGTAGAGCGTATAACAAGTTTAATGGTTTCTGAGGTCACAAACCAACCCTGGATACAGGTACATAGCCAGTGGGGAAACACTGTATTCATGTCAAGCACCCCTTGGTTATTTACACGAATGATTTAGTGAAGGTATCTCGTCATGAGTGAACATGTTATAGATGTACTAGGTCCCAAATCCATGGTAATTAATCCATACAGAGTCACTCTGTGGTAGAAAGTGACATCCAATGCAAACTAGTTGTTATAAGAGAGGACTGAGCCTCTGAGTGGAAACTGATAGTTTAGATCATAAAGGGTTGCTATTTGGAGAAGCGTAATATGGCCCATATAAAAGATCTTTATAATTACTTTGAAAATTATTTTTGTCTCAAGTGTCAAAAAGAAAATAGGTGTCAGGACTGGGTGATATCGACACTACTAAGTCGGTTGTGATTTGGAATGATCAATAAACATCCCACATGACGTAAATTCCACCATAAAGGGTGGTCTGATGGGATTTATCTAGCCAGTGTGCTACAACACCTTATGTGCATGCATGCATCCACGGTTACACCTCGGCTAGTACAGCTACACACCTTTCCAGACCTGGTCTGCTCTGTTGTGTTTTCTGTATCTTGTATTAGGGGTATGAGCAGACAGGTCACTAAATATCCCCCTTGACCCTCCACATACCTTTTTGTTTTTTGAGTACTTTTCTTTACGCAGCAGTTAAGCGCCGTTCCGGGAAGAGCTACCCCTCTGCTGCTTTTTGGCAAGCTTTTTTCTTGACTTTTGTCAACATATTTTGAGTAGCGACTTCGTGTGCAAGGGATGTCTGGTAGGAAGACAGGTTTTAAACAATGCAGGACTTGTTCATGCATGATGTCGGTTACCGATCCCCACCGCGTATGTCTGTGGTGTCTTATACACGATCACGATTCGAAGTTGTGTTCAGACTGTCAGGCGATGTCTTCGAAGACCTTGAGGGAGCGAGCGATGAAGTTGCTTGTGGCCTGGCAGTAGACACCATTAGGCGAGACTCCAAGGAGGTCACGGTCCAGTTCGAAGAAGAGGAGGTAGCGGGACCGCTCACAGAAACCAAAGTCCTCTTCCTCCCATTCAAGGTCGTCTGGACACTCGGGGAAGAGGCACAAGAAGAAGAAGAAATCCAAGCAGACTTCGATTTCACCTCAACTGGCATCCGTCGTCGAGAGAGGTAAGGAGCACCAACGCTCTAGGTACTGTTCTGTGGAGCCGGAGCCTGAGTCGACTTCGTGCCTCCCTCCCTTTCCGGGAGCCGGAGAGACTCCCGCTCAAATTAAAGATTTTTATGAGGGAACAATGCCATAGGTGAGCCCTCGGGTCCCGCGGGGTCGGATGGGGCCCCATCGGATTTGACGCTGTCGGCTTCAGCCACTGCGGGGCCTCAGGGAGCCGGATCCGGGTCGACGCCTGTTGTGTCAACACAATCTTCCCCGGCGTCGAACCCGAAGTCGGTGCCTGCGACGTCACTGATGCCCACCGGTGGCGCAAGCCTCATCCTCATACCCGATGACACAAAGCTGGAACGGCTTCGAGCGACGCCGACAGAACCCAGGGGTTCTATGTTGTCGCCTGAGCACTTTGTGGATGTGCTGGGCTCAGGAGAGGAATGGGAGGAGTCTGGGGACCCATTAGAGAACCAGAATGTCGCTGAGGAGACTATGGACTGGTATGGAAACCTTGGGGATGCCAGTGGTCTGGATACTTCCCCAGATACTGGCATGCTCTCTCCTCCTATACAGTGGCCATAGAGGAGGGGGCGCCCTATGCCATAGTGGTTAAGAGGGCAGCTGAGGTCCTTGGACTGGAGTTGCCCTCAGTGCAGGTCAGGACTAATCTCCTGACTGGAGTGATTCAACCTGGGGATTCCAACTCTAAGCCCCTATTGCCCTTTAATGAGGCACTTACGGACGTACTACTAAGAACATGGTCCAAGCCTAGCACAGGGGCTCCTGTGAAGAGGGCGATTGCACATTGCCATGACCCAAAGTTCATCAGCCAACACCCTACCCCACAAAGTTTGGTGGTGCAGGTCTCTACATCCCTTCCGCTCCTACAGATAGGGAATTCAAGAGACTGGACTCATTTAGGAAGAAGATGTTTTCTTCCTCCAGTCTGGCATTGAGGTCGGTAAATACTGCATGCTTATTGGGCCGTTTCTCCCACTATCTTTGGAAGACAGTTACACAGGTGCTGCCACAAGTCTCAGAGCAGGCCCGGGCTGTGCTCTTTGTAGGAGAGTAGGGTCTGCAATCCTATGATCACCCCAGATTTTTGCTTTTTGCTTCACTGGTTTACGACTTCCCTGGCTGTGGGCCTGCTAATAAGACCCACAGCCTAGCTGTTCTCTCTCTAAATTGACACACATGTACCTTAGGTGCATTTACCAATTGGTACTGGGCCACCTTATCAGTCCCTGTACAGTATACCTTAGGTATCCAGGGCATAGGTGTACCCAGGGCCTACCAGGGGCTGCAGCATGTATTATGCCACCCCTGGCTGGCCATCCAAATCTGACACAACTGGCTGCACAACAGCTGGGGCAAAGTGGTGTAATCACCCTTTGCTTTAGATATAGTAGTCCTATATCTAACCCTAAAATGGACACATGTATTCCTATCAGTCACTCCTATGGCAGGCCTTATCAATCCTGAAGGCAGAGTGCTTGGAATTATGTGAGATGGTGCTCTGACCAATATAATATAATTGAATATAAATAAAATAAGTTTGAATCATTTGTTTTGTGTCTGGGACCCCTTCCTTTTGTACTGATAATTACCCAGGTCCTTTTGACTACAGTGGGTTTAACCCTGTTTTCCATAACTTATCAATCCTGAAGGCAGAGTGCTTGGAATTATGTGAGATGGTGCTCTGGCATGAGCTGAGCCCGTTTGCAGCTTGCGGAACCAAGTCCTAATAGCTGTTCCATGATAACGCGTACCATATACTCTTAAGTGCATTATAATCCTCGCGGTTATTTGCCAACTTTGGTATCGCTTTATCAAAACATGTCGAGTAAGATGTCATACGAATTGGAATACTAACCCCTCGCCAATTCTGGTGACGGGGTTAGCATTCCACCCTTCTAGAGGGACACGACATGTATGTAACTGTGAACCCCGGTTAAAGCTAACTCGAGCCTCAGCATCACAAAATGGATGCTGCCACCACAGACACAATTATGACCTCCTGCTGCTGGGAGTCCTTCCAGCGAGGAGAGCTTGGACAAAGGGTTTCCTGTCAGGGGAGGTGCTAGCACCATCCCAGACAGGGTTTTGTGTATCCCAGGTAGGCAGGGCTGAGAGGAAGTTGACTGCAAGTGGCACCCCGGTGCTCACTGTGCATATGCCGGCTTGAACCAGTTCCAGGAGCACACCAGCCCCTGAGCTGGGGAAAGTCCGGACAAGGGAGAGGGGTGTAACCACCCCCTTCCTGGTCCCACCCATGGGCAGGACCTAGTCGTGTGCCAGCCCCTTTCTTTAGAATAAAGGTAGGGGCGGGCCCCCTTCCCAAATTAGATAATTCTGAATCTTGACTACTTTCCACGAAAGGAACTCTTGACTTTTTCTGAAGACTCTCCCTTGTGGCTAAGGAGTAGCCACCCTGCACCCGAAGGCACCATCTAAGCATCGCGGTTTGCTGTAAGTCCATCCTCCGGATCAAGACTGCCCAGCTCGACGAGACCCGGATTCCCTGACATCTCTGACCTCTACCTACATCATCAGCCCAGCTGAGATTCGTGGGTGTGACGAGACCTGAAGGGACCGGCCATCTTCAAAACTGCACGACGCTTAACCAGCACGACCGCCGAGGGATCCTCGAGTGAGTGCTTTGGGGTTTGAGAAGCCCTAACCCTGAGCAACTCCAGCACCGAAGTCCAGCCCCCCAGCATCCACGAGATCTGCGTGGGGCCCTTCTGCTCTTTGCTGCTCACCGCGTTGTCCGGTCACTTGCCTGCTGGCTAGTGGCCATCCTGACGACTCACCACGACGATTACACCGCTGGTCTGGTTGCTCCAGACTGGCCCTAGTACCCCTCCAAAAGAGGAGCACCCCGGACCCTCCGGGTCCACTCCAGATGCAATCTTGACTCCACCGCGTGGGCTTGACTTTGCCAAGGTTTCTTGCCCCAATCCTGGGTCCAGCATCGCCGACAGCAGACACCTTCGTGGGACAGCTCGCACCTCCAGCCTGGTCGCCGACAACGCCTCCTGGTCCGAGGGACAGCAGAGTCCAGCGTCGCTCACTCACCTGGTCGAGGTGACTTCATCCAGTGCCATCCTGGTGCCCACCTAATCACTGGCTAGTGATCACGAACTGAGTCCCCTCTGCTTTCAGGTCGTCTCCATCATCGATCCAGGCTTGGATCACTCCGAACATCTTCACTGGTCGCCTGCCAGCAACTTCTTCTTTCAGGCTCCATAGACTACAACGAGGATTCCCGACGTCTTTTGAACCCTATGCAGCCGCAGCCCCTAGGCTAGGTAACCTGAGAATTTCGGTGCTCCAACGTAGGTTCACTATCTAAGTGTCCAGATCCTTTTTCGTTTTCAGTCTATCTAGTCGGATTCGTCCGATAACAGTAACTTTACGAATACTAGCATCCATGGACTTTGTCCCGCATCCCGCGTGAGAGTGCACACTCTACACCCGATCTCCCTAGGCCTCCTGCTCCTAACCTTAGGGTTCAGTAGTGTAGTCCTAGCGATCCTGAAGCCTCTGGATCTTGTTACTTACCTGCTAGTATTTCGCATTCCACTTTTAGTGTATATGGTTTTTCGTGCCCCTCGGGCACTTGTGTAAATTGTGCAACTTAAAGTATTTTCTGAAGAGTTTTGTATTGTGCTTAGCTCCCTGACTTATAAAGAGATCAGGGTAGACTTGTTATAAATAAACATCCTTTTATTTTCATAACAACTTGTGTGGCGTCCTTTCACTTGGTGTTCAAGGGGTATATGTGATGGTATAACAGCTGGCTTAACACGCCCTCTAGAGTTTAGCCTAAAGACTGCTCTTGTCCATGCTACTAGGATAGCTGGTCTATAAGGTTGACTTACAACCAATCATCAATAAGGGTCGTTTGGTATGATACACAGTAATCACTAGAATAGTGAGCACTATATATCAGGCCAACTTCTCACATTGGTGAGCAGCGGTTGGGATTTGAGCTTGCTGTTGTTTTACCACACGTATCCTAAGAATATCATTTGAAAGATCACATAAGTACCAAGGTACATATAACTTAGCTTAGAATACTCTGAGTTCTACTGAACCAGCTGTTGTAGTTCAACAGGGCTTAGCACACCCTGACTACAACTCTTAGCAAGGGATCAGTAGGCAAACAAATAGTGTAGGTAAGTGCACCACTTACACCTCACTAGAAAAGCATGTCTGGCAAAGGAGAGAACTCAGAAGCTCCCCTTATGTCAGTTGACCTTCCACAGGTCATGTCAAGATATGCAGCTCTTAGCTTCCAGGAGATGAGACAAGTGTGTACCTCCAGGAAGCTAAAACAGGGTTCTAACCCTACCATCCCATTTCTGATAGGTCTCTTAGAGACTTAGGATGCAAGGAGGGCTTCTAACACAGGCCCTTCTAATCCAGATGGGAGCATGCCCCCCTTAGAGGGAACCCTTGGGGACCCTGACCTCAACCTCAATGGAACAGGAAGTGAAGGAGAGGAAGAGGATCAGGAGTTGTCTGGGGACGAGGCAGACAAAGGTCAGGTAGTAGTCAGTAGACTCACCAGAACCAACTTAAGCAGGCATGAGGATGGAACTGGGGGACCCCCAGGCCCACTCTCAGGCAGGCTTAACATTGGGAGTGGACGAGTTAGGTCTCTCTCCAGAGGCTCTAACAGATCCATTCAAACCAATGGCTCTCAAGCATCTTCTCACAGAGGGATGACATCCCCTCAGAGGAGAGAGCATGAAGCTAAGATGACGGAAGTCAATCTGAGGATTGAAAGGGAAGAACTTGCCCTGGCCAAATAGAGACTTGCCTTTGCTAGAGAGCAGAAATTGAGTGGGGCAGACCCCACTGGTGGCAGCATTATCCCTAGAGATAAAGACAGGAGTTTAGACACTAGACACCTGAGTAAGATAGTGCCCCCCTTTAAACAAGGGGATGACATCCACAAATGGATGACTGCTTTGGAGAGGGCCTGCACTGTCCAGTGCGTCCCCCAGAGTCAGTGGGCAGCTATCTTGTGGCTCTCCTTTGAAGGCAAAGGTAGAGATAAGCTCCTCACTGCTAGAGCTGAGGATGCTACCAATTACCAAGTCCTGAAAAATACACTGATTGATGGGTTTGGCTTAACAACTGAGCAGTACAGGTTGCTGTTCAGAGACACCCAGAAAATTCAGTCTCAGGATTGGGCTGACTTTGTCGATTGTGCCACTAAGGCTTTGGAAGGCTGGTTGCTGGGTAGCAAGGTTACTGATTACACAGGGTTGTATAATCTTATCATGAGAGAACAGATTTTAAATAACTGTCAGAACCAGTTGTTGCATCAGCACCTTGTTGACTCGGATCTGACCTCTCCCCAAGAATTGGGAAAGAAGGCAGACATATGGGTCAGAACAAGGGTCAAGCAGAACCAGACTCAGAACCAGGGTGGTCAGAAGAAAGCAGACCAAAAGGGTAGTAACAAGAGTGAACAAAATGACCAGAAGTCTTCGACAGGTCCCCACCAAACCAAAGAGGGCGGGGGTCAGGCTTCACAGCAGAAAAAGAAGACTCAAGAAGGCCAGTCAAAAAGGTGGTGCCAATACTGTAAAAGTAAGACTCACTGGTTTAGTGAGTGCACCAAGAAAGGAGGGCAAACTCCTACCACTACAGCCCCTAAGGCACCTGCACCCCCTAGTACAGTCAGTAGTGGTAGTGCACCTCCCAAGGGATTAGTTGGGTTAACCTTGGGAACTGAGGGGTATGACAACCTAGTTGGCATACTCACTCAGGCTGTCCTTGTCTGTACAGGGGATGTGGATATATCCCCTGATGCCAGTCCCAATAATTTGGGCACATACAGGCAGACACCTTTAATTAATGGAAAAGTGGCTCAGGCCTACAGGGACACTTGTGCCAGTGTCACAATAGTGACACCTAACTTTGTGGACCCTGGACAGATCATGCCAGGTACAGATTTCCTGGTGACCAATGCCAGCAATGTCACTACCAATCACAGTATGGCAGTTGTTGATTTCTCCTGGGGAGGGGTAAGTGGCCCAAAGAAAGTTGTGGTTAGTTCAGACCTCCCAGTAGAATGTTTGTTTGGCAATGATTTGGAAACATCACTATGGTCAGAAGTGGAGCAGAGGACTCACATGGAAATGTTAGGCTTGCCAGCACATGTCCTTGCTGTGACTAGGTCACAGACCAAAAGATGCCCCACTGAACAGGTGCTGGATCTTGGAACAATGGACCAGACACCTCCCAAGAGAAGGAGCAGTAGGGTTAAGGCATTGCCTTCCCCCTTGCCCCAGGTTGTGGATCAAGTCTCAGAGGAGGCTGACCTCAAAGAACTGAGGGAAACTGAGCCTAAAGAACTTGAACCTGATCAGGTTGAGTTTCTGGGCTCAGGGGGACCCTCCAGGGAAGACCTGGGGAAGGCACAGTTAGACTGCCCTTCACTTGAACCCCTCAGACAGCAGGCTGCTGCTGAGGCTGCAGGGAACGCCACAGGTGCCCACAGGGTATACTGGGATGATGGACTCCTGTACTCTGAGTCAAGAGACCCAAAACCTGGTGCAACCAGGAGGCTGGTCATTCCCTTGTCTCAGAGGGGTTTCCTTCTTACCTTGGCTCATGAGATTCCTCCTGCAGGACACTTAGGCCAGAACAAGACTTGGGACAGACTTGTCCCACACTTTCACTGGCTTCACATGAAGATACCAAGGAGTTTTGTCGCTCCTGTGTCACTTGCCAAGCCATTGGTAAGTCAGGTGGCACAACAAAGGCCCCCCTTATACCACTACCTGTGGTGGGGGTACCCTTTGAGAGAGTGGGGATTGACATTGTTGGTCCAATGGAACCCCAGACAGCATCAGGGCACACGTTTATACTGGTGGTGGTGGACTATGCCACCAGGTATCCTGAAGCTATTCCCCTTAGGACCACTACAGCACCTGTTGTGGCAAGAGCCCTAGTTGGAGTGTTCTCCAGCGAGGGCTTCCCTAGGGAGGTTGTCTCTGACAGAGGTGCAAACTTCATGTCAGGATATCTGACTGCAATGTGGAAGGAATGTGGTGTCAACTATAAGTTCACCACACCCTATCACCCACAGTGCAATGGGCTTGTTGAGAGATTCAAAAGGACCCTCAAAGGGATGATTCATGGACTACCTGAAAAGCTCAGGCGTAGATGGGATGTCCTGATACCCTGCCTCTTGTTTGCTTACAGAGAGGTCCCACAGAAGGGGGTTGGCTACAGCCCTTTTGAGCTTCTGTTTGGGCATCCTGTAAGAGGACCCCTTTGTTTGGTGAAGGAAGGATGGGAGAGACCTCTCAAAAAGCTTGCAGCCAACATTGTGGACTATGTACTTGGTCTCCGCACCAGGATGGCTGAGTACATGGAAAAGGCATCTAAAAACCTTGAGGCCAGCCAAGAATTACAAAAAGCTTGGCATGACCAAAAGGCTGTCCTGACTGTTTACCAGCCTGGACAGAAGGTGTGGGTGCTGGAGCCAGTGGCCCCAGCAGCACTCAAAGACAAATGGTCTGGGCCCCACACAATCATTGAGTAAAAGGGAGAGGTCACCTACCTGGTGGACCTTGGATCTCCCAGGAGCCCCCTCAGGGTGCTCCATGTAAACAGGCTCAAAGCATATATCGACAGGAAGGACATGAGCTTGCTCATGGCCACAGATGAGGGACAGGAGGAGGAGAGTGACCCTCTCCCAGACCTGCTCACTCAGAACCCTGATGATGGGTCAGTAGATGGTGTTGTCTTTTGTGGCAGCCTCTCTGAGCATCAACAAAAGGATTGTAAACAAGTTCTTCAATCCTTTAGACATATGTTCTCTCTGACACCCAGTCAGACCAATTGGTGTACCCATGAGGTTGACACTGGGTACAGTCTGCCAGTCAAGAGTAAAATCTACAGAAAGCCTGATCATGTCAGAGACTGCATTAAGACAGAAGTGCAGAAAATGTTGGAGCTGGGAGTCATTGAGCCCTCAGATAGCCCTTGGGCTAGTCCAGTAGTTCTAGCGCCAAAGCCTCACACCCAGGGTGGTAAGAAAGAGATGAGGTTTTGCGTAGACTACAGAGGCCTCAATGCAGTCACTAAGACTGATGCCCACCCAATACCAAGAGCAGATGAACTTATAGACAGATTGGCTTCTGCCAACTACTTAAGTACATTTGACCTGACAGCTGGGTATTGGCAAATCAGGTTAGCTGAGGAGGCCAAGCCCAAGACAGCATTTTCTACCCCTGGTGGGCATTATCAATTTGTGGTAATGCCCTTTGGTTTGAAAAATGCACCTGCCACCTTCCAAAGGCTTGGTGAATCAAGTTCTCACTGGGTTGGATGACTTCTGTGCAGCATATCTTGATGATATAGCTGTCTTTAGCTCCACCTGGGAGGATCACCTGGTCCGCCTGAGGAAAGTGTTAGAGGCACTGCAAAAGGCAGGCCTCACTATCAAGGCCACTAAGTGCCAGATAGGGCAGACACAGGTTGTATACCTGGGCCACCTTGTAGGTGGAGGCCAGGTTCAGCCATTGGAGAGCAAGATACAGGCCATCAAGGACTGGGCTCCTCCAACCACCCAGACTCACGTTCGAGCTTTCTTTGGCCTGACTGGATATTACAGGAAATTTGTCAGAAATTATGGATCTATTGTGACTCCACTTAATGACCTGACAAGTAAAAAGATGCCAAAGAAAGTTCAGTGGACAGCAAGCTGTCAAAAAGCATTCGATGACCTAAAGCAGGCCATGTGCACAGCACCTATCCTAAAGAGTCCAGACTACTCCAAAACATTCATTGTCCAAACAGATGCTTCTGAGTTGGGTGTGGGAGCTGTTCTATCTCAACTGAATTTTGATGGTCATGACCAGCCCATTGCTTTTATTAGCAGAAGGCTGACCCCCAGAGAGAAGAATTGGTCAGCTATTGAGAGGGAGGCCTTTGCTGTGGTTTGGGCCCTGAAGAAATTGAGGCCATACTTGTTTGGCACTCATTTCAAGATTCAGACCGACCATAAGCCCCTCTTGTGGCTAAATCAGATGAAGGGTGAAAACCCCAAACTACTTAGGTGGTCCATTTCCCTACAGGGGATGGATTTTACAGTGGAGCATAGACCTGGCACTGATCATGGCAATGCAGATGGGCTCTCCAGGTATTTCCACTTAGAGCAAGAAGACTCACCTGGTCAAGGTTAGTTTATTGTCCCAAAGTTTGAGGGCGGGGTCATGTAGGAGAGTAGGGTCTGCAATCCTATGATCACCCCAGATTTTTGCTTTTTGCTTCACTGGTTTACGACTTCCCTGGCTGTGGGCCTGATAATCAGACCCACAGCCTAGCTGTTCTCTCTCTAAATTGACACACATGTACCTTAGGTGCATTTACCAATTGGTACTGGGCCACCTTATCAGTCCCTGTACCCAGGGCATAGGTGTACCCAGGGCCTACCAGGGGCTGCAGCATGTATTATGCCACCCCTGGCTGGCCATCCAAATCTGACACAACTGGCTGCATGACAGCTGGGGCAAGGTGGTGTAATCACCCTTTGCTTTAGATATAGTAGTCCTATATCTAACCCTAAAATGGACACATGTATTCCTATCAGTCACTCCTATGGCAGGCCTTATCAATCCTGAAGGCAGAGTGCTTGGAATTATGTGAGATGGTGCTCTGGCATGAGCAGCCGTTTGCAGCTTGCGGAACCAAGTCCTAATAGCTGTTCCATGATAACGCGTACCATATACTCTTAAGTGCCTTATAATCCTCGCGGTTATTTGCCAACTTTGGTATCGCTTTATCAAAACATGTCAAGTAAGGTGTCATACAAATTGGAATACTAACCCCTCGCCAATTCTGGCGACGGGGTTAGCATTCCACCCTTCTAGAGGGACATGACATGTATGTAACTGTGAACCTCGGTTAACGCTAACTCGAGCCTCAGCATCACAAAATGGATGCTGCCACCACAGACACAAGTCTGACCTCCTGCTGCTGGGAGTCCTTCCAGCGAGGAGAGCTTGGACAAAGGGTTTCCTGTCAGGGGCGGTGCTAGCACCATCCCAGACAGGGTTTTGTGTATCCCAGGTAGGCAGGGCTGAGAGGAAGGTGACTGCAAGTGGCACCCCAGTGCCTACTGTGCATATGCCGGCTTGAACCAGTTCCAGGGGCACACCAGCCCCTGAGCTGGGGAAAGTCCGGACAAGGGAGAGGGGTGTAACCACCCCCTTCCTGGTCCCACCCATGGGCAGGACCTAGTCGCGTGCCAGCCCCTTTCTTTAGAATAAAGGTAGGAGCGGGCCCCCTTCCCAAATTAGATAATTCTAAATCTTGACTACTTTCCACGAAAGGAACTCTTTACTTTTTCTGAAGACTCTCCCTTGTGGCTAAGGAGTAGTCACCCTGCACCCGCAGGCACCATCTAAGCATCGCGGTTTGCTGTAAGTCCATCCTCCGGATCAAGACTGCCCAGCTCGACGAGACCCGGATTCCCTGGGATCTCTGACCTCTACCTACATCATCAGCCCAGCTGAGATTCGTGGGTGTGACGAGACCTGAAGGGACCGGCCATCTTCAAAACTGCACAACGCTTAACCAGCACGACCGCCGAGGGATCCTCGATTGAGTGCTTTGGGGTTTGAGAAGCCCTAACCCTGAGCAGCTCCAGCACCGAAGTCCAGCTTTCAGGTCGTCTCCATCATCGATCCAGGCTTGGATCACTCCGAACATCTTCACTGGTCGCCTGCCAGCAACTTCTTCTTTCAGGCTCCATAGACTACAACGAGGATTCCCGACGTCTTTTGAACCCTATGCAGCCGCAGCCCCTGGGCTAGGTAACCTGAGCATTTCAGTGCTCCAACGTAGGTTCACTATCTAAGTGTCCAGATCCTTTTTTGTTTTCAGTCTATCTAGTCGGATTCGTCCGATAACAGTAACTTTACGAATACTAGCATCCATAGACTTTGTCCCGCATCCTGCGTGAGAGTGCACACTCTGCACACGATCTCCCTAGGCCTCCTGCTCCTAACCTTAGGGTTCAGTAGTGTAGTCCTAGCGATCCTGAAGCCTCTGGATCTTGTTACTTACCTGCTAGTATTTCGCATTCCACTTTTAGTGTATATGGTTTTTCGTGCCCCTCGGGCATTTGTGTAAATTGTGCAACTTAAAGTATTTTCGTAAGAGTTTTGTTGTGTGCTTAGCTCCCTGACTCATAAAGAGATCAGGGTAGACTTGTTATAAATAAACATCCTTTTATTTTCATAACAACTTGTGTGGTGTCCTTTCACTTGGTGTTCAAGGGGTATATGTGATGGTATAACAGCTGGCTTAACACGCCCTCTAGAGTTTAGCCTAAAGACTGCTCTTGTCCATGCTACTAGGATAGCTGGTCTATAAGGTTGACTTACAACCAATCATCAATAAGGGTCGTTTGGTATGATACACAGTGATCACTAGAATAGTGAGCACTATATATCAGGCCAACTTCTCACACTCTTTCAAGCTGTCAAGGACGGGAGAGATGCAGCAAAAATCACCATACCATGAGGTTTAGATTCAACCAATTCACTGGGTAGATTGATTTCAACAACGGTTGACTTGAGACCCCACGCCTGGCCTGGTTCAAGGACTCTCGAGCCACTCCTCGTGGTCAGTCTTCCTTTCACCCCTTTCATGGCAATAGAAGGGGTTTCAGCCGGGTCAGCCCTATCTCAGCCACCGCCCGGCACAGACTGCCCAAGCCGTGCGTGGATGCGGTACATTCCATCCTCGGAATGGAGGCCAGAAGTCATCTACCACACTGCCCCCATCAACCGCAACCTCCAAGCACTCCTAGACTGATTCTGCAGGACCACACTGTGGGAAAGTGCCATCTTTCTTGCATGGTATGCCCCACTTGTTGCTGAATTGCTGATGTACTTTGACTGAGTGTGCCCTGTCCTCCTGCCAATCAGGTGCCCAGGGCCTTGTTTCCTTCCGTAAAACTGTCTTCATACCAAAACCCAATTGGCATCTCTGGCCACAGGTCAGCCCCTTGTAAATGGTACCCTAGGTATCCAGGGCACTGTCACCAGAGAAGACCCCTAAGTGCTGAAGCACTTATTGTGCCATCCTTATGGGCCCTATACCCTGACACACACACACTGCCTCTGCAGGCTGAGTGTCTTGGTGCAGAACTAAACAAAGAGTCAACATCACACATTCCTGTGTGCCATGCCCACACACACCATGCCCTGGCATACATCAGTCACCCCTCTAGCTGTGTGCTGTGGTGTGGCATACATCATTCACCCCTCTAGCTGGGTGGTATGGGCACAGGTGCATGAGCCCTGTGCCCCTATAATACCCAGGGTCATTCCTGGGCTCTGTAAGTGCAGTGATGCCATTAAGAGTATATGGTGCTGGGAGGTTGTCATTACGAACTCCACAGCACCATAATGGCTAGACTGAAGACTAAGAAGTTTGTCTCAGCACATTAAATCCGCACTGATGCCAGTGTGGGATTTAATGCCGAATGCACGACAGAGGACATCTTAGAGATGCCCCTGAAACCTAACCAACTCCCAGTGTCCTGACTGCGTGGATACTGAGGCTGCCACCACCAACATGTTTCTGGACCCCTGGGTCAAGAGCCTGCGGCTCTCATGGCCTGACAAAATGCACAAACTGGGACGATGTGCCAAGCCTCCTCCCCCAGGATGGGCAGGGGAAGCTTCAAAGGCGTGCCGCCTTTGTGAGCTTCTCCAGGCCACTTGTACTCAGCAACTGGTCCCCACTGGTTCTGACCCCCACTGGAAGACAGGTGGGAAACCCTAAGTGAGGAAAGGGGGTGTGCCAGCCTCTGCCAATCCCCCCCCTCTGATGGGTGAGGCGAAGTGAAGCACAACTCCGGGATACCACCATCTTGAGGATGGTAAGCCCTACCCAATCAGAGCTAGGCTCCTGTCCCCTCCCACAGGAGAGTGGCAGGATAGGGGGTGTACTCACCCCAGGACAGGGACTCATTGGTACCTGCCCTTGCCCTACCTGTAACGCCTCTAAATTTAGTATTTAGGGGCACCCTGAACCTTCCTTCCTCAGATCCCGATTTGAAACAAGATAGAAGAACAAGAAGAAACAAGACCTGCCAGGCAGCTGCTAACAAGAGGATAACACTGTTAGCAATGGGGATCTCTGGTTGGGTGAGGCTTGCGCCAAAGCCAGGCAGAGACCACCATTCTAGTCAGGGAAAGGGAGTTACACGCCAAAGATAACCCCTGCTCACCCCCTTGGTAGCTTGACACGAGCAGTCAGGCTTAGCCCGGTGGCGATGTGTAAAGCATCTGCACAACACACACAGTGGCAACATACTAGGCCCACCACAAAAGGAACTCCACACATGGTTATATATAAACATAGCCTTTGTATTATCATAAACACATTAGATGGTAATCACACAATATACACTGTGCCAACTGGCACAGGCAATATTTACAGGGATTATTTACACATGACAGGGCCGCGTGGACCACTGTCAGAATTAGCACTTGGTAAGGCATCATAAAAAGAAGAACACGTCATACTCTCATAACACAACCAGTAATCACTGGCAGACTCAATACTCAGCGCCAACCTAGATCATAACAGGCCCAGTATCACATGAGGCTAGAACTCTGTTCTGAGCCATCATCCTAAGCCTAACTCTAGTAGTGGACCACAATCTCCTAGACATACCTTGCATTAGAACATAAACTTAATAACATAACCTGAATAGGGAATAAATCAAATCTAGACCACAGTAGAGAATCGCAATGAAATCTAAGACAGTAGGTAAAACCTGACAAGCATCAGAAGCACATCTATAAGCATAAATCAAGGTGCATGAATCATACTACAAACATTACATTTCCTAGCACCTATAAAAATGACATTAGAGCCTTGCGGCCTACAAAACCTAAAAGTCCCCTGGGCCAACTGGCCACCTCTAAGGGGCTCAAATGCCCTCTGTCCAAAGTCAGGGTGGCTGCCTACACAGCGACAGTCAAGGGGGCGCACTTGGCGCAAACCTAAACGTGGCAGCTGGCCACTACTTGCTGGGCAGCTGGGAAGCTTCAAGGGATGGCCCAAACGTTGCAGCTGGCACCAAGTGCTGCGCAGCTGTGCAGGCCAAGGTAGGGAGGAAGGAGTGCGCCTCCCTCCTGGGTTCAGAAAGCATGTCCCCTAAAATAAAGAGTCCTAAACGGTGCAGCTGCCCACTAATTGCTGGGCAGCTGTAAAGTCAAAACTGTGGCATGGGCCCTCATTGGCCCTTGGGAACAAATGCGCCAACTATGGAGCCCCACGAGGGCTCTGGAAATAGTGCACACGTTGGAGCCCTCTAGGCTCTGAAGACAAATGTGTGCAGCGTTGGAGCCACACAGGCTCCTAAAATACACATGCCCCCTAGAGCACTCTGGCGCCTTAAATACATAATGCCCCCAAAGGTGAAGCCATCTGGCTCTAAAAATAAGGCGGCAGAAATGGGGGAAAGGACAGGGACCTTAAAGTAAATATGTCCCAATGTTGCAGCTCCCGGGGAGCTGTGAACAAATCAGGCCCCCATTAAGGAAAAGAACTTGCCGGAAAAGTGTGTTGCGCACGGGTGCTTTCTAATGAAATATGCCCCCACTTATCGGAGCTCCCAGAAAATAGTGGCACCCTCAATAGTCCCCTCGGAGCCCCCTCAGCCCTCTCTGACTCACCGGACTGCTCTCAGGGGGCTCCTCTCCAAGGACTGGCGCTACTCTGGTTGGGCGGCGGGATGCGGCCTCCGGGGGCTCCCCTCACTTCGGGGAGTCCCATCACACCATGGCTCCAGGATGGTGCACAACTGGCGCCTCTTCACCCGGTCCCCCGTCTTGGGACCGGGATTTTTGCTGCACGGCTTCTCCCCGACCGCGGGGAGGAAGCGGAAATGACGCGCCCTGGGCCCACCCCGAGTTAGGCAAGGCCGTCTGGCTGCCGGATCGGCCCAGGGCAGCACCGGCAGCTCGGAGGAAAGTTTTTTAGAGGGCGGCTCGGGCCGCGGCGGTGCAGCGTGGGGTGGGCACCCGCATTTAAATTGATAAAGGCATTGGGGCAGGCGACATGCTGGGTGAGCAACCGTAATGTTAAAATAAGAGTGAAGTCGCGGGGTGGGCACCCGCGCATTAAAACACAGGCAAAGTCGCGGGTAGACACCTGTGCGATTTAAATAAGCATCAGCATGGCAGCCATAATGCAGGGTAGGCACCTGCTTAAGGAAGTCCAAAATAAGCGGACAGGATGCAGGGTGGGCACCTGCAATGAATGGGCCATGGGGGGAATCCCTGCACTGGGGATTCCCTCTTACAGGGCCACCCAGGGGAACAGAGCGCTCACAGGGCGCTAGGGAGTTTAAGAAATCCTGGGGCAGGGAAATGGAGCAGGCAGCTCATAGCAAAGAAAAAGTCCTCCAGTCCCCTCAGGCAAGGCAGAAGGGTCCCAAACAGAAAGGAGTCCTTAAGGCATCCAGGGGCTGGGCAGGGCCCAGGGAGGCAAGCCTTCCCCTGAGCCCCAGCAACAGCACGCCGCTGGTAGATTTAAGTCCACAAAACAAGAACATTTACTTGGGGTCACAGCTCCTCTTTTATACACATAAATCCTTTGATGTAGCAGTGTTAGGCAAGGGGAGAACCAGATGCAACTGGTTCTGGAGTACTTTGTTTGGCTCAGCCCCTCTCCCTATTCACAAGACAGGCCAGGGACATCAGACGCACACAGGGGGTGGAGCCAGCATTGTGGAGGGAAGGCCTAGCCCTATTCAGGTCCCAGGTGCACTCCTCCCTGCCATCAACATGCAGATCTATCCATTCACCACCGGGGCAGACCCATCCTGACTCCTGGAGCCAGTAACACCAGCCAGCTCCAGCTAATCACAAGCCAGACAGCCAACTTCTAGAAGTGGCACTTCTACACTAGATACAATAAATCCGCACAAACCATCGCGCATTTAATCTCACGAGTTTGCACATACCAAACTCGACCCTGCACTCCCCACACACCAGGAACTACCAGGGACACACATGTTCCCCATGCATTCCTATGGTAGGGCAGGCCAACTCAGCACACACACTCAGAGTGCGCACGCACTTTACACTGGGCCACAGTGCTAAAGAGGCCTAAAATCACTACCATCATGCCAGCCAAAAAGGCCCAAGTCTAACAAACACCAACTGACTTGGCCCCAGGCCTACCCGCCTGTTGATCCTTGAACCTGCTCCTGCTAAACCCTGGTGTCTCCTGCGGACAGCAACCTTGAAAACCCCGGAGGACCTGCCTGCCTTGCTCATCTAAAGACTGGGACTCCCATGAGCAGTGGTTCTGCTCAAACAGCAACAATCCCCGATGCCAGCCAGGAACCGCAAATCCAGCACACTCTGCACCCGCCGAGCCCAGCCCGTGTCTGAGTGGACAGAGACCACGAGTACATCCCCCCAGCCACTGTGACCAAGAATACAGCACCCAAGGACCCTCCACGATGATCCAGACGACGCCTGTAGCCTCACAACAAGGGACCCCTCCAACCTCGAACAGCTGAGGGTGGGATTTCCCGATGCCAAATGACACCCCTGCACCTGGCGCCCCACGGCCCCCTGTGCCCAACTCCTGGGTGTTTACCTATCCTCGATGATCCCAATACACCTCTCGAAGTGGTGATTGCACCTGAAGAATCTCCGTCCCTGAGCCTGCAGCCTTTGTTCAACTTCCAGTTCTCCCATAGAATATCATTGGACGCCTGAAGGCCCAAAAGCACCCTGCACCCAGCCACCAGAGTGCCACTGGAAGTGCAGCAACTACCCTACTCTACTTCCCCACTTGCCTTGTGTAAGTGACCAGGAGATCAGCTCCCACAGCCGCGTGTTCTGCCTGCTAGCAGCCACCAACCAAAGGCCCCCTATCCTCCATAGGATAACATCTGGCCTACTCACTCTGCACCCGGCTGCCCCTGTGCCGCTACGGGGGTAACAACTGTACTTACCTGATCCTGGGAGACCCCTTAATCTACCCCAGAACCTTAACTTTGCCAGCAGAGTACTTACCCAAAGACCAATAACTTGATTTTCTCCATAGGGTAACATTGGCTGGGTTTCACTCAGAATTTCTTCAGTGTCGATTTTTCAAATATTCCTTAAAAATCGTCCGAACATCAAAAATGAATTTACTCACCTGCAATCAGGAGAGATCCCAGTGCGGAGAGATCTCAGTGCTGTATCTTTGAGCCCAGCACTGAACTTAAAAAGTAATTATAACTGTGATTTAGTGTTAACTCAATTTTCCTCCATAGGAATACATTGCCTGTTCTTACCAGAACATTTTCTAAGTGTCAATTTTCCAAACATACAAATATTCCGTAAAAATTGCCTGTATAACAAAAACGATTTCTTTCAACTGTTTACAGGAAATGCACCAGGGCTGAATCCAGGATCCAGCCCTGAGTTAGAAAACATATGTAAAGTGATTGTATTGCATTTACTTAAAAACTCCCATTGAGCTCAATGTTATTTTGTGTTTAACTTGTGTTGCACATTGCAACAACTGTAACTATTGCATTGAAAAGTCAACTGCTATTTGAAAGTATTCAATTGCAACATCTCATTCCGAGAAAGTATTTATGATACCTACTGTGGTTCTAAAATAAAGTGACTATATATTTTTATATACAAAACTATTGGCCTAGAGTTCAGTTCTTGAGTGTGTGAGACCATTTGCTGACTGAGTGTGTACAACAAATGCTTTACACTGTCCTCTGATACTGCCTTACTGCTCGACCAAGATACCACTTTAGAGAGTATGGTTATATCTAACTATAGCCTCTGCCATACCTCTGGGGACGGTGGACTCTGTGCATACTGAACCTTATTTTGGTGCAGTACATACAGAGCCACTTTCTTACACACACTACTCCAGTGGGTGGGAGAATTTGTCATCATCTCCCCCGCTAGAGATCTGTAACAACGGACAAGTGGGTCTTGCTGATCGTCCAGGAGGGCTATTCTCTTCCTTTCCTTTCTTTTCCTCCTTCCATTCCGCCAATTCAGGAACGGCTGGCGGAGGATCATTTGAAGCTACTCTAAGAGGAAGTTACAGCTCTTTTGGCCAAAGGAGCTACAGAAAGGGTCCTAGTTTCAGAAGTAGGCAGTGGCTGTTATTCCCGCTAATTTCTGATTCCGAAGAAGAACAAGGGGGTTCGGCCCATTTTAGATCTTCGGACCTTCAATCTCTTCCTCAAAAAAGGAGAAATTCAAAATGCTCACATTGGCTCAGGTCTTATCTGCCCTAGACCAAGGAGGTTGCAGCTTATCTGTACAGGTTAGGGGTTTCAGTCTTACCCTACCTAAAAGACTGGCTGTTGAAGCCATCCCCGCCCCAGGCAGTCATCTCCCACCTTCAGACTACAGCAGACCTCCTGCATTCGCTGGGGTTCTCTATAAACGTGCCGAAGTCACACCTGACTCCTTCTCAGATGCTCCCTTTCACCTGAGCTGTTGTAGACACAGTGCAGTTGCTGGCTTATCCTCTCGAGTAGCGAGTCCAGGGTATTCAGGTTATGATTCTGATGTTTCAGCCTCTATCCTGGATTTCAGAGAGGTTGACTCTGGGTCTGTTGGGTCTCATGCCCTTCTGTTGGTAAGACATGCCAGGTGGCGAATGCGGGCTCTGCAGTGGAACTTGAAGGTCCAATGGGCACAGCATTGTGGAAATCTCACCGACATGGTTCAGATCTCTGAAGGAACTGTGAAGGATCTGCAGTGGTTGTTAACGAACCGCGATTGGGTCAACGGCAGACCTGTCCCCCTTCCCCAACCATATTTCACATTTGTGACAGATGCGTCACTTCTGGGATGGGGCGGCCACATGGGAGAGGCGGAGATCAGGGGTCACTGGTCTCTGGAGGAGACTGGACTCCATATAAACTTCTTGGAGCTCCAAGCGATTCGGTTGGCATTGAAAGCATTTCTTCCCTCTGTCAAGGGGAAGTTGGTGCAGGTGTTCACAGACAACACCACCGCCATGTGGTTCTGCAACAAGCAAGGCAGGTAGGGTAGTGGACCCTTTGTCAAGAGGCACAGCTTCTCTAGGCATGGCTGGAACAGCAGGGTATAACCCTGGTGGTTTAACACCGGGCAGGTTCTCTGAATGCCAGGGCGGACGATCTCAGCCGTTGATGCCTTCAGGATCACGAATGGCGTCTCCAGTTGGAGGTGGCGCAAGGTCTCTTTCAACAGTGGGGAGAACCTTGGTTAGATTTGTTCGCCTCCAAAGAGAACGTGCAATGTCAGCTGTACTGCGCACTGGAGTTTCAAAGGCGGCTATTGCTTGCCGACGCCTTTCATTGCAAGTGGAGCTTAGGCCAGTTGTACGCGTTTCCGTCCATACTACTCCTGCCTAGGGTTCTAAAGAAGATCAGGAGAGACCGGGCCCAAGTCATCCTTGTGGCGCCATACTGGGCGATTGTCGATCCTCTGATCAGGTTGCCCCTTCTGGAGGATCTTATGTCGAAGCAGCAGGGGAGGGCTCTCCACCTGAACCTGTCAACTCTGTGCCTCCATGTGTGGAGATTGAGTGGCAGCAGTTGATGCTTTTGACCTTCCTCCGGAAGTAAGTCTGTAATGTTATTCTGGCGGCCAGGTGGCCCTCCACTAAGTCTTTATACGACTGCTGTTGGCAAACATGTGTATTATACAGTACAGAAAGTTCTATTGACCCTCTTTCTGCTCCTCCTTCTCCTGTCCTTTTGTTCATTCTTACCCTTGCCTAGCAGGGCTCTGCTTTGGGAACTCGCAAAGGTTACCTTTCTGCCTTCTGCTTTTTGCGGCTGCCAGACAAGCCTTCTCTCTTTAAATGTCCTATTGTAAATAGGTTTCTGAAAGGGTTGGTTCATTTATTTCCACCTACACCCTTTGTTATGCCACAAAGGGACCTTAATTTGGTTCTTGCCTACCTGATGTACGCTTCTTTCGAGTCTTTACACAATTGGCCCCTCCGGGTGTTGACCATCAAAATAGCATTCTTAGTGGCGATTACATCGGCCTGGAGGGTGAGTGAGTTGCATACGTTATCCAGCTTGCCTCCTTATCGTATGTCCTTTCCAGACATGGTGGTGCTTTGCACCAGGGCATCATTCTTACCAAAGGTTGTGACTCCATTCCATCTGGGTCAGTCCATTACTTTGTCCACCTTCTTTGCTCCCCCACATCCCTCTAAGGAAAGATCTAAAAAGAGTTTTGTAGTTCTACCTTGACCGCAAAAAGTGTTCCAGGTGGATGACCAACTCTTTGTGGGGTATATGGGAGCAAAGAAGGGAAAGGCAGTGCAGAAAAGAACCATCTCTCGCTGGGTTGTTCTCTGCATTAAAATCTGTTATGCCTTGGTGAAGAAGCAGCCCCCTGAGGGATTAATGTCCCACTTCACAAGGGGAAAGGCTGCCAGTTCAAGACATCCGTCAGGCAGCAACGTGGGCATCACTGCACACATTCGCAAAACAATAGTGCCTTGATGGTCAAGTGCGCAAGGACGGGCATTTTGCCCGTTCAGTCCTGCAAGACTTTTTAGTCTAGTTCATGAGTCCGCAACCCAATGGCTCGGGTATCTGATTCAAAGGTAAGGAATCTGCAGTTAGAAGTCTCTATCAGAAAAACAAGTTACTTACCTTCGGTAACGCATTTTCTGGTACAGACTCTATCTAGCTGCAGATTCCTTCCAGCCCCACCCATGTCTCCCCGCTTTGCGGACTGATGTTGTAGGTCTAGGGTTTCTCCCCTTTCAGGGTCCTAGTTTTGCACATGTTTTCGTCAGTCACTTCGTGGCTTTCGCTTCTGACTTGGAAATAACGAAAAGTAATGACGCCCGCGCGCCTGGGTGGTGCCTATGTAGGCAATGCGACATCACAACTGATGCCAACGACGTCACGCGGAGCCGAATGGACCCACCTGATGTCACGCGCAAGGGGTATTGCTCAGCAAAAGTTTACGGATCCAGCCTGACGCCTGGGAAATTTAAAGGTAAGGAATCCGCAGCTAGATAGTCTCCACCAGATAATGCGATAACAAAGGTAAGTAACTTGCTCTTATGGCTGTGTGTTGAATTGAAGTTTTTGAACAAAAATATTGTAATTGACAGTCATCCTCTGCTGTGGATACAAGAATTACTGACGGCTGTCAATGGTGCTACATATTTTTCCAATTTTGACCTCAAGTCAGCATATAACCATGTGAATTTGGATGATACTTCAAAAGATTTAATAGCTGTTGTTAATCCATTTGGGGTGTATAGGTTTTTAAGGATGCCGTTTGGGCAGGCCTCGGCGACCAGTGTTTTTCAGAAGCTGACAGATGTGTTGTTCAGGACTTAAAGGGAGTGCTGGCTTTTCAAGATGACATACTCATCTTTGACAAGACCTGCAAAGAACATGACAAGTTGTTAGATTCTGTTTTTGGTACTCTGGATACCAGAGGCATGACTCTCAGTAAGTAAAAGGGAAATATTTTAGTAAGAAAATTGATTATTTAGGACATAACTTTCAAGTGATGGTATTTTTCCAAAGGCAGACTTAGACAGTGCGTTGAACAATGCAGTGAGACCATATAACACGAATTCTTCAGGGTTCTTTTTTAAGACTAGGAGAATATTATGTGAGACTTGTACACAGCTATGCTGTTGTTATGAAGCCTTTAAGACAACTTTTGAGGAGGATGGTACCCTTTGAATAGACCAAGGATCATGGTGAGGCTTTTGAAAAGGTGAAAAGACTAATTGCGAAGCTCTGGCTCTCATCACTTTTGTTCTCAATGGGAAATTGTATATGACTGTTGATGCCAGTTTTATTGGGTTAGGTGCAGTGGCAAGTCAGTTAGTGAAAGACAGGGAAAGAATAATCTCCTATATCTAGAGCAGTGAGAGGAGTGGAACAGCTCTACAGGACGATGGAGAAAGAGGCATTGGCTTGTATTTCGGCAGTGAAGAAATGTAAGAACTTTTTGTGTGGGAAGCCTTTTGTGTTGGTCACTGATCATAAGCTATTAGTGTACATGATAGATGTGGTGAGGTCAGGTAAAGCTTCTTCTAGACTAAAAAGATATATCTAGATTACAGGAATTTAATTTTGAAATACAACATATTTCTGGTGGGGAAAAATGTCACAGTGACTGTTAAGGTGGCCACCTAAGGATGAGGAGGAGGAAACTGTCTTTCATCAGCATGAGTGTATAGTTGCTGTGGGAGATAAATTGAACAAATGAACTTGCACCATTTCAGAGTCTGATTGGATAAGCTTATCTAAAAAAGATGTACAGTTGGCAAAAGTTAAACAATATTTTGTAAACGGGTGGCCACCCAGTAGGAATCTTTATCCAGAACTAAAGAGTTATGCTCAGGGGCCCAGTGAGTTGAGTATAGAAAAAGACATTATTGTTCGGCATGATCTGTTTATTCCACCTTTGGGTCTCAGAAAAAAAACTCATTGATTTGGCTCATTATGGGCATCCAGGGGTCTCTTGTATATTTTGTTAGAAAGTTGTGGGCCATTAGTGGTGCGGAGCTGGTGTTGAAAGTACACTCTCCGTTATTTCTCATAGGCTGTAAAAGGCAATTGGAATAAATACTTTAATTCCAACATCATTTCGTGCCTCTTCTATTCTTTACAACCTTGGTCTCAATTAGATGAACAAAGGAACCCGGCCGGCTGTAATGTACTGGTGCGGCGCCCTAAGCAGCTACCAACACTGTCTGTGCATAGCAGTGGTCCTGGTCTGAGCTGACAGTGGTAAATCACGATATGGAAAGTCAGGAGACGATGTGGTCGGCTGAGAAACAGGTTCGAGGCTCGGCGTCGACTCCGCATGATTCTGGGGCAATTACTTAACCTCCACCGTGCCTTCCAAAAATCAATGTGTCCTTCTACAAGTGAACTGTAAGGCGCTCTAAAACCTTCATATCGAGTTCTCGCTGAATATATGTGCAAATATATATTTCTGAAAGTAATCACATTGTTTAGCATTAGCCACTGGGAGCAAACATGCGTCTAGCCAATCCAAACCTCGGCTCGCCCAGAGCCCTCCTCCTCTTCCGTCAAAAGGAATGCGCCGTTGTTAAGGAACGTCATCACGTTCTATTAAGACGCTTACACTTTGTTGCTAGGGAAAGACAATGTGCGCGATGACGTTTCTTGCGTACCATGAGTGACAGTTGCAGTGGTACAGGTGGCGGGAGGGTTGAGTTGAAGAGCGCGAGACAGAAGGGAGTGAGTACCTGAGCGCCATGGAGAGAGGTACGTATCTATTAATGATGATTCTAAGGGACTAAATGGCACAATGCGCATACACATTAGAATGCGCGTACCACTAGTATAAATCGAAAGACTTGTAGGATAGGGCACGGAGGTATCTGAAGACGATATATTGAAGTATGGGCACACATATTGATGGAAATATAACCTAGAAAAAGCCTCCAAGGTTTGTGTCAGCAAGCTAATGTTGTTGGTAATGTTGTGAGACAGCGGTGTAGTGGAAGAAAGCCGTGGGCGCTCTGTTTGTTTAGATATTAGAGGTACCTTGACAGGAGAGGCAAGCCAACGGTGTAGCCAGATAACTGATGCGAGCCATGGTCAGGGGTAGAAGAGGGGCCAGGGAATGGGAGGCTCGCAGCGTCCTATGGTCAGGCACTGGTAGGATAGCTTTCATCTGGTGCGGGTGAGGGAATGACGTTGACTGAGGTTCACAACCATAGGTATCGAACGGGCATAGCCAAAACAGTGGTGTGGTTAGATAGCTAAGGACGAAGAGACTGAAGTGTGGAGAGTCGCGGGCAGATGAGCCAGGGTAGTTTTGGTTGAATGGGGCCATGCGATCAATTGATGTCATAATACTTCTCAAAACCAAATGAGACATCAAACAAACCAACATTCTAGAATGCCTGTTGCTGAGGATTGTAAGCGATGGAGGACTAGGCAGATGTTTTAGGATGGTATTTCATTGTTTTTATGCGTGGCAGATTCATTGCCAGTCACTGGTAGAACAAAATGTTTACCCAAGTGTAATGAGGAAACCTACAAAATGACCCCTTTCTGCAATATACTGAAAAAAATACCATTATGCTCTTTTTTGTGTGTGCAATTTAATGTCTACATCTACAATCTTTCTCTTAAAGGCTCACGATGTGAAGTACGCCTGGCCTAAAGCCAGGATGGGTCGTACATGTCATACATAAAAGACACAATGCTGTGATACATCAATGTCATGGGCTTGCCACTTGTGCTTGACCGAGCACACATACCTCACTGTCAAAGAAAGAATTCCAGTTAGAGCAATAGTGCTTATTTTATTGACTTCCGATTTGGTAGATGGCAGAAACCAGGATTCGAAACCGATACCTTTAGTTTATGGACATCTCTCCACAATAGAGGATAAAACTCCCGAGCTACTTTATGAATATAAGATCAGTCTTTTTGTTTGATCGACTCCCTCCCTCCCACATGTCCTATGTAACCTCAGCTCTTCATGACACTTGCATCCGCTGCTTTTGTGGGTCCTGTGCTCACTAAGCCACTGGAGTCAAGCTATCCTGGCTGAAGGCGGCTGATAGCCAGAAACCGGTCCTAGGATGCTTGATTCCGATCCAGGGAAGACATGGCTTGGCAGTTCGGTCTGGACTATTCCTATGAGGCACAGGGTCAAGACTGATTTGCAAACACTGCTCCTTTCTAAAACTCCCATGGGCATCCAACGTGTCTTGGATGGGTTTGTCTCCTTTTGTAAAGAGCGGGGTTTGGAAATTAACACCTTAAAACCAAATACATGATCTTTAACCCCCCCCGCAATAACACGCCCAAACCCCATGATAGATGGTGTTAGATTAGAAAGTGTCCATATCTTTGACTACCTCTGGCTTACCCCCAATGAATCGTTCACCTGGACCCAACATCAATTGAAACAGCACCTTAAAATGACTCAGATAGCTGGGGGCATACTGAAACTCTTGAGTAGATCATCGTACAAACCGATTGGTCCCCCATTAGAAATCTACAAACTGTGGGCGCGCGGGGCAGTGTCCTACGGGGCTGAGTTGTGGGGTCACAAGACTAGCTCAGCAATTACTGTTGCGGAGAATAGATTCTTGAGGCAATTGACAGCTCTGCCCGCGAGTACCCCACTAGTGCTGCTAAGATTGGACCTTGGCATTAGACCTACCGAGGAGGAACTGGCGCTTAGACCTCTAACTTTTTGGAGGAGACTCTGGGTCACTCCAGAGCTGTTTGAATATAGGCAGGAGCTAATGGAAGTACTGGGCTTGCCTAATGCGGGCAGGCTTCCCTGGTTAAAATATGTCCGGAAGGAACTTGAGAAGCTTGGACTTGCTTCAATGTGGTCAGACCCGGAGCATACATGTGCTGGTATTTCACGAAAACAAGTGGTCTAGCTGTTCCGGGAAAACCGCATGGCGCAGTTATCATCAAGCTCCCAGCTGGGTTCACTTTCAGCTGGGTTCTTATCGATCAAGGACTCCTACTTTTTGGAGCAAGTCCTGGACGTTATTAGCCCTGCTGCCTCAAGGAAGCTTTTTCTCCAATGGCGGCATGGTTCGCTACCCATCAGATCTTTTATGTCTGATTGGTGCGCACTATCGCCGAAGAATTGCCCAGGGTGCACTGCAGCTCTAGAAAATGAGGTCCATATTGTTTTCTTCTGTCCTGCTTACCTAAACCCGAGATGGAGGTGGATCATCCCAATATGCAAAAACTTGGGAACAAGCCACTGCCTTCAGGTGTTTAGAATCCTAAAGACGGATCTCTCTCCGGTTGTGGTTTTCGCTGTTACAAAGTTTATAGCAGCAATGTGGAACACCAGAAGGGCACCTGTGGCTAACCTATAAACTAGGATATAGAAGGTACATAATAGAATTTTACTGGGGCTGGTATTAGAATTAATAGGGCAGGCGGGTCATCTGTGCTATTGGAAATATACATTGTTATGAAATGGTTTTATTACTTTCTGTTTCCAAACACTTTATTGTATTATTTTACTGTTTTATTGTTGTTCTCTTTTATGACAACATTTTGTCGAAATAAAGATTGATGATGATTTGCAAACGGCCATGTCTGAACTGGGGTGGCTTAGTGAGCAAAATAACAATGGATTAAACCCAGATCTGTGACTGGGGGTGAATGTTTTGCCGTTGTGCAACATTCCGTCCATCATCTTGTGTGTTTTGCTGTTAACTCTATGTAGTAAGTGTATGCCCAGACGTGGGTCCTGTGCTCACTAAGCCACTGGAGTCAAGCTATCCTGGTTGAAGACGGCTGATCACCAGAAACCGGTCCTAGGATGCTTGATTCCGGTCCAGGAAAGACATGGCTTGGCAGTTCGGTCTGGACTGTTCCTATGAGGTACAGGGTCAAGACTGATTTGCATATGGCCATGTCTGAACTGGGGTGCCTTGGTGAGCAAAATAACGATGGATTAAACCCAGATCTGTGACTGGGGGTGAATGTTTTGCCATTGTGCAACATTCCGTCCATCATCTTGTGTGTTTTGTTTGTTTTTGTTAACAGCACATAGTTTGCATTCTGGGACATGTAGTTCTGCATTTCCACTTAATGGTACGTTGTACCACGTCCCAGCATGGAAATTGTTATTAACCTAAATCTACAAGTAGATGTTACACTTCCAAACCTAGAAATATGGGTATGCTCTTATTGACAAAAACACGTCCCATCATGAACATTGTTATTAACTTAAATCTACAAGTAGATGTTACACTTCCAAACCTTGAAACATGGGTATGCTCTCATTGACAAAAACCCACTTTTCTTTGAAAAAAGATTGTAGACACAGAAATATATGTTCATAGACATTGTAAACAGATCGTGTGAATGTGTGAAAATATTTTTGAAAGGTGCTGCAAGAGCCTAATTATTTGTAGTTTTTAGGAAGAAAAATTCAACAGCTTCACATATTGAGCTAATAGGGCTTGTTTGAATTTGCTACAACCTACATGTTTCCATGCTTTATTAGCAACACATGATGTGTCTGGCTCTTGGCATAGCTGTGAACAAGCCTTTATTTTCTGCAGTGACTATAAACATGGAGTCCACTTCCATGTTAAATCTCCGCAGTATAGACATCACAAATGGAAACCCTGAACTCTGACATCTGAATCAGCCTATGTGCCAAGGTAGCATGATAATGCATTTATTTTTTATTGACAACATCACACTGGAATATTAGTTGGGAACAACTGAGGGTGAAGAGCCTCAAACAACCAAAGTGGAAGTCGCTATTGCTTGCGCAGGCTACACTGACGATTCACTGCCAGTGGAACACGTTTTCTTGTCTGTTTGTTGTTTACTTGAACTGTCTTCCATTGATGTTAGTCTGCCTTGTTTCAATCTGAAGATCTGCTTCAAAAGGCTTCTAGGCTTGTTAGGGCATGCTGCTTGATGCATCCGACCGCTCTCCATTGTGGTCATGCTGAAATGCTGGCTTATTGCTGGTCAACTGGGAACAGAGGTTACCGATTAGCGCTTTACTTTTCTTTGGGGCTTTTTCCCTTAAACCTTTGGATAATTTATACCTCTGATTTCCCGTATTGGATTTGTGTCATTTTGTTTATGATTGTATTCTATTTTAATAAATTGCAGTGGAATTAAAAAGAAAACACTTTTTAAATGGTTTGGTATTTGTAAATGCTTTTACAGATTTTCTCTAGGGTAAGCCCGTCTGCTTTGTGCCGTAGCTACAAGGGTTTGAGCTCAGGTTTAAATGATTGACATCTATGCCTGGACCTAACAGGTTAGTGACTTTATTACTTGTGGACTTCCCTCCATGCCAATTATTAATCTGCTCTCTTAAATATCTTCAATCCCCTATTGATTATTAATCGCGCAGTCCTTTGATGGCTGTTCTCTCCTAGAGTTGAATATCGAATGGGAGCCAGTCCCAGCCTGATTGTCTTTCACCCAGGCCTTAAAAAATCCACTAGACCACTCCCAATTGCTAGTGAGATTTTATCAGGTCAAGCTATTTTTAGAACCTACTCGTACTTGCTGGCGAGTACATTTAAGCTGGAAGAAACAGGTGTTCTGTTAATTCAGAAAGTGAATGAGCAAATAAGAGGCATTTAAATCTTGTTTTTATCCTGACACATTTGCTGACTGCTCAAGGTCAGAGGTCAAATGTCAGTTTGGCTTGTTAGGTCTCGCCTGAACCAGCGCACATGCGCTGCTCAGCAAGGCTTTAGTAAGGGCTTTAACCTAGGAATACATGCTTGTGCATGTGCTTTTTATTTTTGTCCCACTCTTCGCCTTTGCATTCGTCTTTCTAAGAAAGACAGCACGTAATTGGCCAAAGGGAGGTGCATGTCCCGCCTTCTCTGTCCCCATTGCCTAGGGTGCTTGCGAACGCGCGTGGTGCCATCTGTTCCTGATCAGGTTTCGATGGCAGCTGCATCAGTTGCATTCCTTACAGCATGCGCCCGTGCTCACCACTCCCGGGCTTGTTTTTTTAGCGTTGAGGAAAAGCTGTGCTTCTCTCCTTTTTGGAGATCGATACTTGTTGATTCTGTCTTCTACTTTACATTGTTTCTTTCCTGATGCTTGTTATTTGAATCGAGCGGTAGGCAAAGTTTTTTTTTTTTTTTGTGAATGAGACAGGACCACGTGGGATTCTACCTGACGCCAGTGTGCTCTGCGGAGGACATTCCTCCCTGGCCATTAGAACCCAGCAATTTTGAGGGTAATATGTATTTTTGATACTTGGTGAAAGCAGGGTACTTTTCATATTTATAATGAACTGTTCCGTGTTTTTTTTAAATCACAGTAATGTTTATGTTGCGCTGAACGGTGGCAAGTACGTGTGTGTGTGAGAGAGAGACAGAGAGAGTGGGCAGACAGAGGGGACAAGGGAGTGTGCGGATGGATAGGTGAGCGGTAAGCCTGGGTGAAAGCGTAGTGCAATGTGTGTGTGCGTGTTCCTCTGGGGATGTGTGCTTCCCCTGTCTGTGCTCCGTATGTGTACTGTGTGCGTTAGTTTTGTGTGTGTTTTATGCATGTGTGCCCGTTTTTTGTTTCTAATATTCAGTCTCTTTCTGCTCTCCCATGTGCCCCCTTTGAGATCCTCCTCTCCTTCTGCATTCTGCCAGCACCCTCCTACCCAATAGTCGTCCACCACCACGTCCACCACATCCACCACGTCCACAACCACCACCACGTCCACCACCACCAAGTCCACCACGTCCACCACGTTCACATCCACCAGCACCACGTCCACACCTCCACCACCACCACCACGTCCACCACCACCATGTCCACCACAACCATCATGTCCACCACCACGTCCACCACCACCACATCCACCACCACTACGTCCACCACCACCACGTCCACCACCACGGCCACCACGTCCTCATCCACCAGCACCACGTCCACCACCACCTCGTCGTCCACCACCACCTCGTCCACCACCACCACCTCGTCCACCACCACCACCTCGTCCACCACCACCACCACCACGTCCACCCCCACCACGTCCACCCCCACCACGTCCACCACCACCACGTCCACCACCAGCACCACCTCGTCTACCACTTCCACGTCCACCACCACCACCATGTCCACCACCAGCATGTCCACCAACACGGCCACCACCATGTCCACCACCACCACGTCCACCACCTTCACCCCCACATCATCCACCTCATCCACCACGTCCACCACCACCATGTCCACCATCACAACCACGCCCACCACCGCCACCATGTCCACCACCACCACATCCACCAACACGTCCACCACCACGTCCACCACCACCACCACGTCCACCACCACCACCCATGACGGCTAAAGAGTCACTGGATGGCAGGGGTAATAGGAGTGTGAACCCCGGCCGTACATGAGACATTTAAGGATGCATTGGGTGTGAGAAGACGGGAATAGGGGCTAGAAGTATTACACCAGGCCCAAGATACATTTTGAAGAGGCACAATGTCACAGGGGCTCCTGTAAAAGCACTCTCAGCATCTCTACCTCACAGTGGCAGACCTGCACGAGCCACTCACTCAAAACAAGCATTGGCATAGCCAATAGGTCTTGCCTTTGGGACCTTATAAGTGTTTAGCCATGCAACACTTGATGTTGTTGCACCAAGGATATTGTGCTGGATAACTAAATACTTATAAGGTCTCAAAGGCGAGACCAATTGGCTATGCCAATGCTTGTTACAAATTCTTTCTAAGATGAACCTGGGAAATGTTTTTTACTTTTCATTCACTTATTACATTTAATGATGTTTGTCAAGTGAGCTGACAAGAATTGTGAAACAAAAGGATGTAAAATGTCAGTTTTTTTCCTCTAACATTTAAACTGCTTGTAAGTGAATAGTACAAGTATTTGAAGTATAATAGGAATTATAAAATAACTTTTTTTTGTAATTCAGGTGTGATGCAAATAAAGATTTAAATAGGGGAAAAACAAATCAGCTCACTTTACTTGGTGGTATGCAATTGAAAAATATTTGCATGCACTTTATTTCCAAACATTGTACACTATGTTGTTTGAAAACCACCTGTCAGTGACAATTTAATTGTAAAATCTGCTGATTGCAAATGGCAGTGTGCAGCTACTTTATGCTTTAGTTATGTATTTATTAAAAGTGACAGTTTTAAAACCTGATTTGAGAAACATTCCTGCCCTCGCCCTGATGGCAATGCAGTTAATGAACTAAAAGGCAAGTCAGTGGTCATGTGTATCCTTTATGTGGCTAGATCTGTATTCTATATGGAGCTAATATTTAGTTTATTAAATCAAACAAAATAGTTTTCTGTACAGCACAGTTGCTAAACTCGTGTATTTTAAGGTGCTGTCATTTGTGATAAAGAAGAAAATGGCGTCTCAGTGAATTTAAATACTTGCCCAGGATCACATAATTTGAAACCAGTTTATGGGTCAAGAGCATTATAGTTAGGTCGAGTAGATTATTAAAGTCACTAGACCTGTCGGTCTAGTAACATTTTTAGGATTTTTTGAGGCCTGAACTTTCCCCTCATGCTCACCAATTGTAAGTATGCTGTGACATGAGCCTCTCTTAAAGTTCATGCAGCTGTTGCTGACCAATGTAGGGAGAGAACCAGTAGCCGCACCATAGATATATCAATATATTATCCTGATTCATGGGTTAGCAAAGCATTAATCATATTAGGTCCTCAGAACTTCAGTTTGCAACATTATTGGAGCGTTTCATCTTGTTTTGGTATGTTTTATTGAGTATTTTTTATCTTACAAACAGAATCTCGACCTACATCATGGATAGAGACCACTGCCCTATTCTGCACCATAGTGCAACTTTAACTGGGAGCCCTGGGCACAGACCTGATCACCGCTCCCTTTTGCACCTGCACCTGCCCCAGGGGCTTTGCATATTGAGGAAAACCAGTTTAAAGCCACGGTCCTCCTTTCACTGTGCAGATTGCTTTTGAAAGGGGAAGAGATACCCCTCCAGGCAGGCGCAGTGCGCGATGGCAACAGTCTAAAGGGGATTTCTGGTGGGGCTCCAGTTGGCACTTTTTTATGGCTTGAGATCTCTTATGCCTCCGTGCTGCACAGGTGCAGAGGCAAGGTATTCTCATATGCGGTGCTACACCACCATGCAAATAAGAATATGCTCCTTGAGATTGCATCAGTGCTACATGTGCTACAGAATGATCTGCATTATTGATTAGGGCATGTGAGCGTCTGCTGACCCTCTGTAAATTGTCCCACAGGCAGGCAAAAAAACGGACGTACTCAGCTATTTTGGGAATATGATCATTCTTGTATCAGCTAAAGTATTTAACCTCTGCGGTCAAAATACCTCCAATTCCTGCCTTTCTCCAGGCTGTAGGCAATGGAAACATACATATTGCATTTCCTCATATGGTCAGTAGCTAGTATTTTAAACATGAAACCTACATCTGAAAGTGTGTGTTTTTGTTTATAGCTTGCATTTACTTAGTGATCTTAGTTATCAAATGGATTTTAAAACATTTGTCAGTGAACTCTTGCACTTTCCACTTTTTTTATTTACTTTCAGGTGTTGGTATACCGGTTGTATATATTCGTATTAAACAATAGCTATGGGAAAGAGGACAAGGTGAGAGGTTGCCTAGTTCATGAAGAGACATTGAGCTCACTCTATCATCTAAGTGATGATACGAATTTAACATAGTATGTGCAGTAGTGATGCAACTGACAGGTTTTATACATTTGAGGTCAGCAGTGGAAAATAATCTGTATAGTCCGCAGGATGAGTTTTATGGCATGAACTAAATGATTGATGTTAAGGCAGCTTTCATTGATTGGTGATTCTTTAGTTTGGCCTTTACGATTTCCAATAAGGGAACAAGTCTTTTATGGGAAGGAAGGGCATGCCATATCCTAGGTGCATTCCCTAATGATGGCTATGACACCAAAGTCTGCCCCTCCTTCGCCTCCTCCTCACTGCCGTTGCAACAAAAGGGCACCAGCTCCACTTCAGGTACGCAATTGTCTTTATTACACGTTCAGGCAGTCATAACAAATGTCGGTAACAGCCGTTACTTTGATCACACACACATACATATACACACAATCACACACACTATTGTTTTTTAAGCTGGTGTTTTGCAAAGTAGTTTAGCTTGCTTCTTAGTTGTAAGGTAATGGCTCTTCCTTTTATTTTTTTTGCATGGTCACCCCCAGGTTTTTGGACTGATGTTGCTGGTTTTTCGACTCTGAAGGTGGACAGAGGTTTGCTAACCAGATCTTGGTGCCCTTGCTCTTACCATAAAAAGTGTATGTGTAATTAATTCATCCACAATTGGCAATTAGTATATTGTAATTAGTATATGGTACCAGGAGTACCAAGGGCCTGTAGCGTCAAACGTTTCTCGTGGACTGTAGCACTCATTGTGCCATCATGAGAGAAACAAAGTAAAGTGCAACTCCCATCCCACCATTACTGGTTAGCAGAGCAGTTTTTGACTGCTAACTCGACTTACCATTTAAAGTAATGGCAGAGCCCAAGTCTTTCTTTTCAATACCTATGTCACCCCCTGGGGGCGTGGCTTAAGGTGTCAAGATGGCGGTAGCACTCTGAAAGTGCTCCGGAACCCTCCGTCCATCGGCCTCTATCTGTGGGGACCCTTGGCGACATCCGGGTAGCTACGAGGTGGCAGGGATCATTCTTCAAGAACTGTGGTTGGCCTGTGAACCAGGATGGTGCTGTCCGAGTCGAGGCGCAGTGCGGCAGGTACGAAGAGGGCGGCTAGAGGTAAAATGATGGTTCTGGTCTGCCACTGAGGGAGTGGTGCCAGGCGGCCCTCGAGTCAGAGAGCCGCAGTGAGGGTGGCTGAGGCGGTGAGGCAGGAGTGAGAGGCTCTCTTCAGCAGACAGACAAGTTTGGTGCTGCAGCCCAACAACTACAGGTTGTGGACATATACCTTTTTAGGGGTACACTGGTGCATGGCCAATCTTTTGTCCACAGGTTCAAAAAACAACAAAATAGAGATCAGCACTGGAGTAGGGATAAATCACTCATGAGTGGGACCACGTCCACGCAGCACTCTCAAGTGCTGCCTGAGGTAGTACACTGAGCACAGGTCTTTTATACAGGTTTTCTGCTCTGTAAGCATGTGAACAGAAATAGGAAAGAACAGTTTTATAAATAGTTATCAGCAAACAAGGGCAGATAAAAACTACATGGTCAGCGAAGTGGGAGGGAGGAGCAGGAGTGCCTATGGCAGCAGAAATGATTGACAGTCAACAGATGTACTGGCAGTTACAAACTCTCAGCAGATACATTGCTTTTAGCTGAGTCAGAAATTCAACTAAAATAGATAGCACAAGCAGAAAAAGACGACCAGCAGAGGACGGGAGAATTATGAAGGAAACTTAAATGGACACCTCAGCCAAAATGGCTGCTGATTATGCCAAATAAAATATTACATGTTTTCCACGAGGTGAGTGCTGCGGTCCCGGTGAAGGCATGCGCATGGGCCTGAGGGGGTGGCGAGGCCCGCCCTGCCCCGGGCTGCAGCTCATGAATTGGAGTCTCCAATGTGAGGCTGGGTGTCTTTCGGGTGGCTCTCTACCCCGCAACCTCACACTGTCTGAGGGACCTGCTCCAGTACATTGAGACATCCCCGGCGGTGGGACGGATGGTACTTGTCTCCCGGAGGAGGCTAAAGATAGGCCTCAGTCCGGCCCAGTGTAGGCCAATTCTTTCCCCCTGTGAGGTGACTGCCTGAGACAGTGAGGCAGCTGGCTCCCGCTAAAGTTAGCAGGAAGGGATCTGGTGCGCATTGCCTGGTGGAGCTCCCTTCTCTACTCATGTCGGTCGGGGCGTGATGTAGTGGAGAACTGGAGTGGACCCCTCACTTGGTTGGGGCCCGGGTCACATGAGGTGGGGAGGTCCTGGTGGGCGGAGTGACAGCCTTTCATCCTCCTTGCAGCCGCAGGGGTCAGGGCCCTGGGCAGCATTGTTTGTACTGAGGACGACTGGAGCTGTGACCCTCCGCTCTGCACTTCTCTGGGAGATTATGTCCCACCGGTGCACTCCAGTCTAGGGAGAACCACAGTTGGGGCTGGTTGTGCTCCCCCCAGAAACATTAGCTCATGTGTCGAGGGTCCTCTTGGACTGGCTGAAGGGGGCTCAGCTGCTCTTACTGGACCTGCTTCATGGTGCTCCTAGGGCCATGGTCATTTCTGGTTCTGGGCGAGTGGACTAGCAAACTCTGGTCCCACTGACCAGGTGTGGTTGATTAGAGGGCTGTTGGACTGTGCGTGATACAAGGGTTGGTTGTATTTCTTTGACACTCTGCATGTGCATGGGACTGGCTCACAGAAGAGAGACTCTTGAATGATAAGTGGTAACCCATGCTCTTGTGTCTTCGCCACTCGCTATCAAAAGGGAGGCAAATCACCTGCAGCCAGAAAAGAACCCGGACCCGATCTTGCCACGAGGATGTGCAGCGGGGGACCAGATCGCCCTCTCCACCATCAGAGGCCTCGGTGACTCATCACCGACCGAACGGAGGTCCCATGTCCTGGAGGCACGGGCCTCTCGGGAACAGTCCTAATCTGGAGAAAGACTGAGCCACACTTCATCACCGATCACTTGACGTGGCAGAGGTTGAGGACTGCGCAATAGCCAGACAATGAACTCTGTGTGTTGTCTCTGCATGCTTTGATCTGACTTGTATGATCACGGTGGTCTTTCTGCATTGATCCTACCATTTGGAGTGGTCCACCATGCTATGCCTGATTAGAGGAGTTTCTGTTATTTTCCTTTCTTTCTCGCCAGTGTGGATGCTTCTTAGAGGGAAGTATGGGGAGGGGGCAAGGGTTGGCACACCACGAGTTGGCGTGTTACTGTTTGTTTCTGCCTTTTTCCTCCTTATGTGGTCATAGTGGTCTGCTACTGTGTGTGGCACTGTATCCCATGCACATTACTGCCTGCACCCACAGTGTACATTATGACTTGCCATGGATGCCCCTCGGGCTCCCAACTTCGGCTTGCATTGTCACTAAAGGCCCGCCATGACTCCATGGAGTGTTCTGTCCTCAAATGTAAATGGTCTCCTGGACAAAATCAAACGTTCCACTGTGTTACGGTACACCCAGCGCTTTCTCCTATCTCCATAGTACGGCTCCAAGAAACCCATCTCTTGGGGACTAAGTGTCCCTTTCGCATGTGACATGGGTATTATAGGGTCTAGCCTGCGGGGTTCACAAAGGGGTCCCAGGGGGTGGCCATCCTTCTGAGGCTTTCTCTCCCAATATTGGTGTCCCATATTTGCCCGGACCCTCAGGGCCGATACCTTCCGATTACAGGCTCCTCGGAGGGACGTAAACGGAACCTTCTATGCATATATAGACTTTCCCTGTGGCGCTAGATTCCTTACTGTCCACCTCATCAATTTAGTGGCCAGCCCTCCCTCTGACCTTATCCTTAAGTGTGGGGACTTTAATTCAGTCCTTTACCAGTCTATGGATGCCACAGGCAATGTACCTTAGCACCGCTCCATGCTAGCTCGGTCCTTCCTCAAGTGGGCAAATACCTTGGGCCTGTGTGATGTATGGAGAGTTTGAAACCCCCGACAACGTCTTTACACACATCCGCTGCACATCAAACACATGTGCCTATCAACATGATCTTCATGCCGGCTCCAGACATCCTTCAGGTCTCACACATTCTGATACTCCCCTGTGGAATTTCCGATCATGTCCCACTATTGCTTAAAATTGGGACCCCGCCTCGCACAGTCCACTGATGTGGCGGCTTAACGCTTGGTATCTCCAGGATTGCACATACACTCAGGTGGTGGGTAAGGAGATTCAGCAATATTTCCAGTTTAATGCCGGGTCTGTACAATCGCCGGTTGTTCTCTGGGGGGGCTTGTAAGGCCAATGCTAGGGGTCATGCCAAAAATATCCTCTTACAGGCAGAACGACGTGCCACCTTTGGATGACACAGCTGGAGACGGAGGCGCTTAATATGGAAGAGCTTCTGGCCGGAGGTTTAGTGGACGCCACCGAGAGACAGTGGAGCTGATTTGTGAGTAAATTAAACTCCTCTCCATGGAAGTGCCTAATCAGCTTTGGTGGGAGTCCTTGGCGTGGGTCTATGGGTGGCGGGAGAAAAATGGGAACCTATTATACTGGTTGGTGTTGTGGTCCGTAGCAAGCAGGGTTATCCCCGAAATAATAGATGGCACAGGCTGCGCTTTTTGGGCTCCCACAAGCATTGTGCAAGCCACCCAACGTCTGGCGACTGAGCTAGAGAGGCCTCTCCTGTATGATGTTTTTTTTTTTTTAAGTTCAACAAAATCTTTATTGTCGTGACTTAGGCATAGTTGACACAGCCTTTGGCCTACAACCCTGGGGCCGGCCGCGATTTGTAGAATCTTAGTATCAGTAAAAAACACAGCCTTTCAGCTGGCATCCCGGGGGTCCAGCGGCGTATCTTCAGCAACACAACAGTGATATATCGTATTTGTGCGGAGCCAGCTGACTGCTACTTCACATGCAACTTCATTTTTTGGGGGTGTTTAGCCCCTTTTTATAGAACATTCAGAACAATAAACCTGGGAACCCCTGGGCAATTCTACACTCTGACACCCTTCGTGTGTAGCATGTTGTATGTGGATTAAATATAGGCCTAATTCGTGGAGCAGTGTAGATAACATACCAGACCTGTGGCTTCAAGGGCGAGTCGAATAAGGCAATGCCGATCTATACCTCTGCTTCTTCCCCCCTCAATAGTCAATAGATAGTCTGTCAAATAACACCAATATTTCTTTGAACGCGAGCTTCTGGGTAATTCCTCTTCGTATGTTAGCAACATATCCCTACAATACGTCAGATCTGTTAGCCATGCTTTAGAATCTGGGACCTTTTTCCCTTCCCAACACCTGGATACTTGTCTTTTAGCAATTAACAGCGCCACAGCACAAAACGTCTGTTTCCCCGCTTTAACATTGGGCAACAGACCCAGTAGACAATTTTTTTATAGTACACTCCACCTCGATCCCTACCATTTTACTCAGAGTGGATGTGATCTCACCCCAATACGCGTTTATCTTTTGACAGTACCAAGCTAAATGTACAAAATCCGCCCCATCATATCCACAACGTCCACACCTGGCATCCTCCCGCAACCCATATTTATGCAACCTATGTGGTGTATGGTATGTTTGATGTCGGTATTTAAGGTGTGTGATGCGCAAGTTTCCATTTGAAGTGAGCAGTTTGAGGAGCGTGCAAGCAATTGACCATTCACGCTCTGTAAGCGCTTCCGGTAGCGAATTGTTCCATCTCTGCAGGGCTTTGTCAGCGTTATGTGGGATTTCACTTTGTGCCACCCTGTATAATCTAGAGACCAGATGGGATGTGTTCGATGAGGTGATTATAAATTGTATTGATTGCAAAGTTGGCGGTTCTTCTGGGTAGTTTGGATACAATTCCTGAATTGCCCTCTGTAATCTAAAGTGTGTGAATCTGAAAAGTAGGGTCGGGTTACTTACATAGGTCAAATCGTCGGCTTTGCGAAAAGTCCCCTCGTGATATAGATCCCCAAGTGTGTCTATTCCTATATTTTTCAGTATGTCCATTCCAACTTTTTCGTTAGTCACCGATATGTTCGGGTGGAAATGCAGTGGGAGTGCCCGGGCATATAGCGGTAGCTTGTGAGTCATCCTCCCTAGTGTTCTCCATGCGTGAGCCGTGGTATCAACCGTGTTAATATCTTTTGAGTGTAGCGGGCGTCGCTTATGCGTTACTATCGCATTCAATGGAACCGGTGCCGCATCGCCCTCTTCCACCGCTGTATGCGTGAGATACGGGGTGGGATGATTCCAGTGTGCCGCGTATTGGGCCTGTGCACACAGATAGTAGAGCCGAAAGTCTGGCACACAAAACCCACCTTTTTCATAGGGCAGCGTTAATGTGTGCAGGTCTATGCGTGCCTGTTTACCTGCCCATAAACGCTTAAGCACCAGGGATGTTATGTGTGTAAAGACTGCTTTAGGCGGTGTGATTAGTATGTTATTGAATAAATACAAAAACTTCGGAAGGACATTCATCTTGACTATTGCAATTCTGTCCGCCAAGGACAGCGGTAGCTGTATCCATCTTGCTACTTTACCCTCCAATTCTGTAAGCACCCTCCCATAGTTTGTCCTGATCACTTCTTCGGGGTCCCGGCTGTACCATATTCCCAGGTAGCGCGTAGGGTCAGTCTGCCAGTCCAGCGGAAAGTCAGGTGAATGCGGTGTGGTGGAATCAGTGAGTGGAATGATTAGTGATTTCTCCCAGGTAATCTGTAGCCCAGAATGGCGTCCGAATTTCACATACTCACGCAATAATGGGCTAAGATTCTGTTCAGGGTCCCGCACATAGAGAAGCATGTCATCCGCATACAGCGAAATATGCAGGGGCCTCCCGGGGAAATGCAGAGCTAAGTGGTTATGTGTCTGCCTAATTGTGCACGCGAGTGGTTCCAGGGCTAAGGCAAATATTAAAGGCGACAGTGGACAACCCTGTCTAGTCCCTCTAGCAATATTAAAAGGTGCCGATATGTATCCATTTACCCTTACTCTCGCCACCGGCCTCGTATATAGCAGAGACACCCAGGATATATACCGTGCCAGAAACCCCATTCTCTGCAATATTGTGTGTATGTAGGACCATTCGATGGAGTCGAATGCTTTGGCTGCGTCAAGCATGACGGCCGCCGCTTTTGTCTGGGGGTTGAGATAGTGAGAGAGTGCAAATAACGTTCTCGTATTGTGGGATGTGGTTCGCGTTGGGATGAACCCTGCCTGATCTGGAAGTATCAGGTTCGCCATTAGGGGCTGCAAGCGTTCAGCTAAGAGTTTCGCTAACATTTTGGAGTCTACATTTAAAAGGGACAGAGGACGAAATGATTCACAGAGTTCTGGTTGCTTACCAGGCTTTAGGAGAGCAATGATCACCGCCTCACGTAGCGACGGCGGTAGCACCTTCTGGTCAAAGGCCGCGCCATACATCTCAACCATGTGAGGGGCAAGGATGTCATCGAATGTTTTATAGAATTCACATGTATAGCCATCAGGCCCCGGTGCTTTCCCGTTTGGCAATGCATGTATAATGGCGGTCACCTCTTCTACTGTAATCGGTTGTGCCAGGTATTCACGCTGGTTGTCGGACAACCACGCTATTGCTATATCATGTAGGTAGTCACGTGTTTCCTGTGGTGGAGCAGCTTGACGGGAAGTGTACAAGTCTGCATAGTTACGAACAAAGCTATCAAGTATTCCCGCAGGTTGTGTATATAAGGTGCCGTCCCCGTCTTGCACTTGTGTGATTAACTGCGACTCCCTCCCTTTACATATTTTCCTCGCCAACATCCTGCCAGGTCTTCCGCCCTCCCCAAATCGTCTGGCTAGTGGCCGTTTGTTCACATATTTCAGTTCGTCTTCCGCATATTTTTGATGTTGTATGAGGATAAGCTTAATTTTCCCCAGTAGTTCCACATTACCAGTGTGTGCGTACTCCCTCTCTAGGACTGATACCTCACGTTCAAGACTGGTTATCTGCGCCCGTATGTCTTTAAGTATCCCAGCTGTCGTGCTAATGCAAGTGCCCCTGAGCGACGCCTTGAATGCCTCCCATAGGATGCATGGGTCGTCAACTGAGTCCTCATTCAACCGGAAGTACTCCTTTATTGCTTTCGTTATGGTAGTCACGTATAAGGGGTCCAATAGTGCCTGTGTATGGAAGCGCCAACTGAATGGAGGGGGTGTGTAGTGCGGTATCTGTAGTGTAAGTTCTACTGGGTTGTGGTCGGACAGTGTACGTAGGAGCGTCCTTATCGGTGTAGCCCATAGCACAGCGCTATCTGTCCCCAGCCAGTAATCTATCCTCGACCAGCTGCCGTGTGACATGTTCACATGTGTCGCACCCGGTGTTGATGGATGTTTGACCCTCCAAATATCCTTGAGTGCCAGTTCCACCAGTATGTCTCCCAGCTTGTCCCTGGCTTTCTTGTGTGGCTCCATGGATGCAGCGGAACGATCTACAGTGTCTCGTAATGCTACATTAAAATCCCCTCCCCAGAGTATTGTCGTATCAGTAAATTCCAGCAAGTGATCCCACAATTCCTGAAAAAATTCTGGAGAATCAACATTCGGACCATATACATTTACTATCGTTACATCTTGCCCTCGCAGCACTCCCGACAAAATTACATATCTTCCATTTGTATCGACAATTGTACGTGCTATTCTATAATTAGTGCCCTTTTTGACCAGAGTCATAACCCCTCTGGAGTAGGATGAGTATGCCGCCGAATGGTTCGACTCCGCCCAGCGTGTGCCAATAGTTCTATGCACTTTGGGGTCCATGTGGGTCTCTTGAAGCAATCTTATGTCTATGTGGTGCCTATCAAGACATGCAAATATTTATCTGACCTTTGTGGGATTGGTGAGGCCTCTCACATTCCACGTTAGTAATTTCAGGCTATTTCTACTCATATTTACAAGGTGACACTCTGTTTGTACCACATGCAACCTACCCTCCCCTCAAGTTTCAGCTCAACATTACACAGTATCATGACGTTGGTTATCGACCTATTAACAATGACCACACGTCGGCGTGCAGCAGTGCATCTCGATCGCCCAGGCAGTTAAAAAAACATCAAACCCCAACTTCTCCAGTACCCACCCACTCCAGCAACCCAATTCTGCTGAAGCCATTGTACCCTTAGAACTGTGATTGTCAACATAACTCGTCGGGGACTGCCCTAGTGGAGGTCCGCAGAGGACGCATTACTCCATCTTAGTGAAAGGATGTGGGCGAATCTGTGTTCTGTAAACAGACCGCCTGGGCCCTGAAGCAACACCAGTCTCATTGTGCATCTCTGGAGCGATAGGCGTTCAAAACAGTCTTACAGTTTGTGACATAAAGTATGTAGTCTTACCCTCAGGTTCATAGTGGTGGTATACTACGGCATATCTATAAAGTCTATACTCTGACAGCTTGCTATGTTCTGCTGCCATGCGTACCATATTGAATTTCTCCACAAGTATCCAAGCCGCGCCTTTCCACTACATGATACCCATATCTAACATTGTCTCACTATACACTTCACCCTGTATAGATAGGAGTCACATGTTGGGTGCCGTAGTTCATGCGGAGTCTAGCTTTACCCTCCTACAACCGTAGGTCTGTCAATTGGGTAATGTTCAGCGCAGCGTTCATCAGAAGGTCTTACCTTTCAATCTGACTCGGTGTGTCTGTCTCTGCGATTGGACCGTTTACCTTTGGCAACTGCTGTTTTGATGAAATCCATTGCAGCTTTCGGGGTCGATAAGAAAATCGGTTTGTCCTCCCACGTGATCCGCAGGCGAGCGGGGTACAACATGGCATACGGGATCTGCAAATCTCGAAGTTTGATTTTAACCTCGTTGAACTCTTTGCGTGCCTGTTGTACTGCAACCGTGAAGTCTGGGAAGAATTCGAGTTTGTTTCCCTGATGGTGGATCTCACCTTTTTCCCTTGCCAGCCTGAGCACGGTGTCCCTGTCGCGGTAATTCAGGACTCTTGCCACAATCGGTCTAGGCATGGCTCCCGGTTTTGGCTTTGGCGCCAAGGATCGATGCGCTCTTTCAATAATGAATATCGGCGATTGATTTTCAGGGCCAAACAGTTCAAGTTTCAAGTTTAGTTTATTATGATATCGGAACTCATTACGAGGTCCACATAAAAGACATAAAATGTACGTACAGAGGAAGCATTAAACGTAAAATCTCAAACAGGAACATAGCATCAAAATACACAACAATCTAAAAATTACCAACTTAATACAGATCCAAAAAACATTTAAAAAATTTGTACAGTTTAAAACAAAACATTTCATTTGGAGGGTTAATCATAGCCGCACTGAAAGCAGTGGCAGACAAAATGTTTAGTTGAAGGCAGATTGGTCTTAACCATCTTCGCCTGAGAGACATCAGGGCTGGACAAACGAAAATGACATGAGACAAATCTTGCTTGTGCATCTGACAGAAATCACAGACCGCTGAATGGCCATACCATCTGGAATAAAGAGATTTCAACGGGAGCAAATCCTGTCTTACCAAAAACAATAGGCGTCTAACGCCATGAGGAATGTTCCATTGAGTATATGGTTGAGCTTTCCTCAATAAGCAGGAATCAATAACAGGAGTGCAACCTTTTTTCAACATCCGGAAATCTCTATCCAGTCTGAACCCTAATTCCTACGTGGAGGACTTCAAAAGGGTTTTTAATTGATAAGATGATCAGGAAAATAAAACATCTTTATCCAGTTATAATTGACCCACAGCATATCTGAAATTTTTTACGATCAATGAATAGTCATTAAAGTTTCCCAACAACTCATTTTTTATAAGATGTCTTAGGGTATTGGGCTCACTCCTTGCAAGGCTAACAACCCAGCGTATGATTCCTGCAAGGCCTTGGACCCAGCTACTACGTAAGCCGAGTTCCAGTCTTAGGGCAGCAGTTGAATTAGCTGAGCTGACGGATAATAGACTACGTAAAATTTTACCTTCCGAGGAATTTAAAAAGCTCCAATTTTTTAAATCGATTAACTCTATTCCGTAGAGTAGGGAGGCAGGAACTTGTGCTCTAAATACATCCAGTAATATAGAAAAATGCCTTCTACCTGTAGCCTTATACAAGGATACCAAACTCTTTCCCTGTGAAATGGCTTTCCGGGAATTGTTGGCCATATGAGCTTTCTCACTTAAATTACTCACAACAATTTTACCAAGGAAGGCATAAGATTTCACGGTTTCCAATTTTTGACCCCCTACTGCCCAAGGAAAGTTAGAAAATTTAGGTTTCTTCCTTCCGGACATGCACATCACTTTGCTTTTTGCAGTATTTATCAACAAATAGTGGTTTCCAGCATATTCATATAGAGCCTGCAGGCGATTATTCAGGCCCTTGGGAGTGAGATCGAGAATCAAAATTTCATCCGCATACATGAGGCATACAATCGGAGCGCCCCCCCAGAGTCGGGGCAATACCTGAACATGCTGAGAGAGCCAGAGGTAAATCGACTGTATAAAGCGAAAAAAGTAACGGAGCCAATAGGCAACCTTGCTTTAACCCGTTGGATGTGGGTATTATTCTAGATAAACCTCTTTCACCGCCAAGCAGCACTCTGCACCAGGTGTCTGAATAGAGGGCACAGATTAATTTAATAAGGAAGGGGGGCATCCCTAAATCAAATAGCTTTCTCCACAGCAATGTTCTATCCACTTTATCGAATGCTGTGGAGAAATCGATAAATGCACCATAGACATGCCCTCCACGGACTTTCACATATTTTTCCGTAATAACCTGAAGTGCAGTCAAGTTATCTAACGTCCATGCTTTTGCCTGAAACCAGTTTGTTCAAAAGGCAAAATTTTAAACTCAGTAACCCAATCATTGATTAAGGTGAGAATACATTTTACAAAAACCTTGCCGATGGCGTCAAGCAAAGCTATTTGACGATAATTTTGAGGAAGGTCTCTTGCCCCTTTTTTATATAAAGGAACAAGGATACTCCCTTTCCAGGATGGAGGGACTATTCCACTAGCAAAGCAAGATTCAAACACAGGAAAAAGAATTTTGCTCCAAAGCTCACTCTGTTGCTTTAGCAGCGAAATGGGAACCTCGTTGGGACCCATCGCACCGGAGGAGCGCATGCTCTTAATAACAAATTCAATTTCCTTTTCAGATGGGGAATCATACACACAAGAGTCAACGTAAGTTACATCATTATTTGGTTGAAGGTTATTATTACTGTACAAATTCTCAATATACTGAACCCAGATCTGCTCATCGATGGCAATTGGCGTAGGACTGACTCTAGTACCGCAGCCTTTACCAATTAATGACCAAAATGTCTTAGCTTGGCCGTTATATGAGGCTTCCCTGAGTTGAATCCATACGTAATCCTCCTTATTTCTTTTTAAACGGGCCTTAAGCCTTGCTCTCCTTCTTTTTAGTAATGCTAATTTCTGGTGGGCTTCCTGACTAAATGATAAATATTGCCCCCTTATTACTTTGTTTATTTCTATGTTTAATAACCGAAGCGATTGGGGGACTACTAAGGATTTTTTAACGAAGGGGCTCTTCTTGGCTATTGAAGTTACTAATTCTAAAAAATCTGCAAATCCTGATAGTACCCTCCCATCCCAGCGGAATAAATTCTCCACAGTAGAGGTTAAAAGAGACAGCAAGCACTCAAAAGAACGGTGATTCCAAAAACATTTTCCCGAACTGGCGCCAAAATTCACCATGTCTGTGTCGATGTTCCAGGAATCCGCCATAGGTGGGCTGAGGGAAACTGTAAGCGACAACGGATTATGGTCACTGAGATTAGTATCTATAACCGAAAGATCTTTCAAAAAAGGAAAAAAGGAACAATCTGCAATTACATAATCAATAATAGAATTTCCATTTTTTGAATTGTGAGTAAAAGCTGCCGGGATGTCAGAAGGGAGTCTCCCGTTTACTATTAGACAATCCACTTTATAAAGACCTTCCAGAACTAATTTACCTCTTTTATTAGCTTTAATATTAGATGGAAACAAGGCCTGAGGTATAATAAGAGATTCTTCCCTAAGTTTATTTCTAAACAAATCAAGCCCACAATTAGATATGTTACAGTTCAGGTCCCCGAATAATAATATATAAGAGGAGGGGGCAGTGTCCATAATTTTAGTTATGAAGGAGAAAAGTATTTTTAAACTATCATTGAAACAGCAGTTTGGGGGAATATAAGTATTTATCAAAACAAGCAATCTATTGGGGCAATCCTTAAATAAGTTTTTTAAAGTTATTGCCTGAAGCAATTTATCCGGGTCGAGATAGTGAGAATAGTTCCAATTAATTCTATTAGATAATAAGCATGCTATTCCACCCTTCGCATGACCTCTCCTAGAATGGATTGCACTACCTTCTAAGACAAAGTACTCTTTTTCTAGTATTAATTTACCTTCCACCCACGTTTCCTGTATACAAATTATGTCCGCTTCTAGGGAACGTAGGAAACAAAGTTTTTCCTTATGATCTTTAAAACCCGCAGTATTCTATGAAATAAGCTTCAAATCTCTGTTAAAAATTCGAATGCTGTTTATGGCCGGAAGAAGATTTACTAGAGAGAACTCCCGGTAACCAACTCCATTTTGAATTATCATCCCTCAAAGTTTGTTTAGGAAGGGGGGGATTTTTATAAAGAACTTGCCTTTCATTTTTAGAAACACATATTTTTAAGTCCTCAGATCTAACTGAAGACCAATCTGAAGGCTTCAAATTAATATTAGAGGTAGATGACAAATTGGTGGGTAAACTTTCACTTCATTTTTCCACAAAATATGGAGTAACATCAATCCCTCTAATTTGTAGTTCCTCAGCCCACTGTAAAATATGATTTAACACCACTTTAGACTGAAATTTCACCCTTGCTGTTCTCCCTACTGTAGAATTAAGAAGAAGTACCACATCCAGGTCCGAAGTTTGAATTAATTTTAAGCTTTCAATCTCTTGAAAACAAATGAGCAAGGCTGATCTATTTAAAATTAGATCAGTATCAAATAAGGGAGAAAAATCTAGAAAAAAAGTATCTACATTTATTTTATCCCTAGTTGGCACCGAGGGAATAAGTGCAATTGTGGATGAGTCTTGAAAAGGTCTAGCCAAGGGATTAAGAGTGGGAGGGAGTGGATTAGCAGGGAATGATAGAACATTAGGGTGAGAAAGGTTAGAGGAATTTATAAGACCAGAACCTAGGGTCACTAAATCCACTTTAGGAGAAACAATTATATCTTCCTGTGTAGCAAAGGAGTGCTCCGTCCGAGCGGAATTTTCTAGTATCGGTTCCAAATTTTTTTCAAACAGGAGTTTCCTCTGTCTATTTTTAGAAAATCTTCGGATGGGTTTTCTCTTTTTGGTTCTATTCTTTTTTTGTTTTGACGAAACTATCTTTTCATCATTACCTGGAGAAGCTATAAGGGCCTCATCCTCTTTTTTTGCCTGTAGCGAGAATATAGGGAAAAGAGAGGGAGTTTCCAGATTTTGAATGACAGGGGAAACAGGTAACACATCTATCTCATCGTTGTGAGTAACTATACAATTAGCACCAGCTGAAACCACCTTGTCAACCTTAGGGTCAACTGATATGACTACTGGAATATTTATTTTCTGACCTTCAGGATATGACAGCGTTTGAACTGGGTCTAATGTTACTATTTCATCCGGTGAATTCTTATTAAGAATCTCCAAGGAATTAACGGGCAATGAAAGGCATTCAAGAACTGACCCACTCTTATTATGTAAGAGTACTCTTAGGATTTGAGTTACAGTATCAAGGATGCAATCCGAACCTCCAACAAATTTTTCTAGTAAACTCAGAATGGAAGATAATAAAGATTCCAAAGAAGACAAGGAATTGGAGATTAGCTTATCGTTAGTACTTGGAGGGCTCACAGGCAAATTGTTCAGATTGGGGCCAGAACAAGAAGTAAAATTTAACTGAGCTAGAGAAAAATCTAATTTGCTTGAAGGGGTACTACTAAGAGGACAGGGACTAGAAATTGCAATAGCTTCAGCAATGTTAGAGTTAACCCTGACATTATCCTGGGAGAGTCTTAACAAACCTTTATGAGCTATCAGGTCAATATCTGGTAATGTAAAATCACCCTCCGGAATAACAGAATTAGTAGGCAAAACTGAAGAAGTAATAGGATTCTCTGTAGATTTAGGTGCTACCAAATGAGAAGATTGGGGGAAGATGGTATTGTCAGAATTACTAACATTACACCCCAAGGCCTCATGAGGAAGCTCCATTTTCCGTTGCGCATCAGTGGACACCAAAGGGAAACCCCCCACTGTATCGGGAGAGGGAGTTGCAAGCTGAAGCTGGACAGGAACCGTAACCAGGATAGAGATATCCTTGTTAGTGATGTTAACTAGCTCAGGCACATTTTCCTCTAAAGCTTCCGTGAGGGGATGGGTCTCTGAAGCCTTGTCCTTCCCTTTCTCCCATAAATTAAAAAGCTGACATTGGCCTTTCAATTGCATTGAGGAAGTGATTTTATTACGTAAAGGGTTCGATTTAGTTTTAGAACCCGATCTCCCCACTAAGACGCGCCCAGACCAGAGTTTTTTTGCCGTCATGTGTAAGCTAGTCTCACCGTATGAGACCTGGAGAAGTAAATAGGGAGAAGTAAACAAAAATAATTATAACAAAATTCAAAGAGACGGGGCCCAGCCCAGCCTACTTCGGCCGCAGACGGTCCCGCCCTTGTCCCGGGCTTCTCCCGGTCGCTCCCGCGCAGCGGGACTATACTATAGAATAAATGGAGTCAATGTAAGAGGGGAGGAGCCTGCAGGGAGAGCGTCCCAGGTGTCCGCAATAGGGGCAGGCGGCGCTCCTGGGACTTGTAGTCCTGCGCCCGCCCTGCTCGCAGCCCTGCAGAAGTAGTTGGCCACAACCAAACACCACCACAAGCGTTGGGTGCTTGCCTCCAAACACAAATGTCCCGAAAGATGCAGCAAGGCCGAACACGCCCCACACGAAGCGGGACCCGCAGAGCGGGTTCCGCGAGCAGCAGCAGGAAGAGCCTCGGCAGCTTGCAGTCCCACACGGTCACCAAGGAAGCACAAAGTAAAGGAAGGTAATCCACTGGATGTCCAGGTACACAATGTTTTTTACCGAAGTAGCGGTGGGGAGGAGCCTGCAGGGAGAGCGTCCCAGGTGTCAGCAATAGGGGCAGGCGGGCGCTCCTGGGACTTGTAGTTCTGCGCCCGCCCTGCTCGCAGCCCTGCAGAAGTAGTTGGCCACAAACAAACACCACCACAAGCGTTGGGTGCTTGCCTCCAAACACAAATGTCCCGAAAGATGCAGCAAGGCAGAACACGCCCCACACGAAGCGAGACCCGCAGAGCGGGTTCCGCGAGCAGCAGCAGGAAGAGCCTCGGCAGCTCGCAGTCCCACACGGTCACCAAGGAAGCACAAAGTAAAGGGCCAAACAGATCTTTGCATAGTTGTTCCACATAGGTCTCCATTCGGCCTGTGTTGGTTGATTCTGGTAGACCTGATATACGTATGTTGTTACGTCTCGACCTCAGCCTTGGCTTTGATCACTTCAAGGACTTTCTCCATTCCTGTACATTTGGCCGTTGTGGTTCGCGATTCGTCCTCCACCGTCGAGATCCTGTTCTCCGCCGTATCCAAGCGTTCGCCCTGTTTGTCGAGTTTGGACGCCATGCTGTCCACTCGGCCTGTCAAATGATCAAGTTTGCCATTTATATCCTGCAGGTTTGCTTGTATGGATTTTAATATGCTTTCCATGACACTACCATCTTGGGAGTCAGTTTCTGGGTCTTCCTCTGCAGCACCAGTCTGGTTTTTTGGCGTCTTCCGCGCCTCAAACGTTAGTTTGGGTTGTTGTTTATCTGGTTTGCCCATTTTGTGCAATAGGGGGGTGCTGAGCCGGTATTCCCTTGGGTCGTATGCCTCTTTGATCTGTTGTGCAGCGCCTGGATCCGAAAGGAGGGAACGCCGCACCTATCCCCTATGCACGGTAATTGTAGCACAGACCGGACCCCACAACCGGAATGTGTCTCGTGGCTGATTAGTAGTGATATCTCGGCATTGCATCAGGTTGTCACCGATTGCCACTCGAGATTAAGAGCAGGGACCGGCACCGGCAGGTGAGGCACACCACCTCATGGCTCCACACGCTGTGTCGGTAATGCGTGCCACTGTCTACACATCAATGGAAAGGACAATTGGCATCAGCAGTAATCACTCCTCCGTTCTTTTGGTGAGATGGTGTCGGTGTAAGCCGCCCGCGAGGGGATCTAGTGTGATGCCCCTGACACTCGGAGATCTGTGCTCTCCTCACGAGGTCTACCACTGCATGCAGGCCAAAATATGGCACTTTTATTCCCTTGTGGTTCGCAGGGCTAAGAGTCAGCAAGCACCACTCCCTCCGGTGTGCAGGATAACCCACCTGCGCTCAGGTTTGTTTGAGGCGCGTTCCGATCTTACTTGTGCAGGGGCGCCGCCATTTTGCTTCCCGCCGATTCTCGGCAGTTAGAAACAGTCCAAAGGGTATTTGGGGGGGGAATTGCTGTTGTTAATGGCACTGCAATACCATTCCGTTTTTTTAAATTCGATTTAGTTCTGTTCCCCCCCCTCGCCAATTGTCCCTTTATAAGCACAGTGTGGACCGCGTTACTAGTTTAAGCGCCTTCACGGACATTCATGACCAGAGGCGTACTGCCACGCCGCTCCAGCCCCGTACCTCCATTGTCGCCGATTCCTCTCCGTAGTGCTTTGCAGGTCTTGCCAGTTACTTGTCACGGGCGGCACCCGCTCGGAGCAAGCGCCACTTCTTCCGTTCCACCATCTAGTGTGCCCGCTCACTCTCGGTGGTGCCGGCGCGCTCAGTCTCCAGGTGTCGCCAGCCGAGCGCCGTCCGCCATGATGGATCGCCGAGCTCGCCGGGATTCACGGCTTGAGTTGCGATTCTAGCGTGGCAAGGCTCTTCTCCTGATGTCCCTCGCATGCACGACTTGTTCCCACGCTGGATGGTGTGCCTGCTGACCCACGGTGATCTGATTTAACGCAGTTTCCTGGCGATTTTGAGATTCGCCCGGCGGAGCTGCACAACTAGGCAGCCATTCCGCTGTGCGCCCCCTAGCGCCTCCCCTCTCCTGTATGATGTGCAGTTGCAGCGCCTTTTGCAGGCAGAATGTTGTGTACTAGACAAGCTCATTGTGCTGGAAGAAGTGGGTGAGGTTAAATCCTCAATAGCGGCAGGTAAAACACTTGCTAAATACCGAGATGTCCTTGCCCCGTCTCCTGGACTTGTACTTGGAGGCAATAGAGGTCGTCTCCTTTCCACAGGAGCTTGATCAGGCCAGGATTGTGGTTATACCCAAGTCGCAACCGCCGTCATCCTCTGTGTGCATTACCGCCCTATCTCCATCATTAACAGGGAAGTTAAAATCTTTGCTGTGATTCTGGCTGCACATCTCTAAATGGTCCTCTGGCCCCTTATTCACTCTGATCAGTGTGGCTTCATGCCTGGGATGAGCACGAGGCACTGTCTCCATGTAGAACTTGTGCACTTGCACCTCCTGGCAGTCCCCTGGCTTTGTCCTAGTAGACTTTGCAGCTGGTAAAAATGCTAGAGTCCGGGGCAACTGCACGGTGTCAGAGGAGTTCTCCATCAGGCGAGGGACCCGACAGGGGTGCCCCCTGTGTCTCCTCCTTTTTGCACTAGCAATCGAACCCCTGGCGAGGCTTATAAGATGTGATGCGCAGATATGGGGGTGGGAATGGAGCCAGGGGCATGATGATCGCATCCCCTTTTATGCGGACGATCTTCTGCTGTGCTTGGCGGATCTGGCCTCAAGCGGACCTCAATGACCCGGATCCTGCAACTTTTTGCGGTGACTTCGTGGTTATCAGTCAACCCGGCCAAATTGGTGCTGGTCCCCCTGGTACTCTCCGAGATTGTGTTGACTGGCAGTCAACCATTCCTATCTGCTGCCTCAGTTTTAAATACCTGGGCATTATGATAGCTTTGAATTCCCAATGAATGTGGTCTCTTAATACCCCACTAGTGTGTAGATACAGGGATCATCTTTGGAGGTGGCAATGGTTCCCACTGAATGTCATGGGGAGGATCGCGTTATAGAAAATTATGATATTACCATGTTTCCTTTATCTCCTCTCCAATTTTCCACACTCAATTCCTCGCCGCTGGTTTCGGGAGATGGAGTTCACGCTTGGTGTTTAGAATCTGTCAGTACACCCCCTACGATGGCGGTTTAGGAGCATCCAATCTATACCTTTATTATCTGGTGGCACTCTTACTGGTGATCAATGAGTGGATGAATGGAGGGTGGTCTGATCCGGTGTGCAGGCGGTAGCTGAACGGGCTGAATTTCCCCAAGATGCTCTTGATGCTTTACGGGGGTAAAGTTCCATCTACACTTCCTGAGGTAACACAGCTTGTCTTTGATAGGTGGAGGGAGGACCGAAAACTCGCAGCACGCTCAATTATGGCAGGCAGGTGGTAAAGTGAGATACTGTCTCTGGGGGGGGTTCGTCAGTTCGGGATGCCATAGGTATCGCGCTTCTGGGATACATCTGGAAGGGCCCCCACATGGCCTCGTTTCAGGATCTTCAGCGCACTTACTCTCTCACAGGGGCGGAGTTCCATAAATATCTGCAACTCAACATGCACTTAGGGTCCACATGCCACCAGATATGTAGATTCCAGAATTCAGTCCAGTGGAGGCCAAGACCATGTTGGGACCGTTGGGTAAAGGGGTAGTCTCCCAGACTACACTTATCATTAATGCCCCAGACACCTCATCGAGTCTCCTAGCGCGTTGGGCGGGTTGGCTTGGGCCGAAATAGGATGCAGACGGGAGAGACATACTGATGGCCCCCAGGGGTACTAACCATGCTGTCACGCCTGCGCTTGGTTCAGACATACTACCTACACTGTGCTTACTTGTATCTTGACAGACTATACCGGATGAATTTGCTGCCCAGCCCCTCATGTTTCTGGTGTTTCCTGGCACCCGCCGATTTTTTTCATATGACATGGCCGTGTGAGCACGTACAAAGGTACTGGAGGAGAACAGTTGCTGAACTGTCTGGGTGGTGGTTCTAGAGCTGGAAATCTTCCTGTTGGTGGTATTGCCAGGGGTGTTGGAAGGATCAGGGCAGACCGGGTATTTCTGGGAACGGCCCTACTGGTTGCCAAGGGGGACATCGCAGCACAATGAATATCTACCAGGCCCCCTATAGTGGTACAGTGGAGCAGGGGGATGGACTGGTGTGCCCAACAGAAGATGCCGGTTTACGAAGCACAGGAGTGCCCTGCTAGGTATGTTAAAGAATGGAGCAAATGGTTTGAAGGGGGTGGTTTGGGGCTACTCTAGCTGTACTTCAGAGAGAAGTATGTTTTGCATCACTGTATGGGAGCATTTACACTGTCATTGTAATGCATATTTTGTTGTTTGCCCACCCCCCACCAGGGTTTTGTACTGACCGCACTACGACTTGTTGTGACGAAACAAATACATTTTTTTTTTTAAAATGTTTATTTTGATTTGCAGAAGAGAATAAACAAAGGGCTGCGGAGGAGCCGCACATTACTCAAGATCAGGACAAAATCAGTTTTCACACAACAGCAGGGTGCCAATATATAATACAAGCATATCCAGTCCAGGAGTGAGACAACACAGCCATTAGGACCACTGTACAAAGTGTTCCACATGCCTGTCAGTAGGCCAGTTCAGCTAGGATAGCCAGTGCTGCAATATGCTGGACCCCAATCCTGCATTTTCCACGCAAGCGGGTCAGACAGCCAGTTAGTAGAACCTCCACAGCCCAAAAAACCACAACAGAAAAACTCCCCCACCCCTCCCCCTCCCTCCCCCCTGGTGGTGACGCCATTCACTCAGACACTCAGTCCACAACCACATTACACTTGAAAGAGGTGCAGCGACCTCAATGAAGCTGGACACACAGCCGAAGGTAACCCCTTAGAAAGGAAGTTAACCAGGGGCCCCCACTGATATCGGAAATTCTTGAATTGGCCAAGGAAGATGTCCGCCACCTTTCCAAACTGAGCAACCTCCAGAGTCGCGCGTGCCACAGTGATATCGCCGGGGCTTCCTTCTTTTTCCAGGCCGCAGCCAGCGTGAGCTTCGCTGCGCCGAGGCACAGCCACAAAATCTTTTTATCCGCCCTGGTCTGATAAGCAAGGCCAGGGTCACGCAGCCCTAGCAGGACACAGGCCATGGAATCCTCAATGGGATAAGTCAATATGTCCCTGATATGTGAGAGGATTTCCTCCCAGTTCGGTCGGATCACCGGGCAGTCCCACCAGATGTGGCAGAAGTCTCCCAGAAGTCCGCAGCCCCTCCAGCACTTATCGGAGGTCGCCGGGAAAATACTGTGGAGCCTAGTCGGGCACATATACCATTGCATGACCGTCTTGAGGTGGGCTTCCCTCAAATGCAAGGAATGGTTAAAGGTCGTCAGGTCACGCCAGAGTGCCGACCATTCCACATCTGAGATATCTCTCCCCAGCATTTCTTCCCATTGCCCCATGTAACGAGGTCGAGGAGCTATCGTCGATTGTAGCAATAACTGGTACAGGAAGGAAATGGCCCCCTTCATGGCGGACGTCCGTAATATAAAGGCTTCAAACGGCTTCGGCGGTCTCGTAGCCGCCTCCAACACTCCAGGTGACGTAGCCCAGTGGAGCAGCTGAACATGCCGGAATTGTTCAGTCTGGGGGACCCCATAGTCTCTCATACAGTTAGCGAAAGTGAGGGTGTCCAGGCTGTGGAACAGATGGGTCAACGCCCGACACCCCCCTCCCTCCACACCTCAAACGGCCCCTCATGAAGCGCCGGTGGGAAGGCCGGGTTGTAGTGCAAGGGCGTAAACGGCGAAGGGAACGTAGTCCAGTGGTCATCCGCAGCTAGTGAATCCCACACCTTCAACACCGTGCTCGTAGGAGTGCTTATATATGCGTTAAGGGGGCGGTCCTTCTTTGGTTTCCAGGCTAAGTCCCATATCGACCTGCCGGCCACGCATCGGTCCATATGGAGCCAATGTTTCTCGGAGGTTTGTTGCGACCACTCTACCAACACTCTCATCTGCGCCGCTTTGTAATATAACTGCAGGTCAGGGAGTCCAACTCCACCCTCGGATCTCGGTCGGCGTAGAACCGCATAGGAAAACCGTGCCTGACCCCCCTGCCACACGAAGCGCAGTATATGAGTCTTGAGCCGCCTAAAAAAGTCGCCATCTATGGGGATAGGCAATGCCTGGAATAAATACAAGAATTTAGGGAGGAGAACCATCTTCACGGCATGGATTCTGCCCAGCCATGACAAAAATTTTGGTTTCCACCTGTCCAATTCCGCCCGGGATTTCGCCAACAAAGATGGGAAGTTGGCCTTGAACAGCCCGCTCACTGTCGGAGTCAAATGGACCCCCAGGTAGACGATCGAACCTGTGGCCCAGGCCAACGGAGTCAACGGTCGTACCCGATCCATTTCGACCTGCGAAAGGGTAAGATTCAGGATGTATGACTTGCTATAGTTGACCTTGAAGCCTGCCACCTCCTCAAATTCCAACAAGACCTCCCTAATGCAATGCAGCGAGCGTTCCGGTTCAGTAATAGAGAATAAGACATCGTCCGCGAAGAGCGAAATCTTATGCTGTTCCCCCGCGAATGGCAGGCCTCGAATCCCATCATGCTCCCGTACCGCCACTGCCAGCGGCTCGATGCTCAGCGCAAACAATAGGGGGGACAGAGGGCAACCCTGTCTAGTGCCTCGAGTGTGAGCACAGAACGCTGACATATGACCATTCACCGCAACCCGGGACCGGGGGCAGCAGAAATTAGCCTTCACCATAGTGATGAATGTCTCCGAAAAACCGAAGGCAGTCATGGTATTGAACAGGAAACCCCAGTCCACCCTGTCGAAGGCCTTCTCGGCGTCCAGACCCACTAGTACCGCCGGTATACGGAATCTGTCCGCCTTTTCTATTAGATGCACCACCCGACGCGTGTTATCATGCGTCTGGCGCCCCTTGATGAAGCCAGATTGGTCCGGGTGGCTAAGCGCCGGCATAAGGTCTTGTAGCCTACGCGCCAGGATCGCCGAGTATAGTTTGGCGTCTATATTAAGAAGCGCTATTGGGCGAAAGGAGGCGCATTGTGCGGGATCCTTCCCCGGCTTTGGCAAGACTGTAATCATCGCCTCCGCCAAGGAGCCAGTAGAGGAACCGGAGGTGGCCATGTCATTAAAAAGGGTGACCAAGAAATCGCACAGCTCGGAGGCGTAAGATTTATAGAACACGGCGGTGTAACCGTCCGGGCCAGGAGCCTTGTGAAGCTTCAAGTTCGTAATGGCATCTAGCACCTCCTCCCTGGCAATCGGGGCCCCTAAGAGCTCGTTCCATTCCTTGGATACCTGTGGAAGGGGCAGGCGCCCCAGATACTCCTTCTGGGCAGCTGTTTCCAGCCCATCCCCCTTGTATAGGTCCGAGTAAAAGCGGCCGAAGATGGCCGCCTTTGTTTCGTCCCGATGCTGCAACTGTCCCGCAGCGTCGCGGATCCCCCCCAATGTACTCACGTTCCCGTGTGTCACGAAGCTGACGGGCCAAATGCCTCCCCACTTTGTTACCACAAGAGTAGAACTGTCGGCCCAACCTCAGAAGGGTGAACTCTGCCCGGTTATTATAATGTGCTCTCAGTTTTCCTCGTACCGCCGTTAGAGGCCGGAGGGTCACCCTCGAGGGGTTGAGTTTATGCGCCTGCTCGAGAGAGGCTAGCTCAGCCTCCAGGGCCTCCCGCTCCTTGCGCCGCAACCTATTGAGTTGTGCATTGAGGCCCAAGCAAGTGCCCCTGATGGACGCCTTAAAGGCATCCCATGTGTTGGAGACTGAGGTATCGGACGCCGGATTGAGGGCAAAGAACTCCCTAATGGCCAACCGCAGCGCCTTGTTAGAAGCCTCGTCCCGAAGTACCGACGCCGGGAAATACCATTTCCGCTGCCCGGTGTCGGTCGATGACCAGCGCAGGGTAAGCACCAGCATGCTGTGGTCCGAAACTGAGAGGGGCAGAATGGTTGAGTCAAGGACATCTCCTCTAAGAGCCTGGCTAAGAAATATATGATCCAATCGTGAATAGGAGTGGTGCACATGAGAAAAAAAAGTGTAATCTCTTGGCGTTGGATGAAGAAACCGCCACCCATCAACCAACCCCAGCTCCGCAACCTTTTGCCGTGACAACTCAGAGAACACACCAGTATCCGCTTTGCGAGCGCCAGAACAGTCCAACGCCCCGTCCCACACCAAATTAAAGTCCCCCATGAGGAACAAGTGCCCTTCAACAAAATCACCCACTTTGTGCAGTAAGCCATGCAAGAACTTATTCTGGCCAGCATTGGGAAGATACATCACAACAAAAGTACAAAGCCTCCCCTGAACCAGCCCCTTCACCATCAACCAGCGGCCCTCCCTGTCCGTGCGTATCGCAACAGGTTGAAAATGCAGCGCAGCACGGAAGAGGAGGGCCACCCCCCTATGCTTCGTGGATGCAGAGGATCTGTATATTAGGGGATATGCCTTATGCTTAAGACGCAACTCATCTTTGCGTGCCAGGTGAGTCTCTTGAAGCCCCACTACATCCAATTGGTGGTCAGTTATATATTTCCATACCTTTTGCCTTTTCTGCGGAGAGTTCAGCCCCTTAACATTCCACGTCCCTAAGCTAACAGGCATCGTAAGACAAAAAACAAGAACCCTCTATAAACTCCATGACATGCCCCCCTCCCTCGCCAGAAGGTCCCCTGGTCACAACCCGTATCAAAATCAAGCTCCCACCAACCCTCCTCCCCGCAGTCCCATCCCTGAGCCCCTTGCCAAATCGCCTTGCATCTCCCACACCAACAGCACACCCCACCCTCCCGCTCACAGCCACGTGATACAATCCACAACACATCCGCGTCACCACCACCACCCCCCCTCACCCCCAACCCCAACACCCCAAACTGTCCCCCCAAGGCCCCCCCCCCCCGGAAATCCCCAAACAAACCATCAGAAGTCCAAAAGAGTCCTCCATGGGATGGCGAGGAGACATCAGCCGATGTCCCCCACAGTCCCCGTACCTGGGCGTCTCCTCACAAAGTACATACGAACCCACGGTACCTGCATTGGTGCGTCCCTCCGACGCCAGTCAAAACATTCTTCAGAAATCACGCCGCCCCGGAACCAAGCTGAGAGGCAGATAGCGTGACGGTGGCAACCGAAGCCACCGCGTCGACCCGTTCTTGCAGGCTGGTGGTCCTGTCAGGCACCCTCCTCCCCCCCTCCCCACCCACTCTGTGCCAGGAGGGGGACCGTCGCCGGCCCCTCGCAGAAGGGCTCCTATCGCCAGGTGAAGTTTCCGGCTCGTGGATTCCCAGGAGATCCTTTGCCACTTGAAGGTACCTGATCTGTTCAAGCCTATTGTTCCACCGGAATATGATGCGAAACGGGTGGCCCCAAGAATAAGCGATGTTGCGCTCCCTCAAAAAGGCAGTCACAGGCCGGAACTCACGCCGTTTCTGCAGAGTGGAAGCCGCCAAATCCTGGTACAATTGCGGATGAAGTCCACGAAACAGGAGAGACGGAGCCTCCCGTGCCTTCCTCAGGATGCGCTCTTTCAACTGAAAATCGTGGACGCAGACTAGGATGTCTGGCGGAGGGCCCCCCCGCGCCTAGGAAGACCAACCCTATGTGCCCTGTCCATCTTGACGTCAGTAATTTCTTCGTCGCCCAAGACCTGCTGGAACAGCGCCAGGACATAGCCTCTCAGATCGCCAGACTCCCCGTCCCATGGTACCGACTTGATACGGATGTTGTTCCGCCTGGAGCGGTTCTCCAGGTCCTCCTCATGAGACTGCAGGTCCAGATTCTGTTCCCTGAGACGCAGCACATCTTGTTGCAGCTGATGGACATCATTTGCCAGGTTAAGATCATGGTCCTCCAGGGTGGCCACCCTCTCGCCCACCCCATCCAGGTCTCTTTTCACCTCCCTAAGGTCCGATGCGAGTTGGGACCGTAGCTCGGAGATATCTTCTTTGATGGACGCAAACAGCTCGGTCATGAATGCTTTGGTGACCGGAGCCTCATCTTCCTTCGATGCGGACGAGGAACTCGCCCCAGGGGACGGCGGGAGTTGGGAGCCCCTGGTTAGGCCATCCTTGCCATTCTTCCCCCTCCTCGGGACGCCCGCCATCTCAAGATCGATCGTATGCGCTTCCCCAAGCCGATCGCAATCCACTGATGATCACAACCCACTGTGCCAGTCGTCGTCTGCGAAGCGAAGCAACCGAGATGGGCCTCCACACCCCTGCTCCACACCGTCGTCCTCACCGAGCCCGTCCTCAAGGCGCTGTAGCCGTTGTAGTAGGCCTGCTCCCCTCTACGGCCAGCACATTCGAGCCGTCGACAGCCCCCACTAGGTCACTGTCCGTCAGGGCGGGGGCCCCCAGGAACTAGAGGACGCCCCACGAATCCGGGCCACTGCGGACGTGCCTCCACGCGATCGCCCCTCACCGCTCGAGCACTCCGTGCCAGTTCTCAAAGCGCTGGGGCCGCTGCCGCGGGCCTGCACCACTCTTCTGTCTCCACACCCGGGCCTTCAATAGCCCCCACCAGGACACTGCACTTCAGCGCGGAGGGCCCCCAGAGACAAGATGGGGCCACGCGAATCCGGGCCTCCGCCGGACCTCCCGCCCGATGGCGCCAAGCGCGTAGCTCCGCGCAGTGCCACCGGCCCGATCCACACTCGAAACTAGGCCTCAATGACGGCCCCAAAGATCTGTGCCCCCTCTGCTTCACCAGGGCATCCGCTTCAGCTCCATCACGGCAGTATGGCACTCCGACCCAGGCGCACCACGCGCGAGGATCCGCCACGGGCCCGCTCTGAAGTCCGCCCCGCTGAAAGAGGCACACCGCTACCCCCAGTACTGCCCTTCTGCACGGCCAGGTAGAGCGAGATGCCTCCTCTGTGCGTTCCGAAGGCTCCCTCCGCTCTCCAGATCGGGAGCCCGTGTCCTCCCCGGCCCCCTTCAGGCGCTCACCTCCGTCTTCCCAGCGGCTCCACTGCGCCGCCGAGTCTTGCCCAGCTCCACCGATCCGAGCTCAGTCCCGGCAGGCCACGGCAGCCAGGGCCCCGCACCGCTCAGCCCCACGCGGGAGGGTGGGCAAAAGGAGGGGGAACCACCCCTCGACAGCTCCGCCGTTTACCCCAGGCTCCGCGCCAGTCAGCGGACCCGGCCTGCACCTCGCCTCGCCTTCCGCCTGCCCGCACTTCCGGTGCGGCGTCCTCGCCTACGCCAGTCCGGCGTCCGTCAGGCCTTCACTCGTCGCAGCCTCAGCAGCGCTCTTCTTCGTGTAGGACGCTCCGGGAAGCGAGCTCGCCCGCCCGAAGTCTGCCCCTAAGCACCGGTTCCCCTCAGCATCGAAACCGCCAAGCAAGGTACGGTTCCAGGGGTGCTATCTGGAGCTTTATCGAGGTCAGCGCCGGAGGGATCGCAAGGTGCGTCTCACTCCGTCGCCATCTTGGCCACGCCCCCCTCAACAAATACATTTTTTTAAATTAAAAATAAAATAAGTCACCTCTAAAACAGGCCTACTGATCTCTAAAGGCAGGGTGCATTATATTAAAACTCTTGACATGTGTTTTCTTTACATGTCCTGACAGTAAAACCCCCCGTCTTTATAATGTGGAAAGGCAAATAGCACCTTGTGCGAGTACAGTTATACTCTGACAACTCAGCAGTGTTAACTATGGATTGGGACTACTAAAGTTGATACTTTAAAGTATCGAAAGATCCGTCACATTAAACCAGACTCTATGGTCAAGTCGAATTTAATGTAACTTATGATCATATGGAAGCTTCAGTAAGCAGCTGCTTTTGTTGCCCAAAGATTTCCGATGACATTTAATAGTTGCTGGCCAGCATAAACATGATACCCCTGGCATCCAGACATCAGATAATGTCTGTATTAAAGAGTAGACCGAAGAAGGACTGCCCTTGCTGTCCCATGGATTGCATCTGCTGCTTCTTGGGCTTGCAAAGAGAGGACTTTACCTATTGTGCTCTGTTCAAGGAAAAATCGTCCCCAGGCCTTAGAAAGAAGAGGTGATTCTAAGCATCAGTTGTCTGACTTCCTGTTACAGCTAGTGCCACAAAAAGCTGAAGAAACCTGCTTCTGGTGAGTTGGTAACCAAGATTGCCTGACTACAGCTGACCACCAATATTCATCCTTGGAGACCAAGACCTGACCCTCAAGAGTTGCACCAGAGTCTGCTAGACACAGGAGAGTCGTCTGAGTGCAGTTTGGTCACCCAAGACGAAAGTTATCACCAGTTAAAGGAAACTGCTCTTTTCAATGTAACTGGAGACCAGTAGCAACTGGGTTTTGCCTGGACTTCAACTTGACTTCGAAGGACATCAATCCCTGTGCCTAATTTCGCCCCACCATAACCGTGGACTGAGGAGTGGCTCCAGGAAGGCCCCATCACCTGATGAGCATGTTCAGTGTCCTTCAGCATCTTCAGTGTTCTGTACCGCTTGCATCAGAACCATTCAATTGAAGTCTGACAGTTTGCCCTTAGAACCTGGAACTGACCCAGAGAATACTTTGACTGTGAGGTAACTGTCCAACCAAGCCTTATTGGCCCCTGTGACTCATTCCCTGCCAGATTCGGGTGCCCAAAATCAGTCAGAGTAGTAGTTTACAACTTTGTAAAAGGTTTTCAGAATGAACCGTTAACTGCGGTAGTTGACAATGCTTGTTTGTGTTTCGAGTGAAAAGCAGTCAATTATTACTTGGTTATTTAGGAAATAAGAGTCAGGGTTTTCTCAGACTTTTTCCCTCTGATAATATCTCTTATTGCTCTTATGGTTGTTTAATGGTTGTAACATGGTAAACTGAGACATACAACTTTGTTTTTAAGACTTTATATTTTAAATCGTTTTTGTTCAATCTTTTAAATTGGACACCCTTTTTTATTCGGCTGCTTGCTGCATTTTATCCTTTCCTCCTTGTTCCACACCTTCTCCAGTCTGCGTTTAAGCTGTTGGAGAGATTGTGGGTGAAAGGAGGACTTCTGCTCTTCCCACTTGGTGCTGTTTTGGAACGCAGTCATGGTAGGCGCTGTAGCGCTCTGCTATGCAGCCAGTACTCTATTTAAACAGGTACTGTGTGCGTAACACCAAAGGCAAGCCTGCTGCGACCGGATCTCTGCAGGCGCCATCCATACTGCAAGCTTAATGGTGTCTTTTGTTACTCTTTCCTACTCCTCTGTAGAGCTACATACCTTGAGACCTAAGTGAGATGGTATTTTGAACGCTTCTCTTCTCTCCTATTGTAGAGGCGCAGACTGCTCTAAGTGTACGTGGAAGGCAGCAGCAAGTACTTATAAGCAGGAGTCTGTTATTATTAGTACGCCTCCTAGGCTTTCAGCTTTTCTTGTGAATGTCTGTTACCTTGTGAAACATTCTATAGAAGTGTTCAAACTGCTTGGTGATTTAAAACCTGATATGTTGCTTTTGACCAAGACCTGGCTAGGGGAGTCTTCTACGCCAGAGATTACTTTGGTGCTCCCCGCTGACTATCTTGTAGTCCACCACAATAGAATCCACAGGAAGGGCTGTGGGGTTGGAAAGGTCTTTAAACGGTTCTTTCAATGCCTCCCTTTTTCATTGAAGAATTTGCTGCAGGCTGAGGTGGTAGGGTTTGCCCTGCAAATTTCTCCAAGTTTTATGTTAACGTGAGAACTTAGTTATCTCCGGCCTGGAACAGTAACTGACTTTATCAACTCCATTGGAGAGATTTTGGCCTTGCATTGTCTAAAAGATGCAAATTTCACAGTTTTAGGGGATTTCAATATTCATGCTGGTGACCCAAATGATGGAAGGGCCTGCTGAATGATGGACCTATTTGCCTCTATGATTCACAATCAATTAATTAACTCCCCACGCATGTAGCGGGCCATTCCTCTGACTTAATGTTTTTTTAAATGGATCAGGTCCCAATAAATACACCATAGAGTGGCATGGTCAGATCACTGGCTAATACCTTTTCATTTGCCATTGCCTATTAGTAGCTCCAATAGGCCTACTATTTCCAGGCTGGCAAAGTTGAACAAGACTGAGACCAGGTATCGACCGGCTACTAGGCGCAGCTAATTTAGTAGCTCCACTGCGCAGTCTACCCTCCAAGCGAAGCGCTACATCGGTGCCTTGGTTTTTCTCCTGCTCTCTTACAGGTGAAAAAAGAAAATAAACAGCTAGAAAGGCAGTGGAGATCAAAATATAGCTAATAAAGCTGTAGCTTAGAAGATAATCTAATGTAGAAGTGGTCTATTAAAGAAGAAAGAAAAATGACTAAAAAAGTACAAGCAGAGTACTTCAATAATAAAATGTAAATGGCTGGCAATCTCTCTCATCAAACCTTTAAGGTGGTGAAAGCCTTCTTAAAGCCAAAAGCTTGTACACTTAGAATTCAGGCTTCACAAGAAATATGTATTATGCTACCCCTTTTTTTGAAGATAAGATAGTCTATTCAAGGCAGCTTCGCTTTGGGGAACACAACTGGTTCCCTAGCCAATCCAGCCTCCCTAGCCAACCTGCTTTAGTGACCTGGATAGCCTGTGTTAATCCGGTGAATGGCCTGTCTATTCTCAAGGAAATGTATCTTGAAGAGTCCAGAAAGGCCACCCTACAGTGTTGATCTGGTTTCCTTATGGATCCCTGCCCGCTCAACATCTTTGCAGAGGCTGTGAAAATCATAAACCTTATTTTTAATAAGCTAATGAGTCACTGACCTCAGGGGTGATGCCCGAAGTATGGAAACAAGCCCTAAGGATTCCTTAATTTAAAAAAACCTATGGCAGACCCTTCTTAGACAGAGACTTTTCAGCCCATCACGTTCTGCCAGCTGCCTCCAAAACGTTGTAAAACTTGACTAATCAGTAACTGAGTACTTTTATAGAGCAGTGGAATTATTACATACCTCTCAGTCGGGCTTCCAATCTAGATATTGTACTGAGACAGCCTTTTTAAGAAGTGTCTGAAACTATTAAGGATTATCTGGATCAGGGGCAGAGTGCCACCCTTATCCATTTTGACCTGTCAGCAGCATTTGCTACCATCTCCCATTAAGTGCTGCTTTTCTGACTTGCAGAGTGTTGAGTTGGGGTGGAGGGGGTGCATTGGCCTACAGTGGATCCAATCTTTTCTGACAAACAGGGGACAGAAGATTTAAACAGAACACTATTGTTTGTCCACCAAAAAGCTGAAATGGAAAGTCCCTCAAAGGGTGTTCTCTTAGTCTGACTCCTTTTAATGTGTATATCACACCTGTAGCCGCCATCATTGATGTGTGTGGCTTTCAGGTCATATCTTAAGCAGATGTTACACAACGTTGGGCAGGGCTTCTTCTCCTTCTATGGCGGCAAAAACACTTGGTATCAAGTTAGACAATAGTCTTTCTTTTCACCCTCTCATTACTTCTTTAGCATGGATGTGCTTTTCACTATTGCATTCCCTTAAGAAAATATTTGAGTTTCTTCCACTTGAGTCATGCAAAATCATAGTTCATGCAATGATCACATCCTGATTGGACCATGCTAATGTTTTGTTTGTTGACCTTCTGGCTTACCTCATGAAACACCTTCAGATGGTACAAACTGCTGTTGCTAGGTTGATATTTAATGTGTCTTGGTGAGAAATGTTAAGGATAGGTTTAAAAGGAATACATTAGCTCTTGATCGAAAAACTGATTCTTTTTAAAGCCTGTTTCATTGTGTTACGTGACTTTCATGGGACTGCTCCCAGTTATCTTGTCAGTGGGCCACACCCTTACGTGCGCTTTTGAGCTCTCAGATGTAAGGATGCCCTCTTTGTCTCTGTTCCTAAGTTTCAACGTAAAGCTAAGGGTGGGCGCTCTTTCACGTATCTGGTGGCCAAACCCTGAAATAAGAAACACAGCATTTTCTGCATCAGATCTCTAATATACAACAGTCCAACAAAACAATTGAAGATATGGCTATTTTGCAAATAATGGGTGGCTTATGGTACTGTCTTACTTTTAGCACCAGGACGCCTAGTTGGACAGTTGTGCTCTTTAGAAATCTCATTCATTCAACAATTTATATCTCCAGAACCCTCAGGTGGATTTTGTTCATTTTGGTGTCTAAAAGTGCCTATTTTTATAAATCTGTGTCGGATTCTCTTTGTTGAGCCAGGTGTAAGTGTTAAAATCGTCAAAGAGCTTTCAGAGTAAATATGTTGAATGTCCTCATTTGATTGCTCAGTCTGACTGCAGAGTAGAGGATGGCATAGCATTGGTGTGGGCGGGACTTGGGTAGTCCAGTTATTAGAGAGTTCCCATGTGAGATATCACCGGTGCCTGCACAGTAGCTTTAAAGTTCGATTTTGTGATGAAGAGTCTGATTTTACTGAGCAGCTTCAATTAAATCTAGCACACAATTACTTTATGATATGTAGTACAAGGTTATAGTAGTTCTGAAGCATAAAACTGAGTGGTTTGTCTGATTTAGCAATCACGATGAAGATGTTTTAGGTCTGTCGCTTAGCAAAATATAAATATTCTATAAATTCCTGTATCCAATGTGTAAAAGCCCTCCAAACTCTTAACCATAAACATATATGACGTAAGTCCTCAGGGGATCCCTGCTCTAAGACGAGGAACAGCTGTTGTTGCCTAACAATCATTTACAAGGTGATGGCATAAGACTAACTTCAAAACAATATGGCTGCACCACGCGGGCGTGGCACTATCCCCACAGAAAACATGGAACTCAGTGCGTATACTTAGCTACACGAAGATGGGCAGCGTTCTGTGGGTACTGGGCTCTGCAGCCTGTGGCTGGCAGAAGGGCAACCAGACAGTGTCAACACGGTGCCTCAAGTAGGACTATGTAGGGAAGGCTGTTGCACATTGGTCCAACCCTGCAAATGCAGATAAGATGGAGAACCTAACCCTTAAGAGCCAGGAAAGACTCTCTTGCGGAACTCAAGTCAGACTTTAAAAGGACTCTTATTATGAAAATGGCAGGGATGCGGTCAGACGTAAAGCAAGATCTCAAGGAAGTAAGACAGTATTTGCTGTTCATGAATCGCAGGCTGGAAGATATGGAGTCCCTTTCACTAGAAAACATAGAAGCTACTTATCTACACTACTGTGACTCCACTGGAATCACAAGTACTGCGCATGAAGGAGAAATGTAAAGACCTGAAAACAGGTCCAGAAGGGATATTATATGTATCCGTAATCTGAGGGAAGAAGCCAAGGGCGACAAAATAAGTCACCTGTTTAATTAAGCTTTCCCAACAGATCCTGCAAGATCTTACTCCAGCCCCTATCAGAATTTTCAGAGCACACAGAGTGGGGACGCCCTGAAGAGAGGCAGGAACATGCCCCAGAGATGATGTTGCGAACATGACCGACCACAGACAAAAAAAAGCTAGTATAACAAGACATCTCAGCAGCTGCCCTGAAGCGAGAAGGAATTTTAGTCCGCCGACTTCCATACTCAATAAAAATACACTACAATTGGCTGATTTATGCAGTACTGCAGTTCACTTAAAAGGGTCCTTCAAGATGATCCAGGAGCCAGATGAATGTATACATCTACTTCAGGCAGGGCACACAGCTGAGGATAATGCATCAGAGGTGACTGGCAACGACAGGGCAAGAAACTACATTAAATTAAACTTGCTACATGCAAAGGTATTGAAACCACAGAGACACAGATCGATGAAAAATAAAACAACTCCGAGCCGTTATTGAAGACTGGAGTTTTGCATCTTTGCTCTTGACCCAACACCTTACGTCCAACATTCTTTAAGAATACAATGATAGTGAGGTATGGGCGGGCGAGCAGCCAAGGATTTGGCAGGGGGAGGAGATTTTAAAATTAGGTGCCCCATCAGGTAGAACAAGGAGCTATGGAAAGCAGTTACTCACCTCTTGGCCTTTGGTTCAAATCGAGCAAGGGGGAGGGATGCATGATGAAAGGGAGGATCTGGACTGCCTCCTCCTGATGCTCCTTTAGTTTTGTCATATGATTTTATCTTTGTTTACATTAGAGGGAGCTCTGTTGGCTTTGGTTTGGGGTGGGGAATTCCTCTTTGGGACTTCCAGACTCTAGGAGATAATGGTGGGCGAGGTCTAGGCACAGTAGGCACAGTAGCCACATAAGATGCCTGCACTAACTGCTGCCTTCAAATAGCTGTCCTTGAAAGTTAAAGTACTCAACTGCCTGAATACAAGACAGAAAAAATGGCACTGCTTCATCCAGGATGGCCCGGACATAGTTTTCCTTCAGGAAAACCACTGATCACCTACACATCAATTCAGCATGAAGCATAAAACATACCCCAGACTGTCACGTTCTGTCACGTTGATCACCCTCAGGATCTGGATGATGCTCGAAAGGGTCCACCTCCTGACACACTCTGACTAATATAAACGGAGTATAGAAAAAAATCAAGCGAGGGATAGGATTAGTGTGGGGACAGCGGTGGAAAAGGGATACCTGTAACAACGCAAGCAAGACATTAGCATAATATTTATCCTAGCTACTCTCATGTATTTCTCGCTATGGTTGTATCCCTACCAGATAAGACGGTATAACTGATGACCCTTTTCCTCTCTCTCTATGGCAAGATACTTCTCTCACTGAAGGTAAGGGGTCAAACCTAGAAGTCAAAAGCATTCAATTAGTACATTCCAACCATCATTATTCAACAAAGTAATCCTTCCACCTGTCCACATACGTACCCTCTGTCCCTCACCCTTGAAAGTATAGAAGAAACGGCCAACTCCAGCACCAGCAACAGGTATGAGTTCAGTCTTATATATATAGGTGCTGAGTCCGAAGAACCAAATAGCAAAGTATCCACTGTTCCTGTAATCTCCAGAAAACAGTTGGCAAGTATAACTCCAGCACAAAAGTAATAGAAGGCTCAGCTCTGAGGAACTATGTTTGTAGAGCTGATAAAGAAGAAAACAAAGAAAACAAGTCTTGAATTAAAACATTCTCCGAATGTTTAATGCTCTTACCAGACCTCTGGAATCCTAAGCAACTTCACGCTCTCCATGAGGCGACCCAGGATGGTAGACAGAATCGAAATTTGCCTAGCTTAGTAACGGTAAGTTTCAATTCTATTAAGGAGACGGAGGCGAGGATTATGCTTTTCCTTCGCTGTTTATTACAATCCAAACTCACAGCAGCCCAGAAAAGCACCCAAAACTAATGCTTACATATCCCGAAAACAAAGGGAAAAAGCATTACAAGAAAAATTGCATATGTTCACTGCATAAACAACGACATATCCCATCAGTCCATGAGATCAACAAAATATTAGTCCTTTCACAATGTTCATAACATGAAGATAGGGCATCCATCTTGTGCCATCTTCCTCTTTCTTCGCGCGAGTCACGTTGACGTTTCATTGGTCCTGTTTTGAACCTTCATTGCCTGGCGGAAGAGACACAATAGCGTAAGCGTCATAAGACTAACCTACACTCTACAAGCAAACCCTACAGTAACTAGCAGTTTAATTTAAACAAAATGAAGTCCCAATGAAACCAAAAAAACAGATTACTTACTGCCATACGGGCGGGATCTCCCAAAGAGGTCTGGGAGGGATAATCCTCGTCTCCGTGTCCTTCATAGAATTGAAACTTACCGTTACTAAGCTAGGCAAATTTCGATTCTATGTCAGGACCGGAGGCTTCAGATTATGGTAGTTCAAAGCTTACTTACCACGAAATTTGCAATATCCACCACCGGTTTGAAGTAAAACCTCTTAAAGGTGGAGTCCAAATACTATTCTGCCGCACGCATCAAGCCCTCCAAACGAGCTCCTAAAGAAAAAGCTTTAGAGGCCATGGCTCCTCTAGCCAAGTGACCACCAAACAGCTTAGTATCAATGCCCGCCTCCTGCAAAATCCACCGCACCCACCTGGCTATAGTGAGGGAGGATACCGCTTTGTGTGGTTTCCGTAAGGCAAAGAGCAATTGTCTTTCGCCCGGAGGACGAATCTCTGTAGTCATATCCTCGTATGTCTTTAGGCATTGAACCACACAGAGTTTGGGAACGTCTACAAACGCTGGATAAGAGATCATTCTCGATGCGTACTTTGTGCGGCATCCCACTGTATAGGTAACCCCATCCGGGGAAAAAATTCTCGCCGAAATGTCTAAGGCTCGCGCATCCGATACCCTACGGCAAGACACCAAACACAAAAGCACAAAAGCATAGCTAATTTGGCAGATAGCTCTTTCAAGGAAAGATACTTGTTGGGTTGCCATGAAAGAAAAAGGTTCAGAACGACGTTGACGTCCCACAGGACTGAATAGCGTGGTTCCGGGGACAATGAAAGTCGGATGCCCCTTAGAAGCTTCCACACAAAAGGATGCTTCCCAACCGAGACTCCGTCTATCGGCTGGTGCGCTGCTGAAATCGCGGAACGCATTGCGTTAATGGTACGGTACGCCAGGCCATCTGATGCCAACTCTGCAAAAAAATTCCGAATGTGAACGATGCCTGCGCCCAGGGGATCAAGGTCCCGTCGAATACACCAACGCACCCACCTGGTCCAAGCGGATCAATACCTCTTTGCGGTACTGACCACCCAGGCTTGTGACAAAAAGTCCTCAGCCGACTTTGAAAGGGCTGGGAGCGACCAACGTTGCTGCAAAGCCGCCATACCATGAGGCGGAGAGAATCCTGCATTATGAGGTGATGTGGGAGCCCATCCGGATTGAGAAGAAGACGAGGAAGCCGGGCGAGTAGGATTGGGGAATCCCAAGAAAGTTCCAGAAGAACTGGAAACCACGCTTGGGACCTCCAGAAAGGTGTCACCACCACTTCCGCACTCTGGCGGCGGAGCGGAGCTGGGCCACTACCCACACCAACATTGTAAAGCCTTCTCCTGACTCCATTCCTGGAGAAAAGCATCCGTGGCCTCCGCTAGAGGGTCCGGCCTCCAGCTGAAGAATCGCGGGAGTTGATGATTCAAGCGGGACGCAAAGAGGTCCACCGAGAACAGACCCCACAAGCCGTTCAGCCATTGGAATACGTGAACGTCCAGCTTCCATAGGCTGGAGTCCCGTAGGTATATCGAGTGCCAATCCGCTACCGGATTGGCGCTGCCCGGTAAGTATTCCGCTGTCACGGATACGTGATGGGCCAGACAATAGTCCCAAAAATCCTTCGCCAGATCCGCTAGAGCTCGAGAACGCGGACCGCCCAGATGGTTGACTTATCGAACCGCTGAGACGTTGTCCATGCGTAGGAGAACACAAGACCTTGCTGAATCTATGGTCTAACAGCGTACTACAAAGGACCCCGCCAGCAGCTCTAAACAGTTTATGTGAAGCTCCTGTTCCTCTGATGACCAAGCGCCACCTGTGGAGAATTCCCCGCAGCGGGCGCCCCATCCCGACCTGCTGGCATCAGATTCTATTACTAGGTCCGGAGTCGACCCGAAAATTGCCCGACCATTTCAGGCCTCCATATGGCTAAGCCACCCGGACATTTCTCCTTTCACCTCCTCCGAGAGGGGAACTAGCTGGTCGTACGTCATACCCCACCTGAGGTGATGCACCTTGAGGCGCTGAAGGGCTTGATAATGGAGGGGCCCTGGGAAGATTGCCTGAATGGAGGAGGACAGGAGTCCCACCACTCTGGCAATCTGGCGCAGGGAGGTGTGTGATCTGGAAATAGTATGTCTCAGTACATGCCGAATTTTGGCCATCTTCCGGGACGGAAGGCTCAGGGAAGCTTGCTGAGAATCCACGACAAACCCCAGGAATACTACTTTTTGAGACGGAGAGAAAAACGATTTGTCCTTGTTGATAATGAAACCCAGACCTTGTAACAAGGAAACCGTCTGTTGAAGTTGCAGATCCAACTTCCTGGGGCACTGGGCCATCAAGAGGATGTCGTCCAGATAGACGATCATCCGAATACCCTGGCTCCGTAGGACTTCTACTGCCGGATGCAGCAGCTTGGTGAAGCACCAAGGAGCCGAAGAAAGTCCGAACGGAAGGGCAGTGAACTCGAAAACCTGGTCCTCCCATAGAAATTGTAGGAAACTATGAGGAGGAGGATGAATGGGTACCACCAGGTACGCGTCCTTGAGGTCCAAACGGACCATACAATCGTTCGGAAGCAGAACATCCCAGAGAAGATGGATTCCCTCCATCTTGAAATGATGGTAGACCAACCACCCATTGAATTCTCTGAGATTGATTACGGGCCGATTGCCCCCGTCTGTTTTCTCCACAAGGAAGATGTTGCTGAGGAACCTGGAGAGGTGCTGAGCTGACCGACAAATGGCCCCTTTGCGGCGAAGCGCTGAGACCTCTTCGTCGATCAACCGTGCATTGGCCAGGGCAAAACTTATATGGCGCGGAGGCCTTGATTGGCAGGGTCGGTCATAGAACTCTATACGGAACCCGCGCACGGTTTTAAGGACCCATGCGTCTGCCGTAATTGCTGCCTCCGGAAAGGCCGCTAGCCGGCCACCAATCTGAATCTGATCTGCAGAAATCACACTTACCGTTGGAACTATTGTTGCTGGCGTTGTTCCTGAAGCCGCCTCGCCCTCTGAAGCACTGGCCTCTGGTCGGGTAAACGTTTGTGTAATTGCCAGAGGTGTTGTACTGGCCTCTGCCGGAGCCTTGCCCTTTGTTGGCAAAATTTTGACCACCACGGCCGGTCGCGTGGCCCCTACCGCTACCGGCCCCTACCGCGACCGGCCCCTCGGGAAAAACGCTGTTGGGACACCCTCTTTATACTGGACTGGGCCTTGTCCAGGTAGGTGAAAGTCGAAGCGAATTTCCCTAGCTCCTTGATGAAAGGGTCCACAAAGAGACCCCCTTGCGCCTGCCTGTGAAGAGACCAAATCTCCAAACTTCGGGTCCAATTTTATCAAAAGTGAGCGTCGACTCTGTCGAGAGGGCGCAATTGGCGTTCCCTAAAAAGATGACCACCCTCTGCGCTCAATTCGACAGCACGTCTGGGGAGATGGCGGAGCCTAATACCTTCGCCTCCTCTGCCATGTCCAGGATCTTTGTGATGGGACCTATCGCATCCAGCAGCTTCTCCTGACATGAACGCCAGGAACGGTCAATGCCTTTGCGGGGATCTTTTACGAACTTAGCCATGAAAGTGGCCATTTTCCCGTCTAACTCCGGTGTCAAGGCGACCTTCCTTTCCAGAGTGGTGCGTGGACACTCCCCCCGCAGACAGGTTCTTGCCTCCTTTTCCAAGGGCTTGCGGAGGCGCCCCGCCACAAACTTCGCCACCTTGTCCCCAGGCGTCCAAGCAGCCGACCTCAGATGGATTATTTCATCCGGGTCCAACATGCCTGAGCTATCCTGCGTTAACTTGGCGGCAGAGTTGGACAGACGCCAAGAACATACCGACTCCTCGTTGTCATCCGTGACTGCTGGGGAAATCCCCCCGGGGAGGAAGGAGCTGTCCCCGTTGGCACTGAAGGTCCCGGGGCCGGAAGCAGCGCAGGGGTGGGACTGGTCGTCTTAGCTAGGAAAGCGTCACATAGGCGCTCAAAGGCATCCCTGTCCACACCCTGCGCCCCCCCCGGAGCCTACGTCCCTGCAAACCTTCTTAGGGGCGGGTGGGTCCCCTTCTAAGGGTGATGGGTTAACCCCAGGTGTCCCTAAATGCGCTTGCGCCATCTTCGCACTCTCCTGAACTATACGGGTGGACAGCCGATCCTCCCTGGGGCCCACTATCTCTTGCATGCAGCGGTAGATCGAGCTGTCCATCGCATTGAAAAACTCATCGTCAAATAAGTACGGATGAGTCTCCTCCTCCTCTTCATAGTAGCCCCCTGCCATGACTGGGAATCCCACTGGCTATTAAGCCATGGTAGGCTGAGGGTAGCACTGAGAAGCACAGCACTAGGATATGGGCAGGCCTGAGGCTAGCAATAGATTTTTGGGGCTAGTTTAACCAGGCAAAAGTGAGGCAGCACCAGCCTCACAGCGCGCTGACCCTCTCTAGTAGACCGGGTCGTGTCCGCCTCCCTGCGCGCTGTCACAAACTATAAATCACCTGCCAAATCACCTGCCACTTCGGGCTGCCAACTACACGTGGTTAAAACCGCTTATGATCTGCCACCTCGGGCCGTTAATAGACACGCGGTTGAAACAGCTTATGGTGCGCTGATTTCGCCCGTATGCGTCTCTGTTGTATTACCACTATACTGACCCCTGCGGGGCGTTCTCTTGATGGGGCAATACAGACCCTGATCGGGCATTTGAGGACAGGCGGTGGGTGAGGCTCCGGCATGGCTCTCTCTTCTCAGCGCGGCTCCCGTCTGTGAGAGAAAACCGCGCTGAGGAGAACGAAACTCGACGGCTCCTTCTAGCGGGAGGAAGCGCACCGCAGCATCACTGGAAAAGATCGCGTGAGGGACTAGGAGCGTCCCCGCGGTCAAAGGGGCTCTGTTGAAATAAAAAAGGCAACGCAAACAAAGCAATGTCACCACAGAGCTTCCCAAATATTAAGGCATAAAATAAGCCCAATAATAAACCACAACGGCATAAAAACCCCACATTAACAATGCAAAGTGAGAGAGATGAGTAGAAAGCACTTAACTGGCTGCGAAGCAGCGAAGAAAGAGGAAGATTGGCACAAGATGGACGCCCTATCTTCATGTTTTGGACATTGTGAAAGGCTAATATTTTGTTGATCTCATGGACTGATGGGGTATGTAGTTGTTTATGCAGTGAAAATATGTAATTTTACTTGTAATGCTTTTTCCCTTTGTTTTCGGGATATGTAAGCATTTGTTTTGGGTGCTTTTCTGGGCTGCTGTGAGTTTGGATTGTAATAAACAGCGGAGAAGGAAAAGCATAATCTGAAGCCTCTAGTCCTGACATAGAATCCTCGTAGGAACCACAAAAGACCCCACCGGATTGCAGAGATGAAGAGTGAACAAAATTCAGTACAAGCGGCACTCCGGATCGCTGCCGAGAAACCGGGAATGCCAGGATAAGTGGTGCTCCATGCTCATCGAGCGGAAATCACCAGACGACACTGTAGGGCTCCCCCGCCGTCGGGGAAATGGATTTCAGCCCGCCTTCCGCCGCAGCCGCAAGCAGAAGGAAAACCCACTAGGAAACTCGTTCGCGCTCAGCCGAGCGGAACGCAACAAGGAAATCTTTGCGTTTCCTCCGAAACGCAAATCCACTCACTGGAACGGACCGCGGGTACAGGGCGTCCGCTTCCCACAGGAAAATGCAAACACAAGAATTACGTACATCGCTGCCTGCGAGTCACGTGATTAAATACAGTCAGAACCTCCAGAAGGATGGCCTTCTGGGAGTTGTAGTCTGACCTGAGTTACGCCTCCATGTAGGCACAACCCGTCAGACCCTGACACACGCATGTGTGAGCCTCAGCCCGATCTAAAACTGCACCAGTAGCAATCATTGTTAAAATCGCAAAGGGAGGGCAACTTGCACAGTGAAGAAAGACTTAGAAGACCGACATGTCTGAGCCCAGCTCCAGGTGGGCTTAATTACTCTCCTCTTAAATAAAGTCTAACCTTCTAACACCCATCAGGATGTGGCAGAAGTTTTGGAACAACACCGGGAAGGCAGAGTGGAGTAAAAGTATTGGGAGGGGACCTTCACATGATTTGTGATTCCCGCCTAGATAGCTCGCATAGAACAGAGGGAGGGACCTGGGTGTTCTCCAAAGAAGCTTGGATGACTGTAACTTGCCATGCAACACGTCTAAATGACACCAAACATAATCTCATATTGATTATCTATTTGCCAAGCTGGACATTTTCCATGTGCTTGTGAACATACAGATTTTGTAGACCTTTTCTGATCATGCACATTTCGCGATAAGATTGGGGGCAAGTAGAGAGATGCAGGATAGAAACAGCTGTAGGCTGCAGTTCACGCTATTTCATGATGCAGTAGCAGAGCTGAAATGGTCAAAGTTATAGAGGAGTAATTTGCAAACAAATGAATAGAGGAGATCACACCTGAAATACTGTGGGATATTTTTAAAGCAGTGGCACAAGGGGCAGAAATTGAGATCTCTGCCAAACAACTGAGGAATGTGGGCTATAGGAGAACTAGCACACGGAAGGGCTTCATAAGGAACAATACAGCCGAAAACCCCAGTGACATATAATTGACCTGAAGAGTCAACTTAACATGATCAAGGCTAACATAGTGGTACTAAAATTGGACCAAAAGTTCTACAAAAAAAGGGAAAAAGCGGTCCTCTTCTAGCGAGACCCACTTTCTTACCTGAAGGACAGAGACACACGTTGGACAGGTTAAAAAGCAAGAGGGAGCGTTAACCTCAAATGCGGCACAGAAAAGGTAAGCCTTTATGAACTTTTACCTTGAGCTATATACTAGAAGGGGAGAAACAGAAATAGTATTAGAAAATATCTTGAACAGATGCTGCTTCCAGCTGTGCTTCCCAGTGAAGTATACAAAAACTGATGTATTCCGGCTGAACTGTTTCAATTGGAGCAGGATTAAAACTGATTTCATATTACTGGGTCCAAACTAAGGTCGCATGGTGTGCAAAAGAGCGATGGACTGGGATGTGTTCTTGAGTAATTTACCAGTGACTCAGATCAATTCAAGCATTCCATTAATCACATCAGTGTGTCTCCCTAAGTGGGATGGGCATACCCAGATGTGGGTCCCATGTGCACTATGCCACTGGAACTAAGCAGTATCTGATTAATGTCCTGGGTATCTTGTTTTCTGGTTCAGGGAGGACCTGGCCTGGCAGATTGGGCTGGACTCTTTCAGCTGAAGCAGGGTTAAGACTGATTTTGCATGTAGCTGGGTCCACACTGAGGTGGCATGGTATGCAAAATATCTGTGGACTGGGATGCGTCTGATTAATTACCAGTGGCTGAGATTAATTGAAGCATTCCATCCATCACTTTTTGTATAACACCGCTTTACCCCAGTCATGCATTGAGTATTTGGAGCGTCCTATGGAAGTAAGTGAACTGAGGCAAACACTTAAGAACATGCTACAAAACAAAGCACCCGTTCCCAATAGCTTTCTGTTGGCGTTTTTTTTAAGCATTCAGTCTCACACAGAGGCCACATTTAATAAACGTATTCGATCATTTTATAAAAGGCAGGGATGTGACTGTGACAGTGAAAGAAGCAGGTGCTCTTCAATCCCAAAAAGGACTCCACAAATTCCACCTCTTACAGATCTATTAATCTTTTAACACAAATGTCATGTTAGATAGCAAAATTATGGCCTGCTGGCTAGGTAACTAGCTGCCCTTTGTGTTAGAAACTGATCAAGTGGAATTCAATAAAGATGGGCAGGGGTTAGGAAATACCCATAGGGTTTCTTACCTAGTAGAAAAATCAAACAGGACAGATCGCAATGGGATTGCTGAGCCCTGATCCCAAAATACATTTGGAAAAATTAGCTGGGCCTTCTTGTGGGAGGTACTTATTGAGATTAAACTAGTCCCCCAAAATGCTGCACTGGATACTGCTCGGTACCAGAACCTGGTGGCCAGGATTCGGTTGAATAGCAAGAGGTCTGACTCCCTACAGCTCTTGTGAGGAACAAAGCAGGGAAATACCCACTGTCACCACTCCTTTTCATGCTGGTGGTTGAGCCACTGGCAGACAGAATCAGGAGGCAGGGTTATTTGAATGTAATTAAATTTGTTCCTGACTAATGCAAGATCTGCTTATATGAACATGATGTGGTGATTTCACTGGCAGATCCGTTCTGCTCCCTGCTGCAACCCTTGAAGAGGGCGAAAGTTATGAAGCGGTCTTAGGCTTCAAAATTAATGAGCAAAAAGCAGAGATGCTGGGACTCCAACTCTCATGGGAGGAACATCAGCACCTTAGAGAAATCTCCCCCTTCAGGTGGGTGGGGTACTACTAAGGTATCTTGGGTTGCAACTCGCCTCCTGCCTGAAGGGCTGGGGGGCGGCTAACTGGTCAGCACTCAACAATAAAGGCAGACCTTAAACACTGGAATCCAGTGCACATCTTGTTGGTAGGTTGAATTAATGTGATTTAGAATGAACGTGTTGCTTAGATTACTATACCTTTATTAAACACTACCAGCCCCCATGCCCATAAAGGAATTGCAAGACATCCAAAAGACAAGTATTTTCTTTTATGGGCAGGCAGTAGGCCTCATGTAAGCAGAAATCTGTTGTCGTACCTCGAGCTATGATGCCTTGAGTTTCCTTATATCCTACATTATTATTATTAATGTTATTATATTATTGCATATCACATCTGAGGCTTATTGTAGAGTTGACTGGCAGGGACATGGACAAGTAATGGGTCTTAATGGACTGGGTCATCGTCGGGAGGCCACAGTGGAATTTAACTTGACTATCCTGAAAGACGTAAAACACATAACTGCTCATCCCTACTAGGGTAGTACTGGATATATGGTATACACCCTTCCCCTTGCCTAACACTCCCCTGTTCGGCAGTCCGGACTTCACATCAGAGATGCAAAAAGAAGTTTTTAGGTCGAAGGAGTTTGAGTAGCGGCGAAGGTCCCGCCTCCGTGCCCCCTCTCTCCTTCATTGGCTGGCTTCCTAAACGGAGGCCAGCCATTGGAGGAGAGATGCGTCACTCCAAACAAGCTCCGTCCTTTTCGGATTTGGGGGCGTAATTTTTGATGTTCTTTAGACAGTGACGTTGTCCGTCACTCAGAACATCAAAACCACGCCCCCAAATCGGAAAAAATCTCGGAGCTTGTGTCCGCCATTTTCGATCCTTCGCAGTGAAGGTAAGATCGTGGCTGTTTCCCTCCGTGCCTTCTTCCCCCTGTCTGTTTCCCGCCCCCCTCCCGCTCTCCGTGTATTTTCGCTGTCCGTGTGTGTGTTTCCCGCCCCCTGTTTGTTTCCCGCCCCCTCCCGCTCTCCGTGTATTTTTGCTGTCCGTGTGTGTGTTTCCCGCCCCCTCCCGCTCGTGTGTGCATTTCAGAGCGTCTGTTTCCCGCCCCCCTCCCGCTTATTTTGTAGTAAGCAGGATTTCCAGTTGATGAGGTAAAGGGTATTCTGCATTAGAAAAAGTAATTGCCTGTAGAAAAAAGACACGGTGTCATTTGTTGTGTACCTGCAGAAGTCTGCTACATGTACGTATGCACGCCAATTACCCGCCTGGCTCGGAATCGAACCCTAAAAAGTGTGACGTACTAGTTTTTAGATGGTGTTACGAATCACTTTCATGTTGCTCAGATGTTCTTTTGATGGCCATTTGGGAAATGCGAGTATGTATTTTATCAATTACTGCCGATTCTCGCGTTGCATCAAGGCCTTGGGTGGGATGACGCCCGTTCCTTCAGACGCCCGCGTCTCTGCGCGTCCCTCCGGAGCGCCGAGGCGCGCGTCCTCTCGGGCCCGGTTCCGGGGGCGAGCAGTAACCGGGCTCTGATCCCGCTCCCGGCGTTCATTAGTCGGCCGTCCGCCGGGCGCGGATTTACACTTCAAGGGGATGAAAGACCAGCTGGGAAAGATAAGACGGTTTCCCGCGCGGAAGGCGAGGCGGTGCCACCGCGGTCAGCAGGGTAGCTGCCTCCGCAGAAAGGAAACGCGCCGGTATTTGCAGCGCTTCGCCATCGCCCCAACTGAGTCCAGAGCAGACAGCACCTCCCCGTTGATTAAAAAAGTACATCCGGCATTTGTCGGCCCAGAACATCCCTCTGGCACTTATGTGCGCAAGATGCTTACCGGTAATCGGTTCTAGATATGGGCAAAGAAAGCATTCCGGCCTCTTTCTAATAATAAATCACACGTTATTCTCCCTCTCTATTCCTCGGGTTTCAAAATGTCGTTTTATTTCAACTCTTTAAGCCACAGTAGTGATTTTCATCAACTCTATTGAGAGCATAGCCCTTTAAACTTCGATATAATTTCCTATAAATGTCATTAAACTGCCCTAGTGTAATCAGAAACTGCTCGGCAATATTAGAATGCAGCTTTGGAAAACTCACGTAGAAACAGGCTTAGTTTTAGAATAGGATTTACCGCGCTCTCATCACCCTTGCAGACATTAGAATTTCTGCAGGGTTGTGACCTGACTTCCCAGAAGTTACGGGGCATAAACCGTGTCTATTACAGACAGTGTCCGACAGACCTATCGGGCAGGCAGGCAGTGCCTGATAGGCTGGTCTAAGAGTAAGAGTGTGGGCAGGTTTTATATTTTGGATGTTCGTGGGCCTGTTTTATGTCTGCTGGGCTGGTTTTACTGTTGATCTCTCCCTGGAAACAATCATTTCCTGCAGCAAGCTTAAATCCATACATTGCAAAAATAATGCCTTCACAAGTTTAAAATTGCACCAGTTTGTAAACATGGGCACTTTTTTGGGCTTTCTAGTTCACTAATGTGGGCCACTTTTATTTTGGTGCGCAGGACTGATTTCTTTCCTAAATTTAGACACACATATTGTGGAGTGATTGAATGTGTGTGGGTCACCTATTAGACAATAGACTGACCAGTCTAAATTCAGCAAACTCAAGGGAACTCCCTTTACTTTGTTTGAGCTTTACTTTACCCTGTTCCCTTGACGTATAAGGGTTACTCTCCTCATATTGATACTGATTTTTTTCCTAGCTGGGTGCTGCTTATATTGCAGTGCTCTCCTGTCACTGATGTGCTGGTGCTGTGAACTGGTAACGGAGGTTGTCTCTTATGCAGTGCACTCCTGTCACTAGGGTTTTCTTACTGCTTCTGACGCTCTGCACGCACATCACTGACATGCTGTTGTTGGTGCCTGCACGACGGGTATGTGTGTATGGTGGGGGGGGGGGGGGGGGGGGGAGAGGGGTCAGGGCTCACCTGACAGAAGAAAGCTTGTGCGGAATAGTGAACACTTGTGACTATGGGTTCGTCTCTAGTGCAGTGCACGCTATTCATTGGGGACAGTGTTCTGAATTCTACAGCAGGGGGCACTGGTGGAGCATACAGTAGCCAGATGATGGCTGGAATGTGTATGTTTTAGTACTCAACATGGACGATACGTTAGTACTGTACAGTACAATGCTTTGCTGCACTTGAAATTCCCCAGTTGCATTCTGCGTGCCTGCATGTTGAATGGAAAGGTGCTCCAGATGCGGCATGTATCATTGATCTACTGCAGGATGAGACAGTTTGTGGCTGTGCACTGTCCGTGCAAATGTATGCTAAGTGGAAAGGCTTTGTGTTAGCTAGAGGTGTTTAAGTGTGTGTGTGTGGCTCTGTGTATGTGTGGGTGGCTGTGTGTGTGTGTGTGGGTGGCTGTGTGTGTGTGTGTGGGTGGCTGTGTGTGTGTGTGGGTGGCTGTGTGTGTGTGGGTGGCTCTGTTTTTGGGTGGGTGGCTCTGTGTGTGGGTGGGTGGCTCTGTGTGTGGGTGGGTGGCTCTGTGTGTGGGTGGGTGGATCTGTGTGTGGGTGGGTGGATCTGTTTGTGGGTGGGTGGGTGGCTCTGTGTGTGGGTGGGTGGCTCTGTGTGTGGGTGGGTGGCTCTGTGTGGGTGGATGTGTGTGTGGGTGGCTGTGTGTGTGGGTGGGTGGGTGTGTGTGTGGCTGTGTGTGGGTGGCTGTGTCTGGGCGGCTCTCTGTGTGGGTGGCTCTATGTGTGTGGGTGGCTCTCTGTGTGGGTGGTTGTGTGTGTGTGTGGGTGGCTGCGTGTGTGTGGGTGGCTCTGTGTGTGTGGGTGGCTCTCTGGGTGTGGGTGGGTGGCTCTGTGTGTGTGTGTGTGTGTGTGTAGCTCTGTGAGTGTGGGTGGCTCTGTGAATACTCTCTACTACTCTCTAATGCTCACCTATTGCCATTGTAAAAGACAATACCATTTATTTATGTTTAAAAAAAAAAAAGAAAAAAAATGTCATGAGCAATGCCAATAGCTCTACCTTTAATAATGCAGAGACCATTGCATTGTAAATGCTTGTTAGTAGATGGCGGGTGGGAGACTGTAGAGCAGAGGTCTTCAATCTGTGGGGCCCGACCCCCAGGGGGGTCGTGGAGTCCTTGGAAGGGGGTCGCAGATTCTGTCAGGGGCATGCAATTCCTGGCGTTGGGCTGATCGAGGGTGCTCATGGCGGAGGCCTAATTCACACCAATGTGTGAAAAACATCAATGGCTCATTAACAAGTAGAAGGTCTTTTAAAGACCTGTCAAGTAGTCTGGTGTGGCTGTGTGTGTGTCCCTGAAACGGTTTCAGCCAGGCTCACACACACGAGCTGGGGGAGGGGGGAGAGTGGTTGGGGGGTGGGGTCTGGGGGAGCAGGCTGTAGTGTAGCCCTTTGAGTATAATGGATGTTGCGCGCCTGGAGCTGTGGGTCCCGTGACACGTCCCCCCCTCCCGCTCCCAGCAGGGAGGCACAGAGATGCCCTCCCATGAGCGGGAAAGAAGGATGATGAGTGGGTGGATGAAAGGGTGGATGGATGGATGGATGAAAGGGTGGATGGATGGAAGGATGAAAGGGTGGATGGATGGAAGGATGAAAAGGTGGATGAAGGATGTATGGATGGATAAAAGGTTGCATGGATGAATGATGCATGGTTGGATGTGTGAAAAGGTGGGGGGATGAATGATGGGTGGATGGATGGATGAAAGGGTGGGTGGATGAAAGGGTGGATGGATGAAGGATAGATGTATGGATGGGAGGATGAAAGGGTGGATGGATGTATGGATGGATAAAAGGTTGCATGGATGAATGATGGATGGATGGATGTGTGAAAAGGTGGGTGGATGAATGATGGGTGGATGGATGGAAGGGTGGATGGGTAAAGGATGGATGTATGGATGGAAGGATGCAAGGGTGGATGGATGAAGGATGGATCTATGGATGGAAGGATGAAAGGGTGGATGGGTGAAGGATAGATGGATGAAGGATAGATGTATGGATGTAAGGATGAAAGGGTGGACGGATGAAGGATGGATGGATGAAAGGGTGGATGAATGGATGAAAAGGTGGATGGATGGAAGGATGAAAAGGTAGACGGATGAAGGATGGATGGATGGAAGAAAGGGTGGATGGATGTATGGATGGATAAAAGGTTGCATGGATGAATGATGCATGGATGGATGTGTGAAAAGGTGGGGGGTGAATGATGGGTGGATGGATGGAGGAAAGGGTGGGTGGATGGATGTATGGATGAAAGGGTGGATGGATGGAGGAAGGATGGATGGGAGGATGAAAGGGTGGATGGATGGAAGGATGAAAGGGTGGACGTATGAAGGATGGATGGATGGATGGATGGATGAAAGGGTGGATGGATGTATGGATGGATAAAAGGTTGCATGGATGAATGATGGATGGACGTGTGAAAAGGTGGGTGGATGAATGATGGGTGGATGGATGGAAGGGTGGATGGGTAAAGGATGGATGTATGGATGGAAGGATGAAAGGGTGGATGGTTGAAGGATGGATGTATGGATGGAAGGATGGATGTAAGGATGAAAGGATGGATGGATGTGTGAAAGTGTGGGTGGATGAATGATGGATGGATGTGATGAGGTCTAACAGGCGCATTTATAGTTGTCAAAAGTTGATGATGAGGAGTACCAGTTTCTAGAAACTTTTGTCGGAAGGGGGTCCTTACGCCTAAAAAGGTTTTACAAGGGGGTCTCGGCATCAAAAAGTTTGAAGACCTCTGCTGTAGAGTATTGTCAAATCTTTTTCAAAAGCGGCAGATGAAAGCATTTGAGGAATGTAAAAGAGAATTCAAGCTACAAGAGACATAATAGGTGTGGCATTGTACCCTTTCCCCATTAAATTAAGTCCCAGCACTGAGGGAGCCTACACCCCTAGAGAAAAGTGTGCGCATGCATCCAGGCACTACGAGTATATTGTGTGTATACAAACTACTGGGTGAGGCTGAGACTTGCCCACTGGGAAGGGGTCACTACAGGGGGAGATTCCCAACAAGGCCTGTGATAGACTGTAGCGGGACCTACCCAAACATCATAGAGCGTTCTCTAGTAGGGGAATGATCTAGAAAGTAATGTTTCAATGGTATATTTCCCCTGATAGTTTACGAATAATTTACCTCAGTATAGACAACATATGCTGAAGATGTGGGTTAGAGGCAGGGACAATGTTGCACATCTGGTGGGGCTGCTTCAAAATTAAGACTTTTTGCAAAGAAATCTTAACCCTTATTAAGGAGGTTGTGGGGTATCCGGTACTCGAAGGAACCAGGGATGGCGCTATAGGGCCTGTGTGAGTGGCTAGAGTATAGCATACACGTACATCACAAAATTATCGTTTGCCAAAATTATCTTTTGCCAACAGGGGCCGCCAAGGTTTAAGAACACTCAAATGGCTCTATTGCTGCTGAAAGCCCAAAATAATAATGCAATCAATGCAAAGAGATCGGACGTACATACACTCTGTGCTCCTTTTTCTTCCTTTGAGTCAAAGGTTTTGATGGGCTGGTAGGGAGGGGTGAAGAGTGGTGTGGGTTGCAAGGAAGTTACTTGACTGCATTTTTCTACCCTCTGTTGTGTTGATTTTCTCCTAAAAGGGAAGTGTTTGCCCCCCCCCCAGCCCCCTCCCCCACCCGGGCAGCTGGAATGGGGATTCACTCCCAGCCTGCCTTCCCTGGGTGGTCAGAAAGTGCAGAAAATACCAGGACAATGTGTTTATGCAATAATTGCTGGCCTGCCTGGCACCAGGCTGGCCCATGCCCCTGAGCTCTAATCTTTCTGCTCCCTGGGGTGCAGATTGGTGGATGTATCCCCGTCCTGCCCTGCTAGGAGGGCAGAAAGCTCACTTCATCACCATGTAATAGGGAGTGAAAAAAGGTATGGTTTTGAGCTAATAGATTCTCGCATTATGTTGCTCCTACTGTCCTGGGCTATAGGAAGCCTTTCTTCCCTTATGTAGCTGATTGGGTGGGTTTTTCCCCAATCTCCCAACCCCATGTAGCAGAAATTCCAGTAGGTAGCAGGAAAAGGATTTATAATAATAGGAAATAGATGATGGGTAGGCCCTTCCTGCCATCATGCTGTCACCCCAGCCTGTGGCTTAAAACTGTCTTTCTGGCCCATGACCTCTATTGCTCTCCAGTGGTGCATAGAGCCCGATTACTGTAGCCATCTCCCATGGAAAGTGAGAGGAAATGTAGATTTCTGTGAGTGTAGTTTTGACACAGGCTGACATAGAGGTGAGGTTACTAAATAGTCTACCTGCTCTGGTGTGGATCTCTATGCTAAAATGGGCCGGCAACCCACAACCTGCCTTTGTAGACACTAATCCCTGGTGTCTGGTGGACTTTTAACAGACTGTAGAAAGAAGATTGGAGGTAAAACCCCCTAAGCGAGCAGAAAGACTGGCTGTGCCTACGGATGGGGGTGCAGCTCTGTGTAAGGAAGACAAGCCTTGGTGGCCATTTCTTTTCTCACCGTTTCTCTGGTCATACGTGGCCTTTCTCCCCCCTGACATGGGTAGAAATGTGGTAAATGCCCCAATCTACCCTTCGGTGCGGCAGAAAGCCCAGTTAGACCACCATGAAGAAAATGTTGATAAATTATGGAGTAGGCAGCTGGCCCTTCCTGATTTTAGATACCGTAACCTCCCCCCCCCTACATTCTCTCCCCTGATTATCCAGGTAGTTTACACCCAATCCTGACCTGCTACGGTGGGCAAAAGTTAATCAGACCCTTAGGGCAAAAATGACAAAAGGAATGGGCTTGGTTGCTGCTTGATTTTGATCTCGGGACAGTGCAACAGACAATGTTTCTGCCCTAGTCGTGGCAGAATGGGGCTTTGCCCCCTCTATGCTAACTTGTATTCCAAACCAATGCCTAAAGAACTCACAGTTTCCTCTCACTTGCCATTGGGTATGGCTGAGAATTCAGCCGTTGGGTCAGCCAGCAGTCGGGTACCTGTACCAACCATGGGCAGTTCAGAAAAACAGAAACCTAGTGTACTCCAGGGTAGGGTGGCTTATGTGGATCCCTGCATGTTTGTTTTTACCCAGAATGCCCGGTGAAATTAAAACTACACCTAAAAGCACCAAGTGTCTTCTCTCTCTTTTAATGGGGGCTGGGTGAAATATTTAGGCCTGTGGGTGTCTGACACCCAGGCAACATGTATGTATGTATGTATGTTCTTATATAGCGCTCGACTTACCCTTGGGCATCTCGGCGCTTGCATTGGGAACCCGTCCTGGCTTTTTTCCCTGTGAGATAACCCGTACTGGGCATCCCCAAGGTGAAAGCCAGGCATTCCGCCGCGGGGGGCCGTAGTGGAGATTAAGCAAGCTATTGCCCAGAGTTGCAGAGTGTGAACCCACGATTCAAGTAGGCACCGAAGTGAGAATTATCGAGTCCATGGACACTTGGGCTCAGACCCTGCCGCGTCGGGAATTGAACCCTGGTCCCGGGTCTGACCTCTGCTTCAGGGTATGCCTCCTCTAACCAGTGAGCCACACTTCTCCGCTGCCAGCTCTTGGCATTTCTGAAAACTAGAAACCCAGGGGAATCCAAATTGTGTTTTTAAGCAAAGGTGCACCACAATAAAGAAATGTGCAAACTAAATCTCAAGTTTGTACACAAAGAATACCAAAAATCACATTCAAAACGATTTTTAAAAAAAAAGACTTTTCTTTATTCACTCCATATGTGAAAGGACACAGCCGACGCGTTTCGTCCCTAAGGGGACTTCTTCAGGGCAAAATTAGTCGTGGAGGCTCCTTGATTGAAACGGTATGTACTTTGAGGATGAACAGATGCAAGGACGATAACTGGATTATATGCAATCTCTGGGTATATGTGGTTGATCTTTTATAATGAACAGGGGGACCCAAATTTCTGTGGGAATTACATCAATGGGTAGATTTAAAAATTTGGATGCGCGTTTGTAGCACCCAAAGAAGCCAATTTGTGAAAGGATTACGGCGAGTCGTGAATTGTACTGAGCCTTATAACAGTGGCTCCGATCGGCAGTCCCTTTTTCAAGTCCGGTGGCAATTAAATTTCTTTGTCAAGTCCGGTGGTAATTCAATATCAGCGGCCGACTCGCGAACTACAAGATAATCCCGATTCGAGCAAGATCCCCCTCTCGTCTTGACCAGTCCATATAGAACCTGGTAGGACGCAATCCAAATTGTGGTTTGCGTGGATCTCTGCATGTTTCCTTACCGACAGTGCCCTGAAAATATCAAATTAAGAGTCAAAAACACAAAAACCCCCATATTTATGAAAAAAAAATCTAGGGTACTTCCAGCCAGTGGCAAAAAGTCACTAACATTCTGTGTTTCTACTTGTCTTATGAGAGAAAAGAACGGAGAAGGACCCACTTAATTAGTGGGCCTAACCCATGTGAGAAAAACAGAGCAAACTGTAACTTAGTGAAGACCATACTGACAATCAATTAAACTGATGCAAGTTTTGACCAGTTAAGTCAGTATGCACAGAAGACACATTTTGTAAAACTCTCTCAGAATCACCCGATATGAGTAACGCCCAACTCAGAGTGGTATGAGAACATATTTCTAAATTCAGATTCTTGGACACATTTAAAAACTGCATAGCTTTCATTAGAACCCAACCTATTAATTAGATTTTACATTACATATTGATGCGTGGTTAAAACGCAATGAAAAATCATTATAGGCTGCAGTTCAATGATTGCTCTGGGTAGTGCATGTTTTTTGAGGACTTTAAACACTAAATAGAGTTGGACGGACATTACGGTATAATATTTTTTACATCTGCTTTACAGCCAAAAACATTATAACCTTTTTCCTAATTTCACAATTTTTTTTTATTTCAATGATTAGTTTCTTTGAGAAATTCATGAGCGTTCTACACAAATGACCTACTTTTCAGAAATCTACAGCTTTTTGTTCAACTGTGAGTTTCACATCTTATTCCCTCTACAAACTACAAGCAAGTAGACATCGCAAAAAAATATTGGCCACCACTTAGGAAACTGCAAAAACTATGGTGAAAAAAAAGATTTATTTTAGAACATTGCCTGTTTCTGAACACTGGGAATAGGTGGGTCTTAGCACTGTAGACCTTTTGTTGATGCCATTAAAAAATATTCACACACAAATTCTTGCAAATCACTTTTCCAATTTTATGGAAAAAAGCAAGCATTTTGCAAAATGTTGGCAGTTTTCTCGGGTCTCACCTGGTGAAGTCCCTTTTAGAATCCCTGCCATGTATGAGGGGGGAGAGACGGGCACATTTATCCTGATTATCATTTGTGGTAAAAAATAACAATACAAAAAAAAGATGTGAAGGAATAAGTACACATTTATCCAGATACCCCAAAGAAAACTCAGACAATTTGTAGGCATTCGTATCTTCTCAGGCCTACATGAGTTAATAATATGATGCCAGTAAAAACTATCTAGTAGCCTTGGTTGAATTGACCTTTGAAAAAGTTTAGAACAACTTAATTTGGCTATGAGAGCAACAACAGTGCTTTTTTGTTGCAGAGATCTTGGAGACCCAAAGAGTAGTAAACCTATGGCACTATGTGTATGATGATGAGTTCTATAAACATGTTGCGGCACAGCTATAGCAGCACTTAGACAAGAAGTGAGGCTTAAGGATGTAGGATGTAAGGCAGATAGTTCTTCTTGTGGATACGTACCATCTCCTTTTGTTCGACATTTCAGAGTGTTGGTTAGGCTGTCTGGAATCGCCCACAGCTCTATAGATTTTGAGGTGGTTGCAAAGGCTCCTCCTTATTCTTGCCATCAATAGGTTTCATGATTTAGTACTCTTGATCAGTCTTTGTTTGAGGGTCCTTCTTTGGCAGTAAATATGAAGTTCGAGTTGTAGGTGCATTGACCCCATTTCATGCATGACACGGCTGGCAGAGGGTCTTGACTGCAACATATGTTGCCACAAGCAAAGAGTGGTGAGCTTGTAGGTTGTAGGTATTGTGATTGTTTACTTCTTGATGCAGACATTGTAAAGCGGCTATATTCTGACTTTGCTGGAGTCTTCGAAGAAGGAAAAAGGTGGCCACTGGGATCAAATACTTTCACATACTGTAGACAAGAGTGGGCCAAGGCTTTGGTGGTCTATGCCCTATGTGGGAACTCATGCTGTGAAAATGCAACAGCGTGTTTGAATGATCAAGAAGGAATATTTGGCCACTTTAAATGTGTGGACCAGGAAGAGGCTTTTGTTCATCAACACTGCCAAATTTTTCAATTCGGCCGAAAAGATAGGGCTCAGTTTGAAGGCCCAGGGTCAGAGTGAGGTAGCATGGTACTAGATAAAGGCTCTGCATGTGCAGATCCAATTTTATTTAGTTGAACTAGTTCAGTTCAGTTCATAGAGTCTTTATTTCGATTCTAAAACCATAAGACATTGCAATCGATTAAAAATGTACTAGTTAAAACAACTTTGTTAAGAATAATTGAGTCATGTCGTTAATGTAGCAGACACAATGGTACAGGTAAAATAAATATTAAAGCACAATACAGCGACTCTTGTCTATAAAACAATTATTATACGAAGAATTTAAAAAATAAAATAGGATAAGCCGTACGGCATCTACCCCGTTGTACAGAAATATGATGGAATCAAACTACCCCACATCCACATACAAGTTAGACAAATCAGATCAGTGTGCCCTAAGTTTATTAGCCCAAGTCATTCATACCCAACTCCGGAATTTAGAAATAGCAATAACAATAGATTCCTGGGTACATGACTGTAGACTCCTCAAGGCTTCAATGGCAACTCTAGTGCCAAGGTTAGTACAAATAGGGTTGAGCCATTTCCTCCTTTGTAAGCTATAGGCCGGGCAAACAAATACTATATGGGGGATGGATTTTGACTGTACCAGGCATGAGGGGCGCAATTCTATCGTGGGCTTATGCCATCTACTGGTGAAGGCTCTAATCGGCAAAGAGCCTACACTAAACTGATGGTAGAGCTTCCTGTCCATTAGTTTTGAAATGAAGTCCCAGTAGGGGTCAAACCCTGTCTCGTGCTTTAACAGTAGAAAATCCCTGGTCAAGGTAGGTCCTATAATAGAGGAGAAGCGCTTCATCTTCACCAGATCCATATAGACTGCCTTAAGCTCTTTTTTTGAGGGGAAGGAAGTTGATTCTGGATTCTCCCACAAGTTACCCATCCCCATCTCTATCAAGGTTTCTTTTATATATTGAAGCCATCTGATCTTACTTAGGGTCCCCACCACCCTGAAATCCAAAAGCGCTTTAGCAGACAGTAAAAGCTCAGGGGTGGCCCATAGCCTTCTCCAAAGGGCTATAGGCCTGAAACGAGCTAGGTCCTCAATATGATGACATCCCAGATCCAAAAATAAGGGCACCAATGGAGTGGATTGCGGCAAGCCTATTAACGCCATCATAAATTTATCTTGGGAGATAACCAGGGGTGTGGTGTTCTCGTTGCCCCATAATTCCGCGCTATATAAGATAGCGCTTACAACTTTGGTGTTGTATATTTTAAGTGCAGGGGCTACAGGTTTGGTGAGTGAGAGCCTATGTTCTTTTAGGAGGGCCCCAGCCAACTGCGCATGCTTCAAGGCAAGCATGTTGATGTGTGGCTTCTAATGCAGCTTCCTGTTTAAGGTTATTCCCAGGTTGGTAAACACGTTAGTCTTCTCTAATGCAATATCATTCATATAGACTTTGCCCTTAGTAACTTTATATTTATGGAGAACCATAAATGTTGTCTTATCCACATTGACCGCCAACTCATGTTCGCGGCAGAACTCCTCAAAACGGGACAGACCCACCTGTAGCCCGGATTCAGTCTTAGATAAAATTAAGGTGTCATCCGCGAACATGAGTAGGGGGAATTTCAGGCCCCCAAGAGTTGGTGCATCAGTGGGACATGTGGGACATGTGGGATAATATTGCACTACCCTGTTAATAAATAGGAATAACAAGGTAGGTGAGAGAACGCATCCTTGGCGCACGCCATTTGTCACCGGAAATGTATTTGTGACCTCTCCATGTGTACCCCATCTAACCTGAGCGTGATTGGAGTCATGCAATCTAACTAACATTGCTAGCAGCTCCAAAGACCTCCCCACCTCTAAAAAAACTCTCCACATTTTATTTTGGGGAACCAAATCGAAAGTGGACTTTAAATCAATAAAAGCCGCGTATAAGTGCCCCCACCTACAATATAAACCCTCCAGTAAATCATCACAAACCTGAGCACCTGGTCAATTGTACTGGTATGGGGGCGGAAACCTGCCTGCAGGGGTGATAATATCTTAAAATCCTCTATCCACAGTTGGATTCGATATTTTTTTTTTTTAAAAACCTTTATTATATTTATGCACAATACACAGTTGTCAGCCTACAACCCAGCGGGCCGGCCGCAATGACATTTAAACACTATGACGTCTCACACTCAGGCCCCCCGGTACGTCGTTTGGGGGTTAAGCAACCCGCAGTATAATCCTGTACATGACGCAGAATCAAAAGACAAGTATTGTAGGTTTAGTTTTGGAATTTTGATGAACTGAACTAACAACATGAAACACAGACACATGACCATAATCAATTACAGGGAATAAAAGGGAGAGGGCGAAAGAATCCGACTAGCATACTATGATGGAGCATATGTCTCGAGATGCAGGGCGGCGAGGAGATCGGTCAGTACATACTATTACAAACTTAAGCCTGAAACGCCAACTAAGGGGACAGCGAGATATCAATGGTGTAGTCTTGTGGGGGAGTGCAGACATTCCCACGGTAAGTGTTCCATTGAGACCAAATTCTACCCCATTTCTTAGGTCGGCCCCGGGCCACATAAACCGTCTTTTCTCTGAACATACACCAGTCCATGTTCTCCTTCCAAGCCGCTATCGTAGGTGGTCTGTGGGAACCCCAGAGTTGCGCAATATCCCTCTTGGCCACCATATTACCAAGAGTCGCCCAAAAAGTCTGGGCCGTGTTGTAGTCCGTAGGTTCCCAGACATTAAGAAGGCATCGTCTGGCCTCAGGCAATAGAGAGACCCCGGTGACTCTTTCCATAATCGCATGCACTCTAGACCAAAAGGCAGCCATCTCAGGACACTCCCAAATGATATGCAGGAAGGTACCACTCATACCACAGCCGCGCCTACATAGCCCATCAAGAGAGTAACCCATTTGCACCAGACGCGTACCAGTTACATATACACGATGGAGGACCTTCAACTGTACAAAACGGAGGCGGGTGGGTATGGCCACCTCCTTAGGGGAGGAGATGGCCGTTTGCCAATCCTCGTCATCTAGTTCCAGGCTGTCCGCGATCCACGAAGCCCTGAGGCGCTCAAGCAAATCAGCCCTGTTATTGATGAGCTTTTTGTAAATCAGTGATATGGTACTATCCGGCACATCGCCGTCAAGGATACGGTCCTCCAGCGGCGAGGATTGGGGAATCTCCGTCCCCGGGGGGAAAATGGAGGTCAAGGCATGTCGCACCTGAATGTACCTGAAGTGTTCCTTGTCATCAAGCTCATATTCAATTTTGAGCGCCTCAAAAGTCTTAATACTACCTCTGGACCAGAGATCCTCCACCTTGCTTATACCAATCATGTCCCATTTATCGAATCCTTTCGTTCTCCACAAATTGCCCAAACGGTCAGAATCATACAACGGTGTCACTCGGGTCAACCTATCACTCCACCCAATAGCAGCATTCCGTCTCGCCACACTCGCACAGCACTTTTTGTGGGTCCAGTCAGGGCGTCAAATGGTTTCTTAGAATACAATGCCCTGTTAAAATTCCCGCCCGGCAGAAGATGTTTATCCATTGCAAAGGCAGGAGTATGACCAGGAGCGTAAGTCACATGATTAACTGCGCATAGCTGCGAGGCCCAGTAGTAGCGTCTGATGTCAGGGAGGGCGATGCCCCCGTCATACCACGGCAAAGTGAGTTTGGGTAGGGAGATACGAGCACGCCCGTCCCAAATCAGTTGCCTCTGAAGGCCCTCAACCTCACGGAAATACCCCGGAGGTATAGGATCAAAGAAGTTCTGAAGTGCATATAGGAACCTGCGGAGCGACATCATCTTAAAGAGAGTCGCACGACCCAATGGGGAAAGGGGCAGTCGTCGCCATCGTGAGATGTCAAGTTTAAGCCGCTGGAGAGGGGCATGAAGGTTACGCTCGTAACGGACGGCGGAGTTCAGCGAGACATGAATCCCCAGGTAACTAAAACCAGTCTCGGCCACCTGAATCGGAAATTTACGGGGCAGCGGGGGTAGATCCCCAGCCAGAACATAGACGCAGGACTTGGTCCAGTTGATAACAAGACCGGAGTTCTTCCCGAAGGAGGTAAGAACATCGAAAAGCACATTGAGAGACTTCCGGGGGGAGGTGAGATAAAGAAGAATGTCATCTGCATATAGCGAGATACGATCTTCAAAGTCAGGGGTCCACTGGATACCCCTGATCGAGGGTTCCCAGCGAAGCCACTCAGCCAACGGTTCCAGAGCGAGGGCAAAAAGCAACGGAGACAGCGGACAACCCTGACGGGTGCCACGTCCAAGTGCGAAAGTACCGGAAACCCTGCCATTCACCACCACCTGGGCTAGCGGTCGTTCATAAAGGAGCTGCACCCAGGCGATAAATTTCGAGCCGAAACCAAATTTAGCGAGAGCTGTCCAGAGATACGGCCATTCTATCATATCAAAAGCCATAGTGGCATCGAGGGAAGCCAAAATGGCCGACTCAGTCAGAGTTCCAGCTCTCGCGAGAACTCCGTGGAGTCTCCTGAGGTTAAGGGCGGTATTTTGGTGCGGGTGAAACCGGATTGATCCGGATGGATCAAGTCGCCGACCACCTTAATCAGTTGGTTAGCCAGTAATTTAGCAAGTATCTTGGGCTCAGCATTAAGCAGTGAAATATGCCTGTATGAAGCACAACAATCGCGCGGCTTACCTTCCTTGTGAATGACAACGATGGTGGCCAGGCGCTGATCAATAGGAAGGAGACCGGTATCGAAAGCCTCGGGAAACATATTTCTCAGATAGGGCGCCATTTTGTCGGGCCGTAATTTGTAAAGCTCAATAGGCAAGCCATTGGGCCCCATGGCCTTACCAGATCGAAGGGCACGAATGGCACCAGCGACCTCGTCCACTGTTATAGGCGCATCCATCATGGCCCTATCCTCATCAGAGAGGTAGGATAACGCGATATCGCGCAACAGCAAACGGGAGTCACATTCATCTCTATCGTTCACCGAGGCATAGACCGTCTGGAAATGGTCCACAAAGCAATCAACAATCCCAATCGGGTCGGACACACGATCCCCATTCGAAGTTGGATTCGATTTAAAACAAACCTGGCAACTATTTTCTGGATAGAATCTATGATCCTAATAGGCCTATAGTTGCCTGGAAGTGCTTGATCCCCCTTTTTATAAACCGGTATAATGACTGCACCGGACCAAGTGTCTGGGATACACGCACCACTGGCAATAGAATTGGCCAGATAGGTGATATAAACCACCCAGTTAGCCTTATCGTGGGCAGATAAATCCGCTGGCACACAATCAGGGCCCGGGGGCCCTACCTCTCGGAATAAGGGAAAGGACTGTCTCAACCTCAGAGTTGGTAAATAATAAAACACGAATCGGGGTGGGTATTTTAAGTTCATCCAGAATGTTATCATTGGTAGGGAACTGGGTAAAATACAGGGCCCACTGTTCCCGTGGGACATAGTTAATTGGTTTAAAAGGTGTCCCGTCCCTCCCCCATTTCACTAGCTGCCAGAAATTTGTCATACTCCTCTATTTACTAGTTAGGAGAAGGTTGTGCCATCCGGTGTCATCCCACTCCTTTTTGGCTTTATGTTGGATTGCTTTATAAAATAAAGACAGAGCACAGCACAAACAAGTATACAACTGCCTATCCCCAGTCAGAAAAGGTTATTTAATACATAGAACATAGGAACACTGTATCCAGAAAATGATCTTGACCGCTGTGGTCGGATTTTTTACAGCAATGGCACAACCGACACGTGTTTCGTCGCCATTTGCGACTTTTTCAAGGCTCCTCTGGAGCGTCCTGCGCCGTGGGGGTCGAGGCAGCGCTTTATAGCTCGATGACCACGCCTCCCCCCAGCGGCAGCTGTTGTGGATTAGGGCGCAGTGATGTACTCAGGGACTGCGAGTTTCACCAGGGTATGACGGCGGCAACCGGGGCTCGGAAATGACCTGCCGGCGGTAGAAACAGGGCGTGCACAGGAGCCCAAAGTCCAGCAACCAGGGTAGGGGCTGACCAAGTCACAGGGTTCTTTTAAAAAATGCGATAATTCTCTGGAGCATTGTTAAACTAGATTTGAGGTAGTTTCTCTAGAATTAGTATTTCACTGCTTGAAGGAAAGGGTCCTTGGCACAGGAGTGCTGCTCTGGGGTATTTTCCAGGTTTAAGAGGATCTGTAAGTTGGCGTAGTTGAAGCAGTTGAGGTAGAAAGATGTGATTAGGCCTTGGAGCGGGTAAAGGAATTTGTTGACTAGAATAGGCACACAGGAGAAAGCAGATAAAATGCCTATATCAGCAACAAAAATAGCTGATGTGAAAGCAGGAAATGTTTATGTGAGATCTTTCTGCAAGACAGAAGACATCCAATACAGGGCAATGCTTTCAGCTCTTAGGTCACTCAGTCTCTCTAGTAAGGTGTTGTGGTAAATGGTGTGATGAAAGGCGATCTAGTAGAATAGCAGCAACATGGTTAAATCAGCAATGAACCTCAAGCCATTGCAGGTGGCGATCGATGTGAATTTTCTACATGTGCCTGGTGGAAGCCTTGTGGTGGTCTCAGATTAGATTATTTTTCCCAAAGAAGTCTTAAAACTGGGTAAAGGATAATATTTAGCTAAGTTTGCCCTGCAAGGATCCTATGGAGATAGCTATGGAGGTGGATGGGTATTTTGGGTTTCTAAAAAATGGTTATTAACATTTGAGTGGAGGATGCTGACATAAAAGTTTAGAGTGGGACTTTAACTCTGTGAAGCGGTGCATAAAATACATTATTATTATTATTATAATTCAAAATGGATTTCATTGGGGCCAATATTAAATTAGTTCCATTTGACATTCCTGGCTATTCTGCTTTTAAAATGCAGTTATTTCTGAATAGAATCTTTTAATTGTCGAATGTTTTCTTTGACATGCTGTTTTCCACCACAACATAGTTTTAATTAGCATTTTCCTTGCCTCAAGTAGATCTATATTTTCTATTTAACCAGTAATGTTGTTAGTGCTCCTAACTGTGTCATGTAGTTTCAACTTGAAATTGCAGACACAGAGGCATACCCCTGTCAAGTTTTTGCGGTGTATACAGCAGAGGTGAAGCTTCAAATGTGTAGGTATGAGCAAATACATTAGAAACAACCACACAGTCAAACTAAATTGGCTGTTTTTAGAAAGAGAGTGACGCGATTTATTTTCCTGTGGCAGCTGGAGGCAGAAGGTAATGTATCATACCACTAGGCGAGCAGCAGACTTGTTAACAATTCTGCTAGAGTATATTGGTGGATTCATTTTACAAGTTGAACAAATGAGATGCATCTCATAAGAGGTTTCTCTTTCCTCAGTATGGCAGCACCCATTCGTGAACGTCTTCAAACATGTCAAGATTGACGAGTGGAAGAGGTCCTCGAAGGAAGGGGACGTGAGCACAATTATGGTAAGGTGTTATTCTCTGAGCCTTGATGTTTGGCAGATGAATTTTGCTTTCTTTCGTCAGATAGTAAGCAGATTATGCTAATTGTAGTTATAGCCAATATTCCCTCTAAATGATTTCCTCTGTGTGGCAATGAAGGGTCATTGTAGAACTGCAGCCAAGGCTGTGTGCACGAATTAACCATGCAAGTGTACACCTTTCTCCGATGCATGAAACGCTAAATGAGAAATTGGTCTCTTGATTGTACAATTGTAGTGAGCCAGGCACCATGGCTCAAGGTTTTGGGCTGGGGGCTAAGCCATTGAAGATTTATATTTAAAGAGCCAAAAAGACAGTTAATCAAGTACTCTGTTGATTCCAACATAGTTCAAGAAGAACAATTTGAAAAGATATAAACATACAGTTTCTGATTCTTGTCAACTAGCACCCAATTTAGATCAATTCTGTGTGGCCATGCTGTACATTCTTGATGCAGTAATAATAACTTGCCTTTGATAAATAACTTGATACCATAGTTTTACATTTTCGTTGATCTTTTAATAATAGCTTTTGAAATTACCCAATTCAGTGGTGGTAGTTCTTTCAATTTTCAACGGATAAAGGGTTAAGTGAGTGTTAGCCAGATTTTATCTTGGGTCTTGCATATTTTTCTTTTTTTATACAAGCAAGCTTATAGATTTTACTTCAGTGTAAGCTACTCGTCAACAAAACCGAAACGAGACCGTGGTCCATCAAGTCACTACATCAGCAGAGGAACACATATAACTATCAGTCAGTTCCCGCATCTAGTTCCTGTATATTAAATCAGATTTCAGTAGAGTATGTTTAGCTTACTGAAGTACCTCATTAGCTTTAAAACAGATGTTTTAAGGTTGTGTGCTTTCGCTCAGGGAATGGTTATTTAAATATAAATATAAAGAGAAAGAAAGAACACACACAAACAATTCAATTTTAACTGAACTTGATTGTTGGATCTTTTTTTTTTGTTGAAAATCTTTTTATTTAAATAACCAGTTCCATAACAGTGCACATCAGTTAGCAACGGAAGTTCATTGACCAAAGAAGCTCGGCAACTCACCCATGTTCCGCTTACAATGTCACTCATTGAATGCTTATACCTCACATATGTTATGTTTATGTTTATGTTATGTATATGTTTATACAGATTTTTGTCATTCTATTACTATAAAGCGCTCTGCTACCTCCGGGTCTTGACAGCGCTATAGAAAACTTCCTAAATAAAATAAAATAAAAATAAACAATTACAAATAAAATCAGCCGCAGATTCATTAATAAAGCCTTTAAACCACCCACCACTACAGACCCCGCCCATAAACACTGAGACATCCCCAGTGGACCCCCAACTCTGGACCCATCAAAGCAGACCTATTATATTCACCAACCCCACCCCATTCCCCTTCCCTCCCCGCTAGGACCGCAGTGCGGCCCTCCCTAGTGCATCCACATCCTAAGGAATCCAATGCAGAACGAGTGCCACAAGACATCAGTAGTAAGTGCACCGCTATGGAGTACAAAGTTCCACACCGACCCTCCCTCAGGTCGGCTCCTCATCCGCCTGTGAGTCCATCCACTCTCCTCGGTACCTTCTCCAAGCCGCCCATATTTTCTCCCATTTCTCCGGACAACCTCAACTCTTATAGATCACTTTTTCAGCCTGTTGGCACCAGTCCAGATCTCGCTCCCACTCCTCCACTGTAGGCACAAGATCACTTCCCCATAACCTTGCGATAGTTCTCTTGGCTCCCATACTCGCCAGAGCTAACCACACTGTGTCCCATTTCGGCCAGGTGATGTCACTAGTGACTCCTAAGACATGCCATCTGGCCTCCAGCGGCACGTCCGCTCCCACCACCTCTGACATAATGCCTGCTAGTCTGGACCAGTAGGCCCTGATTCTGGCGCAATCCCACAATATGTGGAAGAAGGTCCCTTCTTCACCACACCCCCGCAAGCAAAAGCGTGAGTTCACATAGCCTATTATGTATTGCGTCGTTCGTGGGGTGTATATGACCTATGCAGGATGCGCAGTTGGACGAGTCGGAACCTGGCACGTATCGCCTCTTCTCAGGGACATTGCAGGGCCTCTCCCCAATCATCATCCTCCAGCATCCCCAAATCCGACTCCCACTTTTCCCGCAGGGGGTCCAGTGTGTCCGCGATGTTATTGATAAGCTTCCTGTACTTTAGGGAGATAGCTTTACATTCATAGGGTCTAGTAGAAGTCTATCCTCCAACTGAGCATAATTAGGTAGCTCCACCCCTGGAGTCAGGTGTCGGTGCAGGGCATGTTTAAGCTGTTGGTAGTGTAGGAACTCCCCATTCCCCATCTGGAACTCATCCTGCAAGTCTGCAAAACCCACCATCTCTCCCTGTTTCCAAACATCACCCAGCACATCAATACCAATCAGGCTCCACTGAAGCAGACCTTGCAATTTCGCCACTGCAGGCAGGAATGTCCCGGCCCACAGAGGAGTCTGCTCCGTAAGCTTTACCTCCCATCCTAGCAATTTTGTTGCCCGTTTCCACACTCCAACCACCGCTGCTGTTTGGGGACGTAGAAGTCGACCGCGCCTACCCGTAGTATAGAGGGCCTCTAAATAGGTACCGCTGCCAAAGGCTAACCTATCTCCCCTGTAGATTGTTTGATCTTTTAACACAATTTGACAAACTATTAATAAATGTAAATAAGCATTAGCATAGCCAATAGGTCTCTCCTTTGGGACCTTATAAGTATTTAGTTATGCAGCACAATATCCTTGGTGCAACAACATCAACTGTTGCATTGCTAAACACTTATAATGTCCAAAAAATGAGATCTATTGGCTATGCCTATGCTTGTTATAAGTTGTAAAAGCCTTTCCTGACTAAGGAAAGTTTTGTGCAATACTTTACAAATCACCACTAGAAGGTGGTGTGACCCCTAAGTTAGTGTGGCAACTGATTTTCAAAACAACATCTCTGAGACAGCTCTGCCTTTGAGAGTCCTGTTGCCAGCCTCAGACGCAGCAGACCGTGGTCAATGAAGCCACTACTTCCACCCCTCACTTCCCCAACTTCCTTGTCTCCCATGTGGGATTATTAATATTTTTTTAACAGAGGCAACACCTGTTGTTTTCATTGGAACAGGCTACTGTAAAATAAAAAACCTAGTTTACTGTTTGGAATGCACATGGATTGTTGCCTCTTGTAGACCATCATCGCGACATTCAGACCCAAACACATTGAATCGTAAATTGACACATGACAAATTAATATTCAATAGACATGCCTTTTTGTGACTCTCTGCAAATGGATTATTTGTGATGAGATCTACTAGTGCGTAGGTCCCATCGCCAATATCATTCCCATTCGCAAACTGGTCAGCATGCAACGTTCATATCTCTGGTTTGTGAATGGGAATTATACAAGTCCCTAAGAGTATTAAAATTCATTGAAAAATGTCTGACCTGTAACTAAGTAGTTCTAAACTAGCTGTGGTAAAAATACCGAAACTGATCAAGTCCACCCTCACAACAATGTTGAACTGAGTTACAATGAGAAACCCAAGTCCCATAACCATTTTATAGCAATATCTATTTGGGCTGGCTCCATAAGGGATGCACAAATAGATACAGACATTACACCGACTTACCTACAAGAAAATAAATCCAGTGATAAATCCTGCGGAGCTTCATGCTCAGCTGAGGGGAATTATTTTACATATAAAGGGCACTGATAGTGAGCCCCACCTTTTCACCAAAATGTGATTAGGTGGTTGAGTCGCATGCCCATAAGGTGTTGACTCAAACTAAGCTGCCATAAAACAGCTGCCTCAACTCAAACTGCCCAGCTTAGGAGTAGACCACAAACAACGTCCCTCAATATAGTTCCTAATCCAAACAGCAATAAGAGTTCTTTACAAATTAATTGTTAAAGCCACAAGAGCTGATGGCATGTTAGGGCGAAATGGCATGCAATAGTTCCAAAATAGAGAGGGATAGCAATTAAAAAGCATTCCATCAGCCAGTTTTAAAAAACATGATTCACGGACACTGAGGAAACATCAGAGAACTCATATGCTAAACGTTATCTCCTCAGACACTAGATCAGCGGTTCACTTACTAAAAATAAGTCTGAAGTTCACAGAAGCAGGACATGCGACACTAGGCCTTTGAGAGATGGCAGGGTAAAACGAATAGAAACTCCTGCAAGCATGCAAAAAATTGTGAGAAAATTACATTTTTCTACAGTCCTTTCAGCCTTATCGTTGTGCACATTCCTAGCAGTTGGATTTAATGAGGACCCACTGTGAAGGTAAACTCAGAAGTGCCTGCGCTCACATTGGCATTAATGAAGGAGAAGATGATTGAATTGTAGATCACGACTGGCTCAGAGGTAAAGCTAAACGTTAATGGATGCTAATGACACACATTTACATTCCCAGGCCTTTTAATCAAAAACAAAAACATTGGAAGCTCTCAACAAATTATTATTTTCTCATTTCTGCTTCCACATAATGACACAGAAAGCTATTCGAATGGATGGGGGCTGTGCTACCCATTAGACTAATAGCGAGAAAAGTGAGAACATGAAGAGATTACGACAACATTGCAATTTCATAACTGAGGAAAAGGCAATTTCTACGACTGCATAACAGTGTAAAAACGAACACGCGCGCCTTGCGCTCAAAGTAAAAATACAAAATAAAAGCAAGTTTGACGAAAGGCAGCACGGGGAGGGGAGAGAGAAGGGGGCCTGCGCCTGTTTCCCTTGCTGGAGCGAGCAGGAACTATCTGTTAATTACAAACAGATGGTTTAAAAGCTCGCTCCCGCAAGGGAATCGCCAAACGTGCATGCGTTGCCATTCAAAGCAATGAAATGCGTGCAGTCTTTTTCCTATGCAGCGCATGCGCGCCGCGTAGGCAAGACCTAAAAACCGGGTCGATTTGAAGGGCTTCCTTTATAACTCACCATAAAATATATATATTAAATCTGCCTCAATTTTTCAGTAAATTACTTGGGCCCTCTTTCATGGAACTAACATCTGAAATCAGTTTAGGCAATGAGGTTTCAAATGGTGCATCACATCACACTAGGCCAGTTTTCACTATCCTACAAAGAGTGCAAATCAGAGTGAACAGATGATGCAGGACCTTATCCTGTGACCAGAACACACTTTCTTTCCCTACTCACAGTAGCTGAAGGAGAAAAGCCCAAAAAGCCCCAAAATTTGGTTTACTTTGTAAGGATGTAATTCCTTTGCCTTCGAGGCAGGATGAAGAACAGTGCATTTGGAGTAGAATCTGTGCTCCTTATTCAGATGGATGATCGGCTAGGTGATGACAGGCCACATGTTTTAATGGTTTTAATGTGATTTCAAACCAATACAGACCTAGTGTGAAGGGGATGAGTTGAGCCCCTAGGCCTTTTTCTGATATGGAGCCTCAATTCCCAGAAAAGGGGTGTGGTCTAATTATGATTTGTTCTACAGTATCAATGCAGTGATATAGGAAACTCAATTGCTGTGAATAAATTGCATAGAGGTACTGGCAAAGGGAAGGGCTTTAAGATTCAATATGATATGTTTTTCTCAGAGACAAACAGGAAACAAAACCACCTGAGCTTTAAATGGGATGAAAAAAGTGGGGTTAGAGAGTTCTCTAAAAGAGACAATGCTGAAGAAGTATGACTAGGAATCCTTTCCAAGAAGGGTGACCTCTAAAATATAGTGCTTAACACAGTGTGCAACCTCACCAGAATTTGGTTGCTGCTCCGTGCTTTTTCTTTTATTGCATCTAGACATATCAAAGAACAACTACCCCTATACCCCTAAAGGAAGCCAGAACTATATTCTCCTCCATGCTGCTTAGCAGAAGCTAATAAATGAGCAACAACAATGATTTTGTTGTAAATAATTAGAATAGAAAATATTTCAATTCTGAAAATATTAGACTGAATTAAACATTACTAAGGTCAATGGAAGGTGTAGCGGTCTTCAAAGTGTTTGGTTCACTCATGTTCTCCCCTTTCACACCACTTTTCACCACTGTCCCTGACTGTTAGTCACAAATATCTTTATTCTCCGCACATATTTCTAAAATCCTTGATTGCATATGTCACTAATTTCACCTCATTATTGTTTTGTCACTCTGTCCTTCAAGTAGTTCCTTACATCACCACCCTTTCTCAATGCCCTCTCTATTTCACATAAACCCTCTCCTACTGAGCATTTTCTTTTTCCATGAACACTCTCAGTATTTTAAAAGCTGTGTACCTCCTTTACACACGTTAACATAAAATGTAAATTCCAGTTGGCACTCCTGTGACCATTGCCTTGTATGCTCTGCAGAGAGGCTAAAAATCGGATGATCATGTAGTCGGAACACCATGAACCACTTACAGGCATTGCGAGAAACTCACTGCATTCAGCTTCGGCTCCATCTGTCTCAATCCTGTCCTGCCATCCGCAGGTTGAACACACCTAGACCTTTATAAGGGAATCAGTGCATAGTGTGCACTATAAAAGAGGTGTATATTGTGTTAACAAAACTAAAGAAACACATCTGGAAAAGCGAGTACTCGTTATGAGCGGCCAGTTAGTTTCAGTATGTGCAGTAACTGCTGTTACCAGGTCACTCATAATGAAGGCATTGGAAAATGCAATATGATGTAATACATGTGAATTGTAAACAGCCAAGCATCGTTCACATGGCAGCACCAGATCATATTAAACCCCTGAGTACCACCCATTTCTAACAGCACCATCTTTATAAGGTTTTTGGGGGAGAAATCACAAACACTGTGGCGGTTGTCTCTGTCAGTTTAGATTAGCATCATGCAAGTTGGACTCCTCTTTCCATGCAACGGATTGTATCAGAAGAACAACAAGTTACACTTATGAACAGTCCACTATTTTCACAGTGATAGACTGTGCATGCTTTCGGTCCACTTTGTACAAAGTGGTTTGCATCAATTAATCAACATGCCCAGAACAAATTAAGTTCTCTCTCCAATGTGTCATTTTTCAGCAAAGCTTCTCTACACATTTGCCCTTTAAATCATAACCAGTGTTTCCATAAGATGTGAGCTTGCGCCCGGTCCAGTCTCCCTCGCAATCCGCGTCTCTTCGTATAGAGAGTTAAATCTGAAGACGTCCTTCTGCTTTCCAATTTGAAGATGCAGGTTCATTTTTCATTGTTTTTGCATCCGACTGGGAAGTGTATTTTGAGCAAACTCAACAACACAATGAGGGAGGTACCCAAAGACCAGTGAGGGACCGGGTAAACAAATATGCAAAGAACACAAAAAGTCCCTAGTTGGTGGGGTTAAATACCCTACAGCGCAGACTAACCCAACCAAAAGGCTCAAAGGGTAGCTACGATGTCAAGGACAAGATCATAACACACACATAAATCGCAAATACAGGCTAACAGTCAGTATAGGAACCCTGTCTACAAATCACCACATAAATTTAGAGAACTATAATTTTTACCAGTGTAAAAAACTATTTATTAAAACCAATACATTTTCAAGTTTACATTCATAAAACAATTATACATTCAAACATATGTTAAAAAACCAAAGAGTCGACGCGGCGTTTCGGTGTCTTGTGTCGATGATAACACCTTCTTCAGGACGGGGGTTTTTTTGTTTTAAAAAAATCTCTAAAAAGGTAAGATTAAAAAACATACAGGGGCCTATTATATACTGACGTTAGCATTCTTTTGACATTATTATAGACTGTACACTAAGATTAAAAAACATTCATAATCTCTACATTACCCTTTGTATGTACAGGGAAACAATCACTATTCTCTTGTACTTTTATCCATATGGATACCAAATAATAACTGAATAGCAAAGAAGACTGGGAGAGGGTCTTATAGACACCCCCATAACAAAAGTTCATTATAGTCTAGAATATGGTAGCTGGTAGGGATAAATCAGAACATGAGGTCTGGCCTATACGGCTCCTGTGATGAACCCTACACAATATGTAACTTAAACATAAGCATCAATTGCTTTTATTTTTATTAGTTTTTTTCAACATGTAACAACAGATTTGTTCCAGTTGTAACTCTTAGATAATGTGCTAATATAATATAAGCATCAATTGTTCTTTTGATTTTGTTTTTATATTATTCTTCATAGACTCATAATAACTAGGGTATCTTCATCTTCTCTCCCTCATACTCCTCTAAAGAAATCCTCTGAGTCAAGGGTAGTGTCTTCAGCTCCGTCGTCGAAATCTGTGGCGTCTCCGGCTCTTGTTCCTGTGAAGATGTCGACGACCCCGTCGACGACGACTTCGTTAACGATTACAATCTCGACGACGACAGCGATGTCGACGGCAGTGACAAAGACAACGCCGTCGAAGAAAGATTCGTCGACGACTCCATCGACGGGAGGAGTGTGAACCTCGTCGACGACACCATTGACGAGGAGTTCGTTGATGAAGGCTTTGCCGACGACACCATCAACGACGACCTTGTCGACGACAATTCGAATTTCATCATCTACGGTAGCATCGACGACGGGAGCTCTGTCGACTTTTAAATCACCAAAATCGAAATCTTTAATATCTATAAAGCCTTTTCAATCGTGGACGGGCTCGTCGACGGTCAAGAAAACTACAGAATTCACTACGTGGACAAAAATTTCTCTCCTTCCTCCATCAAATCTGCTAGATTTACAAGAATCGGAGGATGAATATTCAATGGGTGTAGCTTACAGTCCCTCTCAGCTACAGATTAAGAGTCAGGACACTGATGAAGAGGAGTACCAAGAGGTTAAAGAGGTTTACTCTTTCCAAGATCAGCCAGTGTCCAAATCCAAATGATATGAGTCATTCCAACAGTCATATGAGTATGAGGAGGAAGAGGAAACGCATCCTGAGGTGAGGGACGAGTCCATCTCGATGCCTGTTTCTCTAGTGAGTGACTTACGTCACATGATTAATGACTATTATCGTTGTTTCCTGAGGCTAACGCTCGTGCCTCAAATACTTCAGGCGCTCCTACCCAAGCTCCGGTAGTTCAACCTACACCTACAGTGCAAAATATGCGATCTCCCCCAATTATCACAATAAGGGATGATTTCGCAGAAAGTGATGGAGAAGACCAGCCAGAAGAAGGGGAACTTCTTCAAGATACTCCTGTAGGTATTGAGTGGGATCAATATATTTTGCCTACAACACCATCTCCATCACCGTCGCCAGCAAACTCTCCACCACAGGACATTGGAGGATTCCATGACAAAATGGAAAAAGCCTCAAAGAGATTTGAGCTTCTGCTTCCAGTGCAGGAAGCAGAATGTTTCCTATACGACTTCAACGAGGAGTGAAGGAAGTCTATGAGATCAATTCCCATCATTGAGCATATCTGGGACGAGGGCTTGAAGATCATGAAAACTCCAGCCTCAGTGGCGGCTTCGGTGCCCAGAATAGAGAAGAAATATTGTGCACCAGAGTCTTGATTGGACATCCGCGTCCAAAAACAGTAGTGATGCAAGCGGCTCAGAGACAATCCGAAAATCTTGTCTCGACTTCTGTAGCCCCCCCCCGACAAAGAAGGAAGACGGATGGATGGCGTGGGGAAGCGTTTTGTGGTGATGGCAGCGGCTTCCATTAGAGCTGTAAACGCTCTAGCTCTGATCAGTCGTTACAACGGACAAATGTGATCAGATATAGCGCTGTTGTTGGCTCACCTCCCAGATGACAAAAAGGAGGAAGTGGCTGCCATTTTACAAGACGGAGCTAGGGCGGCCTCCGAATCCATCGATATCGCTATGGATATTTCATCAGTAGCGTTTAGACAAATGGCGGGAGCGGTGGCTCTCCAAAGACTTGGATGGCTTAAGGCCACTTCATTCAGGCCAGAGGTACAAGCAAAAATTGTGGACATGCCTTTTGACTGAGAGAATATCTTCGGAAGCATATAGACGATGCTCTCCAAGGAATCAAAGCTGACACGGACACAGCGCGAGCGTTGGGTCCTCTTCAACAAGGCAGATTCCAGTCCTTTCGGAAGAGAGGTTCTAGAGGCCAATACAATCAAAGGTCTTCGTACCAGTCCAATAGGTACCAACCTTACAGTCAACAGGGGTATCGCCAGTATTGGAGCAACCAACAGTTTCGTTCCTCAAACTCCTATTATCACCAGCAATCCAGAGGAAAGAATGCTGCGAGAGGAAAAGCTCAACAATCCAATAGACAACAGTGGCTTTCTCGAGGCACCCGCCACCTGGTCAGACATCAACAAAGACCATTACCTTTCTCAGCAATGGCTGTTGATAACAACAGACAGATGGGTACTGGATGTGATTCATCAAGACCATACCCTAGAATTTATACAGAAGTCCACGAACCAACCACCTGTTCAGACAGCAGCAACATCTGTCAGCTCTCATAGCAGAAGTATTATTTCTTATAGTAAAAGGGGCAATAGAGGAAGTTCAGTTTCCTCAGCGAGGGAAAGGATTTTACTTGCATTTCTTTCTGATAAAGAAAAAGCAGACATCAAAATGGCGGCAGGTAATGGATCTGAGAGGTCTGAACCAATTCATCAAGAAGATTCCCTTTCGTATGCTATCCCTTCAGGAAATACTCCTGCTGTTACACAAAGGAGACTTCATGGCATCCATGGACCTCTTAGATGCCTATTTCCACATTCTGATTCACATAAATCACAGAAAATATCTGCGTTTTGTAGTGGCGGGGCGCCACTACCAATTCAAAGTATTGTCCTTTGGTCTAAAATCGGCACCAAGGGTCGTCACAAAGTGCATGACGCCGGTAGCAGCACACCTGAGACTACAGGGTCACCAGATTTTCCCGTATCTGGACGAATGGCTCATAAAAGGTTCATCTTACTAGGAAGTTTTGAACTACCTACAATGCTGCATGGATCTCTTTCATTGTCTGGGTCTTCGAATCAACTTAGAAAAGACGTCCCTTATTCCGTCACAATCCCTTCAATTCCTAGGAGCCAAGCTTCGCACAAAGGAAGAAAAAGCTTATCCGTCAAATGAGCGAACTCAGAAAATCTTAAATCTGATGTCAAATCTGCAATAAAAAACGTGCACTTCAGTGAGAATCTACAGGTCCTTATTGGGAAAGATGTCTTCCTGTATCCCTTTGCTTCCCAATTGCCGATTGCACATGAGGCCTCAGCAAGAGCTTCTAGACAAACAATGGATTCAATCCCAAGTGTCCTTCGAAGATCGGATCACCATCACTCCTCAGATTCAAGACACCCTGTCATGGTGGAGGATCAGAAAACATTTAACAAAAGGCCTGCTATTGGAGCCTCAACGTCCCAGTTATCTTATGATGGCAGATGCATCACTTCAAGGTTGGGGAGTGCATCTCCAAGACCTCGAAATACAAAGGCATTGGTCCGACCACGAAGCTCAACTTCATATCAACCTGTTGGAGCTAAAAGCAGTGTTCTTGAGTTTGCAGACATTCCTCCCCAGAATACACAATTCTACGGTAATGGCCTGGACTGATAGTACAACGACATTGTTCTACCTATTAAAACAAGGAGGTACAAAGTCAAAGCTCCTGTCGAAACAAGCACAGGAGATTTTGAAATAGCTTCTGCTTCACAACATCTCTCTTCAAGTTCAGCACGTTCCAGGGATACACAACACAAGGGTGGATATCCTGAGCAGACCAGCCAGTGTTTCTCACGAGTGGGAGCTAGCTCAAAGTCAACTCCTAAGAGTGTTTCGTGGGTGGGGCACCCCATCGTTGGATCTGTTCGCAAACCAACACAACTCGAAATGCAAGCACTTTGCAAGCAGGTTCCCTCAGGCGGGATCGTGTAGCAATGCACTGCATCTACGTTGGACAGGAATGTTCGCGTACTCATTTCCTCCATTCCCTCTGATATCGAGAGTGCTACGGAAATTGAGATCAGAACCATGCCACTTTATTCTGATAGCCCCAGCATGGCTGAGACAAGCTTGGTTCTCGGAGCTTCTCCAGTTGTCAATGGCCCCCAGAATACAATTTCCACTATCTCAGGACCTGATCTCTATGAACAACGGACAAATTCTTCATCCAAATTTGACATCGCTGAACTTGTCAGCCTGGAACCTCACGAACATGAATTCCAATCCCTAAATATTTCTCAAGAATGCCGGGATATTCTTACACAATCTCTGGCAATTTCAACAAATAAAACATATACAGCAAAATGGAAGAGATTTTGTCAGTGGTGTGCATCTCAAGCTCTTTATCCCTTTACTGCCTCTCCAGAGCAAATCCTCCTGTACCTTTTGCATCTGGCCAAAGCAGGTCTCTCATGCGTCACTAAAGGTGCACCTAGCAGCAATTTCGAGATATAGGAGGGTTCCTAACCAACCATCGCTATGGTCGCAAATAGTGATAAAATTATTTCTTAAAGGGCTTTTCAGAATGTTTCCCCCTGTTCAACACCCGGTAGTCCCTTGGCAGCTTAATACGGTTCTAACACAGCTCATGAAACCACTGTTTGAACCAGTGCATAAAGCGGAATTACAGTTTATTTCATGGAAAACGGATTTGCTGTTAGCCCTCACTTCATCTAGGAGGGTCAGCGAGATTCAAGCTTTCTCAATTGCAGAACCATTTCTTCGATTTCGACAAGATAAAGTTATATTGAGGACAAATCCAAAATAATTCCTAAGGTCCCTTTCATTTTTCATCTCGATGAACCTGTAGTGTTGCCTACATTCTTTGGAAATCCTTTTTCGGAAGCGGAGAGAGCCCTGCCCTCTCTAGACGTTAAACGATGTTTGAAATTCTACATTGATACAACGAAGTCGTTTAAGAAAACAAACCAACTATTTGTAGCCTTTTCTGGGCCTAGAAAAGGTCTAGCACTATCCAGATCTAGTATCTCAAGATGGATAACTTCTGCCATTGCTATATGCCACGAGAAAGCTGGAAAACCTCTGCGATCCAGAGTGCACGCTCATTCCACGAGAAAGATGGCAACTTCAGCACCTCTGTTTGCAGGGGTGTCACTTCCAGACATCTGCAGAACGGCGACATGGAAAAATATGCACACCTTCACTAGACACTATTGTCTAGACACTGCGTGGAAGGAGGCAGCAGTGGGACAAGCAGTTCTACTTCATTTATTTCAATTAGGTATTTATCAAACTATGTTTATATATCATAGTATGAATGTAAATATGAAACTATGCATATTAATAGTCACTCTTATAGGAATATTGTCTTTGCATATACATTTCTCCCATTGCCTGTTCATTAATACTGGATGGCGTCCATGAGTTTATATATCCTAATGATTAGGAGCAGGGCCCTGAGATAATAGAGGGTTCTATCCTGGAAACGCAAGTTGGTATGTGTACTGCTCTCTATTCTGATACAAGCATGTGAATCTATGAAAGGTTCAATACTGGAGATTCTCTCACATCGGGGCTGGAAATCTGAGGTAGGATGGCTCTGCTGGGGAGTGTGATGTCAGGGCTGGCAGCTTATTGGCTGAGTTTTGGACCACATAATGATGAGGTTTGGTTACCAAACAATGTTGTTCCCTATGGGTTTCTATGCAGTTTTTTTTCACTGCTGTGGTCATTCTGTCACCGTGAGACTCCCACCATGATTTTGTTGAAATGTTTTTAAAAGAATTTTTATTGCAGACTTACAATACACACAATTCTTCCATGCAGAAATGTCATTTCTGGTAGCGGCTATGCTCCATCCTCTGTTCAGTTCCGTACACAGCCATTAAGCCCACATCCCTGGGGTCGGGCGGCGTTAATTAGGAAAATTCCAGGAGCAAACGTGCCATGCAGAGCTGTTACTAGTTTGCAAAAAGTACTCGCATCCGTTTTTCTTTGTTTTCTCCCCCCCTTAACTCCCTCCCCCTTCAATCCCGAAACTACCCCAACTGCCCCCCCCCCCCCCCCAAAACCCCACCACCTACGCATGCAAGCTCATCTAGTCTACAGCTATGGACGTTATCAGGAACTAATAAGTGTCTAAGTGTGTGATGTGTAGTTAGCCTGCTGTACCTTGGGGGAGTTTCCACGTTAGCGTCAAGCTCTTCCTCGTCGTCTTGCAACGCATAGTCGCGCAAGGCCTGCACTAGTGCATCTCACGCAGCTGCTGCGTCCAGTGCCTTATCATCTTGTCTCCGGCGTGCCATTTGGTACCGAAGCGTACTTTCGCTAGCGGCCCATTTCAACAACTCGTTGATCCATCTCTTGAATGTGGGACCTGATCTCGCTTTCCATAATCTCGTAATTTCCCTTTTGGCCAGGAGGAGGCCCATATCAATAAATTTACTGGTAACCTTATTTTTGGGAGTGCGTGGGAACCAATGTAAAACACAGACAGCCATATCAAAGTTTAAGTGTCTTTCCGTCACCTCATTTAGCGTCTCACCAATTGCCCGCCAGTAGTCCCCCAGTGCAGGGCAGAGCCACATCATGTAGGCCAGTTCCGCCCCCTCCGTAGTACATCTGGGACAAGCTGCCTCAACTGCCCCGAAAAATTCTTGATTTTACCAGGTGTTAAATAGGCCCTGTGGAGGATAAAGAAGTGGATCTGCCGGAAGCGTGCGTTCCTCGTGCTCTTCCGTGCTTGTCTCACTATCCTTGCCCAAGCTGTCTCAGGAATCTCCATACCCAGGTCAGATTCCCATTTGGTCTTCAATGCCATTAGGGGCGGCAAGTGCTCTCGGAGCATTCTAGAGTACAGACACGTGACTGCTTTGTAAGTCCCTGCGGCCATCATGGTGTACTGACAAGCCTTGGTCGTCGTGGGTTCTAGTAGCCCCACCTTCCAATGCACTTGCATCGCTCTAGTGACCGCAGCATGTAGTAAGTACCCTTCTCTCGGGAGGTCAAACCTCTCTTGAAGTGTCTGATACGGTAGGAGTACCCCGTCTTCGTACAGATCCCCAAGGACCTGCAGCCCGCGTCTTCCCAGACCTGCAAGTGCGACCAATCCCCCCTGTGAGGGAGCGCCATTATCATCCCGAGAGGAATCTCAGGTGCGTATGGGTGTCGTATGGCCGCCTGGCGTTGGGTGCGGTTCCAGCATAGCCGAAACGTCTTCTCCTCAAGGGTTAAGTCACCAATGGCTAGCCGCTGTTGCAGGGTTATATAGGCAAGGATATGTCGCGGAGTACCTCCCTCCCTCCCAGTTTCCGGCCCTCGAAAGACTCTCGCCACTTCCTGCGTGAAAATCTGCAGTTGGGCCGCCAAATAGTAAAGCTCAAAGTCTGGGACCGCCAAGTGTTTTCAGTGCCACTCTGCTCCTACCCGATCCCCAAAGAAACGAGGTCAACTGCGATTTCAGTTGGCGAAAGGTGGAGCTGGGTATCCATATAGGCAGTGTGCGGAAATAATACAGAAGGCGCGGCAGGGCTATCATTTTCAATAGGTAAATTCGGCCCGTCAGGAAGTGCAGGAGGGTGGTCCAAAAGGCCATACTACCTTTCAACGCTCACAGGCAGCGTCCCACATTGCCTTCCGGCATATCAGCTGCCGTGTGGTAGACGTAGACCCCCAGATACTTTAGGCAGGTGGGTTCCCACTTAAGTAGGGGACGAAAGGTAGGCCGTGCCTCCCCCTGTCGCACAGGAAATAAGCATGTCTTGGGCCAGTTAACTTTCAGGCCTGAGAGTTCTCCGAAGTGAGATTCCCACCATGATGACGGGGAAGATACAAGCATGTAAATCTATGAAAGATATCAATACTGGAGTACCATAGTGTACAGGTAAGTAACTCGTTTTTTTCACAGGGGCCCCTGATCGAGCCAGCTCTGTTCTGCAGAGTCTTGCCCGGCTGGCCTTGAATAATTGTTTAAATCCCATTTTCCTTTAATTATTTAATGTGGGTGATGTGCGAGACTCTATTATACACATTTTACAAAGAAATGTTGTATTTATGTTTCACGAAACATCCATTAAAAAGTTTCTTTCAGATTAAATCAGGACCTGATATATGGGAAATGGGAGGGCGTTGCAGAGATTATTTACAGTAATATAAGTGAGCAAAGTGACAAAAGTCACTATCTCTGAATATCAGCTGTAAACGCATTTCGAATTTGTACGAGTGTGCCTGTACACTGCCAGAGACTTAGCCAAAGAGGTCATGAAAGAACTTAAATTAGATCATAAAATCAAACCTGTTCGGAGCAGGGGCCCCCAAAATGATTTTCGCTTAGGGCCCCTAAAATCCTCAAGATGTCCCTGGTCACAGCACATGGTTCCTTAGGAATTCTTAAGAGGAGAATGAAGTGTAGAGATTTACAACTTTGAATGTTTGTGTTACCAATTCAATGATATAATTTAGAAACAATTAAATAATCTGAAATGGCACTTTTCCTGAAGGAAGTTAATTAAGTTTGTGCCCTACATAATGAGTGAAAATGGATTCTGTCTGTTTTAAGTCTTGCCTACTCGACAGAGCAAGCTGTTTGGTTGTGAAAGACCTGTTGTGCGCTTATAAAGAGTTTAACAGTGTGCTTACAGCCAGCCCATTGCTTACTATTGGTTGGCTTTGTTGTCACTCGTATTTGTTTCATTCATCAGCTTTCGTTCTCTTACATCGTCCATCTTGTCTTTGTGCCTCTCCTACTGTTTGGCCTCTTTACCATCCTTTTGCGTGCCATTTTATCTTTCTAATGCTCAGTTTTAGAGAACTCCTTTTTGCTTAATGGTTAAAGCAGTCCATTATAGTGCACATTTTTTACAGCATTCTCCCGCTTGTGCTTTTGCCCTGACAATACCCCCTGCTGCCATGATCTATGTCACGCTCTCTCTCTGATGTGCTTCCCCCTGCTGTCCACATCACACACTAGTGTTGCTCTCTCCTTTATTTGCTTCCTCCTGTGCTCTTGCTGCCCTCTTCCTTGTGTGGTTCTTCCCCTCAAAATGCTCCTATACTCTGTGTTGCTCTGTTCTTCATGTGTTTCCCCCTGCGACCCATGTGCCCCTTGTTGCTCCCTCCTTCACAAACTTTTCCCTATCTGCAAGCCCCTGCTTGCCCTGTAATCTTAGTTGCTCCCTTGTTAATCTCTCCGTTTTCACCTCCTCGAGAACACCTATGCTCCATTTTGCTCTCTAAATTGTGTGCTTCCCCCAGCAACCCCTTCTTTCACCCTCCAATGTGTGCTTATCTCGCCATAATGTACTCCCCCCCCCCCCCCCCCCCCCCCATGCTTGATGATGCTCTCTCTGGTGTTTTTCCCTACGCACCCCTCCCCCACAAAATAGCACTGTTATACTCAGTAGGTCATAAAAGCAAGTCCTATTGGCTTTGCTAGTGCTTGTTTAATTATTTTGTGACAAGTAACCAGTTCAGGTTCGCTTGGTTCAGCAGTTATGTTGTATAGCACTGCCTTGCAAGTCTGCTACTTTATCCGACACACTATTGTGGTATGCGTTGACAATACTTCAATTTACAGAGGAACTGGACTATAATTTAATAAATAAATGAAGTATATTGGAATGGTATAAGAAATAAAACTGTTCATGGAGAAATCTGCAGGGCACAAGTTTCGAATCCTGATTGGTTCAACTGAACCTTTTATTTGCCTCAGGTTGATAAGCTGAGTACCACTGAGTTAGATAATAGTAACGCTGATGTACGGAACTTTAATAATAACAATTATTAATATTCATGTCACTTGCCTGTCCTCCTTTACTAAAGCATCAGGCTTCTGGGAAGACATCTAAGGTACATGGGTAAAGCTCAACAAGGCCTTAGAATTATCAATACAAGCAATGGCACAATTCAGACAATAAAAAAAAAAAAGAAAGTAAGAAAATCAGACAACAATGCAGCCAACCTCCAACAACTACTAGCCTGATAGCACTCAAATTTATTTATTTATTGCTATTTGTAAAGCGCGACAAATACCCGCAGGCGTCTTGGCGCTGATTAATTTGCAAAATTCAGATCTGTGGTAAAGTGCTCAGTGTTTACCTGTATTTATAGAAGTTATTGGGTGAACAACCACGTCTTAAGTCTCCTACGAAATTGGAGAAGGGTTGGACAAGTTCTAATGTCCAACGGAAGAGTGTTCCACAGTTTTGGTGCAGCGACCGTGAAACGACGGTCGCCCCATGACACTGTTTTGACGCGAGGAACCACTAGGTGGTTGCAGTTGGAGGACCGGAGTGGACGGGAAGGTTGATATGGCATCAGTTGCCCACTTAAAAAATGTGGACCTTGCCTGTTGAGCGCTTTATAAACTAAACACAATGACTTGAATTTGATCCGATTCTGGATCGTCAGCCAATGAAGTCGTGAAATGGCATCTGAAATGGCCGCATACTTTGGGATTCCAAAAACCAGGGGAGCCGCCGCATTTTGTATTGACTGTAGTTTTCTCAAGACTCTGGTCTGTGTGTTTAAGAGTAGGCCATTACAATAATCCAGTGACGTTAGAACCACGGAGCTAACCAAGGTTTTAATGGCCCCACTGGAAGGTAGGGACTGATTTTTCGGATCATGCGTAATTTATAGTGGGCTGTAGAGGCCACTTTATTTGCATGGTCCATAAAATTTAGGCCATCATCGAAGATGACTCCCAAATTTCTTACTTTGGGAACTGGTTTAGGGATTGCTCCAAATGTGGCGGGCCACCACTGAGCTGACCAGTCCGGTGAAAGGGGGCCGAATATCACAACCTCAGTTTTTTCTGAGTTGAGTTTCAGGCAATTAGTTGCCATCCACTCTCCTATCTCCATCATTCCATTCTGAAAGCGTTGGGCGACTTCTACTCCGTCACCCCTGATGGCCAGAACCAATTGCGAGTCAAAGGTACTATCATAGCCCTTGAGAGCGCTTTAAAAAAGGAAAACACTAAGTGGCTGGAGGAAGTCACACCTAAAACATTTATTGAAGCTGAATGTATTTCACATGAGCTTAGCATAATGAGCTTTCCTGTTGAAATGACAGATCCCATCAGAATCAAAAGATGGGAGGAGAGCCTTTTCAAACTATTGAACAGGATGATCAAGCAACTGATTAGCATTTTGGAGAATGACCTAGAAAACCATTAACAAGAGGTAGACAACATCACAAAACAGAACAGACTAGTTGGGTTGGTCACATTTGCTTCCTTCACTTTTATGAAATGCTAAGAACTTGGAACTAAGGCCATTCCAAAATGCACCAGAACCAGACATGATTATTAGTTCTCTACAAAATACTAGGCAATAGTGATGCACACAATTCCCTTTAAACTACACTACTCCTAAACAAACTTCCCAAAGCATGTAGGCCTAGACACCTTGGGCTGAGTTTGATCCAATGCAGAATAGGCATTTAACGTTTTGCGTACTTGTATCCCCATTCTTAATCCTTATGACATTGTCCATGGCTCTCCATTCCTAGCTGTCCACTTCAAAATATATCGGGCCAGGTAAGCCAATAGTGTTGATACACCTGAAATCAAGACTGCTTTTTTATTGTTCATTGTCTCTTAAGTAGCTCTTAGTCTGCCATTAGTTTGTCATCACAGTGCCATCTCTTAATCTAGAGTCTGGCGAAACAAAGCATACTAAACGGAATACCTAGATTGCAAAATCAAGGAGCAACACGACGATAATCACATGGCCCATTTCAGAGCAACCTGCTGGATGGCATCATTCAAAGAATATCCTGCATTTTTTTTCATTTATACAATAAATCGAAAAGTTCCTCTGGATGCTTGGTTTACTCTCTTATCCTCACTAACACAAACCTCGATTTATTAAAATGAACACATTAAGTACAATTTCTTTCAGAAGCTATTCTTGATTAATATTCATCACGTACTTGCAGCACTCCCCACATTTGCCATCTTAAAAGCGCAATCACTGCTCAGTCACTGAACTTGAATCTACTCTGCTCCCTGGCCAATCACTGAATTGTTTATTTGCTACTCAAATTTAGTTTTTGGACTTCTGACAGAAGTGGTCCCTCATGAATGTTCTTTTGGCAAGGTGAATGTGACACAGGAGTGGAGGTTGAAACTCTCAATAAGATCCTGCCTTCCTATTTAAAGTGTCACAGAGGCCCACACAATGAATATTGTAAATTGTGAGTTTGACAGTTTGTCAAACCAGTCAAATCTGCACGAGTAAAGTTATTGTTTTGAAATCCTGGTCAACCTGAAATACTCAGTGATCCATATAGTCTTACTTGTTGGTAGGTTGTTAATCTTAAAGACCATCCTGTAAAAAGATTCATTATAAATCCAAATGCTATCAAATGCAAAAGAGCTAATTATTTTAAATACTTGCAGGTCAGACACTTCTTCCACACATTAAGGACCTCACAGATTTACCTGATTTAATCCCCTAGGAGGGAAATTATTATTGGGAGACTGGGAAATGCAGAAGATCTCCTATATAGCGCTCTAATATTGCATACACCAGACACTTTCCAGGATATATATAATATATATATATATATATATATATATATATTATATATCACTCTCAACACGCCTTCACTCCAAATTTTTCACGGACAGACGAGCGTGGACCCGGTATTTTCAGTGCATTCTTTATTCAGCCAGTGCCGCCATAACGCGTTTCGGGAGATCCCTCCCTTGATCACATGACAGCTTACAGGCATTTCCAATCACTTTTTATAGTGCAAGTGCAGTGCAGCCAATGAGAAAACATGGTAAAAAGACTTGAATGTGAGTACATTAACTGGGTCAAATAAAAGTTATATGCATATTATGCCCATAATATTTAAATTGTGACCCAAGAATCTCCAGCTTTTCAAAAGGTGTTATCAAGGAAAATCCTAACATGAGATTCCCCAAAAATTATTGTAATAACAGCTTAAATGCTCCAAATACTCAAGTTTCCAACCACGTATAATCAATATAAATAATACAAGTGCCTCAAAACAAGGTGCAATTATTATGAAGTGAATAAATTAAACTTGTTTTTTTTTAAATATATAAAGACATTCAGATATTTCAGTTTGGCAGCAAGGTGACTAACATTTTGTGCAAATGTTGCATGGATTCTTAAAGTGCAAAGTTGCTCCAGGACGGTAACATATACCATTCATATTTCATAGGGTTAATCCACAAAAATCACTATAAATGTCAGAAGTATAAATAAATATGTATACTTTCTATTTAATGATTTTAAAATCAGTCCCTAAGATTATAAATATATAAATAACATCATCCTAAAATTACTATGCACTCTAAAAATCATCAAATTACAATCGATGGAATCTAACATTGATTTCATACACCTATCAACAAAAAGTTTCTCATTTCATCCATGGCAAACATATTTTTTTCTTTGTTTCTCTCTTCTTTTCCCCATTTGGATGTTCTTACAGCATAACTTCAATTGACCTACTAATATTTTACACATAATTATAGAAAGGTGTGCAGGTCTTCACTAGTATTTAGCCCCTTCGGGTACTTTGAATCAAACTGCAGGATATATGTTGATTCCAATCTCCTCAGTTTGGATTCCCTGTCCCCTCCTCTCTTCTGCGGTATTATGGCCTCTATAGGATAGTATTTCAAATGTCCTGGAACGCTATTGTGGACATGTTGTAAATGCCGTGCAACCGGATAATTATCATCTTGGTTGCAAATAGCGCAGATATGTTGAAGTATCCTCTTATGAACAGGTAGTTTAGTGCTCCCCACATATCTCAAGTTACAACTGCAGGTGAGCACATAAACCGCAAAATCAGACTTACATGTAAGATGTTGATTGATTTTGCATGTCGCAGGCCCAAATGCCGTGGTATAAGTAGTAGTGTTAACGCCATATTAGCACGCCTTGCATACAAAGCATTTGAAGAACCCCTTTCTTGCCATTAGCCAAGATCCTTTATTTCTGCTCTCAAAGTTGCTTCTAACCAGAGAAGTAGGCATGCTATTAGTTCTCCTAAAGGTTACAGATGGCATATTAGGCAGTAATCCCCCTATTACAGGGTCGCCCTTGATTATGGGCCAATTTCTTCTGACTATTCCCCTGATCTGTTTCTCTTGTCGCGAAAAACCAAGGATTAATCTTATGGGTTCCTCCATTGATTTCTCACTGCTCTGTTCCTTTTTGTACTTCAACAAATCCTCCCTAGCAAACGATTTAGATTTAATAATCGCTGACTCAATGACATCTGAATTGTACCCCCATCCAGAAACCTGCTTTTGCATTAACTCTGTCTTATTACAATCTTCTTCCCTGCTGCAGATCAGTCGTATGCGGAGCATCTCCCCATACGGGATGCTCCTGATTAAATGAGCCGGATGCGCGCTGGAAGCATGTAAGAGTGTATTGCCTGCTGAAGGCTTCCGATATAGGGTAGTAGTTAGTTCATTTTCAACAACCTGGACTTACACGTCAAGGAATGTGACCTTTTCCTTACTTATCTCCACTGTAAAATGTAGGATAACCTTGTTACAATTCAATGTTTCAATAAAATTGGTAGAACTTTCAATGTCCCCATCCCACACTATAAATAAGTCGTCGACATAGCGTAGCCATGTTATCACATTCTTTTTGAAGACTTTCTCATGTTGCTGCCTGAGCACCAGCTCCTCCCACCAACCCATAAACAAACAGGCATAACTGGGGGAGAAGCTGGCCACCACTGCTCGTTCCACAATTTGAGGTTTTTTCCCACCAACAGAATCTCTGTTTTTCCAGCATTTAATTGCAGGCAGTTGGCCGCCATCCATTCTGCTACCGCAGTCATACCTTCTTTAAATCTGGAAGCAGAAGGGGAGGAACCTTCAGCCACGGTGATAACAAGCTGCGTGTCTTCAGCGTAGGAGACCATAGTAAGGTCCCATTGCTTGGCGACCGCAGCCAGAGGCTGGACGTAAAGATTGAAGAGCGATGGGCTCAAGGCTAAACCCTGGGGAACCCCCTGATCGATAGTGGATCTGGGAGGAAAAAGGGGGAACAGAATCTCGGAAGGATCTATTGGCCAAGAAGGAACGTAACCGTTCCAGGGCCAGGACCCCCTATCTCTGCCTCCTCAAGCCTCTGAAGTAGTATACTGTGGGATAACGTGTCAAAGGCGGCGCTGAGATCTAACAAGAACAGCGCCGCACTTTGACCAGTATCCATGATAGACCGCAGGTGCTCAGTTGTGGCCAGAAGGACCGTTTCTGTGCTGTGGCCCGGACGGAACCCATTCTGAGAGGGATCCAGAATGTTATTGGAATTCACAAACTGAGTTAGTACGTTGTTAACATGTGCCTCTGTGATTTTGGCTACCCAAGGAAGGAGGGATATAGGTCTGAAATTCTCTGGTTTGGTGGGATCCAGTGCCGTTTTTTTCAGGATAGGGGACACCCATGCCTGTTTCCAGGGGGGCGGAACAATCCCAGTTGAGAAAGAAGAGTTGATTATTCTGCAGAGCGGATCCATAAAAATGGAAAGGGATTCCATAAATTGCGATGGCTGCAAAGGGGAGCCAGTATTGATTTTGCCGCTCAGCCGAATAAATTCCTCCTCTGAAAGGCATGGATTTGTTGCCAGGGAGACACTAGACCCCCGCTAGACCTCACAGGGGTGGGGAAGGTGGAGAGATTAGGAAAGGATTGATAAATGGTGCGAACTTTTTCAACAAAGAAGGTCGCTAGCTCATCGCAGTGATGCGTACATGATATAATAGATGTATCCGCTTTCCTAGTCCTAAGGTCTTTAAGGATTTTAAAAATGCATTTAGCTGGATTGGGGCTAGACCTGATCTCATTTGCATAATAGGCAGCACAAGCTTTACAGATTGATCTATGATAGTGTTTGATTTTCGCCAGATAGCACAGCTTTTTCTCAGGCTCATAATCTTTCCTCCAGTCTCGTTCTGCATGTTTGCATGCTTTCCTTAAAGCAGTTAGGGAATCATTATACCAGGGGCTAGTAGTAGAAGTACGCCCCTTAACCCATTTAGCGGGGATTAAGGTGTCTAGACCCTTCTTAATACAGTCACAGAACAAACCATAGTCTAGGTTGTTGTCTAGTGGGTTGGTATTGAGGAAGTTATGGAAGTCTTCCAGCTTTCAATTTATGCCAGGGGCGCTTAAAAAACGACTTTGAGGTCCCTGAGTTGGGGGGCTCTAAGAGCGGGACAGACCATTTAACCAAAGAGTGGTCGGTCCAGCCCATGGGAATAGGCAACTCCATTTTTAGGGATTGCAGATTGGAAAATAGGGGATCTAGCAAGTGCCCCGCAAGAGGCGTGGGTTCAGAGACTAATTGTTCCAGCTGTAGTGCCGTGGGTTTATTTTGGGCTTTTTTTTAAAAAGATTGGGATTTTTTATATACACCTAGGTGTGATACTTTAATCTTGCTGATTTACACCTAATTATGTTGTGATTAAGTGTGACTTTTCCTCTTTGTCTTAACGTGTCTCTACAATTTATGCACCAAAAAAAGTGTTTCCACAAGCATGAGACGTGTTTACTTGCCTCATACTCTATTACAGCTGCATATTATCAACCAGAGCATGATAATCTGATATATCAAACAAACAGCTTAATATCACGTTGCAGCTGGTGCACTTGCATGAGATGATGCGAAGTTTAACAAACGTTTGCTACTCGGGGAGTGCTTTCCAGCACCCCCACACACCTCACTCCTCAAGAGTCGAACATGTAACATGTGCTTGAAAAAACTCCTCCTTGTGCGTTAACTCTAGTATGCCTCACACACTAGAATGCACTGTGATTACCGGTCCCATAATTCATCCTTTTAACGCAATCTACAAAGCCAAGCATCCTAAATGCAATCAAGGATCTAGATGTGTAGTGAACCTCAACCCTCTTACACATATCCCACATATCTCGTCTAAGGTGCCCTTCTGAACTGTATGTTTGTAATCTATAATGCAAATTCTGTATCTGTCCTCAGCGTAGTCTGTGAATATATACTCACACAAACCTTATCCTTTTCATCCTTTATGGTACTGTTTGTTTTTATCCTACAGTAGGATAGCACATCTACCTCGACTGAGTGGAAACAATAAGTTGGGGGCTGGTTGACCTTTTCGACAAGGAGTCCTTTAAATGCAAAATGATTAGCGCAGTTATCGATACATTCCAGTGCCTGATTGTGTAGATTACAATCACAACACCTTAAGTACTGAGGCTAAACATGTTATACCTCTAGCGGCTAAAATAATTTTATTGATGTTATCTTGATTATTACACTGATCAACTCATCTCCTTTTGTGATCCGATTTAGCTGGGAATTTCAACCCCCCACGGAGAAAAACACTAAGACATATATATACCTCCGTGAATCCTTTTCGCCAGACAACGATGCTACATCATTGCACCTTCCCTACACACATTCGGAGCTCTGCCCTTCAACTGATTATTTTAAAGAAAGAACCACATACACAATTCTAACTCTCAATCGGGAATGGGTGGACTACTACTTTTCTCATTTCAAAATCCTGACCTTTAATACTCCCTTCCAGTGCTAACGCAGAGACTTAAATGGTAAATTTTGGAAATGTAAAAAGCATTACGTGCAGGCATTAGCAACACCAATAGGTTTGGCTTTAATGGGCTGATACTTGCTAATAAACTGCACACTTTTACATATGTGTTTGCATCAGTGTCACTTTCTGTACCTCTTATTTATAAGCCCCGATTTTTATTCCCCAAATTTGCTCTGCTGTTGTCCTCTATACATTTGAGTAGAACCTGGAAACAAACGACTTTTACATTCCCTCAAAATAGTATCGGTACTTATTGACATTTTTATCATTTCATTTCAAATCTGTATTCTTTCGGTTTAACACAAATGTGATGTTTAACTGTTTAATCTTTCTCAATGATAACAGTAACACACAAAGCATGAGGCCTAAGGGCCCCTTCATGTCGCATGGCAAGATGTTAAGTCCCTGATTTGTATTGCTGGTATAAAGACAACTCCTTAGTAATGGAAAATGAGATCAGTGTCTTCTGCTAGCAATTGACGAACAGATACATGAGGTTCAGATGAAAGGCTTTAGTCTTCAACGGTTGAGAACAAAAACTTAGGAAAATAAGCTGTAACACTAAATTCCAAAATTGTAGTAAGAAACCAGTTCTATTTATGAACACTCATTGATGGAATTTGGAACTGACGTCAATCAGGATTTCTGGAAGTGATGTGATGGTCCAGAGTTGCGTGGGGAGGCTGTTCTAGGTCTTTGTTGCAGTGTGGAAAAAGGAGCATCCACTTCTGCTTCGGTAGATGCTGATAGTATGGGCAAGTGAAAGGGAGACTGAGCGTAGTTTTCTCGATGGTTGGTGGAATTTCATGCAGTTGTTAATGTAGGCCCTTGGTTGTGTAGAGCATTGTGTGCATGGGGCAGCAGCTTGAATTAGCATCTCTTCTGTACGGGGAGCCAGTGGAGTTGCCTGAGGTCGGGTGTGATGTGGGTTCATTGGAGAAGACAGAGGATAGGTTTGGCTGCAGCATCCTGTATGTTCTGAAGTCTCTGTAGGAGATGTGCAGCGATTCCTACATAGAGTCCATCATTGCTGTAGTCCAGACGGCTGGTGATGAGAGCCTGTGTCACTGTGCCTCTTTCGTGTAAGGGTTGCCACTTGAACATCTTACGTAGCATGCGCAGAGCGAGTATACATGCGAAGGAGACTACGTTTATCTGTTACTTTATGGAGAGCTAGTTGGGAATGATGATGTAGAGGTTTGGGGCTTGAATGTTGCGGTGGCTGCGATCAGGGCGAGTTTGGTGCTGTGATTGCTACAGAAGCCGGATTGAGAGGCTTTTAGTATCTGGTTCTGCTCCAGGTATGCCATGAGTTGCTTGTTGATGATTTCCAGTACCTTCACTGGGAATGGGCAAACTTGATTGGGCAGTAGTTTTTGAGTTCACTGGGGTCGACTGAGGTTTTTCTGAGTAGTGGTCCGACTTTGGCTTCTTTCCAGTTGGTGGTGATAGAGGTGTTGAGTTGATTGCTGATTCTTTGATTTCCAAGGTTGAAGATGTGGTGCGGCCATGGGTCTGCGGGAGCTCCTGAGTAGATGGATTTCATTGTGGAGGTGGTGTCCTGGGTGGCGAGGAGGTTCCAGGTGGTCAGTTTGTAGTTTGTATCTGTGGTGATGGTGGTGGTGTATCTGTCCAGGAAGTCCATAGATGTGGGTTGGGGTTCCAAGTTTCTGTTTAAGGTTGCAATCTTATTGTGGAAGAAACCGACGAGGTTGTCGCACAGCTCCTAGTAGGGTGTGAGGTTGTTTTCACTCACAGCCGGGTTGGAGAATTCCATAACAATGTCGAAAATGTCCATGGTGTTCTTGTCACTGGGCTCAATGCGTGTGGCTTGTGCTCTCTTCTTTGTTCTCCACAGCAGGTGGTGGTAGAAGTTGAGGGAGGTGTTGAAACTTGCCCTGCCAGAGGCGTTCTTAATAGCATGCCATCTTCCCTACAGTTATTTGCTGTCTTGTTTCACTGTTCTAAGTTCTTGGGTGTACCAGCTGGCCTTTTCTGAGGATTTTTTCTGGATGTTGCTCTTGATGGGGACAATGTTGTTGGCGCAATTGGTGATCCAGGTGTTGAAGTTCTTCACTCCCTTTTTGAGGTTGGTGGCAATGGCGGGGTTGGAGGCGATAAGGGTGTCTGTCTAGCTGGTCCCTGAGATTTTGCTCCACCTTTGGTGGGGGGCGCTGATCTTCATGGGGGTGATGGTGTGGGGCTGAAAATGCTGAAGTGGATGATGGCGTGATTGGTCCATGTGAGTTCTCTGACGTGGGTGTATTTGACACTGTTGCTAGAGGTGAAGATGGGGTCCAGTGTGTGTAAGGTCTTGGACGATCTGGGTCAATCCGAGATTGCTCATACTGTCGAGGAGGTGTGCAGTGTTGTCGTTGGGGGTCATTGATTTGCAATTTTAGGTTGCTGAGGAAGATGTTGTCCTTGAAGTTTAAGGCTAGGGGTGCAGAGAAGTCTGCAACTGTGTTGCAGAAGCTGGATCATGGGCCTGAGGAGTTGTATACGAGGGTGCCTCTGATGGTTGTCTTGTCATCCGTGTGGATCTTGAAGTTGAGATGTTCCATTCGGGTTGGGGTGTTGCCGGTAGTGGTGGGGCAATGTATGGTCTCTTTGTGGATGATGGCTGTTCCTCCTCACGGCTTGCTGGTGCAGTCCTGGGGAGTGATTTTCTAACTGTCGGGATCGCTGTGGCAATGTCTGGGGTAGCTGTGGGTTGAGCCAGGTCTTGGTGAGGAAGACTATGTTGGGTGTGAGGGTGACAATGAAGCCCCATAATTCGGTGGAATGCTTGTTTTGAGAAGGACGCATGCAAGTTGGTGTTTTTGTTCAGGTAGTGTTTGTGGTGTGCTTGGGGTGGTTGAGTACTGTGGCAGGTGAAGTGGCAGTGGATGCTGGTGAAAGGTCATGTCGTTAAGCGTGGTTGGGCGCTGTGGTAGTGTTTGTTGCAGCGTCCGGTGTTGAGGGTGTGAGCTTGACGATGGTGTATGTTCAGGGGCGGGAGGGTTAGGGTTGGGGCACAGTCCAGGTGTGGGCAGGTGCTAGGCTTGCCCGTAGTGCATCCGCTGCGTGGCCGCGCTGCAGCCTTAATCAAGCAGGTCCTGGGGTGGGCGGGGCTTCTGTGGTGGGAAGAACAGTACGTGGAACAAACCGGATGGGAAATTCCAGACAGTGGCTGTGCCACTGGATCAGTCTGGAACAAGCAGGGACTAGAGGCCACAGGCAAGGGCAGTCTAGGTGTCCAGATGCCTACCTAATAGGTCCCCCTTTTGTTCCCCCAATAGTGCTTTTGGAGAGTCATGTTGACTTGTTCCAAGAACGGAAGACAAGTAGAAGATTGTTCAATGAAACACTAACTGACTGTTGGCAACTATAAGTGTGACAGCTGCTGAGCATCCCCAAGTATGCAGTGTGCTGCAATCCGAGTGAACTGAACTCCCTAACTAAACCTTTTCTCATGCATATAGCTACTTAACCTTTTCTTCATTTCAGAATTCTCATTGAGGGGCATATCCCCAGCCTGCCTCTCTGTCATGATGAAGGTAAAGATGGACGCTAAACACAGAGTGCATGAATATGAAATGTGAAGGTGGGAAATCAAAGATGTGAGATACCAGTTGCAGCCTAGTTGGGATGGGACTCCATATGTAAAATATTAAATGTTCATGGGTGGAATGCTTGTAAATGACTCGGCCAGTGGCAATCGCTCTGGGCCACATATTTCTTTTGCCCGCAGTGCCACTCCAGACGTACAGTAACCATATACAAGCCTGCCTTGATCCTGCTCTATTAGGAGCAATCCAGCCCTAAATGTCAACCACAACCTTCTGAAGGAGAACACAAGGAACCCCAGAGTGATTTAGGCATTATTGGGCCTAATCACTAAGGTACAGCTCGGACGCTATAGCACAGTGAGGACAGAATCAATGCCTGACCTTAGCCACACAAGGTATCTTTTGTGATGCCTTTATTGTATCACCGTGGTTGTGTCTTTTGCTTATGCAAGTCTATACCTCATCTTGTATATTTATGTTTGTTATGCTGCTTTTTTTTGTCTTAGTAATCGTAGTAATTGTGGGTGTTTCCTGATGCTCAACATGTCAGCCCCCCTCCTCCCACACCCCTCTTGTCTTGGAAGGGTGACTTTGAGGATGTGGCTGTTGTCGAATGTTCCAAGTTGTTCTTCTTTTCAAACTGTTGCTCTCTCACCCAGGACAAAATCTTGAAGGGAACAGTGTACCGGATCCGTGGTTCCATCCCCGCCAGCAACTACATCCAGCTACCCAAAACAAGCACACAATCCCTTGGGCTGACGGGACGGTACTTGTATATCTTATTCCGGCCTGTACCTGGCAAGCACTTTGTTGTACACCTGGATGTCATCACAGAGGTAGGTGACATGGAATGTACCACAAAAAATGGAAAAGCTAGCAAATGAGGGTGTTATTGATTTTTTTTTTACAAGGCAGCAGTGTGGCATTACTGTATGTGGTCTGAGAGGAGTGCAGAATGAAAGAACAAGGGTGTATTCAGAGGTTTAGCCTTACTCATACTACTCTTCATCTCTGGGCCATCTTTTCAGATCTAGCCTGAGCATGCAGTGGCAGAAAACCACAGATCTCTTGCTGCTTCTCATTGGGCTTTGGCAGTTGAGTTGCTTTCCTCATTTCAGTTTGCAATATATTGGTGCCCATTTCATATAAAGTAGATGCACTCCTGTTATGTTTCTCCAGAGAGGCTAATAATTGAATGGCATGGATGCAGCCCTCTTCATTTTTTGTGCCCTAGAAAGAAGAATGGGTATGGCAAACCTCTGATTGAACAGTGTTTCTGATTAGTGGACACATTCAGTATTTCATTTTCTAGGATACCTTCAACAGGAGTCCCTACAGTCAGCTTTGTAACTGGAAAAAGGTGATAAATCTAAGAAGAACAATTGTTGGACGAAATAGTGAACAATTTCAAACAGTTACCCCAGTTCAGACATTTGGGCCAAAATCCATAGTTTTTTGCCATTGCAGTCTAAACCCAGCCATATGCAAATCTGTCTTGACCTTTGCGCTCTAAGTAGCTATGGGTATGCCCAGGCATGGATCCCTTGCTCGCTGCGCCACTGGATTCAAGCCAGCTTGGCTGATGAGGGCTGAGACCCTGAAACCCGTCCCAGGATGCTTGTTTCCGGTCCTGGGAGAACCTGGCTTGGCAGTTTGGGCTGGACTGTTTCCCTACGTCATCCCGTTCAACCATCGTCTAAAGGCTATTAGAGGGGTGTTTCTAAAAAGTGATAGATGGTAGTGATTGTTGGTAGTGCACTTACCCATGACTGCCCTTCTTAAAAGCCAGCCTCTCTGACCCTGTTGTGTGGAGATGCCAAGTCAACAGCTGTGAAAAACAATGTCTTTTATGAAAATATGTATGCTTCTTATACCACCATTACCTAGATCCCTTATTCATTGGTGTTCCTTCACCATGACTCTTTCTTACCTGCTATATTTATTATTCTCTCCACAGGACAGCCAGGTGATCAGGATCTCTTTCTCCAACCTCTTCAAGGAATTTAAGTCAACAGCCACTTGGTTGCAGTTTCCATTCCTATGTGGAGCAGTCAAAGGATCAGTTTATGACAGCACAGCACAAACTGCTCGACAAGGTGTGTGATGAATACCATAACTGTGGTTGGGACAACATTATCGGCAGTGAGTGTAATGACTGGCTGACAACCGTATGACAAACCTTTCTGCTGGAGCCAGTGACCGACTGGTAGCTTGACATATTTTAGCTGCACTCCCCCATTTTCCATGTCCAGTAGTTTGTGGATTTATGGCACTGAAAATGACACAGGAGTATTTCTATCCAGCCAAAATGTAGGAAGGAGTGCTGTAGCTCTGTGGTCTTTACCTAGAGAAGACCAACACTCCTGTTTCTGGTCTTTTGAAAACCTCTCACACTGGGACTCAAGCTAACTGGTAGCTACTATGAATTATGGAAAAAAAGTGAAACATCAATTATCAACTGTATATAGCTATTCATTTGTTTACCAGGGGATAAGGCAATCGTTGACCCAGCACGGAATTTAAGTATACTCCAAAGAAACACCAATCTCCAAAGTGCTTGAAATCAGTCTTATACCTATAAAATGCTAAGGAGGCACCATCATGTGTTTCTGTCAGTTTTATTAAATGCACTTTGCGATGTCAACTTCAGTAATTGAGTTTAAATAATTCATTCGTAATAGTATAATATTTTTGCAAAAATGCCAACATTGCATCATCCATTTATTAAAATTAATGGAAACATGCTGTGGTGCCTACTCACCTTTACGTGCTCCACCGTATCAAAGCAAATCTGAATGAGCCACATATTCAGTTTTAGGGGTCATGTAAACCAATGTTACAAAAGGTGTGGTGCAGATTGGTAATATTCGGAGCAATTCATCTTTTTTTTAAACAAAATTAAGAAGTAATGGTCACTTTGACTTATAATATCATTACTGGACCTCATTTTATAGCTGTATCCAAGGTAGAAATATGACAGTGCTACATTTTTCAGTTTTAGGCTCTCAGTTGTTATGTAGCTCCTTACTTTCCTGAAGGAACTGCGTGTTTGTTGGTCAACATGAATGTAGGGTTCGTGCCAGACTGATTCTATGCACCATCGCAGGATATGTCGTTCTAGAGATGAGCTAGCCCACTGTGCCACCAGATGCACCCCTAAACCTAGACAGGTGACTAATGGTTTTGGCGACGCCAGAACATGACAGCCCGGAATCCCTCTCAGGGCTCGTGGTAACAGACCTAGTAGCCTTTCCGTCAGTCACTCATGCTCTCTTGGTCTTAGAGAAATATACAAGGAATACACAATGGGGCATTTTCAATATTTATTGAACCAATAAGATTCTTGTGTAGAATGTATGTGCTGTGATAATCAATAGACATAAACAGATAGAAGTGATTAGCAATATAAGGACAGTGAACCGAATGAAAAACTCCAACATCTTGCTAAACCAATATATATATATCCAGCGAGCAAGGCGACAGAGTTCGCTGAAACACGTCTGTTTTTTTTTAGCACTTGCAGTTCACTTGAAAAATCTGAAAAATAAATACCTGCTTTTTCAACAGAGAAGATAGTGTCCGTTTTGCGCAAACTGTGCACCTGGGAGTGTTTTTGACTCGATATATATATATATATATTTTTTATATATACATATAAAAACTGCATATAGATATGTATATCTATGTTGTATTCCTACTATGCATTCTCTACCCTAGATATGTGTTCTACAGAGAACCCCTAAACTGGTTGGTCCAACCCCCTTATCTGAAGGGAAATAATGCAAGTCTCCGCCATTGTTACAAAATGAACATCCTTCGCAAAAAGGAACAGCGAACAGCTGGACTGAAGGTTCAGTGCGTAGTGACCTTGTAAATACCAGCAAAGTGCTCCTCTGCCTAAACCCGAAAATGCTTGTTTAATTATAATGAAAAGTACCATTGCAAGACCTTAAGCAGTCTAGCGTTGTCATGGTCTATAGATAGCAGTGTCACCTTGTGGATGATAACATAGAACAACAACGTTTGCACAATGTGTGTCAAGGCCTTGTATGTGGTGTTCAAGGAGTTGTGATAATCAAAGAAACAAATCCAGCATTGTCAAGCAGGCAAATGTGTGTTAAAAGTCATTGTGTGAAAGGGAAGGCAATTTAGTAATCGTGTTCAAGGTGAAAAATGGCAGAGTTTCTTCTCGGGCCTAACTAACACACATGACACGGATTCCTCAGACAATGGGGCGACTAATAAGCCATCTAATAATAAAAAAGCTATAATACATTTAGTGGCATACTATAGGCATTTAAAAGGTCATTACATAAAATTTTCAAAAAACAATGCTAAAAAAGATAATCATACAATTTGAAAGCCAGAGCACCTAGAAACCCATTACCAAAAAATATAAAAGATTGACGGCCAGATGTAGGTAAATCTGAAATACCATATTCTCAATAGCAAATTTTACGGATTTGCTATTAAGCAATTGGTATTTCCTATGTAGGTAAGGAATCGGCAAAAAATACCGATTACTTGGGCTTGGAGGCTCATAGGAATGAATTTGAAGACATTCACTATTAGCGATTCGGTATTACCTCAATCAAAGCCCACTTACTTCTCCCCTCCCCTCTCACAGCACCAATGACCTAACTGAACATTACAATAATTCTATCCTTCAAGCCCTTGACCAAATTGCCCCAATCAATTCTAAACAACAAAAAAAATACCTCCCAAATCTTGTTTAATTCCGACCTTAATAATGAAAGACGAGCCCTCAGGCAGTCTGAACGTTCTTGGAAGAATCACCATCCCCTGCTAACCTGGTATTCCTTAGAAATGCCAGAGCCAAATACAAGAAGCACATCTTAAATGAAAAGGCCTCCTTCCTCCGTTCGCAACTTGACCAGGCTAGAATCTATCCCAGAGAACTCTTGAGCATTGTTAAAAAACAAACTTCCTCTGGTCCCCCTAAAATACCAGCCACTGTTCAAAGATGCGAAGAAATCGACAGCTACTTTTCGAATAAAGTCAACTCGATTGAACTATCCTTCCCTTCCCCCCTCTCCCATTCCAATCTCCCCTCAGCCAACACCACCTCCCTTACACTACTACTGCACCTTTTTCCTCTTCCCCTTCATACCAGGACCCTTCTCCACCCCTCCCTACTCTAACCCTCACTAACTCTATTTTTAAGAAGACCCATGCTAAAAACAATGCCTCCTGGAGTGAATTCAGACCAGTATCTGAATCTACTGTCCTCAACATCATATCTAAACTCAAACCATTCTCACACACCAAATATCCTCTTCCTGCCCAGTTGGTTCAGGAACTCAAACACATCATTGCCCCCATTTGGACAAATATCATCAATTCCTCCTTTGTCACTGGTTGTGTCCCAGCATCCCTTCAACTAGTCAAATCTCCCCCATCCTCAAAAACCCCACCGCTGACCCTAACGACTTTAATAATCTACACCCTATCTCTAACCTTCCATTCCTCTCCAAAGCCCTTGAAAAATGTGTCCTGTCCCAATTAGACAACCATATCTTCTCATTCAATCTCCTTGGCGTTTTCCAATCTGGTTTTAGAAAAGGATGCAGCACTGAAACTGCTATGCTCAGTATTACTGATTATATTTAACGCTCCCTTGACAAAGGCGAATCCTCCCTCCTTATCCTCCTTGACCTCTCTGCTGCCTTCGATACTGTCCACCATCCCACCCTTAATACTCTCAAAGACCACTTTGGGTTCGATGGCACTGTTCACCAATGGTTCACCTCATATCTTCAAAACAGATCCCCACAAATTAAACTCACTCACTGCCTCTCCAAACCCCAACCTGTCTCACTTGGTGTCCCACAAGATTCTATCCTTCCCCCAACTCTATTCAATCTATTCATGGAACCACTCACCCTCATTCTCAAACAAGCTAATATCAGTTACCACCTCTATGCTGACGACACGCAAGTATACTACAAGATCAAGTCCCACCATGACATCCTTCACCTCAATGACACCTTGAATAAAGTCCAAGCTTGGTTCCATCTTAATCATCTCAATCTGAATCCTAAAAAAACTGAAATCATCCTGTTCACTCCCAAAAACAGTGCTTTGCCTATCCAACTCTGGATCAATGATACCAAAGCACTCAACTGCCCCCTCTCCACCTCTAACTCTGTCAAATCCCTGGGCATCAGAATTGATCAGAATCTTACTCTCATCCCCCACATTAGAAATGCTGCTAAAGGTGCTCTCTTCACCCTTCTCCACCTTAAAAAATCAAGCCTTTTATTCCAGCTGATGACTTTAAAATCATTGTCCAATCTCTTGTACTTTCCAGAATTGACTATGGCAACGCCACCCTATTAGGCACCCCTAAAGTCCACCTTGCCCCGATAAAATCTGTTCTCAACCTGGCTGCCAGGCTTATCTCTGATTGTAAGCGATTTGATCACATCTCTCCTGCCCTCAAAAACCTCAACTGGCTCCCAATTGAAGGTAGATCCACCTTCAAGATGGCATGTATCACTCACAAATCCCTACACCAAAACACCCCGACCTACCTCTCTGACAACCTTCAAAAAGCGGGTTGCTCCCGATCCTTGAGAGCACTAACGCCCTTGCCCTCATCCCCCCCCCCCCGAGACTCCTATGTAAGAAGACCCAAACACGTGCATTCTCTGGTAATGCCCCTACGATGTGGAACTCTCTCCCCAAAGATCTTCGCTGCAACCCCTCCTACTCTCTCTTCAAAATAAGACTCAAGGTGCTTCTTCTCCACAAATACTGGGGTACCTAACGTTGCTGTAAGGACACTGTCCTTATTTTGTACTCCTCTACTCACAACTTCTTTTTCTTCCTTTTCCTACTCTCTCTCCCCCTCTCCTTCTTCCCATCTCTCTCCTATTTTTCCACCTGTCGTGCGATCGAACACCCCCAAGTCCCACCTGTAACCCATTAAACTGCTCCCACCCCACCCCCAGCCCCCCCATACCTCAGAAACACTGAAGTACCTGTCGCGATACAGCCACCCCTCTGTCCCAAACGGGAGCCCAGAGAACAGCCACACCAATGGATCCCCGTCAACCTACCCATGTACCCAACTCCCCCCTAACAAACCTTAAGTAAGTGGGGCAAATGGTCCCGCCATCCACATGTCCCCCCCCACCCCACCGCCCGTATACATGGAAATCGTTAAACACTAGAGCCCGACGTCACATATGTCACTGATCTCTTCAAGAGCTGGGCCACACCGGCGCCTCGGGCAGGCCAAGCACAGCCGATCGCTGAAATGGTTAGCACTTCACCGGCTGAGTGTCCACAGCGCAGGGTTCCACTATTCGGAGGTCAGGCGCAGCCCCGGCATCCTCGGCAGCCCCCTTTGAGTTGGCGCATTTCCTAGATCTGGACCGTCACTGCATGCCCCTTTTCGGCCCCCGGGCCGTGTGGGAGCGGGCCTCATTTTGTGAAGAGTCTGATTCAAGGCTCGGCGGGGTATGCGCCCTAACCTTCACTGTCTCATCGTTCCATTGGAAGACTTCCTCCGGAGTATCAAAGAAATGAGTACGGGATTGAAAGACTACCCTCAGACGAACCGGATAGAGCAATGCATAGGGGAGCTTGAGATCCCTGAGTCGCGCCTTTGCTGCCATAAAGGACTGCTGTTGCTGTTGCACAAGCCTTGTATAGTCGGGAAAGATAAGAATCCGCTGATTGTCACACATTAGAGGCTCCTTCGCCCGCGCCTGCTGCAGGATGACATCCCAATCATGATAGTTCAGTAGTTTGGCTATCACCCGCCGAGGACGGGTCCCCACGGGCGGCTTCTTGATCAGAGCCCTGTGTGCCTGCTCTATCACAAAGCATCTTGAGAGGAAGTCCGGGGGGAGCCAGCTCTCCAGCCATTGGGCCAAGAATTTCTCCATGTTGCCCTTCTCGCAGCCTTCCGGAAAACCAACAAAGCGCAGGTTGTTCCGCCAGGCCCGCCCTTCTGCATCTTCTGCTCGGAGCGCCAGGTTTTTCTGGATACTTTCCATTGTTGCAACTTTGCGTTTCAAGGTCACTACATCGTCCTGCACGCCAGAAATCCTTGTTTCAACCTCTGTGATTCGGGCCACTGAGTTGCGCTAGTCCTGTCGCAGAAGGGTACCATCCGCATCCACAGCCCCAATCTTCGCATCTAACATGTCCCTAGATTGTGTGATGGCTGCCATCAGCGCCGCATTATCAGGCCCCCAGCTGCCCCGGCCCGCCACCCTGTCCCGTGTATTTGTCTATGGGTCTATGTTTCATGACTGTGGTGTGAGAAGTTGGCCTGATATGCCGTGCTCACTATTCTAGTGATCACTATATGTATCAGTCCAAACAACCCTTATTGATGATTGGTTGTAAGTCAACCGTAGACCAGCTATCCTAGTAGCATGGACAAGAGCAGTCTTTAGGCTAAACTCTAGAGGGCGTGTTAAGCCAGCTGTTATATCATCACATATACCCCTTGAACACCAAGTGAAAGGACACCACACAAGTTGTTATGAAAATAAAGTATATTTATTTAGAACACAACAGCCCTGGACTCTTTATGAGGACAGGGCGCTAAGCACAATACAAAGCTCTTATGAAAATACTGAAAGTCGCACAATTTACACAAATGCCCGAGGGGCACGAAAAACCATATACTCTAAAAGTGGAATGCGAAATTACTAGCAGGTAAGTACTACTCTAATAGGCTTTAGGATCGCTAGGACTGGACTACTGAACCTTCAGATTACTAGCAGGAGGCCTAGGGAGATCGGGTGCAGAGTGTGCACTCTCACGCGGGATGCGGGACAAAGTCTATGGATGCTAGATTTCGTAAAGTTAGTGTTATCGGACGAATCCGACTAGGTAGAGCTGAAACGAAAAAGGATCTGGAGCCTTGGATAGTTAAGCTATGCTGGAGCACCGAAATGCTGAGATTACCTAGCCCAGGGGCTGTGGCTGCAAAGGTCTGAAAAGACGTCGGGAATCCTCGTTGCAGTCTATGGAGCCTGAAAGAAGAAGTTGCTGGCAGGCGACCAGTGATGAAGTTCGATGTGATCCAAGCCTGGATCGGTGATGGAGGATACCTGTAAGTAGAGGGGACCAAGTTCTGAATCACTAGCCAGTGATTAGATGGGCACCAGGATGGCACCGGACGAAGTCACCTCGACCAGGTGAGTGGGCGACGCTGGGCTCTGCAGTCTCTCGGACCAGGAGGCGTTGTCGGTGACCAGGATGGAGGTGCGAGCTGTCCCACGAAGGTATCTGCTGTCGACGTCGCTGGACCCAGGATTGGGGCAACAAGTCTTGGCAAATGCAAGCCCACGCGGTGGACTCAAAATGGCTTCTGGAGTGGACCAGGAGGGTCCGGGGTGCTCCTCTGTTGGAGGGGAGCAAGGGCCAGTCTGGAGCAACCAGACCAGCGGTGTTGTCGTCGTGGTGTGTCGTCAAGAGGGCTACAAGCCAGCAGGCAAGTAGCCGGACAACGCGGTGAGCAGCAAAGAGCAGAAGGGCCCCACGCAGATCTGGTGGATGCTGGGGGGCTGGACTTCGGTGCTGGAGCTGCTCAGGGTTAGGGCTTCTCAAACCCCAAAGCACTCACTCGAGGATCCCTCGGCGGTCGTGCTGGATAAGCGTCGTGCAGTTCTGAAGATGGCCGGTCCCTCGAGGTCTCGTCACACCCACGGATCTCAGCTGGGCTGATGATGTAGGTAGAGGTCAGAGGTGCCAGGGAAGCCGGGTCTCATCGTGCTGGTCGGTCGGGTTCCTGAGGAAGGACGTGCAGCAAACCGCAGTGTTCTTAGTTGGTGCCCGCAGATGCAGGATGACTACGCCTTAGTCACAAGGGAGAAATCTTGAGAAGAAGTCTTGAGTTCCTTTCGTAGAAAGTAGTTTCATGATTCAAAGATGATCTAATTTGGAAGGGTCCCCGCTCCCACCTTTATACTAAAGAAAGGGGCTGGTACGGGACTAGGTCCTGCCCATGGGTGGGACCAGGAAGGGGGGTGGTTACACCCCTCTCCCATGCCGGACTTTCCCCTGCTCAGGGGCTGGTGTGCCCCTGGAACTGGTTCTAGCCGGCAAGTGCATAGTGAGCACCGGGGTGCCACTTGCAGTCACCTTCCTATTCAGCCCTGCCTACCTAGGATACACAAAACCCTGTCTGGTATGGTGCTAGCACCGCCCCTGACAGGAAACCCTTTGTCCAAGCTCTCCTCGCTGGAAGGACTCCCAGCAGCAGGTCAGACTTGTGTCTGTGGTGGCAGCATCCATTTTGTGATGCTGAGGCTCGAGTTAACTTTAACCGGGGTTCACAGTTACATACATGTCGTGTCCCTCTAGAAGGGTGGAATGCTAACCCCGTCGCCAGAATTGGCGAGGGGTTAGTATTCCAATTCGTATGACACCTTACTCGACATATTTTGATAAAGCGATACCAGAGTTGGCATATAACCGCGAGGATTATAATGCACTTAAGAGTATATGGTACGCGTTATCATAGAACAGCTATTAGGACTTGGTTCTGCAAGCTGCAGACGGGCTCAGCTCATGCCAGAGCACCATCTCACATAATTCCAAGCACTCTGCCTTCAGGATTGTCAAGGCCTGCCATAGGAGTGACTGATAGGAATATATGTGTCTATTTTAGGGTTAGATATAGGTATACTATATCTAAAGCAAAGGGTGATTACACCACCTTGCCCCAGCTGTCGTGCAGCCAGTTGTGTCAGATTTAGATGGCCAGCCAGGGGTGGCATAATACATGCTGCAGCCCCTGGTAGGCCCTGGGTACACCTCTGCCCTGAGTTACAGTGTCTGATAAGGTGGCCCAGTACCAATTGGTAAATGCACCTAAGGTACACGTGTCAATTTAGTGAGAGAACAGCAAGGCTGTGGGTCTGATTAGCAGGCCCACAGCCAGGGAAGTCGTAAACCAGTGAAGCAAAAAGCAAAAATCTGGGGTGATCATAGGATTGCAGACCCTACTCTCCTACATGTGGTACCGCTCCCACCACTCGTCATCTTAGGCCACATCCCCGCTGTGGACGTCACTGTATCCCTTAACAGCTCCCGGCCTCCGGCACCCCAGCGGAACAATGAAACGTCAGGCAATCCGTCGGACCCCAACGATGAGACCAAGCACTATGCGGAGCTAGGGAGAAGCAAGATGGCAGCCACGTAGCTGTGGCTGAACACAGCAGAGCAGTGAGGATCAGGACATAGCCCCAATGAATTTGTTTCACATCGCAGCTACCCAATCCACAACACGGGAAATGTAACCGGCGAATAACAACGGAATATGTTCTATGTCGGGAGATGATGATTACTCCCCTTACGTGCCTTGGGTACGCTAAGCAGCTGCTGCGAGCACTGACGCTGCCTGTGGTTGCTCTCGCGCCCGGTTGCCGAACCTGTGCGAGAGCAGAGGGGCGGAACATCGGAGCGGGTCTGCGGAGCAGAGCGGAGCTCTGTGCGGAGTTCGTGGAATGCTGCAAGGACCGCGGCTCCCAAACTTGGTGGCATAGCAGGAGAGGGAGGCGAAGAGGAGCAATGGCCCCAAAAACGAATACAGGAGCAAAAGCAGCAGGTAACAAAAAGAAAGCAGCGGCAGAGGAAACTGAAAGTCGGCAAAAAATCCAATCTCCTTCAGTAAAGAAGCAACGAGTAGCTGCCAGGACTAGACTGGCCACCGCCCCAATAGCGCACATATTTATCAAAGGCGGTAAGGAGAAAGGGGCCAAGGAGGTCACACGCCCCAATGAGGGAGGCCAGATTCAAGGGGCTGAGGGGCAGGAACAGTTCTCTACAGTTGGTTTGGAGGGAGAAAATTCTCCCACCCAGATCAAAGAAGTGGAAAATACAGCAGCCACTTCCCCAGCACGGATTACCACCTTAAGAGCCATGGAAGCACTGGATTTAGCGAATGCAGGGAATGCAGCTGCAAATGTCCTCACAATTGTAGGACTGGCTGTTAGCAGTCAAAAACAGCATGAACAGGCTGCGCTAGCTGTTGGAAAACAAGAAGCTGTATTAACTGCAGAATCAGGCACCATAATCTGGTCGGACCCAGTTGCGACCAATGCAGGCGGTCTGGGCTCTGATATGGTCAACAACAAAGTCTCCCTGGAAGCTGGCAAAGGGAAAGACAAGGAGAAAGTCCCGAGCGAATGCTTCTTCTCGGTATCACAGGGGGGCGAATGGTCTGATGATGATGATGAAGAGGGAGATCGTAGCTCCTACCTGGAGGACAGCAATCTGGACTCTGAGAGTGATCCCGAGCACGAGTTCCCCTCGACAGCAGTTAAACCTCCAGCTGCATTAAAAGGGCAAGAGCCTCCCCAACGTGAGCTTAGTTGGGACCATTCATCTGCAATGCCATTGCAGGGCAGCCCATTTGGTGAATCAGCACAGATGTCACTTCTGGAGGTAATACATCAAGAGATCATCGCTCACAGAGAGGAAACCTGCCAGGACAGCCGTAAATCCCAAGCCGCCATGAGGAAGATGCAGGGCGTAGTCAGAAAGTTGTCAAAAGCCTGCACTAATCTCGGAGATCGGGTATCAAACCTCGAGGAAAGAGTTGTCTCAACGGAAATGGAGGCAGCAGCAGCAACAAGTAAGGTTGATGCCCAATGCTCCCAAGTAGAGGACATCCAGTGGAAACTGGAAGATATGGATAACAGGCTCAGACTGAATAATATCAGGATTCTGGGGATACCAGAGGGAGCAGAAGGATTAGACGTGAGAGCCTATACCATCAAACTCTTTGAGAAGGTGTTCCCTGAGCTCTCAAGCTGGAATTGGTCTGCGGAAATCCAGCGGGCACATCGTACCCCTTTTAGGATGCATAAAAACGTAAAGGAAGGGGACAAACCCAGGGCAATACTAATCTTTTTGGGTAACTTTGTGCTGAGGCAGGCGATCGCAGAAAAGGCAAGACCGGATGAAAAGAGGATTATCGAAGGAGTCGCCTTCTTTGTCCGACCGGACTTTTGTCATGCGACCGTTGAAAGACGGCGGAGATTAAGGCAACTGATCAAGCCCTTTCAGGAGAAGAAGATCCAAGCCTACCTGATCAATCCGGCTCAACTAAAAATAATAAATGAAGGGAGGACAATATACTTTGCATCCGAAATCAAAGCTAAAGAGTACCTTGACTCTCATGGAATTTAAGCATCTATAATGATTGTCTTTTCTTTTCCTAGGTCAAGCAAATGATACACCAAAGGATTGGGGGATTGGATGGCTGCGGGTGTTTGCTAGAAGGTTTTAAGGGGTAACCAGTTTAATGGTTTTGGTTTTTCTATATTTCTTCACTGCTTCGACTGTGATCATCACGTGCACAGACTAGGTCTGAGCGTTTCACTCGAGAGGGTGCAGGGGTGAGGACGGGGGTTGGGGGTCATTGCTGGGAGGGGAGGGTAGGGACGGGGGGCAGGGAGGTGGGGGGGATGGGGGTAAGGGGGGAAAACTAAAAAATTAGATAATTTGGTGCTGTGAGTATACTTGTTGCTTTTTGCTGGATCCAGGGAAACGCTTAGCTAAGGCCCAGTTACATTTTTTCAGGAAAGTATTGCTCAGGAATATGTCAAACATTAAAATTTGTACAGTTAATGTGGGTGGGCTGAATGACTGGAGGAAGCGCCAAAGGTTGGCACATTTTGTCAAATATAATAATATCGATATACTCTGTCTACAAGAGACTCATCTTCCCTGGAGAAAAAGGAACCTGATGAATATCAGAGGTTTCGAGATGCTGGCTTGTTCTTCCCAAACTTCTTCAGTTAGGGGAGTTGCTATTTTAGCAAGACCCTATATAGGGGACATTAAACGACTCAAGGCTGATAATTCAATCAGATGGGTGATAACCGAGCCTGATTTAAGCTATACAATATGTATAGTTTATGGGTCGAATCAGGACGACCCAGAGATCTTCGATTTCTTAGAAGGGGAGCTAGCCAGTTGGCCCACCCCCATTATAATATGCGGGGATCTAAATATTTCAGTTGACTGGAACAAACAAGTTGCATATTCTGGACGGAAACCAAGAGTGTTCCGTGCTCTGGATGCTCTCATGAGGTCACATGGGCTGAAGGATGTTTGGGGGGTCAAGGAGCCGCTAAACCCTGGTTTTACGTATTTTTCTAGCCCATTTCAGAAACATACTAAGCTAGACTATTTTCTGATTTCCTCCTCTGAGTTAAATAAGGTCAGCATTAAGAAACTTCCCAAATCAATCTCTGATCATAACCTGCTGATTTTGGTTTGTGAAGCGGCTAATATAGAGAGGAAGTACACGAGCTGGACGTTTGAAAGGAGACTACTAGCCGATAATAGATTTGTGGAACACCTCAGAAAGTGGTCAAAAGAATATTATGATGCAAATCGGTATAGTACGTCACTTAACGGAGTATGGGAAGCATTTAAGGCGTCCCTAAGTGGGGAATCCATAAGTTGCTCAGCAAGGCTAAGGAGGGAGGACAGGAGTGAGATCGAGAGTCTTATGGGCGACCTAGCGGTGGCGGAAGAGCGGCACATTAAGGACATTGGGCAAGGGGTAGAAGGGCAGGAGAGTCAAAGTAGACTTGCCACCATTAAAGCAGAACTCCAGAGAATAGTAATGCAGAAGGAAACTAGTGAATATCAATCTTCTAGGGCAAGGCGTTATGAAACAGGGGAACAGGCAGGGAGGGCATTGGCACTTCGGATAAGACAGGATAGGACCAAGAACACAATATCCAGTATACAGGAAAATGGGAACGAGTACACTGAGCCTAAGGAAATATTAAGAGTCTTTAGGAACTTTTACCAAAAACTATATGATGACGAGGGCGGTATTAACTATCAGAGCCTGGATTGTGGGGATGTAGGTCGGATACAAGACGAACAGTGTAGAGAAGAACTGGACAGAGATATGACCTTGAGTGAGATCATAACAGCTCTACAGGAGTTAGCAGCTGGTAAGGCGGCAGGTCCTGACGGAATCCCTTTGGAGGTTTACAAATGTTTAGAAACTGAGATTGCCCCAATTTTGTTGGACCTTTTTAATGGTATATTGTGTTCAGGCATAATCCCAAATTCTTGGAAAGAAACGAACATTGTTATATTTCATAAGAAAGGGATACCCAAGGAGATTCCAGGGTCATATTGCCCAATTTTGCTTATCAACGCGGACACGAAACTATATTCTAAGGTCTGGGCTAAGAGATTGGGTAGGATCATTGGCAGTCTCGTCTCCCCGTGGCAGCATGGGTTCGTGCCAGGCAGAGGCACGACGGACCATTCTAGACGGGCTATTGCGCTGTTCGATGCCCATGGTGCCGCGTGGGGGAAAGATGGCCATGATCCTCCTCGACGCGGAGAAAGCCTTCGACCGCGTGGTATGGGAGTTTCTGTGGGGTATTTTGGCTTGTAGAGGCTTTGGAATAAAAACTGTGAGGGCTATCAAGGCAATGTATAAGGATCCAGTGGCTCGGGTCCTAGTAATGGGCAAGGGCTCCGATAAAATAGTAATTAAGAGGGGGACGCGCCAAGGCTGTCCCTGCTTCCCGATTCTTTTTTCCTTATACATTGATCCTCTGATACAGAAGATTCTAGCCTGTTCACAAATCAGCCCAGTGGTGCTTAATGGCTTCGCCACAAAACTGCTAGCCTATGCCGACGATCTGGCAGTAACAACTACGAATCCCCATCAGGCTATGCCAATTCTGGCCCAACTGGCCAAGGACTTTGGGAGTCGGTCAGGGTATCGGTTAAAGGAGGAGAAAATCCAAATAATATGTACCAAAAACATCAGTAAGGCAGACAAAAGGTTTGTGGATTCAGCCGTATATCTCGGGGTGAGAGTGAATGCTACTGTTGATAAGATCATTGCAGATAACTATCTACCCCTGGTTAAATCCCAGAACTATACAGTCTACTCTTGCTAAGTGTGCTAAAAGGTCATCATACGTTAGATAAATGTCATCGACATAGGGAAATGTCTGATCATCAAAGTTCTATCACACCGTGGTATTCAAGTTGTTAGAGGGTTCATGCTTTATTGGATGTTGTCTTTGAGGTTGTGGGGTTGTCCTCAATGGTAATTCATGGTAAGGGGAACCGCCATCCCACCCTACATGGCTGTGGTATAACGCTGGAACTAGTGCTAACACCAACTCCTTGGTGTTTAACTGATTCTGGAATGAGGTCAGAGAAAGCAGGTGAAATTACAGTTTCTCCATTTGGGCACTCCAATACGAAATCAGGTGGCCTATCCTTTTCAGCCAAAAGAATATCGTAACCGTGTGACAAATCTTCCCAAAAGAGGACATTGATATATCTGGGTATGTCCCCCTCCAGTTGAGGTTGTATCTCGTATAAACATTACAGGACATTTATCCTGATATCAGGTGTTTCCTCACTCACCGCTACTCCCACCAGACAATCCATCAGATTCTGGCGAACTATCGTGACTTCTGCCGCCTTGTCTAGCATGGTCACTGCTCATTCTCCGCTCAGAAGCAGAGTCCTCAATATCCGGTGCATGCCTGACCTTAAGTCCTGCTACTTACTTCTTTTTAAATTGAGGCTTGGAAGGCTTCTGTTTTTCTTCCTATTTGATTATATAGTCAGACGAGCGTTGTGAGGCGTTCTTCTGTTTCACACAGTATTCCGATCTGTGCTTTGACCATCCACCTCTCTCTGACCATTTATTGAATAAATCCTGAAAGGAACGAGACAAATGTGTATCAGTATCCTTATACCTGTCAGGTGGTCTAATATGATCATGGTTACACAGTTTATAGCATTTCTCAGTGGCTTGCTATTGAGGAGACCCACCCTTTGACCTAGTTTTGTCTTTATTTTTTTGTTTACCATCCATCTTGGTTGAAGACTCTGGTGCTTGCTAAGAGTAATCATTTTCAGAATGACCCTTTAATTGTGGTTTACCACGTCTGGCTTCTAAACTATCTCTACCTAGCATAGCATACGGTTCTTCAATAATTTTCAGTAATTCACTCTCCTGCTGTGCAGGAGCCAAATCATGTATGCATGCGTGTATAGCCAGTGTGGCTGCTTTCCCTTTACTGTTTCTCAACATGCGACCACTTTAACTACTGTGGAATCATGTACTGGTGGTCCGAAGGCTTTGTTGAGAGGAGGTAGCCTCTGCTTTTTCCTATGTCATCTTTCCAGGGGTTGTTCTCCTGCTGTCCATGCCCAGGGTGAGAGCCACCGCAGGACCGTGGTCACTGGGGACTACATACCCCACAACCCCCTGCAGGCCTCACAATCTGCTACACCAGCATCATAAATTGGAGACAGAGCCCCGCTGCACTGCCACACACTGGCCAAGGGTGGGCCCTATCACGCCCATCAAAGCCCGGAGGAGACTGGGCTGGCCCCCCTCTTAGTTTAAGCTTTGGATCTTTAAAGGTACTGTCTCAACGCTAGTGCAGATCAACTCTTTGTTGTTTCCGCGCAAAGATAATTTTCATCTGCTATAGTGTTTGGAGGATTTGTTTTCAGATGTATATAACTTGACATAATGTAATGTCCTTTCTCCTTATGTTTCTGGATATTTTATCTACTTGTATTAATTTGGGGTGTAATAGAAGGGCATAAGCCCACTATTATGGGAGGCCACTGATCAAGCCCAGGGAAATGCTAAGCAACCCAAAAAGTCAGGGACTAATGACAGAAGTACTCTAGAAGAAATAAATAATTTAATTGAGTTAGTTGAACTTTGCATTGGCCCTGACCATTCCCAATTGAATAAGCCCCTGAAAGAAAGAAAGCAGAAGCATGCTCCCATGAAATGTCCAGAGTCCGGGCCAATTTCGGAAATAAAAAGGGGGATACAAGAGAATCCACAGGGGTTAGGGCAATCAAGAGTTAATCTGTGGACAAAGCATAACACCATAACTAGTTATTTATCTGGGCGCTCTGCACACACAATCAAGCCTAAAGTTATTTCAAATGGCAGAAATAGGTCAAACCATATAGAAAACAACCCCTCTATCTCCCCATGTTAAAACTACTTGTTTCAATCGTTTCACTCCCCTACTGAACCACTACAGAACAAAGGCCATATTGAACCAGATATAGTGATAATGTCCACAACCATGCCAGAAGAGGGGTCTCTAAATTAACTAAATCAAAACATCAGGGATCTAAAGTTGGAAATGGGGGCCCTTAAATTGGCCCCAAATTATCACCTAATTTAATTAAGGAGGACCAAGACACATTGATAAATAAATGTACCCATTGGATCCCGCAGGTGAGGGAATGTTGATCGATCATAAGGTAAGACACAAGTAAGGCACAAAGATTTCCCCAGCAGGGCCCACAGCTTGAAAGCATAGCATTGACATTTCATCAGAGAGATCGAGTAGACAACTTAGTGGCCTTTGATGCCTGTACTTTTCACCTGGTTGACAGTAGTATACATTTTAAATATAAGCCCCCAGAATCCCAAACACAGCCAGGATCACAAACATTATTCCCCCTAGTCACTGCGGAGACTCCAACCCGAGTGATAGATTGCCAATCATAGGTGCTCCCTCACGAAAGCTTTTTGGCTTTGACCACTAAAGTTTCTGGGAAAGGATACCAAACAACTAATACCATTTCGTGCTTCTGAATAGTCCCCTTCTATTGACGCCCTCATGGGTCTATGTATAGATACCGTTGGATGAAGCAGACAACCGAACTCCATCTCCGATTCAAACTACATCCCAGATGTCTTTACAATCTTGGAATATTGGTTGCCTTAGATCTTAGGTAGCTTCACCAAATTGGATCACCTTTATCGATTCATACAACATCTGTTTATTCCAGGAAACCTGGTCTATTGATCCATTATTTCATCCTGGGTATTTAAAATGTATTAAATGAATTACTGAGAGGGTAACACAATGGGAATAGATCCTTTAAAAGTTCAAGCTTGAACAGCCTACAGCTAATACATAGGAGTTACCTACTCAGATGAGGGAGATTTTTCCTACCACCATGGACGTCCCAAGTTAGGAGGTAAGTAGCGGGTCTCTGAGAAGGCATAATTGAACTACTCAGGCAATACATTGATAAGAACCAAACTAACGTTGGTTGTGGCATGTTGTTTAGTTCCATACTTTCCAGTAGGAACTGCTTATTTTGTTGTGCAACATAAACGTAGGGTTGGTGCCAGACTGATTCTATGCACCCCTACAGGATATGTCGTTCTAGAGAACAGCTAGGCCACAGTGCCATCAGAAGCACCCCTAAACCTAGACAGTTGGCGAATGGTTTTAGTAACCACAGAACATGACAACCCTGAATCCCTCTGGGGGCTTGTGGTAACAGAACTCTTTCACTCAGTCACACTTGCTCTTAGAGAAATATACAAGGAATACACACAATGGGGTGTTTCCAATATGGAACCAACGTAATTCTTGCATAGAATATATGTGCTGCAATGATCAACAGACAGAAGCAGATAAAAGTGATTAGCAATATAAGGACAGTGAACAGAACGAAAAGCTCCACCATCTTGCTAAACCAATGTAATATGTAGGTATATAAAACTATATATAGATATGTAGATCTGTTAGTCGTACTCCTACTATGCGTTCTCCAACCTAGATACCTAGGGTGTAGATGTGTGTGTGTGTTCTGCCAAGAGCCCTCAATCTGGTTAGTCCACCCCATTACCTAAAAGGAAAGAATGTGAATCCCCGTCTTGGTCATGAACTTGACATCTCTCCCCAAGCCATCAGCGAACAGCTGTGCTGAGGGTTCATAGTGAAGTGACCTTGCAAATGACTGCAAAGTGCGCCTCTGCCTAAACCCAGAAATGCCTGTTTATTTGTAATGAAAAGCATCCTTGCAAAACCTTGGGCACACCTGCACTGTTATGGTCTATAGATAGCTGGGTCGCTTCATGGATGAAAAAATAGAACAACATTTTCACGATGTGTGTCGAGGTATTGTACGTGGTGTTCAAGGAGTCATGGTAATGTTCTCGCTAAGTGAAATCTGTATGCGAAGCAGTTTCAAAGAAACTAATCCACCTTTGTCACACACGCAAATGTTTGTTAAAAGTCATTGCGTGAAAGGGGAGGCCATTTAGGAAACATTTGCATGGTGAAAAATTGCAGCATTTCTTCTCGGGCCTAACTAAGACACATGACACAGTGGCCTATGACCAGTGACCATCGGGATTGGTAGCCATCCCGTGCACAACAGTCAGATTGGTTTTTAAGTACCGTTGATCATGCTAAATTTTGGCCTATGCCCATGCCATCAGCGGATGTAAAAACCAAGGTAAAAGACTTAAGATGTTAAAAATATTTTTGAGGTACAACCCCCACATTAATTCCTCACCATCCCTTGTAAAATGTGTGATTACTGTGTGACAGGTAAAGGCTAGGTATTGATGGTCATGTGACCACTGCTTTGAAGGTAGGATGTATGTGAATATAACTGACAAGGCGTGTCAAGGGAGGTTGGGTGAGAAGGCTGGATGGCGCACATGAAAATTGTATGTTAAGCTTCATCCAGGGATTTATAATAAGGAGGATGCTAGTGTTTAAGGACTGGGTGCACTGCACAGTGTGCTGAGAGACATTTGACCGTGTGTTAACCTTCAATGTTTGTGACAAATTATATTTTAGAGCCTGGTGATAACTAAATAAACTGTTGTTCAGTTCAGTTTAAACTTGGTTTTCTAATTGCTTTTTGGGGACATTCAAAGCATTAGTGAATAGAAGGTGCGCTAAGGCACATTCAACAGCTGAGTAACGGGAAGTCTGCTTTATGAGAATTATGCAAAGGTTGGTTGAACACATGATGAATGAGAGTATGGTATCCAGCAAGGTTTGCAGGCAGATTGCTCATCAAGGTGTGTTGTGAGAGAGCTATGTGACCAGTCAGGTGTTTGAGGCATGTTTGTTATGGTTGGGAACTGTTAAGTTGTGTTTTTTGTGGGACTGACACACTGTTGAGCTCCAGCACAAATCACCTGAGACACAAGGTACTGAGATGCCTATTGCCATGGCCAACTCTGATTTGCTGCGGAACAATTTGACCAGTCTCTACCCTATTAAACATTTTTTTTCTGCAGATCTGGTTGGCCCAGCCCCTGCTGGGGTGCGCTGGACGTGCCTCCTGTTTGACCTTCAGTATGTCCTCTCGGTGTATTTGAATCGCCGTTACAGTCACCTGAAGAGTGTGAAACTCTGCTCCAACCTCCTGGTGAAGAACCTTGTCACAAGTGACTTGCTATTCGAACCAGGTAAAAAGCTAGAACTGTTTATCCAGCCTTATCTCTCTCTTACTCTCCCTCTCTCTCACCGCTATAGCTCTTGTTCTTCTGTCTTGCTCATTCTCACTATTTTCTTCCCCTTTCTTGTCAGGCACTTCCTTTGTTTCAGTCTCTTCTTTCTCTTTCTGTTTTTTTCTTTCTCTCAAACTCATCTATGCATATACAAACACAGTATCACTCCTCTTTTTGTTTCTGTCCAAATCTCCGACCTCCTCCCCATTTGCCTGTCTTTCTTTATTTGTCTGTCTTTTCTTCATCTTTAGTTTGCCTTTTGTCTCTGTCTCAATCTATTGATTCAGCTTCTTATTATAGTCTCAGAGGGGGGTGTCTCTCGGAGAAACTTTGCATACGCTATGTCTAGCATATTCTGGTTGCTGCAACTAAAATATTACAATAATTCTCAAGATACAAATCTAACCCTCGCTCAACTAGCTCAGTTTTAGTTTATTTTTTTATGCCAGCTGCAAGAGAATACTTAAAATCTTGTCTTTTGATTATGCTTGCTTAACTTTTTTTAGGCATATTATTTTCAGTTTTCGATTTTTTTTTTAAAGTCTTAGTGCTGGTTTGCTGAAGTAGTTTCTTTTCTGCTCACTTGTCTGCTTCATGGACACCAAATGTTTATCCTTTGTTTGTCCTAAATGATTTCTTATGTATAGTTTTCCTACGTATTTTCTTTCGTATACTTGTTTTTTGTGCTCATCCTGCTGAGATGCAGATAAGTATATGATGCAAAAAGAGATAACGGTGGTTAATTTGCTTTCTTGGGTGAGAATATGTAGTGTCTGGAGGCTCTTCCAAGTTAATTTCCAATACAGTCACTTCCTCTTATTGCAAGAGAGTTGAGCTCTAGCCTCCTGCTTCCTGAGAAAATTACATCCTGTAGATGGACCTGCAATTGAAGTAGACTCTATATTCTATTCCTATGTCCCCACCCCCTTCGGTATAAGCTTCTAAGCAGACACTAAGTACTCACTCCAACTACTTGTGATCAAATGGAAAACTGAATGAGAGCCCACTTCTCCATTTGTACCAAAAGAACTTCCTTCACAATCAAAATAACTTTCAAGGCATTTGCTGTCCTGTGCAGCAAAGCAAAATAATTTGGTCTCTAGCCTCCATTTTGATTTTCAAATTCCCGTACATCATAATCATTTTGTGAGACCTACATTATCAAGTAGTTGTACTGCTAATCTCGAACATTAGTTTCCCAGACATAAAAATCAATCCCTTTTGTATGCATTGAAACCTAAGTGGTCCCTCCTGGGTCTGTTTCTCTCAAGCCAGTTGGCTCCCCCATAGACAGTCCTATTTTTGTTTTTGAGGGTAGCAAATATTTTTTACACAATTTATGCAGGCCTCTCACATGCATTAAATTGTTTCTGGCAAATTTTGTTGTCTGTCCTCTGATCATTCCAGGACTCTTTAGTCTCATGCTGACCACTAGGTTGACATCTTAGACCAAGAGTAAATATCTCTGGAGTTTGTCTTGACTTCTGTGGAGTCTAGTCTTGGGCTTCTAATTTCAGAATGTGTCAGTGAAAGCTGTGAGAGCTATGCTCCTCTGGTGATGGAACAATAGACTACGTCCTCCTTTGCAAGAATGTTAACTGTAGGTTTGAAGAATGTTGGGTAACTTTAGAAAGGATGTGCATCTCTCTGATACCTTTTTAATGTTTTCATTTGGTCTGAGGGATTATGTGCTGTCTCATATTTGAGCTCTCTCTGGACCCCCAAGTAAAATCGAACACTGCTTACTAATTTTTACTTTTGGATATGCACTTTTTCATCTTTGCGTTTGTGCCTTCTTTCCCTGCAGGTGTCACATTTTCTGAAGCCAGACTATCAAACTTAGTTGCTCATGGGTCTTCACCTATGCCACGAGAAGTGGCATTTCCTGTAGGCAAGGATGAAAACTGGCACGACAAATATGACTTTATCAGGTATGATGTGAATGTTTTTCACACTCTCTGAGGACAGGTATGAAGCGCTGAAGTGGTGTGCAGCCTTTGGGAGGTTTCGACAGGATGCAGCCACCCAATTCTGAGATTCTGGTTGTCTGAGAAGGGGTTAGGTGCCTGAGAGATGGTTGATGAATACTTGCTGTTAAAAAGTGCTGATGTGGGATAGAGTCCCAAGTAGCCAAAATGTTATGGTAGGTGTTCTTGTTTTAAAGTGAGGCCAAAAATGGTAACTGATTGAGAAGAGAGAAATGGTAGATACTTTTAGAGGCCTTAGCGATGAGAAGTTGTTTGCATATACTATGGCAGTGGTCCAGTGGTGGCTGGTGATCTTTGAGGATGGGACATCGACCAATTAACCTAGGAGTGCTTAGAGGGGTGTTCTTCCCATAAGAAAATTATGATAACATGGTTTAAATTTCTTGCATTCTAAAGCACACATTTCTCACAAATTGGATGAAAAGAAATTGGTGTGCCAAGCAAATAATGTCTGTTTCTCCCGAGGAGTTGACCCCATTTTTCCCCAAAATGTTCAGCGGGTGTACGCCATATATGATTTTCCTCCTTTGTGTCAGGGCCAGCATTTTGTACTAGTATTACATGGCAACCCGGTATTTCTGGGAACCTGAGTACACTACAAACAAAGAAACAAGGGTTCTCTTGGTAGAAGCTTGAAAACCTACTAGAGGTCTTTGGCAAAACATTGAATGCGCGAACATGCAAGTGTAAATAAAGTTATTTTAATTACTGCATAGTATCACCAGATAGACAGAGGCCATACAGTGACAGATGTGAACAAAAGTGCACTGGTGTTATTTACAATAACAATGTTGACTAAATATTATTTCAATTTATAAAAAACAGTCAAAAATTAAGTTGAATTTTCAGCACTATAAAGTATGACAATCAGCAGGTTAGTACGTCAACATTTCGACCCATAACATTATTTATAAGCAGGACTTCATCAGGACAAATAAGGTACCAACATACAAAAAACAAACAGAAACCAAGACTAATGGTTATTAGGACATACTACGATTAATGTATGTGTGTACAAAGTATTAATAGTCGGGGTCCAAGGCATCTTGCCTCTTTTCTACAAATGATTTAAACAGCAGTGAAATACATCTGGTTATGGGCAGCTTAACATCTGGTCAAATCTATAGGTAACAAGTGTAACAAAAAATCTCTTTATCCCACCAACCCACTTCCCTCCCCACCAAAAATTCCTCATAGTATTAAATTACATAGGGTTGTGAAGGGCCCAACACGTACAATCCTTTCAACACTATTAAGTGAATATCTAACTAATCAGGGTCCCCCTTTACTCTAGGAAAATCTAAAAAAAAAACTTGGAACTTTGTGTTTATCAAAAGCTCCAAATGAAGTATGCATGTATGAATATACCAGTCAGTATGCTAAATAGGTATGAAAACAAATTAGAGTGGTTGTAGGTAATTGAGGTGCTTCAGGTCTTTGTATAACTAATGTTTTTTACTTTAGATTTCCCTCTGATGGATCCAAGATGCCGTTTGATTCCATTCAAAAAGGACGTTCAAGTCACTCAGACCTTGGTAAGGATATGATATGGCCATATTTTCCTTTGGTTGTAGGAGTCCTGTATGCATCCCTCATCATTTTCGGAGTTTGGTTTATGAGTTAATATTAGCCTTTCCAAATGAATTCTGTGGTCAGTGCATCAGAAGCAGAGGACTTCATAATGGAGATTAGAATGTTTGCTACTGAGAGTAGAGCTGGCCTTAGTGTTGATGGAGATAGTCAAACTTTAGTTTCACTGGAGAGTACTCCTCACCGCATTCAGCCGGCGATTGTAGACGCTGATTACGAATGCCGGCTGAATGCGGTGAGGAGTACTCTCCAGTTACCGGGCATGTAACTACAGATCGTGTGAACCTTTATCCTCTACTCTGGGATTACATATTGAATATCGATAGAATTGAATATTAGCTGGATACAACAAGATTCTTTCCATATTGTGGAGTGGTTGGAAATATAGAATTGAATTAACATATTGATAGCCCTGAAGAAGTCAGAGATGCAGATGCATTATCACTGACGAAACACGTGTTGGCTTTTGGCTATTGGATGATTTTACTTGGATGATTTGAAGATCTCCATGTCTGTTTGTTAAGAAGATTTTTCTGACTTGAAGAATAAAATCAACACAAAAGAAGACCGACTGAACTTCTTTACACTCACGGTGGAGTTGTACTCAGGACATTCTTGTTTTATTGATTTTGGACTGGTTTCTGGTTAATTTGTTTTGGGGATATAAGTGGCGGCCCCTGTCCTTGGAAGCACACTGTAATTGGTAATCGACGAAAACTTGGGGAGTATTGACTGTATTTTGTGCGCAGGAAAGCTTTGCCACTTCAGTTTTTTCTTCTCAGGTCAGATTTGTATTTCTCTTATTATATTAGCCTAGGATTACCTGACTATTTCAGAACATTAATAAGGGGAGTTATTGAAGCCATGCAGCACTTGTGGCGAGAAAAGATTACACTCTGATGATCACCATAAACAGTGCATATATTGCCTCTGCCTGACCACACAGTCAAAGACTGTCAAATGTGCCTCACTTTCCCTCAGAAAACCCTGAAGGGCAGGGAGGGAAGACTACTGTTGTGGTTACAGAGACTTAAGACAAAAGACCAGCCTGTCTCTGGGGAAGAGAGTGATGACTCTTCAAGATCTGGAAAATCTCATAAAAGAGATAGATTCTATGAAAAGCAGCCTTCAGAATAACCTAAAAAGGCCCTTAAAAAATCTCACCATGAGGCACCTAAACATCTTCAAAATTCTGATCAGAAATTACCAAGAAGATCTTCTTCAAAGGTTCCCTCAGAACCTACAACACTATCTGTAAAAGAAGTTTCTGTCAAAAGGTCTTCAAAATGTCTGCCGTCGAAAACAGAAGCCCTTTTTGTGGAAAACATACATGTCATCACCGTCGATGACAATGTCGTTGATGACATCACCGACCTTAACTTCCACATTCTCTTTAGCAGCATCACCGATGATAATGTCGTCGTCTCTGACAGTTTCAATGACTATATTACTTACAGGCTACTGTCGATGACGACCTCGTCGCCGAAGACGTCCACAGGGTCTCCGTCCCATATGGTGTAACCCTCATCAAAGCACTCGTCAACTACCTCATCAAAGACTAAGCCACTGTTGACAGCGATCCCATTGACGAGGACATCGACGACAGCAGCTCCATCACCGAAAGCACAGCTGGCAGAAGCCTTGTCAACTAAAGACGAGAACATTATCAACACCAATTTTTGCAAAGAAATCAACTGTGATAGTAGAAAATGCAAAGAAAACTTTGTTGATGGAGGAACTTTCGTCGACAGATGCACAGATTTCATCATACCCAAAGACACCTTTAACACCTTTGATGCCTTTGCCAGATAAGTTGCGACCTGGAATAATTACTATAGGAGGCTGGCTCAGTTTATATTGTCCACCTATGGTGAGGCATTGTTCACTGAGTCCAGGCAACCCTTAGTGTTAGTGTTTTGGTCTATGATAACCAAAGCTCTGGGGTAGCGGTGGATAGAAGCTAAGACTTATTCATGAGGGTGTAAAGCGGGTGCCTTTACCACATAGTCAGTCAGCAAGCTTGCACACAACAAAGAACCACACTAAAGGTTATAAAAATACTACAGTATTTATTACACAACACTAGGAAGTAACTTGGTTTGTCTGATACCCATAGATATAAATACACATAAGAAATACTTCAGAAACAGGTAAGTAGCATAGAAAAACACATGCAGCCCTATGGGGTTGGGGGCCTCAAACCATATAAGAAAGTGATATAAGCGGTAAGTACCAAAACAAGATTAATACCCTACGATGGAGGAGCCCATGGAAGGCACAGAACCACCAAAGGTGAGTAATTAGATACCCCAAGGCGCTTGGGTGTAGAGTGGTTACACCGAGTCAAACATCCATGGGATAACACAGGTTAAATCGCAGTTGGTATTTTCTTGTTTCGGGCCCTCCCCAAAGGACCCTGGAGACACCAATTGGATCAATAGAGGTTGGAGAGCCATCCCACCCTTGATTATCCAGGGGACCAGGATACCTACACCAGGAAACATGGGTGCATAGGTGCAAAGATGTGTTGTAACCACCCGTAGAAGCCAATGGAGGATCTTGGAAGTCCGGTATTTGCAGCAACTCGTGGACCAGCAAGGTTGAACCTAAATGTGGATTCTGGACGAGAAGTACCTGAAAGCAGAGGGGCCAGAGTCTAAACCACCAGCAGGTGTCCAGGAAGCGCAGGGGCACGATGCACCACTTTTCAGAGGTACTTGCTGTAGCATGACGGTCTTGATAAAGCAGCTGTGGAGCCCAGGCGATGATGCAGGAGCACAGGAGTCGTCCACAAGCTGTCCCACGATGGATGACGAAAGCCGGAGGGTCAGTTGCTGGCAGGACCACCAATAAGCCTTGGTACTGCAACAGTTGGGTCAAAGCAAAAGATGCTTGGTTGCAGACCAGCATTGTCTGTGGGACTAGACCAACAAGTGTAAGTCAGGACCTGCAGGAGAGCCAGCAGGACTCGATGAAGCCCCCTCGAGGACCCTCTGGTAGCAGACACAGGGAGTCTCATGGAAGCCTCCTCAGCACACACAAGATCGAGGCCTACAGTGCAAAGGTTGCATGCAGGACGTCGTTCTTGGAGCTGTGCGGTGCATCAGGCTGGGGCTTCTTGGATCTCGAACATCTTTAGTGAAGAGAGTCAGCAAGCCTTGGTAACGACAACAAGATGCTGTGCACAGGGATGCTGTTCAGGTCGGCTGGAAAGGGAGTATGGGAGTGCAATCTTCGAAGTTGCTGGCAAGACTTGTCAGGCCTCTGGAGAGACAAACAAACCACCACCAGTGTTACAGAGCCTGGAGGTGTTCGTGTGACAGCAGAATCAGCAAACCGTTCATCGAAGTTGAGGTGCCTGCGGATGCAGGGAAGTGACTTCTTCACTCCATGGGAGATTCCTTCTTGCTTGGATGCATACAGAGTCCTTGCTGACTCTGAGGAGGCATGGCCACTAAGTTGCAGAAACTTGGATGAGCACAGAGACTAAGTTGCAGCTGGAACATTCCCACCAGAGCAGTCTTGTCTTTGGTCCTGGCTCAATCCAGCAGCAGAGTTCCAGTGCCCAACAGTAGAAGAGCGTTAAGACGATTTTCAGAAGACATGTAGTCAGTTCTTGAAGATGGAGTCCAGACGAATATAAGGACCTACCCTCAGGGGAGCCCTTAAGTAACCCTAAAAGGGGAAAGTTCATCTTCTGCTGTGACCTGTGAGAAGTTGGCCTGATATGTGATGTCCACTATTCTAGTGGGCACCCTGAATCAATCCAAACAACCCTTATGGTGATGGTTGTAAAGTCAACCTTATAGACCAGCTATCCTAGTGGTAGCATGGACAAAGCAGTCCTAGGCTAAACTCAAGAGGGCATGTGAAGCCAGCTGTTTTACCATATGTAACCCCTTTAATACCAAATGAAAGGACACCACACAGGTTATATATAAAATATATATGTATTTATTACTAACACAACCCCTCTGAACTCTTTATGAGGTCAGAAGTACAAGCACATAACAAGATACTGAATTATCATACAATAAGTTGCACAATATACAGTAGAGCCCTAGGGGCACGTCAAACCATATACTAAAATAGTGGTATAAGAACCACGTCACGAACAAAGGATAGGCCTAGGGCCTAGGGAATCGCTGGGGCTACGCTGTACTACCAAAGGATAGGAAGCAGGAGGCCCACGGGAGGCGTGTGCAGTGTCTTTTTTTTATTTTTTATTTGCGGTTTTTATAGAGCGCAACACTCATCCCACGGGATATCACGGCGCTAATACCAGATAGCAACTACTGATGGCGGATGCTAGAAACTAAAGTTTGGGGAAGAGGTGAGTTTTCAGTTTTTTCCGAAACTGGAGATAGTTTGTAGTATGTCTCAGGTCAGTGGGGAGCTCATTCCACCTTTGTGCTGCCAAGTAGGAAAAAGAGCGACCACCTGTTCTAACTTTTTGGATGCGTTTCGTCTTGGCCAAAGCAGATTGAACGAAGGTTCCTGGTGGGAACATAAAAATCGATCTTCCCTTGAAGAATTGTGGGGCCGGTTTTATGTAGAGCCCTGTGGGCATGGCTAAGCAATTTAAAGGCAGCCCTCTGACGCATCGGTAGCCAATGGTGTGTCTTTAAGCATTCCGATACCGAGTCTAGTTTGCCCTTATTGCAAATAAGTTTGGCTGCCAGATTTTGCAAAACCTGCAGGCGAGAGAACAGATGTTCATTCATCCCCACAAATAGTGCATTGCCATAGTCCAGGCGACTGACCAGTAAAGCCTGTGTGACTGAGCGTCTGCAGTCCTGGGGTATCCATGGGAAAATCTTGGCTAGGAGTTTTAAGATAGCAAAGCCCTTGCCACAGAGGGATCGGACATGATCCTTCATGGACAGGTCATCATCCATGATAATTCCCAGGTTCCTGGCATGTTGCTTTGGAGTGGGGGCCAAACCCAGTAAAGGTGGCCACCATGTGGCACCCCATATACGTTTGGCACCACCAAACAGTAGGATCTCTGATTTGCCTGCGTTCAACTTTAGGCAGTGGGCATGCATCCACTGAGCCATTTCATAGAGGCAGTCATGTAGCTTGGTCTTGGTTCTGTCAGGCCCTTCGTCCATAGTCGCCATCAGCTGCGTATCATCCGCATAAGAGCAGATGCAGATGCCCCACTTCCTTCCAATGTCGGCAAAAGATGACATATAGACATTGAAAAGAGTGGGGCTCAGTAAGGCGCCCTGGGGGACCCCGCAGCTGATGGAATTGGGCCTGGAATGGAACTGACCCATATGTACTGCCTGAGTGCAGTTGCTCAGGAAAGACTGTAGCCAGTTCAATGCTGTAGATTGAACGCCTTTGCTCCGAAGTATGTTCAACAAGCAGTTGTGAGATACCGTGTCAAATGCCGCTGACAGGTCAAGCAGTATCAGCGCCACCGCTCCACCTTGATCGGTGGAGGATCTGATACTGTCTGACACTGCCAGCAGCGTTGCCTCAGTATTGTTATTGGCTCGAAAGCCCGTCTGGGTAGAATCCAGAAGGGAGTTACTCTCTAGGTACCTGGTCAACTGTACCTTCACCAGTTTCTCTAAAACTTTAGAAAGGTAGGGAAGCTGGGAGATTGGTCAATAATTCTCTGGGTTGAGAATATCGGATCCCGCCTTCTTCAGAAGGGTGGTCACAGAGGCGTGTTTCCAGGCATCCGGGAAGATGGCAGTGCTTAAGGATTTATTAAAACGTTGTGTGATCAAGGGGCCGAGGGTGGACGCAACTCTTGAGAACACAAAGTGGGAGCAGGGGTCCAGGCGGGAGCCAGCTTTCACTGTAGTCAGGGCTGCTAGGACCTCATCTTCAGAGAGTAGGTCGAAGCTGGTTAAACGGGGTACATTTCCTAGGTCTGGTGGAGCAGTGAGGACATCAGATAGGATCGCAGTCTTGGATAGATTGTCAGAGTTGTAATTCGGGAGTGAAGGTGGAGTAGATTCCCTTGATTTTTTCAGAGAAAAAGGTGTTCATGCGTTCACAAGCCTCAACCGAAGGGGTGAGTGTCTGTAAAGTGCAAGATGGTTTACTCAACTCCTTCCTTATTTTAAACAATTCCTTCACCGAGTTACTGTTTTCCTGAATGCGCTGGGCAAAATAGTCCTTCTTTGCCTTTTTGATGGCCAAAATATACTGCCTCCGTTTAAGGACATAGTCTAATCTGGCTTCGTTGTCTTTAGACTGTCTCCAGAGATGTTCAGATTTTTGACATTCCCTTTTAAGGGTTTTTAGGTGAGGAGTATACCATTTTTCTGTTAAAGATTTTTTCCTGGATTCCCGCATCGGGGCTATATTGTTTAGTGTTTGCAGTATTCGAGTGTGTAGCAGAACAATGTCATTACAAACGGAAGAGCCATCCGGTAGTTTAACATTAACCTCTTGGAAATGTTTCTCAAAGTTGGATTCGTTGATTAGCCTCCAGGCTCGTTTAGAAATCTGAGGGACTACCTTGGATTTCAAGGATTTACCGGGGAGATCAAATGAAAAGGATATGAGGGAGTGGTCCGACCAAGATAAGGGGTAGACCTCTTATGTTGGTGGATTCAATATTAGTAAATAGTAGGTCTAGTGTATGACCGGCTATATGAGTGGGGCCCACTACCCACTGTTTGAGATTAAGGATCCCCATATCATATTCCAACTGGGAAGTACCTGGCGCATCTTTTTTCTCATAGGGGATATTGAAGTCGCCAACAATTAGATAGTTTTTATGTTTTAAACAGAGCGGCAGAAGTTGATTTAGTAATTTGACACTAAGGCTAACTTGTTGTCCAGGGGGGTTGTATATAACCACACCAGCGAGGATGGTAAGACCCTCATAAAGTACTTTAAAAGGTAAGGTCTGGTGCTCAATGTGGGTAGTTGTTAGTTCCACAAGGCATGTTAGGTGATCCCTAAATATCACGGCGACCCCCCTCCTTTTTTATCAGATCTGTCTAGCGTAATGATTTTATAGTTGGGGGGGGGGGGGAGGGCTTTAGCTAAATCCGGGGCGTTAGTGTCGGATAGCCATGTTTCCGTGATGAAAGCTAGGTCAGGGGTCTTTGATGTAAGTAAGTCCCAAATATCCAGGGCATGTCTAGGTAGGGATCTAGCGTTAAAATATAGACAGTTCAGGGTCAGGTGGTTTCTGGCGTGAGTTATATGATGGTCTAATGAGAATTGACCCATACTGGACCAACAACAAGCGAGGCAGGAGATTGGTCCATAAGATAATCCTGGCCCCGTTTGGGTACATGAGTTAGCTTTATGACCCTTTTTATTTTCGCGGAGGGCTAGCAATTCACTGCGGGAATAGCAGATAGGTGTTAGCGGGTTTCGACTAAGACCCGCAAGGGGTATAGCCCCTAGTCCCGACCGGTCGCGGATGGGCACAGACGGGCTTGCCTTAGGCGCGCCTTCGTCCGCTGCGCGACCGGAAGATGCAAATTGTTTTTATACAGGAAGGAAGATGACGGCGGGAGGCGTGGCCTCTCAAAAAAGGGGCGTGGCCTGTGTCCACGGCGGGAATGGCGGCAATGGTTTTTGCGGTTTGTCCCGCAGCAGCGCTCTAATCCGCTGCGCGGGTTTTGTCCGAAGCGTGTAGGGGCCCTGAACAGGGTACAGGAGATGAGTACAGGTAGGGTTAAAAACAAAGTAATTGTGACACTCAAAGTTTTAAAAATGCTCGTGCAAACCTACTCCCGGCTTCCGACTCAGGAGAATTGACTATCTACGTGGCGCTTGTAATCAGCGTCCTTTAGTAGTGACGGCGGGGCGTGGCCTCTCAAAAAAGGGCGTGGCCTTTGTCCGCGGCGGCAATGGGTTTTTGCGGTTTGTCCCGCAGCAGCGCTCAAATCCGCTGCGCGGGTTTTGTCCGAAGCGTGTAGGGGCCCTGAACAGGGTACAGGAGATGAGTACAGGTAGGGTTAAAAACAAAGTAATTGTGACACTCAAAGTTTTAAAAATGCTCGTGCAAACCTACTCCCGGCTTCCGCCTCAGGAGAATTGACTATCTCTATACACACACACGAGTTACCATAGAGTTATAATGGGAACGAAAGAAATGGAAACTGGTTCTTTTAGGACACTTCCGGATGGACTAGGAGAAAGCTACTGAAAACCAGGACACTAGGATAGTTAATACCCACAGGAGCACCGGAGTATTCGCGTTACCTCACCCACAGGAAGCGGGTGCATAGGTGTCAAAGTGTGTCGGGGTTCGTCGCTGAATCCTAAGGAGCCTTGGAGAAAGATGCTACAGGCGACCTGGAGAGAAGTGTCCGGTTGGATCCAAGGGCGGATCGAGATGAAGAGTACCTGAAAGCAGAAGGGACAGAGTCTGGGTCACTAGCCAGTGACCAGGAAGGAACCAGGAAGGGACCAGGCGATGTCGTGAAGCAATCAGGTGATGTTGTGAAGCTTGTCTCCGCAGCCATGTGGACCATGAGGTGTCGACGACGACCAGGAGCTGGGCACAGACTGTCCCACGAAGGATCTCTCTGTCGGCGGTGTCGGCTTCCGGATTGGAGTCAACAAGCCTTGGCAAAGGCAACCCCACAGAAATCGAAGATGGCTTCTTGATCAGACCAGCAAGGTCTGATGGGCTTTTCCTTTTCAGGGAAGCAAGGGCCAGCCTGGAGCAACCAGACCAGCGGTGTAAATTCGTAGGTTTGTCTTCAGAGGCAACTAGCCAACGGGCAAGTGACCGGACAGACGCGTCGAGCACAAAAACACTAGCAGGCCCCACGCAGCACTCGTGGAGTGTGGAGAGCTGTGCTTCGGTGCAGAAGGTGCCGGGCTGGGGCTTCTGAATCCCCAATGCACAGCTTCGAGGGTGCCTCGGGAGCTGCACAGGTAGCAAAGCGCAGGTTTTCCAAGATTGCCGGTCCCACGTCTCTCGTCGCCTCCACGGGTCTCAGCTTTGCTGTGGCTGTGGATCGGGCTCAGGGAAGTCTGGAAGTCTGGTTCTTGTCAGGCTCTGTAGACTGGCTCCTGCGGGAGCGTCGACAAACCAAACCGCAGATCGCTGGATAGTGCCTGTTTGCACAGGGTGGTCGCTCCTTGACCACAAGGGAGATTCTTCAGTCTTCTATCTTCAGTAGAATGTCGAAGGTCCAGAGTTTCGTTTCAAGTTTCAGTTCAGGATAAATCTAAAGTCTCTTGACTCAGCTCCTACCTATATAACAATCTGAGGGGCTGGATTACCTGCTAGGTCCCTCCTATGGGTGGGACCAGGGAAGGGGGTGGTTATACCCCTTTCCCTTTGTCCAGTTTTGTGACAGAGCTGGGGCTGGAGTGCCCCAGCAACTGGTTTCAACCGGACTATGCATGGGACACCTTGTGTGCCCCAGGCAGTGTCTCATTTCATTCAGCCCTCCCTGCCACAATACACTATGGCCTGTCTGGGGTGGTGCTAGCACCTCCCAAGACAGGAAACCCTTTTGTCCAAGCCTCCCTCACTGGAAGGACTCCCAGCAGCAGGAGGTAAGACTTGTGTCTGTGGCAGCAGCATCCATTTTGTGATGCTGAGGCTCTGGTTAACTTTAACCGGGTTTACTAGGAACAACATGTCTTCTCCCTCTAGAAGGGTGGAATGCTACCCCCGTCGCCAGAACTGGCGAGGGGGTAGTATTCCAAAGCGTATGACACCTTACACAACATGTTTTGATAAAGCCAAACCAAAGTTAGCATTCAACCGCGAGGATTATAATGCACTTAAGAGTATATGGTATGGCTATATCATAGAACAGCTATAAGGACATGGTTCCGAAAGCTGCAGACAGGCTCAGCTCATGCTAGAGCACCATCCCACATAAAACCAAGCACTCTCTCTCCTGGATTGTTAAGGCCTGCCATAGGAGTGACTTATAGGGGTATATGTGTCTATATATAAGGTTAGATATAGGTATACTATATCTAAAGCAAAGGGTGATTACACCACCTTGCCCCAGCTGAGTGATCAATTTGGATGGCCAGCCAGGGGTGGCATAATACATGCTGCAGCACCCAATATCCAATTGAAGATGTACCTAAAGTACATGGAGTCCATTTTACAGTGAGAGCAGATAGCCTGGGGGCCTGATTAGCAGCATCCCAGGCCAACTAAGTCGAAAACCAGCTAAACACTAGGCAAAAAATCTGGGGTAACCATAGTCCGGTATCCACCTTCCTACATGACCCACCTATCGGAGGAGGTCAGGAACGTTCCTCAGGTGGCCTAGCTAGTCAGATGCTCTCAGGGGCCAAGATCCAAGATGGCAGAATCAAGTGGCCACCTGGATGAGCTCTGGGCACCTCCAGAGGGAGGAACTGGACAGGGGGTATGGTCACTCCCTTGTCCTTTGTGTAGTTCACACCAGAGTGGGTACCAAGGGCAGGTCCGTCTGCGCCCGTCAGAGACGAGAGGAGGCCAGGTTGGGCTATGTCCCTTGGTTCCACGTTGATGGTGGCAAAAAAAATGTAAGGTTCTATTTGTGTAGTCATTTTTATACTCCTTCCCAGTCAGTAATAACACATAATTGCTAATAATTCAATCATGGGCAAAAGAAAAACAACAGTTGGAGGAGTGGGGGAAACAATACTACGACTATTGACTCTTCTAACAAGGGCGGCCAGTGTTATCTCCAAGGATATAGCTCTTACAGAAAGAAGGCTATCGCTGGAGATAGGTAAATCAACCTCCATACAACCTCTGTTGACTGACTGTGGAGTAGTTGGAGCCAATCCCGGGCCAATGTAAGCACCTGAGGCTAATACAGACATAATAGATCCTACGCTAGAGACAGCTATACGATTGGCAGAGGATCCCTTTCCCAGCCCCCCTACCAAGAGGAAGAAAACAGGCTGCCTGAAAGACTCGTGACACCACCTGATCCAAAATATATCATTGATACCTAAAATGGAATCCTTATTTGAAAATTTCTTAAGGCTAATACAGGAAAAGTTGGAGGGGTTGGTTCAAGATTCGATTATATCTTCTCAACTCACTGTAGGGGAGTCAGTGTGGGGTGGTCACACTGGCCCTGTCTGGAACAGCAAGCTACAGGTGCCTGACAGGGGGGGGCAGAAGGAACAGACACAGTGGAAGAATCAGCAGTCCCAGGTTGCTCAATTGGGATGCCCTCTGAACCTCAAATTCTCAAAATATGCAAAATACTGGACCCCAGTAACAATGGGTATAAAAAAAGGCCAGGTTTTTCAGCATGACCAACAAGTTATCTGGTGATACCCCGGCTGTGACGCAGCTAGGGAAGATATTCCAAGCAGTTCCTTTGCGAGGGGCGCCATTGTTAAGGGGGCATGTACCTAATATGACTTCTACTAATTACTTTGATAAATCCTTAGTGAATAGTTATGAGATCTTTAGATCTCCCCCCAGAGGCTGCACCTCTGGCAGTAGTTTTGGTGGTGGTCCCTTCTACCACAATGGGGACCAAAGAAACTACACTGGACTTGGTACACATGGTTACCCATTGGTGTAATTTGAACATTGTGAATGGCCATCGAATATCTCTGTACATTATCATGGCTAGCAGTGTGGGCTGGGTGGACCACAGGGTGGAGAAAAACATTGAGGGTGACTGTGTGATAGTCAACATGAGATATCCTATAAAAGTTGATGCTTTGATGGAATGTGAGCTTCCGGGCGGCTCTAAAACACTGATTAGGATAGCCCCCCTTCAGTACATCTAACCGCCCACTAATTTTCTTCCATCAAAAAGTCCATGTCTGCAGGCATCTATAATGATCAAACCAAACCAAGAGCCCTGGTCTGGCCTTAACCCTGTCAAATAGGTATGAACCCTTGCGTAGCCACCAGGGACTAGATGCTGTAGATTGTCAATCATCACCTGAGGAAGATTTACAGGGGCCAAGATCACACAACTTGTGTGCAATTTTATTCCCTTATCAGTGAACCCAGATCCTGTCCCATTTGCTAGCAGAGTCATCTTCCCAGAAATTGTTAGTGTCTCACCTCCTAGGCTGCCCTCCATAGAAGTGGGTTATATAAGGCCACCTGAGAAGCCTCATTTTGTTCCCACGCCTGATGTAATTTCCCCGTAGATCCACCCCACCCCCATCAGGGTACTCACGTGGAATGTACAAGGAGTTGGGACCAAGGGGGATGACATTCTGGTGTAGGACATTCCAGGGCTGCCCAATAATTGCACAATAAGAAACATGGGATGCAGGTGAAGGCTTTGCATGTCTTTAAATAGAGGTCCTATAGTCTGTTGAACACATTTTCAGCCATATTTCCCAATTCCTAGTGCTTGTTCTAGTGTATATGAGTCTTCAAAGAGCTCTGTTTTTTAAAATCTGCTTTGTGACCAAAGTGCTTCTTGTACCAGCTAGTGATTTTATAGCAATTTATGCTGGACCTACAATGAGCAAAATGTTCTATTTCAGGGCTGTGGTGTATGTCGTAGAGGATTATCTCTTAGAATGGCCAACCTCTCAAGTGGGTGTATTGGCTATATCCAGACCATGATGCCACAGAATGATGTATTTTCGCTGTAGAGGAAGAGGCTTTGAAGTTCACATTCTAAACCCCACCAACAAAGGGTAAGGATAAGAAATCCAGGTAGGAGAGACATCCCAGCTGTGGGTCTCCATCCAAATTGCTTGGATACTTGCCCAAGTATTTTTTGCTGTCCCCTAAAATCATGCTGTCTTGAACATCAATATCACTGGTTTGCAGGACGTCTTGTATACCACCTGTTGCGGTGTTAATTTAATTGGATTAGAGAAACTTGATGGTGAGCCTGACTTCTGAGCCTATGACTTTAATACCACGGGGGTGAATGTTTGACATTAGTCAGCATTTCATTAATCAATCCTTCTGTTTGCATTTGTCCCCCAGAGTGGAACATGTCCCGTGCTCACTGTGCCACTCGACTCAAGTTAGCCTGGGTGATGAAGGGTGATACTCTAAAACCGTCCCAAGGATGCTTGTTTGCGGTCCAGGGACGACCTGGCCTTGCAATTCAGGCTGGACTGTTCCCATGTGGAGCAGGGTCAAGACTGAATCTCATATGGCTGAGTATAAACTGGAATGGCATGGTGGGTAAAAAAACTATGGATTTAGGCCAAGATCTCTGTACTGGGGGTGAATATTTGGCGTTGTTCAGCATTCCGATCATCAATTGTTCTTTAAGCAATCTTTTTATGGCAACATAGGTAATGTGGGGCCCCAACACATTGCCCACGTGTCTATTGGCTGTGGATGAGCAGGACTCTGGTGGCAGCAGCTACATGCAGGCAATCCATGAAGCAGGTCACATTACTCTCCATGCCGCCTGGAGAGAAATGTAGGAAGCTAGAAGGCATAAGCAAGAAAAATGTGAGATAACAACCCTCACAGTAGGGAAAGCCTATTTAAAACTATTTGTCACAGGGTAAGATATAGGATGATTACAAAAAAGGGGACGCTGATCCCATTTCTTTCTTTTTAGCTGCCAAGAACTGTTGCACAAGGAGGTTGATAAGGCCCTCCAATCCATCAAGGCTGCTGCTAACTCAGCAGAGGTAGTAGTGGGTCTGCCAGTGAGGCATCTATTGCCCTTTCGATGTCTGAAATTGAGAAATGCTGAGGGGAGGTTTGCTCTGCCACAATTTTAATAGGGGTCTTTCCCTTCTCCAACGTGTAGCTACCTGAATTAATATTAATTTTATTGAAATTTCGAAAGCGCAAACTGTTACCCGAGGGTGTCCTAGCGCTGAAACCAAATGTCCTACAGAGGCCTAAACACGGGAGTGAGTTGATATCTAGTTAGACTGGAAGAGCCAAGTCTTCAAGGCCCTCCTGAATTCCAGGTGATTGGTTATGTACCTAAGATGAATCGGTAAGTCGTTCCATGCCTTGGCAGCTCCCACCACAAAACATCTGCCCCCCCCCCCCAATTGGACTTCTTTGCAAAGGGCACTGAAACCGGTTTTGCTTCTGACGAGCGAAAAGTTCTTCTGGGAACATACCACTGGAAATTCAAATTCAGCTGAAGAGGTCCGTAGCCTTGAAGGGATTTATGGACCACACACAGAGCTTTGAAACGGACGTGTTTTTTAACAGGCAACCAGTGGAGCTTTTTAATCTCAGCTGAGATTGAAGCATGCTTTGGTGTGCCGGTGAGTAGTCTGGCTGCTGCATTCTGCAGCAATTGAAGTCTCTTCATAAGCTCTTCCTGGATATTGAGGTAAAGGCTGTTACAATAATCCAGTTTGGACATGACCAAGGCAGTGATGACCGTTTGTTGGCAATCTTTAGGAAGAAACGGCATAATCTTCTTGCAAGATCTCAAAGTATAAGACGTTGCAGATACCACCTCATTCACCTAATCCTTGAAATTGAGCTTATTATCTATGTATACTCCTAAGTTCTCTACCTTCCTTATCGGAGTTGGAAGAGGGCCCATTGTATCTGGCCACCATGCCGGTGACCAAAAGGCCGCGTTGTTGCCAAACAAAACCACCTCCGTCTTACTGGAATTAAACTTAAGGCAGTTTTGGGTCATCCTGCTACCCACTGCTGTTATACAGTCCTGGAAGCGGGTTGCTGTTTCCTGTATCCCATCAGGTAGCAGTGACACATGCAATTTGAGTGTCATCTGCATATGAAGTTAGCTTAAAACCAAAGGATTCAATCAAGGGAGCAAGTTGGGAAACCTAAATATTAAAAAGTGTTGAACTAATGGATGACCCCTGTGGAACTCACGGGGCAATGTGAAAGGTTTAGCCGTGAACTTCCTAAGGGACATAGTCTGAACTCTCTCGGATAGGAAGGATTTGAGCAGCTTCCTTGACCCCTATCTCCTTCAGTCTGTCCATCAGTATTCCGTGGTGGACAGTATCAAAGGCAGTGGAGAGATCTAGCATTATCATAGCTGCTCTTCCTCCCTGATCAGTATGGTCCTGATTTCTTCGGTGGTTTTGAGGAAGGCGAACTCCGTGCTGTGTCCCCCCCAAAACAAATCCATATTGGGTGGGATACAATATCTGAGAATCTTCCAAGAATGCACTGAGTTGAATATTCATTGTTTTTTCAATGATTTTTGCAGGAAATGGAAGTCTGGAAATTGGTCTGAAATTGTTGGAATCTTTAGGATCTAGATTGGGTTTCTTCAGAAGGGTTACTATTGATGCTCTTTTCCATGCTTTTCGGGAAATAACTTTCAGCAAACCTAGCATTAAAGATGGATGTTCGAGTTAATGCAGCTGGCTCTGATGCTAGTTTGAGTATTGACAATGGGCATGGGTCACAAGGTGAGCCCGATTTTGCTATGTTATGTTATATTATGTTATGTTATGTTATATTAATTTATTATGCGCACAGCGACTCCAGCAAAGGAGCATCCCGGCGCAGAGACAAGGAGAAACATAACACAACAGGAAAAGATAAGACCTAAAAGGGAAAACTAAAACAAGAATGTTTTAATGGCTCTCCGAAAAGACAACAGGTCATCAAGCTGACGGATTTCGACTGGGAGGGTGTTCCAAATTAGTGCAGCTTTCACCCTGAAAGAGCGACCCCCCATCCTGCTGAGCCTGAATCTGGGGACAACAGCAAGGGCCTGACCTTGGGATCGAAGGTTGCGGTGGGAACATAGAAGGAGATGCAGTTGGACAAAATTTCAGGGCCTATACCTCTTAGGATTTTAAAGGTCAAACAAAGGACCTTAAAAAGAATGCGCTTCCTAACAGGGAGCCAATGCAGGGAGCGGAGGACATTAACCACCGGGCAGAATCTAGGTAGGCCAACAATGGCCCTAGCCGCGGCGTTTTGAACCCGCTGCAAACGAGTTAACTCAGCCTGGTTGGCCCCAGCCAGAAGAGAGCTAGCGTAGTCCAGGCGAGAGATGATAGTTGCCTGGACTACAAGCTGTCTGGTTGGGGCGTCAAAAAATTTAAGAACAGGTCTTAAACCTTATGTAATCATTTTAGAAATATCTGTCTTAAACCTTATGTAATCATTTTAGAAATATCTGTGACATTCACTGGGGCAAATTTATTAAACTGTGGCAAGAGGCTAAGTGTCGGCTTAATATCTACTTCAACAGCTGGCCGGATCTGTGAGAGTAGAAAAGATTTCCTCCACTTTATTAAAAAAGAATGTAGCTATCTTGTCACAGAGTTCTTGGCTAGCAATATTCGTGGGGGGGAGGGGACAGGGTACGCTAAAGCGGTGACGGTTTTAAACAGTGCCCGCTACTTGTCCTTAGAGCTCAATAAGGCTTCCGGTCACGTGGCATCCTAAGAGAAGAGATGCCTGACCCGTAGTTTTGTATAGATGCAAACGTATTGGGCACAACCTCTTGAGGAAGTGGTATGAATGGCATATGTGAGTGTGGGACAACCACAGAATACTTTTACTGCCATTAAGGTGTGCTTTTTTTGGAAGTGTGTGAGAAGTAACTAACCACACAAGTATAATGAGTATGATACAACTTTATAACATTAAACAGGCTAATTGTATCCGAGAAAATAACTAGCACAAGCAATTATAGGTTTTTATATCTGCTATTAGCATGGCACTCTTCATCTACATACAAATGATAAAAGCCACCTCATTTACCATTAACAATGGGTGCAACAAAGAGATGTGGTACTAACCATAGGTCTGTAATGAATGTATATCATATTCCCACTCATCTAATTCTGATCAGTATCAACGAGGACTAATGATGTTATTACCCATATAAGTGCATGACTGCAGAGGATGGCTCCTCCATAATGACCATGAGGACAGATTCCCTTACTTTAGGGTAAGTTGTATGATGGAGAGTGCTTGTTTCCTCTTCCAGGGTACGCCACATTCATTTGCAGTGTCCGCATGTTCTATCATTATTGAAAAAACTCTTACTTGCTATTTTCTTCAGGCTAGAGGCGTATGCATATCTAATATGTCTATTTTTATTACCTTTATATTTCCTTAGCATGTGTCAATCTCAGTCTTTCAACCCGACAAGGTTTTTCCCTATTATGGCTCTGTATTCAAGAGGACATGTAGTAGTTATGTCAAGATTCATCTTAGCCCTGAAGAAGGCCACTGACACATTGAGTCAGTCCACACAGTACTATTGTGCACTATGATAAAGCATGACACAATAGAGTAAGGTTTCCTTATCCAAAAATATATGATTCCTTTGGGACTCCATTGCTGACATAAGTTGTTGCACTCCTTATGAGATACTTCTAGAAGGGACCTCTTCATTTAAAGACCTGGCAATAGTGAAAATTTCCCCTAGGAATTTCAAACAAAGATCTGAACCTTATTATCAAAAGAGGCCTTTCATTTGACCAAAACTCAGTCTGTAAAGACTCCCACATTTGGGCACCTATAAAAAATAAAAATAGATCTACCTTGAATTTAGTCCCATGAAAAGAAGGAAAAATGTTAAATATTTGGGCAGATGTCTAAAACTCTGTGTCTACATATGTAGTTTTGCTTTGAGACTTTAACTGTCTAAAGAAGCACAACAGGCACATACTTCCCTTTTTGCCCTTAACTAAGATATTGAGCTTGAAAAGTGAAGATTACAATTGCTACAAGAACAACAACTTTTGAAAAGTAGTTCAAAGGGAAATAAGGTGCTAGATACTTTTGGAAATAGGATTTCAAGCAACCCAACTGTTTGACAAAATGGACATAGTATCTACTTTCTGCAGCTTGAAGAATGATGCACCAGACTGAAAGAGGCTGGGTGAGATGTGGGTCACCTGCCCCAGCATTCTTCATGTCTAGGACATCCATTTGTCGAACAGATTAGCATTGAGGTAAAGAATCCTATCCTGACTAGTAAGTAACTTGTTTATCCTGTGTCCCTTTGCCTTTTGCTACAAAGAATGTGTCTTGAAAACTTGCTTGTTACCAACTGATTTCAACTGGATTAATTATTTTCCATTTGACGTTAGTTCACAACTGATGTTTTTCGTTTTTGTAAGAAAGCTTGCAAGAACCTTTCTTGAAACTGACGTCTGAGGAATCCCAGACCAAATTACAGTCTCTTAATATGCAAATTAGGACTATCTTCCTTAAAGTGTAAATATTGATTTTTGTATTTACACTCCAGCACAGTAAGTCATTTATTGTTTAGTTAATTAAAACTCACAACATAAAAACATAACCGACACGTTTAAAAACTACTTTAAAACCATCCTTCTTTCAATTTATACAGCAAATTATAAATGATATCAGAGTATACAGTCTTTTATCTTGAGCTTGCTGATAATACGATATAAGTGGGAGACCGCGCCCAATTCTCCGTTCTGATGTCAAGTTCGAGTTTTGAAAGTCAAATCCGATTTTAAGTGCCTATGCTTCAGGATGTAGACATGGACTGCGCAGTCTGGCCAACCAATAGCATGACCAGATTGAATGTGCTAATTAAAAGTGATCTAACGTTTGGGTTTACATAATCAATACTGTTTTGCTATTCACTGTTCACTTTGTGACTTGCGTTTAAGTCTCTCTTCAATTGTGTCAAAGAACTTTGTAAGTCGGCAGTTTAGCTGAGTTTTGACTGGGTTAAAGCGTAACTTTACTGCCTGTCTACAGGTCCTGGTGCTACTCAGTTTCAATATTGGGCAAAATAAAGTGCATCTTATGCCTTTTAGACTAGGGCAGATACAGATGACATGCACAAGGTCCTTGTTTCCTGTTCCACAAAGATGGCAAGGCTGCTCTCCTGGTGTGCTTTCCCAAGGCGGCAGGTGCGGGAGGATTGGTAAAATGCCAAAACGTGGCTTTTGGAATTTTTCTTTTATCTTCATTTTAACTCCTGTGTTTCAATAAATTTGAGGTTTGAGAACTTTAATCATTAAGCACTGTCCAGCAGTGATCCCTTTCAGCCAATGTTTCCTTGTCTTCTGTGATAGATGTCATTCTTGTTACAACCTTTTTAAAACTCTGGTGAGCTATAGGGGTTGCCCAAAGGTTGGCTCGTCCCAATCTTGGTAGGGAATCAAGCAAATACTCTGAGGCAGGTGATTTTTCACGACATTCAGAGAAGGGGGTGTTGTGATGGAAGACACTGATTTTGAGTTTTCTGTTCCCCATGGCAGATGGCCAGAGAAGGAAAAGTCCTGCTAGGGTCATGCCACGTTGTGTAAACATCAGCAAACCTGTTCAAGATCGTGTGTCTCTCATTCAGCAGATCACCACCCCAAAAACTGTGAGTATGATCAATAGTTTCAGAATATAAACTTTAAATGGAACAGTACTACCAAGACCTTTTTTCAAAAGACAATTTCATTTCCTCAACTGATGCTATTAAGTCCTGTTTGGTGCAGTATCAAAGCATTTCCGATTTAAGGAGTGCTCTTTCTTTCTGCTTTATGTACCAGTTCCTTCATTCCAGCTAGCAAATTATTTCAGCAGATTAGTGAGGGTCATCTGTTCATTCTTTCAGTCATTTTCTTAGTCATACCCACTTACTCGTACTGATTCACTCACTCCTGCAGGTATGGATACTCGCTTAGTCATACTCAGTCACACTTAATTTAGGTACACTCACTCTACAAATCATGTTACGCTCAGTAATCCTCTGTTTAGCATCGCTGTCAGTCTTTCTGTCACTTCTCTCTCTCACACACACACACACTTGCACACTTTTATTCTTTCTCTTTCCCTAGTCACACTTTTATTTACAAACATCACTTGTGTAGCAGTCACTGTCCATTCAAGTTTATTGCTATCAATATTGTCTATATGTGGGGTTAGCTGAAATTTGAATCATATACCTGTTTAGTAGATACTAAATAGTGAGAGTGTGTTTGAATACTGATTAGAGCATGTTTTTGCTAACAGCTTTTTGGTGCCATTCAAGGAACATTGCGTACACTCTTGTCTACATATCGCCAATGCAAAGCTACTTCTGCAAGCATACTATGTGTCTACATAGTTCTGCCTATTAAATCAATGCCCCATTGCTAGATATTTTGAACTCTGAGCAAACTTAACATCCCTATCCCGGGGATACAATTTGAAGAACCCCTAGTTTTATCAAACTAGACCTGTCCATATGAATAGTCTTATGTCTAGAGGGAGTACACAACTACCTGCCATTAGGAGTGGTTCCAAGGAATAGGGAACAGGAGGAAATAATTGCTATCTCACACAGTGTCCTTCCTTCTTAGCGCATTTGTCTTCAACTCTCACATTGCAGTGAGGATTACACTTTATGCTTTCTGTACTTAAAGTCTGCAGCTTTAGAAAAACAAGAAACATCTTTAAAATCCATGAGTCATAGAAAAAAACTACAGCCGTCAAGAAACCATTCACAAGTCCATAAAATCTATAACTCCTGGTTCCACTGCTACGTTAATTATTTCTTTGTGGCAAGGTAAAAGGTAAAATACATCAACTCTTATTTCTTGGCCCCCATGTTTGCTTCTTATCATTACCTCTTTGCTTCTACTTTTGTTTCTGTTCCTTAATTGGTAAATTTTCCTACAGTGTCATACAGGAGATCCAGGAGTGCCTGGATCACATGGAAATGTGGAATGGATTCTGTGGACTTGTAATTGTTTTTTTCAGTTTTATGTGACTGGTAGTTTCTTCTAACTGCATTTTCCTCACCTTGTGAATTTACCCAGCTTTCAGACTTAATCTAGAAACTTTTGTAGCAATTCCATTGTATGTAATTAGGTGTCATCATGTGGCTTTGCATCGGTTCCACCCCGCCCCTGATGTGTTGTTGGTGCACCCTTAAACAAGACTATGGCTATTGAGGACTCTGCCTCCTTCGCAATTAGGAGGTGGCAGAAACCCTTGACCCTACTCTCCCCATGCAGAAATCAAAAACCAATGAGCTAACTGAGGTCCTTAATCTACATCGGCCAAGAACTCTTGCTACCTTTTAATGATGCTCTCATGGATGTTCTGGCGGGAACTTGGCCTAAAGCAGGATCTTGCCCTCCAGTGAACAGACTATTGGTGAGATGCCATAGACATGCTCCTTGGTGGTACAAGCATCCTCTAGCCACCTCAACCTTAATTTGTTCCCAACCACTCCACCTGACAAGGAATCCAAATCAGCAGAAACATTTGCAAAACGAAGTCCTCCTGGGCAGATATGCACAACATATTGTCGGGCAGGGTGGCGGACATGTTATCGGCAGTCCCAGAAGAGATTAGACCAACCCTACAACGCATAACCTAAAATGGTTAAGCAGCAAAGAATACCATCTGCTAAGTCTGGGCATGATCAACTGTGCGTAGGGCAGTCGAAAACAGCATGGTTCTTCGGCACCATGCTGATTTCACTCCACTGACCTTTCATTGGACGTACAGCAGCCGTCCCTCATGGAAATGACCTTTTGAAGGCTCAAAATTGTTTGGAGCGAATGCTGGCGGAGTCTTAGAGAAACCTAAAGAGGGCAAGGCAATAGCCCACTCTCTAGGTGTAGCTCAGCCTGCTCTGCAGTTCCCACCAAAAGAAAGCCCCATTTGTGGCTTCAGTAGGGAATATGTGCACATGCCACGTCAATATGTGCCTTAGCACCAACAGGCTTCCCAGTTGTTTTGGGGTAGAGGCTGAGTAGCGGGCCGACAGTGTTCAGGCCACCAGGGGCGATGTACACACCCTACACCCCTTTTCTTGCAGCCGCCACAAAACTGCTTTAATTTGTCCTTGGTGCGCACGATCGCTAGGTAGAAGATAAAGGCACCTTTCACCTCCCTTGATAAAGGAGTATTACCTCATATTACTGGGTACCCTAGATCGTTGAATACGGGTACTCCCTACCCTTCCTGTCCTATCCTCCGGACACGCCACTCTCACTTCAGCACCTCCCAGAGGTTCACTTTTCTATACTCCAAGTAAATGTTTGGAATTTCTTGGCCAAGGGAGTTATAGAGAGGGTGCCAATATTAGAGAGCTGGACTATTTCAGTTATTTCCCGGTGCTGAAAAAGGACCAAGGCCATCACCCTATCCTCAATCTACACCCTCTGTACTTCTTCCTCCAGAAGGGCAAGTTTAAGATTCTCATTCTGGCCCAATTTCTGTCTGGCCTGGATCCCGGTGACTAGATGGTAGAGCTGGACTTGAAAGATGCATATTTTTACATTCCCGTCCTACAGTAGTGCAGACATTTCCTGCGGTTTCAAATAAGCCAGGAGCACTTTCAATTATTGGTGCTCCTCTATTCCTAACAAGCACACCTTGGGTGTCCACAAAGGTGAAGGTGGTGATTCCAGCCCACCTGCCGAGGTGGGAAATACAAGTCTTCCAACACCTCACTAATGACTACTGAAGGCAGCTCACCTCAAACAGTCGTAAACTACCTCCAGATGATGGCTGCCCTTTGACATCGTCGGACTTTCCTTCATTGTGCTGAAGTAACACCTGACTCCCTCACAAAGGCTCCCTTTCGTCAGAGCCATCCTGGATACGGTGTGCTTCTGAGCCATCACTCTCCCTCAATGAGTTCAGGACATCAGGGCTATGATCCTGATATTTCAGACCTCGAACTTGGTCTCAGTAAGAGCAGCTCTGAGGTTTCTGGATCTCTTGGCTTCCGGCATCCTGCTCGTGAACCACACTAGCCGGCACATGCAGGTTCTGAAGTGCGATCTGAAAGTTGGAGGAGACTGCGAAAGACCTGCATTGGTGGCGTGGCTGCTTAACCGCAATTGAACCGGGGGAAGCCCACAGCAACTTCAGAGCCGCCACCAACTTTCACCACCAACTCATCAGAAAAATGAGGAAAAAAGCGATTGAAGACAGAATCTCCACTCACGCACACAACAGCAAAGAACTCTTCAACATCATCAAGGAGTTTGCCCAACCCACCAGCGAGTCCACCAACATCCCTCCCTCACAAGACCTCTGCGACAAACTCCGCTCCATTTTCCACCACAAAATCAAGAGCATCTTCGACAACTTCGACGAAGACAACCAACGCACTGAACACAATGTAATCTGGAATGGGACCAGCTCCTACCTTTTATTCTGATAAAGGGGGCTGTACTAGCGACTAGGTCCCTCCAATGGGTGAAACCAGGAAGGGGGGGTGGTTACACCCCCTATCCTTTATCCGGTTTCGCGCCAGAGCTGGGGCTGGACTGCCCCAGCAACTAGTTTGAACCGGGGTATGAACAGGGACACCTTGTGTGCCCCAGGCATGTCTCATTCCTTTCAGCCCTGCCTATCTGGATACACAAAGTCCTGTCTGGGGTTGTGCTGGCACCTCCCCAGGCAGAAAACCCTTTGTCCAGGCCTTCCTTGCTGGAAGGACTCCCAGCAGCAGGAGGTCAGACTTGTGTCTGTGGCAGCAGCATCCATTTTGTGATTCTGAGGCTTCGGTTAACTTTAACCGGGGTTCTAGTTCTGTACATGTTGTGTCCCTCTAGAAGGGTGGAATGCTACCCCCGTCGCCAGAACTGGCGAGGGGGTAGTATTCCAAATTGTATGATACCTTACTCGACATGTTTTGATAATGCCAAACCAAAGTTAGCAATAACTGCGAGGATTATAATGCACTTAAGAGTATATGGTATGGCACTATCATGGAAACGGCTAAAGGACATGGTTCCGAAAGCTGCAGACAGGCTCCACTCATGCTAGAGCACCATCTCACATATTTCCAAGCACTCTACCTTCAGGATTGATAAGGGCTGCCATTGGAGTGACGTATAGGAATATATGTGTCCATTTTGGGTTAGATATAGAGGTACTATATCTACAGCAAAGGGTGATTACACCACCTTGCCCCAGTTGAGTCATCAGCTAGTTGTGTCAAATAGTAAGGCCAGGCCAGGGGTGGCACAATATGTGCTGCAGCCGCTGGTAGGCCTTGGATGCACCTATGCCCTGGGTACCTAGGGTACACTGTACAGGGGCTCACAAGGTGATCCATGTTCCAATTGGTATGTACCTAGAGTACATGGAGTCCATTTTAACAGAGAGAGCAGAGGGCCTGGGGTCCTGAATAGCAGGGTCCCAGGTCAACTAAGTCGAAAACCAGCTAAACAATAGGCAAAAAGTTGGGGGTAACCATAGTCAGATGTCCACCTTCCTACAACTCTGGTCTCTGCTTAAAGCTCGCCTTTACATCAGTGAGTTGGAGTTGCAAGCTATTCACTTTGCACTGAAGATGTTCTACCGACCATTAAGGGGGAACAGGTACAAATTCTAACACATGACAGCAATGTGGTTTTGCAACAAACACAGAGATGTGGGGTCATGGGTTCTGTGCCCAGAGGCCTTGCATCTCTGGAAGTGGCTGTAGGCTCAGGATAGCTCCCTAATTGCCTAGCACCTTGCAGAATCGTTTCACACCAAGGTGGACACACTTGCCTGAAGCTACCAAAGAATCACGAATGGCTGTTACCCTCAGTGGTGGCACAGGGCATCTTCCACCAGTGGAGAGAACCCTGGCTAAATCAATTTGCCATAACAGAGAATGTGCATTGTCAAAAACATTTGCGCGTTGGAGTTGTCAAGGAAGTCCTTCCTCTGAGATGTTTTCCACCAGCATTTGGGGTTGGGACACCTATATGCTCTTCCATCACTCCGTCTCCAGCCCAGAGTACTGAAAAAGATCAAGAGAGGTACTGGGCCCAAGTCCTTCTAGAGGCGAGTGTAGTATCCAAAACGTCTGGCCATGAGCACTTGTCCCCTGATCTGGTGGCTCCTTCGGGAGGATCTCCTGTCACAGCAGCAGGGCAGAGTTTTGTTCCTGAATCTGCACAATTTACAGCTCCATGTGTGGAGATTGAGCGGGGATAACTGATGAGTTTTGATCTCCTTTTCAAAGTGATTGGTGTCATTTTAATAGCCAGGCGTCCATTAACAAAATCTGTCTTCGCAGGACGCTGGGAGAACTTTGTTGCTTGGTGTTTCTCCTGAAACATTTAACATTTGATTGCATAGTCATGGGTTGTTCTTCTGTTTTGTTTGTCCCTAACCCAGCAAGACCTTGCTGTGGCAATAGTTAAAGGTGACGTTAGGCCCTTCCAGCCTTCCTTTTTGTCACCTGTTGTGATGCATTTTCTGAAGGGGCTCATCTGTATGTTCCTACAATATCTTTTGTGATGTCGCAGCGGGGCCTTAATTTGGTACTCACGTACCTCATCTGCACTCCCTTCGAATCCATACACAGTTGAATTCTTCCCCTCCTTGCTATCAACACAGCTTTTCTCACTATCAACACATTATTTCTCATCACCATAACCTCAGCCACGTGAGTGAATGACCTTCAGAAGTTGTCAGTGGTTTCACCTTCCAGTTCTGGACATTTGCCAGGTCTTCAAGTGAGCATCCGTCCACACGTTCAGGAGGAACTAGTGCCTAGATAGCTATGTCCAGCGGGAAGGCACTTTGGCTGATCAGTCCCGCAGGATTTCTTGGTGTGAGTCATTCCACAGACCCTCAACCAGAGGAGGTACTGCTTTGGTAGCCATTCCACTAGGTGATGAATCAGCTGTAAGAAGTCTCTGTTTGAAGAACACGTTACTTAGCTCTGTTACCGCCTTTTCTTGTCCATTAATAAGATGCCAAATGTAAGCATCTGCAGACTGCTCTATCCGGTTTCCATAGCTCCGTGTCCGACAGCACAGACAGATATCAGAAGGATTCTAACGTTTGTGCGTGAACGTGTCGTCATATGGAGCCCTGACTTTATACCAGGGAGACTGTTTCGACAGGGAGCCTCACAACGACAAGTGCATGGGAACTGATGAACCAGTCTGATGAGATCCAGTCTGATGAGAATTTGCAAGGTGAGGAATTTGTGGTTAGATGTTCTCTACCAAAAAGGCATTGTCGAGAGTAAGTAACTTAATCTTCAAAACTCTATTCAACAACAATGTGATTTTGTATGTCGTGGGAGGGCAGCAATGCCATTTTATTAACACTGCATTTTCTACCTCAAACAGTAAAGCATCATAAGTTGTGTAGATTATATTGCAAAATAAAAAGCGCATATATGTACGCATTCCTTATCATAAAAGGCTCCCCTCTTTAATTCCACACATCTTAGTGTTAAAAGAGGACCTCACAGCTCTGTATGGCGATCAACCCTCAATTTCCCTGCCGGCCTTTAATTTTATCGGTAACTCCTTGGCTCCCTCTCAATTCGTATTTGTTTTTCAAAACGTCCAGCTCTCTGTTGCATGAGGCCTCTCATCTTATTAAGTTGTTACTAATCCACCCAGATGCTGAAGCTTAACCCTTACTTTGTAGTATTGCTTACCCGCCAGCTACCAAGCTTATCCCTTGGCTGTACTGCGCTTAGAAACAAAGCTCAATGTGATGTGCCACATTCAAAGGCTAGCCTAACCTAAGCTGCATGTACTGCAGCTATTCCACTAACTGCAGCTGATGATTCCTCATCAGTGTGCCACTTAAGCAGATCATTTGTGCTCTGTGCTGCTGTATACTCTCCCATTTCCCTTGGCTCCCAATATCTCTGCTGATTTTAATCGCCGTCTGTATTTGCCATCCTACCCCAACTGTGCTTCTTTACCCTTCGCTCACTGATCAGCTCCTTTAGGTATTATTCAGCTTACTTGGGGTGCTTCTCACATCGCTGTGTAGTTCCTTCTGACCTCTCACTGCTTGTGCTGCACTCCTTCTGCCTGCCTCAGTGACTGACCTTCTTGCTCAAGTTGATGAACTACCTTCTGTTCTTCTTTGGTGGGTCTAGGTGGTCTGACTTTATAACATTGCTCACGGACCCTGCTTGCACGTAATTGTCACTGCGCTCTTCGCCCCACACACCTCAGTGTGCCCTTGTGATAAGGTTACAAAGGCCACTGGAAGAGAGGCATGTGCCATCATACATACTGCATGTTGCAAGACTTCAGTGGTTGTTTTTCTATATACTGAAACTGAAGCTATCTGAAGCAGAAATGTCTGCATCAAGTAAGACTGCTTTACAAGCCGCTGCTGCATAATCACGTTTTGACGTGGAGGCCATGTTAGGCGAGCACACACACACCCTTTCACAAGCCAATACGAGTACAGCAAGCACTCTTTCTTTGGAAGAACTCTAATAATATCAAAACAAATGGTCAACTCCTGGCTCCCAATATGTGGACGGAGCCAAAGCGCCTCTCCTGGTAATTCTCATATAATTGTCTGGTGGCAGCTGCTCTGTCAAGCCAGACCATAAAAGTTCCAGAAGCGTTTGTTTGGAAACTTGATCGTTACTTTCTGAAGTATGGGATTACCACAATCACCTGTATTTAATGTCCATTTTAACCATGATTTTATTGGCCTAAAATAGTCACTTAAATTGTGTTTATTTTTAGATAAGTAATGCATTACTCAAACATGCTGCGTGTGCCTAAATATCATTAGTTATGTATGGAACTACTGAATTCGACCAAGGTAGATGTGATATCTCTAAATATATTTATCAGCTTTATAAACACAGTTAATATTTTAAGTAGCATACTAACCTTGCTCAGAACGTTTTGGTAATGGTACTTGGATTTGAACCTAACTGCCCTCATAAGCTTAGAGCAATAATGACATCACAAGTCAGCTTGCCTGTAGAACACCAATTATACTACCACTTACTTGCTGTTTGATTGTTGCTATAGTCGCCTTCTTTCAATAGAAAACATGCAGGTCTGTACCTTAGTCTTTTTCTTTTTTTGTTGCGTTGACCAGTGTTGAGATTTCCTATTAATGACTGAAAACAACATACATCTGCACTTTCAATTTTCCATTTTCATGATCATATAATATGGATGTAAAAATACAGTTGTGTGCTCTTTTTCGACAATTAATGTGACTTTACAGTGTTGCGTTTCCACACACTGAAACTCGGGAAAACAAATTAAGGTAAAGACATGCAAGCTTTTCAATTAAATTAGGCGACAGAGCAACAATAAGATATCAAGTAACTGGATGTATGATTATTGCGGCAGTCGTGGGCGGCGTAATTTTTTACTGAACTCCTATAGCAGAATGAAGGTACTGGCTCAGTCTGGTTAATACTGGCAGTAGCATAGCAAGGGTGCCATGTGGACTGGTGCAAGTAAGGAAAACGACCCCTTTGACTGCAGTTGGGATTGTAAAATACAGCAGTTGAAGCGTTTAATGGGCCCCTCAAGGCTTTGGACCCTGGTACCACTGCACCCTGCTTCCCCAGTGGTAACTTCCTTCCTGAATACTGGAGCACCCACAATTGAAGCAGCTGTGCTCACACGAAATTAAGAGCAGCTGTCTCAAAGCTCTTCCCTAGGCTACATGACACATGCTCTTCGGCACTCCTCAAGCAAGTTGAACTGAATCTCCGGACAAAGATCTGCCAGACTCCTTCCCCAGCCTGGTACCTCAGTGTCAAACAGTGGCACCCATATTCAGGGGATAGTCACCCACTTCTTCCTTATCACCACTGGTCTGCCTCACCCCCGGCCCATGACACGAATGGTGCTCTGCTTACCCCACCATTGGCCACAGCAATAAGCCCCAAAGGAAAACAAATCCATCTCTTCTAAACCTTGACACGCCCCCAACTGTGATGTCACTGTCCTGCCTACTGCCTTCGGGCCGAGAATGACTGTCCAGTAGACAAGCATGATTTCCCTGGCTCTACACCCTCAATCCCAAGAAAAACAGTCTAGACTGCTTTATCACCGAGCACCTAGTAGTGTTTTGTGTTTAGATGCTCAAAGGTCATTCTCCCCCAAGATGGTGGGACAGCACTCCTTGTGCCCTTTTGAAACATAAGATAGGCACATAATAGCAAGCTATACATATGTAACTTATTAGGGAATTTTTAAAAACCATGACTTATGTCATATCTGTTACAACACACACAAACTAAAGACATCCTAACATCCCATGTCCACTCCCCCACTCTCCCCCCAATTGTACCAGATACCTGGCGCCGACAACATCATGCAGGAAGAGGGCAGAGCCAAGGGCTTGTGCTTTATTTATGAAGGCTCCCAGTTGTAATGGTTAACAGGTGTGTATTATTGTCCCCAGGTGATACCTATTTGTGAGAAAGTGGCTCTATATATACTGGACCAGAATAAGGTACAGTGTGTATAGAGTCCACAAACCCCAGAGGTATGACAGAGGTTAAAGCCTGGTGTGACCTTACTCTCTAAAGTTGTAGCTTGGTCCAGCAGTAAGGCAGTTCCAGAGGACAGTGTAAAGCATTTGTTGTACACACTGAGTCAGCAAAAGGTTTCACAAACTCAAAGACTGAACTCCATGCCAATTGTTTTTTTATTTTTATTTTTTAAACCTTTATTAGTTGCGGTCAACAGAGACACATGACAGTCACAGCATCAACAATCCATTACAGCATGATACTTATGGTGCAAACATCAGAGAGGCATCAACGTTACATGGACTGGTGCATCACATTTAGGCAGGTCATCAATACATTCTCCAGTGATCTACGGTATAAGGATATCCGAGTTATGGCACTCCTCCTACACAGCCATGGTCATAAGGGGGATGGGGGGCCTTCAGTACTCTTGTGTACAGGTGTAGTGCCATTCAAGGAGGAGAGGTGCAGCGAAACCACCCGACTCCCGGCAGTCCCAGTTCTTACCAGTCAGCCAGTATCATCCCTGTGTATAGAGACGTGTAACATGTGTATCAAGGAAAGGTGGCCTCACCCGACACCCCAGTAAACGTTCGGTGTATAGGCAATAGGGGTGTAATGTGTCATAACACGGTGCACAGTATTCAACCACGCAAACGCCATCTCTACCGATGCGCAGTCACAGGATCCAATGTGTATGTCTACCCCCTGCTGACCCGCTGTAGCAGGATATCTGGAGGATTAGAAAGGTGTGTTCTGTGAATAGCAGCACACGACTTGCAAGTATCCCAGCATTCCCAGCACCACGCCAACGCTAAGCCTACCACCCCTGTCCAAGCAGGGGGGGCGAGTTCCCACCCGTCGTGCGATATGTAGTATGGTGAGTGTATTACACAACATCCACTCGCTCAGGGGCCAGCCACCAGACCTTCATCCCCAGGGGAGTCACTGTGAGTCGTCTGGGACATCCAATAAACCTGTAAAGGGGACCAAAAATCACTGGGTCTACATCGGGCGGGAAGTAATTCCGCATATACGCCATGCTGGTCCTGGCAGTACGTGAGGTCGTCCAGCCATTCCTTAAACTTTGGTGCCCTGCCTCTCCCCCATCTGCAAGCGATCCTCCTTTTAGCCAGCAGCAGCGCGATATTTACAAACCTACGGTCCGCTTTGGGTACGTCCTTGGTATACCCCAATAACATCACCACCGGATCCAGAGGAAGAGGGCCAGCAATCATGACTTGGAGCGCAGCATGGACCTGCGCCCAGTATGCTTGTACCGCTCCACACTCCCAGGCCAAATGAAGGAAACCTGCGCCTTCCACACGACATCGTGCGCACCTGTCGTCCTCTGAGAGGTGAAATCGTAGCTTCCGAACTGGAGTGTAATAATATCTCTGTACAAACTTGTAATGAATGATTTTCAATCGGCAGCTGGATGATATGTTAGCCGTGACCGAGCAGCAATATTTCCACTGCTCGTCGGTGATTTCATCATTTAGTTCAGAGCTCCAGTCAGCCCGCGCTTTAGACAGAGCCGGTGGACGCTGCTCACGGATAGCAGCATACAGTTTTGACACCAAGTGTCTGCCATCCGACACCAGCAGCACATGCAAAGGCAGCACTGTCCCCGGTTCCTCTGGGAAGCTAGGGAGTATGTCCCGCATACCCTGCCGAAGTCTAATATAATAAAACACCTCCATCGGTGTCGGGGGACCAGTCCGAAATATCTGATCTTTGGTGCGGAACAACCCATCCTGGAACAGGGCACCCCATGTGGTAAGGTGAACGCGGTTGCACATGGACCGAAACCCATTTTCCAGTAGTAGTGACAGCTTCGGGTGGTACGCAAGGGGCATCGCCGGTGAATAGAGCATAGGCGCTTCAAGCAGTTTAGTCACTCTCCTCCAAGAGTCAATAGTACAAGTCACAGTGGTAGCAGGCGTCTCGACATCTCCAATCTGTCCCATAAGCATGCCCTTGAGCGGGAGTGGATGTACTATCCAATCCTCGGCAGCAACTTGCGGCATGAAGGGGGTGGGGTTAACCCAGTGATAGGCGTGTTGCGCCTGAGCACTGAGGTAATACACTTCTAGATCAGGTACATCGAAGCCGCCCCTGTCATATGGCTGTGTCAGGACAGCCCAGCGAAGGCGCAGTTGTTTTCCGCCCCAAAACAGGCGAAGCAGCTCAGTTCGAAGCCTCTTAAAAAAATAGGGTCCCGGGTGGTAGGGAATGTTCTGGAATAGGTATAGGAAACGCGGAAGGATGACCATTTTTATCAGGGAAGCCCTGCCTGCCATCGAGAGCGGGAGGGCCAACCAGCGGGTCACATTGTCAGTCAATTGCGAGATAGCCACTCCATAATTCAGCCGGATTGTGTCCTCTTTATTGAGCGATATCTCAATGCCCAAGTATCTCAGGTCTGAGTTACACCACTCTAAGGGGTAGTCTAACGGAAATTGGGCAACTGAGGCCGTAAGGGGGAAGAACTGCGATTTCTGCCAGTTAATGTGCACTCCAGATATGCCGCCAAACACGATGAATTCTCTCAGGAGTGGATTAAGGTGTTGTTGTGGGTGCCGCACATACAGCGTGACGTCATCTGCATAAAGGGAGATCCCAATCTGCCGCTGATTACAGTTAAAGGCGCTGTCCTTATGCAATTGCCGGATCCTGCACGCCAATGGTTCAATCGCCAAGGCAAAAAGCAGGGGCGACAGTGGGCAGCCCTGTCTGGTCCCTCTCGTGATCGGCATTTGGGCAGAGAGCACCCCATTAATGATGATCCTGGCGACTGGAGAAGTATAGAGTAGTTTCACCCAAGCAATGAATATCCGAGGGAATCCCATCCTGTCTAAGATAGCCATTAGATAGCCCCATTCCACTGAGTCGAACGCTTTGGTGGCGTCCAGAAACACAGCAGCGACCGGCAGCTCAGGCGCTATGGTGGGTATGAGGGAGAACAATGTACGAAGATTATGCGATGTGGCTCGCCCCGGGACGAATCCAGATTGGTCTGGGAGCACCAGGGTATTCATGAGCAGAGACAGCCTGGTCGCCAGGACTTTAGCAAGTATTTTTGCGTCGCAATTTAGCAGCGAGAGGGGTCTATAGGTGTCGGGATCAACCGGGTCTTTCCCTGGTTTCAGAAGGGATGTTATCGCCACCTCCCTCATTGAGCCCGACAGTATCCCCACCTCAAGCGACTCTTCAAAGACTTCCTTCAGCACCGGTGCCATGATGTCTTTGTAGCACTTATAGAATTCGGCCGGAAGGCCGTCTAGCCCTGCAGCCTTGCCATTGCTGAGGGACATGATCGCTTCTCTGATCTCATCTAGTTCGAAAGGGCATCCCAGGAATGCCCTGTCACCGTCGCTCAGCCAGCACAGCGCTATGTCATCTAGAAAGTTCCCGAACTCCACATCGCCCTCCTGCTGTGTGGAATACAGCCGTTTGTAGTGCTGCAGGAAGGTGTCCTGGATTCTTAGTATCCTGATAGGTCCCGCCTTCGCCATCAGCGATCTCCAATGTGTGGGTGGCATGGCGCTGGTGTCTCGTGAGCGCCGCGGGTACCTTTCCCGGACGATCCCCCTAGCAATAGCGCCTAGCCGTCCAGTACTTGCCTCGGAACTTCACCTCTCTGGCCGCTTCCTCCTCAAAGGACGAGAGTTTGGCCCTGAATTCCTCCGCCAGGTCAGGGCCAGGATTTCTGACCATCTCTGCCTCTAGCGCTTTAAGCTCTAATTCAAGTTTAGACAACGTGCGCACTATGTCCCTGAGTATACCACAGCTCTTGGAAATCGTGACGCCCCTTACAGTTACTTTAAAGGCTTCCCAAATCGTTTCCACCTTATCGACCGACCCCTTATTCCTAGGGAAAAACGCTTCTATCTCCTCACCGAGTTCATGTTTAAAGTTAGGGTCAAGCAGGGCAGAGGGGAAGAGCCGCCACGGCGGACGTGCTCTGGCATATCCAGGCAGCTCCAATACAGCCAGTGTAGGGCAGTGGTCTGAGTAAGTACGAGGTAGATGTTTCACCTGGACGACGCCCCCAGCCAGACCTCGCGAGATAAAGCAGTAGTCAATCCTCGCCCATGAGCGTGCGTGCGCCGTGAAATGCGTGCCCTCCCTAGTCGTTGGGTGTGTGTGCCTCCAGCTATCTAATAGGCCTGCCTCCTGCAGTATACCGTGTAAAGTGTCCCGAGCTTTCGTGTTGTATTGTCCACTACCATCTGATCTATCTACCCCAGGAATCAGTGACAGGTTGAAGTCCCCCCCCCCCAGACAATGTGTGTAGCTTCGATCTCCAATACATGACCCCACAATGTTAGAAAGAACCCAGGAGTGTCAATATTGGGTGCGTAACAGTTTACAAGCATAATCACATCAGTGCCCAACCTGCCCCAAAGGATCACATACCTCCCCTCAGTGTCCACCCTCGCACCCAACCTCTGGAAAGGCAGCACTTTGTTAATCAGAATAACCGTACCCCTTGAGTAGGTAGAATAGGAGGAAAACTCCCTCACAATCGCCCATCTACTTGCAAACTTAGGGGCGCTACGTGGGTTTAGGTGGGTTTCCTGAAGCATCGCTATCTGCACATGATGCCTATCCAAATATGCAAGTACATTTCTACATTTCCTGGGGTCATTAAGGCCTCGGACATTCCAGGACATTATGGAGAAGTTACTCAAGGCGGTATCACCCATGCTCATCATCGCATCCCTGAAAAAAGCCCATGGCCAGTGTCCCAGTCCTCATTCGGATCGCACCATTCACAAGACTCACTACTGTTCGGAACAGTCGCATCAGCCATCCATCAATGCGTACATACAATTTGACACCGATCTCTGCCGTAATGTCACGAACATCTCCCGCAAACTGCCTCTAGGCTCAACAACGCAGACCCCAACAGTCATACACCCATCCACCCCCCACGTGCAGCAACTCAATCCCCTCGCACCAAGTCCTCCCCCCTCCCACTGAAGCAACCCAAACTTGCCAGTACTGTACTCCCTCCCCCCAACCCGAACCCCGTACTCAAGAACCATAGAAGAACTGTGTGGGGAATCCCCTTCTGGGGGCATCAGAGGTACACACCAATACACCCCGACCATCCCCTCCCGCCCCGCACAGACCATACGGGAACAGTCAGAGAAGGGGCGGTGGCGCCTGGTATACATTACCCCTGCAGGTCAGAGCCTGTCCATCCCACCAACGTCTCTCGCAGCTCCCTCCCCAGCCGGAGAAGATGCCAGTCAAGTCAAGCGAGCTGCCCCTGCATCTGCTGTTGCCCAGCTCCCCTCTAATATCGTCACCATCCTGGACATTCCAATAACAGCCTCAACCCCGGAGTACATTGTTCATCCTTTCTGCACAGCGCCTGTTGGGACGCGCTCACCTTTGCCTGCTGACTGCGAGGAGGACTTTTAGCCAGCAACTCGCCGCACCCGGTTCGCGGGTGCCGCTTCGTGGACAAGTGAGGAGGAGCGGGAGGTTAACACCATCTGAGGGCTGCAGGGCTGCGAGCGTTTCAGGGACTCCAAATCCCAGGAGTCCCTGAGTGACCGTTGACCACTCCCGGTCCGCTCTCCCTGCCGGCCCGCCCACCGCCCACCTGAGGGTTGTTAAAGCCCCACCAGTGGATTGACTCTTGGGAAACCTTTCTGCACAGCGCCTGTTGGGACGCGCTCACCTTTGCCTGCTGACTGCGAGGAGGACTTTTAGCCAGCAACTCGCCGCACCCGCTTCGCGGGTGCCGCTTTGTGGACAAGTGAGGAGGAGCGGGAGGTTAACACCATCTGAGGGCTGCAGGGCTGCGAGCGTTTCAGGGACTCCAAATCCCAGGAGTCCCTGAGTGACCGTTGACCACTCCCGGTCCGCTCTCCCTGCCGGCCCGCCCACCGCCCTCAGCCCCTGCTATATCTGGGGCCACTCCTCCCGCAGCGCGGGACGCAGCACGGAGCAAAGACCGGGCTAAGAGCGGGCCGTTTGAGGCCGTTCGAGGTCTGAGCGGTCTGGTCTGGGCCCCCTCTCTTACACTTTTGCCTCGCACTCTGTGTTTGCCTATCTTTGTTGTCCAGGTTGCTAGCCACAGTAAGTCCACATGTGTACCCGCGTTACACGCAACAGGGCGGCCAAGGGAGGGTTGGCCCACAACGGGCCTATGGACGACTTTATTACGCGGACAACCAAGGCGATAGACCATGAAATTGACAAACTCCAAACTAGAGTGTCCCTTGACCTGGAAGCGGCCAGGAAGCTGTCACTCGAATTTGCCTCCCATAAGAAATCCTCTCTTGGACACATAGCTACTGCTATTTCCCCTAATCGCATTTGCATGCGGGAGGGTGCTATAGCGGTGGTCGATGTCCACGATATGCCTGTTCTGCCCACTCCCTCTCCACTTCTAGGTCTACCTGCTCCGCCTGATGGCCCGCTTACTGTTGAGGATAGTCCTCTTGTTCCCCCCATTTCTTCCCCACAATCACTTGATATATCTCTGGCCTCCACCTCATATGGCGGTCTCGACAACATTCCGGTGAATTCCAATAAGAGAAAACGTTCTCCTAGTCCAACTTCCCCCCGGAAAAAACTGCCAATGCAGGGTTCCAACCTGCTCACCAGTGATAACACAATAGCTGATGTCAGTCCGGCTATGCCCTTCCTCTCTCCATTGGTTCCTTGTGGTGAAAATATCGTGGGGCAAGTCACTTTAGATCCTGGAGGCACTCCACAACCTGAGAGATCAGACACGGGTTGGACAAATCAAGAAGGGAGGGAGAGGGAATTTATAGGAGTGGTTTGGGAGTCTCTAAAAAATCTCCTATCTCCCCTGGATTTAAGGCTTTCTCGTATAGAGAACAATCTCCTTGAGATGGAGAAAAGTATTATCGCCTTGGCCACTCTTGGCCTGAGAGGCCTTGAACGCCAGGGTTTGATTGATAGTAATATGGTTACACAGGTCCCTACCCCACCCCCTACAGTCATACCTGGTTTGCCCCCTAATCCCACTCTGCCCTGTCCTACCCACCCTATTCCTAAACCCCGCACCAGGAGTCTCATTACTGCAAACTTGCCCCCCGAGGCCAGGGCTAACACCTTAAATGCTCCAGCAACACAATCTCATATTGGCAATACACTAGCTGCATCGAGAGCCCAGAACTCAACTAGCACTAGTTCCCGCGCTGCCCAGGCCCCCCGGAACAACACTACACCAGCCACACCGAGAGTTCAGAACCCAGCTAGCTCTAGTTCCCGTCCCGTCCAGGCCCCCCGGAATAAACCCCCTACTCATTCTGCTAGGGGTCCTCATACCAGGAGCAACTTTCGAGGAGGTTACATCGACCTTCCTCCTGAAGCAAATGATTATATGGTGGTTTTGACGGGTGTCCCGGAATTGGTGAATGGCCAATACGAAGACCAGCATTCCCTACGCAATAAAGTTATGCACTGGCTTAACACTTATAGACCTATCCCCAATGGTAGGAGGAGTAGAGTCTTAACGACACGAAGAGTTCCATGGGTGGGCACCACGAGGAAATCGACCCCCGGTGACTGTATAGTCGTAACTTTTGATGACGTGTATACGGCCAGACACATCTGGTCTCTTGGGAACCAAGATTGGGGTTCCTCTATTGCCCCGAGGCCTTTGTCATTCTTCTATCCCCCCCATGCTGTATGTTCGCAGGGGGGTTTTTGGCCCACAGTCCCCCAACAGCCTAGTTGGGGATTCCTTCCCACTCCGTCTAACCCAAACAGCGGTTGGCCTGGAAATGTAACCTCAGATAGGTTTGGCAGCCTGGAGGATGTCGATTGACTCCTAACGCCCCCAGCAACAACACTACCAAGTAATCCCAATGGTTTTGTATTGGAGACGGGGAGTTCATCCTTGGCGGCTACCGTGGGTGTGATCAGTACTTCCCCTCCTACCCAGTCCCCAATCCAGGCCCCCTATACACAGGATTTGGTGCACCTTTCCTCAGCTGTATGTCCTCCCAATACTCCCCTAGCCTTAAATCTGATTGCCCCTGATGTCTCGTCACCTACAGCTTCTCTCCAATCCTCCAGGGTCGATGTTATCCATGTCATCTCTCCAGTTTCTGAGCCACAGTCTGGTAAGACCTTGACAGGTGTTCCCCAGCTTAAAATCTTAAGCTGGAATGTGGCAGGGCTTGCTCGGAATTTTGATAAACCCGATTGGATTTCCTTTATGGAGCCTTTTGAGATCTGCCTTTTACAAGAAACTTGGTGCCTGGAGCCCGTGCACAGGGTCGGCTTTACCACCTACTCTGTGCCGGCCACCAGGTCCAAAGGCAGTAAAGGTCGTCCTTCTGGTGGCCTTCTCATCTGGGTTAGTGTATCGCTGGGGCTCACAGTAAAACAAATAAATTCACCATCCCCAGATCTTTTGAGACTCACCATTCAATGCCCGGGGGGCAAGACCCTAGAGCTTCTCAACCTGTACTTAAGGGGGGCCAGGGCAGGGAACTCGAGCCCTTTGTCTTTAACTGGAGTTGAAGAGGAGCTAACTGGCTGCAACATTGACTCCTTCATTATTCTGGCCGGGGATTTCAATTGTTGTTTCGAGCCTCTGGCCAGTGATGACATTTTGGACACATGGGAGGACGATGCCAAGAGAGGCATTCCCTTGCTTGCTCTCGACCCCATCAGGAAATGGACACAGAATGCTATTGATATTAACGCACTTTGCCTGGAATATGCCCTCAGAGCCACTAATGGCCGTTGCAAGTCAGATACTGGGGGTGCACACACATTTAACAGGATTGGACACACCTCCAGAATCGACTACGTGCTGCTAAACTATAACCTGTGGGAATATGTCCTTGATATGGTTGTCCAACAATCCACGGATAGTGACCACAACCCCTTGATCCTCTCGCTTGCTCTCCCGTGGGATCTAGGGGCCACAGTATCATCCCGGCCAACTTGGAAATCATCCCACGAAGTTGTTCCATCTAACTGCGGGAGGCGACTGAAGTGGGCTAAGGTTGCTTCTGATGTCACAAGAATGGCCCAAGTTCAGTCCATAATGATGGAAGCCAAATGTATCGCAGGCACGCTGGACTCTGACTCTCCTATCCTCGTGCCATTTGTGGAGACTATTGTATCTCTTAGCAATCTTTTTCTGGTTCCTGTGGGGAGGGGGGGGTCTAAGTGGAGAAACGAGACTAGGGGTAGAGATCAATGGTACACCCACGCTTGCCGCCAAGCAAAAAGTGAACTAATCGTGGCGGTTAGTGCCAAAGACCCGGCTTTGATTTCACTAGCTAGGAAAAACTACAAGAAGACTCAAGCTGCGGCAAAGGTCACTCACGAAACTAACTTCTGGAGCGATTTAATGGAGGCTGGCTCTAGAAAGGACTCAAGGGCTTTCTGGGCTTTGATTAGAGGTAGGGACAGGCCTGTTGACTCCCTGCTTACATGTAATATCACAGGGGAGGTTTGGTTGGCCCACTTTTCCAAACTCTACTCTAACTCCCTGGGGGTATTGGGCCCAAGTAGGATTACTAGTCATATAGTGTCAGCTGATAGCTCTCATCCTGGCCCCACTTTTTCATCTAGGGAGGTGGAGTTAGCAATCAGGTGCATCGTCCCCAACAAGGCGGTAGGCCCAGATGGAGTCCCCGGTGACTTGCTTCGTAGCAATGTCGAGGTTTGGAGCCTATACATTGCTAAACTCCTGAACGAGGCAATGGTGGGTGGCGGTTTCCCGGATTCTTGGAGGGGTGCGGAAGTCGTCCCCATTTTCAAAAAGGGCTGCAGGGACGATCCGGCCAACTACCGACCCATAAGTCTGCTTGATTCTACCCAGAAGGCAGCAGGGAAGGTAGTTTTGGGTAGGATCTTGCAGTGGGCCGAGGAAATGAAGGTTCTGTCTGACTTTCAGGCCGGCTTCAGATCTGGAACCGGCACGATTGAGCAGACATTCCGTTTCCTAATGCTTTATTGGAAAGTGGTCAAACTGGGCAAGGGCAGTCTGTATCTCGCTTTCATCGATTTACGGACTGCCTTTGACCTTGTTCCACGCAACCAACTGTGGACTGTACTTGAGGGCATGGGCATGCCCGCGTATTTGTTAGCCTTAACTATCAAATTCCACGAAAGCAACTTTGCCCAAATTAGATGGGGTCAGCAGGGCCAAAAAACATCCCGGATTCCTGTTCACAGGGGCGTCCGGCAGGGGTGTGTGCTAGCTCCCACTCTGTTTTCTCTATATCTAAACGGAGTGGTAGAGCACCTTCTCCAACTACCAGCAGATGCTCCCTCCCTGGCGGGCAGGAAGATACCAACGCTCCTGTTCGCAGACGACACCCTGCTGATTTCGAAATCCCCGAAGGGCCTCCAAACTCTGTTAACGAGGTTCCAGGGCTTCTGCGACACAAGGGGCTTGGCTATTAACATCAGCAAAACCAAGTTCCTTGTGCTGAATCCCCCCAGGAAGACAGTCTACCCGCCATCTATAGACGCAGTACCTTTAGAAAGGGTCAGGGAATTCGATTATTTAGGAATCAGACTTTGTGATACCATGTCTTGGAAGGCGCATCACCAAAAATCCATCTTGACATATAGGAGGGTCACGGGCGCTCTCCTAAAAGAGCATCGCGCCTCACCCCTTAAACCCATCGGGGTGATACTCTACATTTACAAAGCAAAGGCTGTGAGTGCGGCATTATACGGGGCTGAATTGTGGGGTACCCAGAAACCTGATACCCTATTCCATCTGGAGAATAAGTTCCACAAAGATCTAATGCGGCTCCCCCATAGCTCTTCCACTCTACCCCTTCTACTCGATACAGGAACACGATCCATAGCTGATCAGGCCAAGCTACGTCCCCTCCTTCTGTGGGCCCGCATATGGAATGTCCCGGAACTATCAAGCTATGCTGATGCACTAAGCGAACTTCTTTCAACCCCGGGCTGGCATAAGATCGGTTGGCTCCTTGGTGTAAAGCGCCTCCTTTGTGACTTAGGCCTGGATGATGCTTGGGCCAGTAGATCTTCGCCACCCAAACAGCTGCTAAAGAAAATATTCTGGTTGTGGGTGGATAACGAGAGAGTGACCCAACCGAATCTGTGTAGAGCAGCTAAGGAGTTTTTGGCTACCAAATCCCGTCCCTTCAGAGAACCCTACCTTGATGTGATCTTGAATCCATCAGATAGGGCGTTGTATTTCAAATTTAGGGCCGGGGTTCTGCCCTTAGGCACAAGAACAGCAAAATGGAAACCACCATGGCAAACTGTAGAAACTTGCCCTTTCTGTACAACTAGGGCTGAGTCTATCCCCCACCTGCTGTTCGAATGCCCAGCCTACGCTGCTCCCCGTCGCAGATGGTTGAAACCGCTCTGCGCGAGGCTGGGTACTCGGTCACATTTGGAGGCCTTACAGCTATTAAGATCAGACCCTCACCCACTGCTTGCTTGTGGCCTGGCAAAATTTCTGGGGTGGGCTTGGAGGATAAGAACCGCGAGGAGGAAGATCCTCCAGTAAGGATGCCAACACACATTCCAGTGGCCTGGTTGCTTTTTGTATGTGTCCCTTCACCATTATTCCTATCAGAAATTGATAATTTTATACTTGCACAAATGTTTTTAGAAAGGATGTTATCTACTAGGTTGTATATTTTTAGCACCCTTCTTGAAATTTTGTCAGTTTTGATGTATAACTGTTTTTATCTCACATTGATTTTTACTGTAATGCTTTTATGAAATGAAATATTTCGAAATAAAGCTATACAACAACAACAACATTGTTCATCCTGTCCGCCTTTCCACAGCCAGTTCACTCAGTGATGATACTGCAATACAGTTCCTCATCTCAGATCAGGATAATCAAGGCCAAGACAGTCCACAGGATTCGGATCAAATGTCAGTATTACCCCGGGAGGGCAACTAATCATCAACAAAGAGGCTACCTCATCCTTCAGCGTGCTCCTCTGGGTCTCCGTCCTCATCTCCATTTTCCGCGTTACGTCTGTCTCTCCTGGTGGCTCGGAGTCTCTTTACGTAATCCTCCACCTGCTGCGGATTTGTGAAGAAGTGTTGTTTGCCCTGATGGGTCACCCTAAGGCGTGCCGGGTAGAGGAGTGCGTAATCCACTTGCATGTCTCTCAACTTTTTCTTCACGTCCAGAAATTTCTTCCGCTGTTCCTGTACCAGAGGCGTAAAATCCGGGTATACTGAAAAGGGTACACCATCGCAAGACAAGTTTTGATTCATCCGAGCTGCTCGTAGTGCCGCATCGCGGTCGCGGTAGTTGAGCAATCGAGCGATAATAGGCCGCGGCTGCGCTCCTGGCTTGGGCACCGGACCCAGAGAGCGGTGCGCTCTCTCGACAATAAATTGACCTGAGAAGGCCTCCCTGCCTACTGCAGCAATCAGGATTTTCTCGACATATTCTTCCATGCGACCAGTGTTGGTGAACTCCGGCACGCCCGTGACGCGAATGTTGTTGCGCCTACCCCTCGCCTCCAACTCCTCATTCTTTGCCGCTATCACCCGCAGTATGTTGTCCATTCGGGAGAGGCGCGCATCGTGGGATGCCGAGGAATCTTCCGAGGCAGAAATATGTCTCTCAGCTTCCGTAATGCGTTCTTCATGGACCTCCAGCTTCTGCACGACCCCATCCATCCTGGAGGACAGGCGGTCCATCTTATCCACAATCGTGGCGAAGCCCTGCCGCATCTCTTCCAGCATCACTCGCATCTCAGGGGCCATGGATGTGGAGGGGGCCTCAGCGCTCGATGGTTCGTGGGCACCGCCAGCGCCAGTTGTGCCACGCAGCTGCTTCCTGGGGGGCGCAGGCTCAAAAGAAAGCTTAGGTTGCCTATTATCGTTCTTCCCCATTGTGCTCCGTCTGTAGGGGCCTGAGGTGCCCAACAAGAGGTGATCAGTGTGGCGCTCACTGCCCCTCGTCAGTCCCTTGCGCATTCGCGCCCCCCTGTATTATGATTGCGCCTGTTGTAGTGCCCTCCTCGTGTGGAGCAGGTCCGCAGTGACAGGGCGTCTCCCGCACCTCGTTGTGTCCCAGTATTAATGTCCAGGGCCAGCCGATGTCTCTCACGAGGGGGGACTGAGGCCCCAGCTGGCCACGTTATGTGGGTGACGGGCAGCGACGCGCAGGAGAGGAGCAAGCCACGTCCGCACTCAAGAAGCCCTGGGGGGCGGTGGGTGAGGGCAGGGGGACGGAAGGCCCAGCGCGCCCCAACAGGGCAGCAATTCTCACTGCCCGACCAGAGTCTATGGCCCTCAGTGGTTTCCTGATGTCCCTCGATCCTCAGGCCACAGGAGCGGCAAGCACACAGTTGGATCAAGGGCCCCGTCGGCGATCCGCAGCAAGAGACCGGGGTCCCGGACTAGCAACCCCCAGCTCAGGCGGCAGGTCTCGGTACCACCTGCACTCCCAGCAGGATACAGGGCCGCCGGCCAGCACCACCACACGCTGCTGCAGTCATGGGAGGGGGAAGACTCACCGCCCCTGTCGTCCTCCGGTGTCCGACAGGTCCCGCACCCCCCGGGCAGGGCACTCCGTTTCTGAGGCCTACCTGCCTCGTGGCAAGCCCCGGCCTCGCGTGGCACCGCGCGCCGGCGCACGCTCCGCTCCTCTCCAGCAGCACACCTCGGACTGAGTTCTCGGTCGGCCAGCTTCGGCGCCGAGCGTCCGATCGTCCCCAAATTTGGACCGGAGCTGCAGGATAGGAAGACTTACACTCGTTGGGATTTGCAGGCGAAAAACCGCAGGCAATCAGGAGGAATGCAGGATAGAGCTGACCAGACAGCCAGAGCCTCACTGAAGTGCGGCCATTAGCTCGTGCGCCCTCTAGCGCCCTCTTCTCCATGCCAATTGTTTTTATATCCAAGATATAGTTGTTTTATTTCTAGAGCCAACAGGTAACAGAATATACTGTTCTTAATATGAGAGGTCTCAGATGTGTACTTTTCAGAAAGGCAATAAACTTTGTAAATAATAGGTACAGGGGTTGCAGTAGGTAACACCATTCTACACACAATTTAGCATTGAGCTCAATGGATTTTCTTATATAAACTCAGTTGATTACTTTGTAGATTACTTTGGTAGTTCCAGGACTGGCTCCTATATTCAGTCCTGGGGTCTAAGCTGAAAACAGTTTAGTAAAAACGTTTTAGGTATTGCAGTGATTTTTCAGGAATATAAAGCTATTTTAAAAGTTCACACTTAGAAACTTTTCAACAGCAATCTGGCAATGTTATCCAATGGGAGAAAATTCAGGTTGCAGGTAAAGTACGATCTCGTTACTTTGGTAATCCAGTACTGGGCTCCTGGGTCCAGCATTGGGGTCTCAACTTAAAACAGGTAAGTAATTTCGTTTCAGTATTTCGAATGATTTTTAAAGAATATTTCAAGTTTTCAAAAGTGGACACTTAGAAGAAATTTCATAGAAAAGCAGACAATGGATTCCCAAGGAGAAAGTTCAGGTTACTAGTAAACCCGGTAAGGATTACTTTTGCGGTTCAGTACTGGGCTACAAGGTACAGTACTAGCTTCTCTCCTGATCACAGGTAAGTACTTCGGAATTCGGTTGATTTTATATGAATAGTTTAAGTTTCCCAAACTTGACACTTAGAAGATTTTTCGGGTCAAACCAGTCAATGTTATCAAATGGCAGGTAAGTGAGTTACCGGTTTCCAGGTGAGTACTTGACTGGTGAAGTTGTGGTTCTGGGTATAGACTCAGGGGTCCCCCAGGGTCAGGTAGGTACAGTTGGTTCACCCTCAGGGGCGCAGGGGCTGCCAGGTGCAGGGGTAGTTAGGCCCAGTGTTATCCAATGAGGGACAGGGGGCCTCCGGTTGGTGGCTGCTGGCTAGCAGGCCACATGGCTGTGGGAGCTGGGCTCCTGGTCACTTGCTCAGGGCAAAGGGGGAAGCAGGATAGGGCAAAAGTGGCACAGCCAGCGGTACTCGGGCGGCTGGGTGCAGGGTGCTTTTTGAGCCGTTGGGCGCTCAATGTTATCCAATGGGAAAGGTAAAAATGGAACAAAGGCTGCAGGCTCGGGGGCGGAGACTCTCCAGGGACGAACAGCACTTCGAGAGGTAAGTTGGGATCTTGGAGCACAGGTAGGCACCCAAAGGGAGGCACAGGGGGCTGCAGGGCGCCGGGTGCAGGGGGGTCTTAGGCTGTCGGAAAAGCTTACCCTCAGCTGGTCGCGGTTGGGGTGGCCCCTGGTTCTGAGTCTGCAGGCGTTGTCTGGTTTGTCGAGGAGGGTCTTTGGGTAATGGACTTTGGGTCCCAGTCGCCGGGGGGACGTCCTCGTGGCCTTGGATTACTCGGGCACGGGCCGGGCTCGGCGGGTGCAGAGTGGCCTGGTCCGGAACTTCCTGGCTGGCACCCGAGGGATTGTTGCAGCAGAGCCTCTGCTTATGGGAGTCCCTGTCTTTAAGAGGGTCAAGGCAGGGAGGTCCTCTGGGTGTCCCAAGGTTGCTGTCCGCAGGAGTTGCCGGGATTTAGGCAGGAGCAGGTTCCAGGGTCGACAGGCTGGTAGGGCTGGGGACAAGTCCGTTTTTGTCGTCCTGTTAGCATCTGCGCGGCGGGTCTTCTTCCTCTTGGTCTTCTTTCTTCTTTTCTTATCAGGATCTGAGGAAGGAAGGTTCAGGGAGCCCCTAAATACTGAATTTAGGGGCGTTACAGGTAGGGCAAGGGAAGGGACCAATAGGTCTCTGTCCTGGGGTTGGGTACACCCACTAGCCTGCTCCTCTCATGTGGTAGTGGGGCAGGAGCCTAGCTGTGATAGGGCAGGGCTCCCCATCTTCAAGATGGCAGCGGCCTGGGGTCATGCTTCACCTTGTCTCACCCACCTGAGTGGTGGGGTTGGCATAGGCTGGCACCCTGCCCTTCCTGACGTAGTTTTTCCCGCCAGTCTTCCCACCAGAGTGGGGGTCAGGACTGGTGGGGGCCAGTTGCTTGGTACAGCAAATGGTCTGGAGAAGCTCACAGAGGCAGCATGCCTTTGAAGCTTCCCCCTGCCCATCTTGGGGTAGGAGACCTAGCACCTCGCCCAGGATGTGCATTGTTGCAGGCCCAGGAGAGCGGGGGGCTCTCCACCCAGGGGTCCAGCAACATGTCTGTTGTGTGGCAGCCTCTACAGCCACTCAGCCCAGACGTGGATTGTAGGTTGGGTTTTCAGGGGGCATCACTAAGATGCCCCCTGGTGCTTTTTACATTAAATCCCACACTGGCATCAGTGCGGGATTAATGTGCTGAGAAGTTTGGTACCAAACTTGTCAGTCTTCAGTGTAGCCATTATGGTGCTGTGGAGTTCGTAATTATAACCTCCCAGCACCATATACTCTTAATGGCATCACTGCACTTACAGTACCCAGGAATGGCCCTGGGTACTATAGGGGCACAGGGCTCATGCACCTGTGCCCACACCTGGCATTGCGCACCCAGCTAGAGGGGTGAATGAAGTATGCCAGGGCAGTGGGTTCTGTGGGCATGGCACACAGGGATGTATGGTACCAAAGGGGGTGGTGATGGACGGAGCATCTAAACCAATCAAACACTCACACCCAGTCAACAGATCTGGGTTTATTCCATCACCGTTCTTTAGCCCACTCTGCCACCCCAGTTCAGACATGGCCATATGCAAATCAGTCTGACCCTGTGCCTCATGGGAACAGTCCAGCCCTAACTGCCAAACCATGCCTTCCCTGGACCGGATTCAAGCTTCCTAGGACCGGTTTCTGGCATTACAGCCGTCTTCAGCCAGGCTTGCTTGAATCCAGTGGAAAAGTGAGCAAGGGACTCACGTCTGAGCATACCCTGCCAACTTATGGCGAACAAAGCGGTACAAAAGGGGGTGGTGATGGACGGAGCATCTGAACCAATCAAACACTCACACCCAGTCAACAGATCTGGGTTTAATCCATCACCGTTCTTTAGCTCACTCTGCCACCCCAGTTCAGACATGGCCATATGCAAATCAGTCTGACCCTGTGCCTCATGGGAACAGTCCCGCCCAAACTGCCAAGCCATGCCTTCCCTGGACCGGATTCAAGCTTCCTAGGACTGGTTTCTGGCATTACAGCCGTCTTCAGCCAGGCTTGCTTGAAGCCAGTGGAAAAGTGAGCAAGGGACTCACGTCTGAGCATACCCTGCCAACTTATGGCGAACAAAGCGATACGTATGGCCATGTCTGAACTGGGGTGGTGTGGAGTGCAAAAAAACGATGGATTTAGGCCCAGATCTCTATACTGGGGTGAATGTATGACATTATTCTGCATTCTGTCCATCAACTGTGGTTTTTGCATTTGTCACCCCGAGTGGAATGGGTATGCTCAGACGTGAGTCCCATTCTCTCCACACCACTGGATTCAAGCTATCCTGGCTGAAGATGGCTGATAGCCAGAAACCGGTCCTAGATTGCTTGATTCCGGTCCAGGAAAGACATGGCTTGGCAGTTCGGGCTGGACTGTTCCCATGAGGCACAGGGTCAAGGCTGATTTGCATATGGCCATGTCTGAACTGGGGTGGTGTGGAGTGCAAAAAAAACGATGGATTTAGGTCCAGATCTCTGTACTGGGGTGAATGTATGACATTGTTCTGCATTCTGTACATCAACTGTGGTTTTTGCAGTTGTCACCCCGAGTGGGATGGGTATGCTCAGACGTGAGTCCCATGCTCTCCACAGCACTCGAGTCAAGCTATCCTGGCTAAGACGGCTGATAGCCAGAAACCGGTCCTAGGATGCTTGATTCCGATCCAGGAAAGACATGGCTTTGCATTTCGGGCTGGACTGTTCCAATGAGGTACAGTGTCAAGGCTGATTTGCATATGGCCATGTCTGAACTGGGGTGGTGTGGAGTGCTAAAAAACGATGGATTCAGGCCCAGATCTCTGTACTGGGGTGAATGTATGACATTGTTCTGCATTCTGTCCATCAACTGAGGTTTTTACACAGGGATGTGTGCCATGTTGACAATTCGTTTATTTCTGTACTTAGACACTCACCCTGAAAAGGCAGTGTGTGGTTGTCAGGGTACAGGGCTCCTTTTTTTTTTGGTTTTCCTCATACACCATGATGGGCATTCTTGACAGGAAATAACAAGTCCTCTCTCAATTGGTTATCCTATTCCGACCCTGATGTTTAAGACCTATATGGAGAGAGAGATGTAGATCCCTCAAGCCGCTACTGTTTTCTAAGTCCACTCCATTTCACACCGCAGCGGGGACCCTGTGTTACTTTGAAGGAAAAGAACCAACAGTGCCTGGGAAAATAATTGGAACACCATCTACCTGTTACGCCAAGCCACAAGGGCCGCCCAGATCTTATCATAACTTGTACTATCACATGCCATGTCAGATTCACTTATAGAGAATATATATTTCAGGCATTCTGTGAAAGTTGGGGGATTTGCATCTTTCCCGGCCCTACATATTTCGCGCCTTGCCAGGATGATAACATAAAAGATGAATTTTGTAGAAAGTTCATTTAGATGGTAATCTGTCTTAAGTCCAGAGAGAATAGTCCTCGGGCTGACTTCTAATTGTTGATGGAGGACATCCTCCTGAAATTCATGTATCTTAGTCCAATAATTTATTATCTCCGGACAATCGACAAACATATGGAAATCATCCGCGGCCGGGTGCTTACACCTAGGACAATGATATTCTAGGCCAGTGATCTTAACTAGTTTTTTAGGTGTTATGTATACCGTATGCATAGTGTATAGATGGTTTCTTTTGAGGGCAGCAGATTTGACCACTGATTGCAAGATAGTAAAAGAGTCCCCCCAAATGTCCTAATGTTATCAGTGTTTAGGCTGGTGACATTGCCCCAAAGTTTTTGTAGTTCAGAATCTGTAATTCGCTCAGCCTCTAGCATAGCCCAATACCAGAAGGAGACCTCACGCTTCCATGTACCCATCCTTGAGACTGAGTCGAATTTTGAGTTCAATTCTTCAAAGTCCCAGGATATGGTTGCCCACCATCCTAACAACTGATAATACTTGAATCTAGTGAGTGTACCACCAGTCATATTAGAGAGGGACTCCCAACTTAAAAGCTGCAAATCTTTCTGTAAGTCCCCCCAACAATTTAAACCTGCTATTCTTAGGGGCCGGGACAATTGATCTTTGAGACAAACTGGCGTGCCAGGAGAGTCCCGAATCGGGGCCTGGAATGAATAATAGGGGATGTTTAGACTTTTCCTAATATATAGCCAGTTTCAAGGCTGCACCTAGGATCTTAAGCCTCACTTTTTTGAAAAACTTTGGACCACCGAATTTAACAAGCATTTGCAATGCAATCGGTCTCGCCTTTGCGACCTTTATAAGAATTTAGTGATGCAGCATTTTATCGCACATTAGTGCAAGGTAGATCTTCGTGGCTATAAATGTATCACTGTGTAAGCGTTTGTCAAATAATCAGATGCAGTCACCCAATGGGGCTTAGTGCGTAGAAGATCTGCGTAAGGGGAAGAGTAGAACATATCAGTAGAAGGTGACAGAGGACAAACTAGAAAGGGAGGGAGTGGTGAGTGGGCCTTGTGTACCACAGAAGGGGATTTTTAGGACATGGAAATTAGGTATCCACACCGCCGTACCTCTTAAAAACACCACAACACAAACGGTAATCTGGATTCAGCATCAACCTAACCTATCACAATGGCCATTGTACAGGGTCAGATCTACAAGAGGCCCCTGATACACTAACAACAGAATATTCAGAAGTATTACAATATCACCAATGTGGGAGTATGAAATCTGACATTTGCATTTTCTCCACAAAAGCTACAGGTTTAGTATCTATCTGTCTGTCTGTGTCTGTCTGTCTGCCTACAACGAGCAGAAGTCAAATAATTAAAGGCTAATAAAAAGCAGAAAAAGCACACTTTCTTGGTAACCATCAATTCTGTGTAATCAAACATAAGTATTAAAACAGAAAACATTCATAAGTAATACACAATGCTGCAATCAGCACACAGCACCGAATCTGATCACGTTTCTAAAATGTTTTTAATGTGACAAATCTGCGAAGATAAGATAGGGCAATTATTAAAATATATTCTAACTAGTATACTTTTTTTTTTTTTAATTTCTTTATTGTTACGAACCCAACACAGGCAGAGCCAGACAGAATCTATACAATACATCATATAAAGCAAGACATTACAAATTCATTAATAGGAAAAGGAATAACAGAAATAGGCAAAAAAAAGAAAAAGAAAAAAGACCAAAAAAAAAACCCCTCACATACATCAAAAAGCATAAGAGCAAGCAGCTGGAATGGAGCGATCTAAGAGCCTTATATAGTCATAGGATTATGTTTAAATTTCCAATTCGTTATAGGAAGCCAGAGTGACTCCCCAAGTTTCCTTGCTCTCTTTCCCCTTGTAGTATATATAGCCGTCTCTATGCTATAGATTGCAATAAATTTATACAATTACTCTCTTCTAGCCCTGAAGAGTCACAGCCACATGTTGTGATGAAACACGTGTCGGCTTGATTGATAATTACAGTGATTCCCAGGAGGGGACACTGTTGGTGAATAAATCTTTGAAAATCATACACTGTGTCCGATCTATCCCTACTAATACCAGTCTAAGACAATTTAAAGTACATGATACATAGTGTGTGCTCTGGACCCTTTTGCCTAATTCACTGAAAAGGAGGTTTCTGATCTCCTTTTAACCACAGAGGTTAAGGTTTGTCCTCTGACCAAGAAGAACCTACCAGAACAAATCTATCAATCACTATCCTACCGTAACAAGTTGAGCGCCAATTTTCTGAACACTAAAAAAACCGACTCGCGAACAGCTACTAAACATGTGTATCAGGGTGGCGGGACCTTTCGAGCATCTTGGGCAGATGTCATTCTCCCTTTTCGCCCATAGAAACAGCTTGGCAGGTGTGTAATATAGATTGAAGACTGTTTTGTATATTTGGGCTTTTAAGTTACTGGCCATAATCAAAAGTTGACTCATCTCTAATATCCTATCAATATCTACGTCAGGATTATTTAATTTTGTAGCCCAGCTAGTTTCTGTTTTTTCCAGGTCATCCGACATATTAATTAGGAGTAGCCTATAAAGTGCTCCTATTCTAGTGTTTGTATTGTTAAGGACTTCTATTATCTCTACTCTCCCCAAATAAATAGAGGGACGTTTTGCTCTTAGATACGTTATTACCTGCGCAAATTTAATGTAGTCACCATTTGAGAGTTGGTATTTTTGTTTCAGGTCGTTAAAAGTGGTTTCAAAATCGTTAATCAAGAAGTCACTAATTGTAGTTATACCAATTCTTTCCCATTTTCTTGCTATCACATCATAAGATGGTGCGCAAAGAGTACTATGTTTCCATAATAGCGTATAACTGTTACGTTTCTTAAGTTGTATGAGTTTAGCAACCTTTTCCCAGACTTTCCAAGCGCTTAACATAATTTCAACCTTGTATTTCTTTTTCATATGCTTAGTGTCAATTACCTGGAGGAAAAGGCCCTTTACTTCTTTACCGAGAACCAGCTCATATATTGAAGGAATGTAATCAATATCAACATGTGTAGTTCCATTACTATTACAAAACATAGGAGTTGAGAGTTTTAGGATTGAAGCCCAGTGGTACAAGGTACAGTTTGGAACAGCAAGTCCCCCTCTTTCTATAGGGAGGGAGAGCAGTTTATGCGATCTCCTAATCTTTCCGTGTTGCCATAAAAATTTCGACATAAGTGAGTCGAGTGTTTTTAATATCCTTGACTCTACTGCTAACGGGATTGCACGAAAAAGATATAAACATCTGGGTAAAACATTCATTTTGAGAAAATTAGCTCTTCCAATGATCGAAAGATGTAAATTATTGACCCGATCTAGGTCCTGTTTAATCTGGCAATGAGGGGGTCATAGTTCAGAGCTACAATATGCTTGGTATCAGGGCTTAAAGTGACTCCCAAATAGGTGGCTTTATGACTCCTTCTTTGATCACTACACACTGTATTGGCTGTAGCCAGTATAATAGTCTTTCCCCTATTCAGGGAATAGCCCGAGTATAAGCCATACTCCAGAGTTAATTCTTCGATTTCGCTCATAGCCACTACTGGATCAGCGGTGATGACCGCGATATCGTCCGCGTAGGCTAATACTTTGGTCTCAAATGAGTGGCTCAGTATGGGAGTAATAAGTGTATGCTCTAGGAGTTTTAATGTAAGCGGATTAATATAAAGCGCAAATAATAGTGGCGAACAGGGGCCGCCCTGTCTAGTATCCCGAGATATACTAATCTGACCAGATTCAGAACCCATAATTTGTAATTTGGCTTTGGGGGACGTATACATAGATTTCATAGCTTTTACAAATTTGGGGCCAAAATTATTTCGTGCCATAACCGCCCAGAGAAATTTCCATGACACCCGGTCGAAGGCCTTCTCGGCGTCCAACAGGATCATTGACATCTGCCCTCCCCTGACAGCAATGGCATCGAAAAGGGCCAGAGCCCTGCAGGTGTGATCGGTAGTCCCTTTACCTGGAACAAAACCATGCTGCCAAGGGGAGACCAGATGTTCAATAACCCTGCTTAATCTACCGGCCATCACTTTAGCAAACAATTTAGAGTCCGAATTAATAAGGGATATGGGGCGATATGAAGTGAGAAATTCGGGTGACTTTCCTTTCTTAGGAAATACAACTATACTGGCTTCAGACCAAGATGCAGGAGAAACTCCGTTCCATTGTATCCCTAGAAAAAGATCATGCAAAATTGGGGCTAGTTGCTCAGATAAAATTTTATACAGATCTATTGGAATTTTATCCGGCCCGCTGCTTTTCCTGCTTGTAACGAAGTAAGTACTGTTAATACTTCTTCGATGGAGATTTCCCCTTCCAGATCTTCACGAGTAGCCTCGTCGAGAACTTTCTCTCCATTATCGTTATCAAGAAAATTGTTAAGAAACAGATTTATTTGAGTGTCAGTGGTAGCTAGGTCTTCAGTGTATAGACTTTGATAGTATTGCTGAAATAGTTGTATTATATCAGTCGCTTTAGTAAATGTTTGACCACCCTCATGAATTGAACTAATATTACTGGCAACATTTTTTTGCCGGGTGGTTAGAGCCAGTTGTCTGCCTACTTTCTCTCCATTCTCATAGAGATCTTTTCTATGGGCCCTATATGTTTGCGCCGCTTTCTGGCTAAGAGTTGTGTTTATCTCAGATTTCAATGTAATTACTTGATACATTAATTGCTTGGCGACCTACCCCAAAGAAATTAGCCTGGTGTGATCTGCTTCAGCTTTAGCTAGGGTGAATATTTTCAGGTTATGTTCATTAAGTTGTTTTTTTCGGATCCTGTTTTGATAGCTAGTAGTTTCTCCCCTAAGTGCTGCCTTATAACAACCCCACACAATATTTCTTGAAGAACTGAAACGATTCATATTAAAAAATTCTTCTGTCCATTTCTTGATATACATAATGTATTCAGCGTTAACCAAAAGTTTACGATCGAATGACCAGTGCCTACGTTGCTTTTGAGGGAAGCCAAATTCAGTTGAAAGGATGAGGGCATTATGGTCTGATATTATTTGGGGACATTTAACAATCGAAGACTGAGGGGCTAACTCCTGAGTAACAAAAATATAATCTATACGTACATGTTTCTGATGCGGGTGCGAAAAATAAGTGTACCCTGGATCCTGTTTGTTATTTTGAGCCCAGACATCTATTAAAGCAAAGCTGTTGACTAGCCTTTTAATTGCTTTATACACTTTGGGTTTTCGGCCCACATATTTTGTCACAGAACCGGTTTTTAGTGAGAGATTAAGAGAGATATTAAAGTCCCCACATATAATTAAGGGTCCCTGCCAGGTGGCTAATTCTGCTTCTAAGTGTTCAAATATAGCAGGATCGTCATCGTTGGATCCATACACATTGCATATAGTAATACCAAGAGTGAGCTTGACTATAGCCCATCTGCCGTGGGGGTCAGAAAGGTAGCGTGATGTCCCCCCCAAATGTGTCTTGGTCAATATTGCCACCCCTCTAATATTTGACGTTTGGGTTGAAGCTATTGCCAGATTATAGCCCCTTACATTTAATAAAGATTTCTTATCCCAAGGCACATGTGTCTCCTGGAGACATACTACATCCACTGGATTTAAACCAATTAACTCAGCCAATCGCCTGCGTTTCTCACTGTTTAGGAGCCCTCCAACATTCCAACTTTTTATACTCAACCTACCCATTGTCGTATAGGAGAATCTGAGCTGGTGTAGAACTTATTCCTTTATTAGTGTTAATCCTTAATATAGTTTCCTTCTTTTCTCCAATTATCTTCATTGCAAGCTCTATGTTCATTTGTGAGCCAACTGCCATCCGGTTAGGTTCGTATTTTCAAATTTTTTGCACACCCCCTCCCTCCCCCCCACCCCGAGTAGACCCATCTACCCGCTGCCGTCCCTCCACCTCCCAATCTATGAGGCGATCAGACTCAATTAGAGTCTGGGTGATGACTGCAGAACAACACCAGAGCTTCCGCTATCTTCATTTGAAAACAGAAAATGCTAAGTAATAATAAACAGAGTGTCTAAAAAACAATATGCAACATGCAACAAGCTAACTACCTTAACCTTTGATTACTGTATTAAATTCATACAAGATCCCAAGGTAAGAAAAAATGTTTTTAAACCAGAGTTCTAAGGGCTGATATCCTGATGCTCTTCGAATGGGCAAATCGCGCCCAGTTAGTTTATAGGCTGGTCTTACTCTTAGGTATTAGAGAGATATGCGTTTTTTCAATAGATTATAATCCCCATCCTTTATGGACTGAAAGGGCTAAGATTTAGTACATAGTCACGCAGAACTGATTACTTCATCTGTTCTAGGAAGGCCTGAGCTTTGATTTCAGATACAAAATTTTTTATCAGTCCCCCTTTGACAACCTTAAGTTTTGCAGGATTGTTCAGATAGGCCTGGGCTCCTTTCTCCTGAAAAGGCTTAATTAACATACGTAGTCGCCAGCGCCTTTCAACTGTTGCATGACAAAAATCAGGTCTCGTGAAATATGATATCTCTTGAAATGTCAGTTTATGATCCGGCCTGGCTTTCTCCGCTATAGTTTGCCTTAACAGGAAATTTCCAAAATAAACCAGTATTGCTCTTGGGTAGGGGCCAGGTTTAGCAGGAGGATTGAACGGCATTCGATGGGCACGCTGGATTTCGAATTCCCAGTTCCAATCCTTTAATTCGGGCAATGACTCTTTAAATAACCTAATCACAAAAGCGCGTACATTTTCCCCCTCCATTTTCTCTGGGACTCCAAGTATGCGTAGGTTATTGCGGCGCTGACGATTTTCAAAGTCCTCGAGCTTCCATTTAATGTCAGTTAGCTCGGCTGCTTGGAGATTTATATTTTCCGTATTAGCCATAGTCTCATTTTCTGTAGAAAGAACCCTTGATTCCACTTCAGCCATTCTTATACCAATCTGCTTACATGATTTCGATAACTTTTTGACCACACCTTGCATTTTGCGAATAGCCGCCCGCGATCGCCTGCTATCCTGAGCAGTCTCCTCTCTGTGGGCGGCGATGGCCTGTAGGATTGTCTCTACGGCAGTATCATAGATACCATGTATGTTGGCTCCTCCAGAATCGGAGTCCGCAGCCTGTGCAGATGGGTGAGGTAAGGCAGGTGCCTGAAGAGGACCCCCCGAGCCTGTTTGGCTTAGCCTAGACATGGGCTTCAGTTTAGTTCTAACGGTGTTAGTCCTTGCGTCTTCCGCCTCGCTGCCTTCACTACTGATGATACCCATTGATTCCGAGTCTACATCTTTGTCCTCGTCACCATCTTCTGACTCTGAGCTAGACCCGCTGAGTCCAAAATTTCCTTGTCCTTCCCCGCCAAATTCAATATCTAATCCAGCCTCATCAGTAAATGAGTAGAACTCGCTACGGTCATTATCAGGTTCTAGGGTAGCCCCTTGCAAATTAGATATATGATGTCCCTCGGGTTGCATCCCCTTACCTCCTGCGTTAATGAGTTCATCAGGGTATAGAGCTGTGACCATGCTATCAGATGTAGTTGAGGCTATTAAAGAGGTTATTGCCCCATCCGACACAACAGATAAGATTAGTGCTGTTTCAATTAAGTCCTCCTGCACCCCCATTATATTCACACCCACCCCAGAAAAAGACATAGATTGTTTTTCAGCCATCTGAGTAGTATCAGCATTATATGACTTCTCCTGTGCTTCAGTAAGTGGAATACTCACAGTTCGAATGTCAAGGGTCAATATGGCAGTCCCTGCAGTCATTGCTTGTCCTTCAGCAATATTGGAGATAGAGTCTGGATTACCCCCGGTGCCTTCAGGAGTTTGTAGCGGTGATTCCTGCAAGACCAGGTTTTGATTCTCTACTGTGGGTATTTGTATGCAGGTCACGGGAGAGGCAGGAGCCCCCTGTTTCCTAAGTAGCATATCCATAACTGTATTGCCAGGTCGGGCCGCACTCTGGGTATTTTCTTTATTTATTTTCCTTTTGGCGGCCAAGACTTCTTGCCTTGGCGTGCTCTCCCCAGCAGGTGGTTTCTGAGTTTTGGGTTTTGCAGGGGGGTTGGTACTGCTCGAGGATTCCCCCCGCTGCTGCATCTCCTCCTGCTCTGCCTCACGCAGAGCTCTAGTGGCTTTTGCCAACCTGGCACGTGCTGCAGCTGCGGATGCAGCTTTATAAGGCATTTCGCCGGTCCCCAAACAAGTAGATTTCAATGTAAACAGTTCACTACAGACTAGCAGCAGCTGGGTTTTTATTCGGTCCCAAACTATCTGACCAAAAAGAGGCTGTAATACTTCAGCCAGAGCGGAGCATAGTATATCTCTGTCGGAGTTTTCTTCGCTTTCTTCGTTTACAAGCTGGTTGCAGAGCTCTCCCTGCCGCTTCTGCTTCCCCTGTAGCCGTGAGTCAGGCAGCGCTTGGCGGAACAGAGAACAGCTGCGTGAATCGACGGTCACGCCCAGCACCTTGCCTGCAGTCCATCCGAGGAGCAGGCAACGGAGCTCGAGGAGCTCAACATATTCGGCATAGGATTCTCGCCCATCGCAGCATAGCATGCTGTTCCTGAACAGACGAAGGACGCTAAAGTCTGTTGATAAGCATCTTAAGTGAGTCTGCTGTCTTTCATTATTTTCTCCCTTCTGCTCGGCACTCGCTATTTAATCTCCCTTCAGAGCCGCATTTCTTCCGTAGAGGTTTTCCGTTCATAGAGCGCCGGTGGTAGGGTAGGAATATGTCACACTCTGTTCCATACGAAGCGGAGCTCCGGCGTAGTGCTGCATCACGGTCTACGGCCAGACCGCCATCTTGCCTCCTGGTCTAACTAGTATACTAAAGAGAAGGTCAAGTGCTAACGTGGGACTTGTTCAACTAAGAAGAAAATGAAGTAACTTTAGTCATGATGTAGCCGTCTGGGCCCAATAACATTCATCTCTGTGTATTTTCCGCTGGCCAAGGTCTGCCTGGGCCATGGCCATGGCCGTGCTGCAGCTACGAGGTTTACCTGCGTATCTGTCACATTGCAAGTAAACGTTCTATATTGGAAAACCTGCATGAAAGTATATAACTATGAGGAACAGAATGCACGTTTTTCTTAATCAGCCATAAAACGTAATGCTCTGAGATACGGGCCTATGTTACAGTACACCACAGGCACCGAGTATAGCTCAGATAAAAAAAGCATTGGCATAGCCAATAGGTCTCACCTTTGGGACCTTTGAGTATTTAGTTATGCAGCACAATATCCTTACTGCAACAACATTAACTGTTGCATGGCTAAACACTTATAAGGTCCCAAAGGCGAGACCTATTGGCTATGCCCTGTTAAAAACTCTTATATACCATGATTTCTCTCTTTTATAAAGTGTTCTTCAGGTAAAATCTGTTTCCTAGAACGCTTACACCGTCTGTCACCCATGGCTTGTCACAGAATCAAGAAATGCATTCGGGATTCATGGCTCCATGGCACTGAGGATGGTCACTGATTACCTTCACAGTGGCTGCACTTGCATCGGACAACTGAACCATTAAGCTGGTTCAAGGATATGGGATGGCGCCATGATTGTGCCTGGGCTTTGTGGAGATGCAGCGATAGATTGTTAGGGCTATGAACTCCTGTATGGGTAGCTGAATGTTATGTCTTAGTCTTGTGTCTCTCTCTCCCTTTATAGAATGTCTGCAAGTAATGAGTGTACTGTTTAAAGCATAAAGCGGATCTGACTTAGCTGTTGGTGTTGAACTTCATTGTGACAAGTAGCAGATGTGAGTTTAGAACAAATCACCCTCTTCAGAAACCTATGAGAGTTTGGACTACTTGTTACAGAGGTCGCAAGTGTTGTCAGGGTGGCATGGTCAGGCATGAAAAGCATCTGAAGGCTTGTCCTTCCGCTGACGGGACCCAGACAGGTTGAACCACCTAAAGTCTTTATTGACATGAACCAGAAGTATGTTATTGGCACTGTGACTGCCTCCAAATAATCTGAAGTATTACACGGAGCTCAATGAATGAATATCTTCTCAACTCCATCTGAATACATTTCTAGTCCTCATATGTTTTTCTTACTTTTCTAACTATACTGTTCACCAGTGGTCTAACATTGAATGGACCACGAACAAAGACACAGTTGGCAACACAACACTGGCTCAGACAGACCCTGCAGCATCTCCTTTGTCAGCCATGTCGCTAATTATAAACAACCACACTTTTCATTACAATATGGCTTATATGAGTTTACAAACTATAACATGTTAATATCTCCAACAATGTTCACATGGCTGCATTGAAAGTGACCTCTGACAACTGTCAGCTGGGTTAGACATGTCTTCCATTCATCCCTTTGTGGTCTTGGTGTTCTATAAGTTGGAAACCTGGAACTGCAAAGTGCCAACTTAAATAGTCTGCATATTATCAAGCCCAACTGAAAATACTAGCTCCCAGAACAAAGTGGCTATCCTGTTATTCTGATATACAATTATTCCAGGTAAAGCTGTGGCTTAACAAAACTGTGTTGCATGCCCAAAATTCACCCTTCCCGATGTTTTGGTTACGCCTCTGAGTTTTACTGACGATTCATTATTTACCACTTAATTTTATTAGAGAAATTATATTTTTAAAGGAGATATTTATCTGAAGGAAACTAGAACAAACTGAAATTGCAAGGAATTGATACATTTTTCATTACTAGCAAAGCTCTCAGCTTTTCAAAGTTCAAACCACGGTCTTCTGACACTGCAATCGCAGTCTGCAGTGAGTTTTCCATTGAAAAGTACTGAATGTCATATTTTGGACAGTCATGAAAGGAAACGCTTTAGGTTTTAAACTTTAAATGAGCACAACATAGAATTAGCCTACAAAAAAAAATCACATTGCACCACTACATCATATATACGCGAATTAAGTGTTTTTTTATTTTTATTTTGCAGTACAGCACTCCATTGTATCAAAATATGTGAAGCATGCCCTTTAATGTAAAAAAAAAAAAAAAAAAAGAAAAATCACGCAATACTTCAGTTTCTACTGGGGGGGGGGGGGCACGTTGAGATCGCCCAGCACTGTTGAAGAGGGAGGAACAGGGGTGACTATGTGAGATAATGGAAGGGGAAGGAAGGAGCATGATGCACAATTCACCGGCTACTGTTACCACACTGGGGGGGGGGCCCGGGAAGGGGGGGGAAGGGGGGAGGTGAAGGAAGGACACACGGAAACACTGCTATATGACTGCACAGTTAAGTTACAGTAGGAGTGGCAGTTCCAAGCCACTTACCTGAGTTCTTGTGGGGTGGGGGGAGGGGGGAAGCGTTGATAGTTGGAAATGGGAACTGTTGGAAGGAGAGGGGTTTATAAAAAAAAAAAATAAAAAAAAAAATGCTGCAGATATCAGAATGGCCGAAAAAGGGATCATGTTTTTTATACTGCAGAACTACTTATGATTGACTCTTACTGTGATCCACGGGATGTGACCCGCTGAGGGCTGTAGAAGTACAAGGTATGATGGCCATTGTAATACGAACAATGATCTTGATGCTTACATCCTAATGTCTATGGAACTGTGTCAATGCCGATTGCATCATCTGTATGTCTGCAAATAAAAATGTAAAAAAAAATACTTCAGTTTCTAACAGTCAAGTGGCAATATGCTATCTATGCAGGCAAGCGCTTTCATTTCTCGCATAGGAGTAGTAAGCTCTATAAATATTACAATACAATAGAAAAATACACACTTGTTAACATTAAAACACGTTAAAAGGGTCTCTCCATTATGCAGCATAAAGGCATCACACTGACCGAGTCGAAAAAATGCCATGTTGATGAAAATAGTTACATATGAAACTCAGTTCTCCCAATCGTGCAGATAGCAAGAACCCAGCCTAGTGGCTACCGGAGAACCAAAACAAAGCGGAGAAAAATGTGCCATGGCCGCCGCCGCCACCCCCGCCTCACCTTTAACTCAGCAGTCCAGCAGGCTCCAGTCCCTCCGTATCCATATCCGAGCAGGGGGGCGACGATGGGGAACGGCGTTCGGATAAAACAATTTTGTTTACTGTGGGTCCGATGCACGGAAGACTAGGGCCCGCTTTTAGATTTCAGCCACTGCCGTCGACTCTTCCTCTGCAATATGAGGTTGGGGGTGCGGCCATCTACAGGGCAAACCAGGGGAGGCTCGTACAGGCCTGCCAGGCTGCATCAGAAGTGGAAAAGGGAAAACAAGTCGGCCTGGAGCGCGCCTTGGAAGAGACGCGGGAGGGCAGGAGCGTGACGCCGTGAGCGTGCACGTTGGCGTTCCCTGCGGCTCGCGCGTTCACAGTCCGGTGTCTGCTCGTGCACCGGTCTATACCACTTGGGGAGGCCTTCACAACGACAATAGGGCTCGCTAGCGGCAGCGCTTCGCGCTGCAACACCAGACGAGCCCTAAAAAGGAAGAACTCTTGTCCCTGAGGAATATCTTGCAATAAGGTCTTAAAGAGTATGCCTAGTGAAGATGCATCTAACCTGTTAGCCAGTATTCTGAAGTTCTTAAAATGGAAGGAGTGACAGTAAATAAGTATGTCTGGCAAAGCCAACCCTCATGTATTTAAACTCCTCCTTAGCTTTTTCCAGGAGATCCTTGTGGTCTTAGTGTTCCAAATAAAGGAGCCAATTTTTCCCTGTAATTTCGCGATATCCGGCGTGGTAAAGGATAAAGGAATAGAGTTAAATAAAAAAGTTATTTTTGGCAAGATGATCATCTTTATCAAGTTGACCCTCCCAAAGATGTTTAAAGGAAGACTTGACCACCGTTGAAGCAAGCCACAAAAGTCCTTAGAGACTCTAGCTAAGTTAATTTTAGGTATATCATCAATTTTTTGGGCCAGATATATCCTCAGATACCTCATTCGTAGCTTAGCTCCTAGTGTCTCCGTATCTTGATTCCACTCCATGATCTCGGTTTTATCTTTATTTATTCTGCACCCCAAATTTCCCCGAATTATTCAGAGCGGTCTACTGAGCTCGGGATGGCTTCAGCTGGATTAGAAGTAAGCATAAGCAGATCATCTGCATATAGAGCACATTTTAGTTCCAGATCTGCGATTTTAAAAGGTTTAATAATGGGATCAGACCGAAGCTGACAGACAAAGGGTTCAATATATAAATTGAACAATAGGGGTGACAGGGGGCACCCTTGCCTGGTGCCACAAGAGATTGTTACCCAGTCTGTGAGAAGTCCGTTAACTAAAATTTTTGCTCGAGGGCTGGAATAAAGGGACTTGATTGCTAACACAAAATTAATTGGAAATCCAAACCCCGATAGCGCCTTCCACAGATATGACCAGTTCACTTGGTCGAAAGCCTTGGCGGCATCTATGGCTACAAGAATCAGCGGAAGCTTCTTATCTATTGCAACATCAATGGCCGCGATAGCTTGAAAAGTTAATTAATTTAATTGCCTATCGGGGATAAAGCCCCTCTAATCCTGGTGTACAATGGTTTTGATAACTCTTGCCATTCTCGCCGCCAGAACACCCGCAAAGATCTTGTAGTCCGAGTTCAACAAGGCTACAGGGTTCCTGAGGGTGGCACAATAAGTGCTGCAGTCCTCAGGGGTCTTCTCTGGTCGCCATGCCCTGGGTACCTAGGGTAGCATTTACTAGGGGCTGACAGGTGGCCAGAGATGTCAATTGGGTTTTAGTTTCAACAGTTTTAGGGAAGGGACACAGGCCCTGGGTACCTAGTTGGCAGGAACCCAGTGCACATTCAGTCAAAGCACATCAGCAGTTCTGAAAAAAGTGGGGGCATAGCAATGCAAGAAAGATGGCACTTTCTCACATAACCCCCGCCCCCCAAACGAAAGGTGATGAGACTAACCTTGCCCTATGGAGTCTTCATTGTCTAAATGGAAGAACCTGGAAAGTGTATCTGCATTGGCATGGGTAGTCAGTCCCTGGGCATTGTTCCACTTCAAAGTCCATACCCTGTAGGGAGATGGACCATCTCAACTGTTTTTTTTTTTTAAACAGATTTTTATTGACAGATCACATAGACAGCTGCAGATCTCTGTACCCCAGAGGTATCTGCCAAGTATCTATACACATGAAAAGAATAACGCAATCCATCATACTTTTGTAGTCCGAACAATGGGATCAATGCAGTTAACAAGTCCCCCCACGCTTCCCCCCCGACCCCCCCCAACTAGCCCCAATCCCATCCCACCTGGATCCCTCCCCCCTGCACGGCATTCGATCGATCCAGCCACCTCGCGCACACACAGCCTACAGCATAGCTCACTCATACTTCCAATTCCGGATCTTGCTCCAACGGGGGCTCTAGCCAGAGACCCCTGTAGTCAGCCCACCTTTTCCAAATCTTGTAATGTTTACTGGGGCAACCACGGGCAAGAAAAATAGGCCTCTCCATACCCATACAGAAATCCAGGCCTCTCTTCCAAGCGATAAGTGACGGGGCTTGCGGGTCCTTCCAGGCCCTGGCTATGTCTCGCTTGGCAATCGTAAGTCCCAATAATAACAAATGCCTCTTGTACAGGTTGCCTGCCACTCCCTCTAGCACATGCATCAGGCCCAAGCGCGGCGTACGCGGGAGCACCCAGCCCAGCGCCTCATCCAGACCATTCCAGACACCACGCCAGAACCGCTCCAGTCGCCCACAATTCCACACTGTATGGAGGAAAGTACCCTCCTCGCTCCCACACCTAGTACCAGCCGGAGGCGGATCGAAATGGCCGCGCCTCTAGGACTCGCCAGTGCCTCGTTCCAGTCCTCCTCCTCCAGTGGTCCGACATCCTCCTCCCATTTCTCCTTAAGTGAGCATAAATCAGAGGAACAGTGTATAATCAGGGATTGGTAGATGCAGGAATTTTTTTTAGTATCCAGCTCCCCCATAAAGACCCGGGCCTCCAGTGGGCTAAACTCGGGAAGCGACATCAGACCCTCCAGATCCGGAGCCAGGGCATGGCGAAATTGTAAGTAACGGAAGAACTGCGTACGGGGCATGTCGTACTCTGCACTCAGCTCTTGAAACGACTTAAGCGTCATCCCTGTCATATCATCCCTCAGCCTAGAGATGCCAATGGCGTCCCATCCCGCGAATCCCACCAGGGTTGCCAGACCTGGAAGGCGGCCATTGCGCCAGAGGGGGGGTCTCTTCGATCAGGGTTCGCCACCATCCCATCCGCCTCAACGCTCGCCGCCAGATGTAAAAAACAACTTGTGTCACCATCGGCAAGGCCCTGCGTTCCTTCGGTGCATAAAGCAGCATGTGGAGCATATGTGGCTCCATCAGTAGTCTTTCCAGTGCATAGGCCGGGTCTCCCCTGTCCCCATACCACCAGTCGTTTAAGACTAGGAGATGGGACGCTTGTTAATAGGAAAGAACGTCCGACGTCGCCAACCCCCCTCCGTACGTTGAGCGGAAGCACGTGCGCAGTGCCACTCTAATGGGGCCGCCCACCCAGAGAAACTGTCCTAGGATTGTGTTTACACGCTTAAACCATGAGGGTTGGATCAGGTATTGATGGTTCTGCAATTGATACAGCAGTCTGGGCAGGGCCACCATTTTAAATATGGACGATCTACCATAGATGGTCAGCGGCATGCGGGACCATATTTTAATATCTGCCTGAGTCTGTTCCCAAACCGGCACTACATTACGCTCCCATGCGACAGCTGGGATCTCGGTAAGGAACACCCCTAGGTATTTAATTCCTCCACTGGCCTTCTGGAGCTCTGATGCCCAGTCCCCAATCGTCAGACCCTTTCCTAGCACCCAGAGAGTGGATTTGCGTGGGTTCATGTATAGGCCCAATGTCTCACCAAAGATCTGTAAGATGCGCATGAGGCGAGGCCCCGATTTATCGAGATCTGGAAGGAAAAACAGAACGTCGTCCGCATATAGTGCGATGCGGTCCGACAGATCACCGGTCCACTCGAAGCCCTTCATCTGCGCGTCAATTCGGACCCAGGCGGCCAGAGGCTCCATGGCTAAGGCGAATAAGTAGGACGAGAGGGGACAACTCTGCCTGGAGCCTCTCTGGATAGGAAATTGTCCGCCAAAAATAGCGACGCCTGCACCCCAGAGGACTGAATCGCCGCAATTGCGACGTGCGCCCGCCTGATGTTGTGCCGCGTCGCCAGTTTGGGCATAAAGCCGGCCTGGTCTGGATGTATAAGTTCGGTAATATACGGCAGTAATCTATTGGCCAGCACCTTGGCTAAGACTTTGGCCTCTACATTCAATAGGGAGATCGGGCGGTACGACGCATATTGCTCAGGGGGCCGACCAGGTTTGTGAAAGACCACTACTTCTGCGTGTCTCCAGTCCTGGGGCATGCAACCAAGTTCCCGTGCCTCCTCTACCACCGCTCTGTACTGGGTTCCCAGCTGGAGATGGAATTTCTTAAAGAATTCACTGGGAAAGCCGTTGGGGCCCGGGGCCTTCCCTGTATTTAATTCCCTTAGAGCGACTCCCAGCTCGTCTTCAGTTAATGGTTTGTCCAGACTCTTGCGGGCTTCATCTGTAATTACCCGTGGCGGCAGATCTGCTATGAATTTGTCAATCAAACCCGCGTCAATGCATTCATGTGGGGAGTACAGGTCGGCATAGTACGTCGCGAAGCCCTCCGCAAGTAACATGGGGTCGGTTATCGGGGCGCTGGATTCATCAAGAATTCTCTGAGGGGTCTGGGTTTGGAACTGGCCCTGACACAGTCTATGCAGCATCGTCCCAGATTTGTCCCCCCACTGATACACCCTGCTACGGGTCGCCAGCCACAGCTGCCTCGCCTCGTCTAGTAACAATGAGGCATAGGACTGCTGCGCCAGCAGCAGCTGCTCCAGCGCCCGGTCCTCTCCCCCTGGACCACTACGTCGCTCCAAGTCCCGTATGTCTGCCTCTGCTCGATCAAGAGTCTCCCTACGCCGCCTTTTGGCACATCACGCTATTGTCTATGCCCCGCAATGTGGGCTTCATGGCTTCCCAGAACGTCGCCTTATTCGCCACCGTTCCAGTATTCTCAGCCAGATATTGTGCTATGGCTTTCCTCGTGTGGGCCTGATAATCTCCTAACTGTAAGTGCCAAACTGAGAGGTGCCAGCGAAACGGCTGCCTCCTCCGGTCCAACCCAATGGTAACCGCTACCGGAGAGTGGTCCGACAGCCCACGTGGCAAAATATCCGCAGCCTCCACCCTACCCAGAGCCGCCTGGGGAACAAAGATATAATCCAGTCTAGAGAAGGATTGATGGACTTCCGAGAGGAAGGTGTATTCACGCTGTGTGCCATGTATGTGTCTCCATGTATCCACCCATCCCAGGTTCCTAATCATGTTATGCAATTTGGTATGTCTGGATGCCACTGCCCCCCCCAGGCCTGTACCTGTCGCGTGCCTGATCCATCAGATCATTCCAGTCTCCTCCAATGACGGCCAACACACTTGGGAGATCCGCCCCTACTGTCAAGATCTTTTCCACCAGAGACCACTGCAAAGGGGGCGGGGCATACACACAGCCAAACACTACCGCCTCATCCCCCAATGTACCTTGAACAAAAACGTATCGACCTTGTGGGTCGATCCAGTGGGTGGAATGTACATATGGGACCCTGCGGTGCACCAGTATGGCCACACCTCTGGACCCCCTGGCGAAGCCCACATGGAAGACCTGACTGTAGCCAGAGCGCTGGAGGCATAACGTTTTAGTCCCCAGAAGATGCGTTTCCTGCAGCATCACAACATCTGCCCCCACTCTTTTGGCCTGTTTCAGAAGAGCCCCCCGCTTGATCTTGTCCAGAACCCCTCGCACGTTCCAACTAAGGACACGAAGTGTGGCCCCGGGCCCAGCGGCCCCTTTATCCAGGTTCGACATCAAGGACCCTTCGTATCCAATAGCCATGACACTCGCCGCCCGTGTGTACGTTCAGCTACCACTGTAATCGCATCAGAGCTGTGCATTCCCCCCCAAGTCAACACCCACCAACTCCCCAGAATCCCCCCCATAACTCAAGAAACGATGAAGAACCTGTCGCGGTGTAGCATGGCTTCCGCCTCCAACACGAGGCCGACAACCCACCCCACCAATGGATCCCCATAACTTCAGTCACTCACCCAACACCTACTCCCACCCACCCTCAACCAGGGGGAACCCCCCCGCCCGTATACCCCCCCATCTACAGCCACCCCTCATTCGCTCACTTGGACCCGCATAGAGCGCAAATACCTTCCGCTCCCCGCAAGCAATCGCCCCAGATGAGCAGAGAGTTAAAGCAATATGTCAGCAATATGTCTCTGAGCGAGTTCACGTGCCCTTCTTCTGTTTCTCAGCCGCCCCAGTCGCCTTCTCCGAAGCAGTACTCGACATGGACCGCTGTCGTGATCGGGATCTCCAATTGTCCCTATGCCTAGAGGATTTCGTCTGTGCATCTTCATGTGAGGAGTCAGAGTCTCGCCCTGAGGAGTGTGTACTTTCACTGGCCTAATTTCGTCTGTCCATAGAAACACGTCCTCCGGGGAATCGAAGAAGTGTGTACGGGATTGATATATAACTCTCAGGCGGGCTGGATAGAGCAAAGCATATTGTATTTTCAGGTCTCTAGTCGGGCCTAGGCCGCCGTAAAGGACTGGCGCTGCTGTTGTACCAAGCGGGTATAGTCTGGAAAGATCAGGACATTGTGATTTTCATATCGCAAGGGTTCTTTCGCTCTGGCCTGATTCAGGATCACGTCCCTGTCATGGTAATTGAGAAGCTTTGCAATCACCGGCCGCGGCCTCTCTCCCTCCGGTGGCCTCTGCGTCAGGTCCCGGTGCGCCCTCTCAATAACAAAGCAGCTGGACAGGGCGTTGGGCGATATCCAACTTTCCAGCCACTGTGTCAGAAAGCCCTCCATGTTCCCCTTCTCACAGCCTTTTGGCTTCCAATGCGTCCCGGGACTGGGTGATGGCTGCCATTAGTGCCGCATTGTCATGTCTGGGTGCCTGAGATCCACCGGAGGCCACCCCACTGCCTCCCGGCCCTGTGAACTTGTTGATGGGACCCTGCTTGGGGCCTCCCCCACCTCCACCTGCCCCGCGAGTCATGGTTGGTTTGCCGCGCCAAAGTCCAAATCTGCTGAGCGGGCTCCGTCTGTTCACGGCCCACGATACCACCTAATAGGGGCCCACCGCGGTCCGAGCCGACCGCCGAGTAGGCGGGCCAGGCACCCCACCACGGTATCCACTGTTCCCGAATGCGCCCCTCAATGTCTAGCTCCAGCAGTCATGCAAACAACTGGGGACCCCGTAATCCTCTACCAGATTCCAACCACCACTGACCCTCGTCCGGTGTGGCGCAAGTCCACCTGCTGCAGCCAAGGGGGCCCCCTCGTCGTTTACCTCAGTGCAGGGGCTGTCGGGTCTCCCGCTCTCCACTCGATCCGCAGGGGCTCCCAATGTTGGCGGCTGCTCCAGTCGAGCCCCATGCTGTTATTCGGCCGGCGTCCTCCACCGCTAAGCCCTGGGCCGCTCCGCTAACGCGCTGTTGGGCTGCGTGAAAATCGAGGTCCCCGGCCACTGCCGCTGGCACAGGCCTTTGCCTCTCCCGATGATACTCTCGGGGCACTACACCTCCAGCGCACAGTTCATAGCGTCCCGGGGAGGCCAAAAAGGAAGGTCACCTGCGGGGCTGCCCCACTCCAGCAGCGTTTCCTCCGCCCTCCGGCTGGACCCCTTTGCTCTGCCGCCTCCTGAGGGGCCGCTGCAGCGAGACCTGCACCCCCCGGTCCAGGGCTGGGGCGTCTCCAGGGTGTACAGGGCCAGGCACGACCCTCCGCAGCCACCGGTCCGCCGCCTTCCGGACGGGCCCCGGCCACCTCCGTGTGGTGTTTCCCGGGGTCGCCAAAATCGAGCTCCCCGGCTTCTGGAGGCCACCTAGGCCGCACTGCGTCCGTCCGCCCTCACTCGGCCCCTGCAGCGCCAAACCAGCACAAAGGGCGCCGATGAGAGCTCGCCGACCCTCTGCACCGAGCGCTATTCTCGGGGCCGCTGTCCGATGGGGAGAAACAGGATATCTAGACGGATAAACGGCTGGCGGGGACGTAGCTAAACTAGGCTGCGTCCGCCATGCTTGCCGTCCAAGCCACGCCCCTCCATCTCAACAGTTTTGGATTTTCCCCTTTCATCTGCATTAGCCATCTGAGAGGCCTGTGGTCAGTTTGAACCAGGAAGAGAGTTCCAAACAAGTAGGGCCTCAACTTCTTCAGGGACCATACCACAGCAAAGGCCTCCCTCTCAATGGCACTCCAATGCTGTTCTCTGGGGAGTAGCCTCCTGCTTATAAAAGCAACAGGTTGGTCTTGGCCTTCCTCATTGATCTGGGAGAGGACGGCTCCTATGCCCAGCTCTGAGGCATCAGTCTGCACTATGAACTGCTTGGAGTAGTCTGGTGCTTTTAGAATGGGTGCTGAGCACATTGCTTCTTTCAGGGTGTCAAAAGCCTTTTGGCAGCTAACAGTCCAGTTTACTTTCTTGGGCATTTTATTGGATGTGAGTTCTGTGAGGGGAGTCAAAACGGACCCATAGCCCTTCACAAACTTCCTGTAGTATCCAGTCAAGCCAAGGAATGCCCTGACTTGGGTATGGGTGGTTGGAGCTGCCCAGTCAAGGATAATCTGGAACTTGGGCTGTAAAGGTTGGACCTGGCCTCCACCAACAAGGTGGCCCAAGTACACGACAGTGCCCTGCCCTATCTGGCATTTGGATGCCTTGATAGTCAGTCCTGCAGATTGCAGGGCTTGTAGAACCTTCCCAAGGTGGATCAGGTGATCCTGCCAGGTGGAGCTAAAGACAGCAATATCATCAAGATAAGCTGCACTAAAGGACTCCAATCCAGTCAGGACTTGGTTCACCAACCTCTGGAAGGTGGCAGGGGCATTCTTTAACCCACAAGGCATTACTGTAAACTGATAGTGCCCATCAGGGGTGGAGAATGCTGTTTTCTCTTTGGCTCCTGGGGCCATGCCAATCTGCCAGTACCCTGCAGTTAAGTCAAAGATACTGAGGTATTTGGCTGCCCCTAGCATGTCTATCAACTCTTCTGCTCTTGGAATGGGGTGAGCATCTGTCTTGGTGACAGAGTTGAGCCCTCTATAGTCCATACATAACCTCATCTCTCTCTTTCCACCCTGTTGATGAGGTTTGGGGACCAGAACCACTGGGCTAGCCCAGGGGCTCTTAGAGGGTTCAATCACCCCTAGCTCCAGCATCTTGCTGACTTCAGCTTTGATGCTTTCCTTGACTTGGTCTGATTGTCGATTGATTTTGTTTTTGACAGGTTTACTGCCACCAGTGTGCACATCATGGGTACACCAGCTGGTCAGAACAGGGGTCAAGGAAAAGATGCTAGCAAACTGTTGCAAGACTTGCATGCAGTCTGTCTGCTGTTGGGGAGAGAGAGTGTCTGAAAAGACCACTCAATCCACTGACCCATCTTTTGGGCTGGAAGAGAGGAGATCAGGGAGAGGTTCACTCTCTGCTTCCTGTTCCTCATCAGTCACCATCAGCATGGTGAATTCAGCCCTGTCATTGTAGAGTTTAAGGCGGTTCACATGGATAACCCTTTTGGGTGTCCTGCTGGTGCCTAGGTCCACTTAGTAAGTGACCTCACTCTTTTTCTCCAGGATAGGGTAAGGGCAACTCCATCTGTCTTGGAGAGCCCTTGGTGCCACTGGCTCCAAAACCCACACCTGTTGTCCAGGTTGAAATTCAATCATGGCAGCTTTTTGGTCATACCAGTGCTTCTGCAGCTCCTGGCTGGCCTCAAGATTCTTGGATGCCTTGTCCATGTACTCAGACATTCTGGACCTTAGGCCGAGCACATAGTCCACAATGTCTTGCTTGGGTTCCTGGAGAGGCTTCTCCCAACCCTCTTTCACCAGACAAAGTGGTCCCCTTACAGGATGACTAAACAGAAGTTCAAAGTGTGAAAACCCCACTCCTTTCTGTGGCACTTCCATATAAGCGAAAAGCAGGCATGGCAACAGGACATCCCATCTCCTTTTGAGTTTTTCAGGGAGTCCCATGATCATACCTTTCAATGTCTTGTTGAAACTCTCAACAAGGCCATTGGTTTGTGGGTGGTAGTAAACTTGTATTGCACACCACACTCCTTCGACATGTGCTTCAGGTAAGCAAACATGAAGTTGGAACCTCTGTCTGAAACCATCTCCTTAGGGAACTCTACCGTGGTGAAGTCACCCAGGAGGGCCTTGGCTACTGCAGGAGCTGTAGTAACCCTAAGGGGAATTGCTTCAGGGTACCTAGTAGCACGATCCACTACTACCAGAATGAATTTGTTCCCTGAGGCTGTGGGAGGTTCAAGTGGACCCACAATGTCCACACCTACCCTTTCAAAGGGTACCCCCACCACTGGTAGTGGTATTAGGGGGGACTTTGGTTTGCCACCTGTCTTGCCATTGGCCTGGCAGGTAACACAGGAGCTCACAAAGTCCTTCACCTTTTGGTTCATCTGGGGCCAGTAGAAGTGGCCAACTAGCTTTTCCCAAGTTTTGTTCTGTCCCAGATGCTCAGCTTGGGGGATGTCATGAGCTAAAGTTAGGAGGAACTCCCTGTACTTCTGTGGTACTACCACCCTCCTGGTAGCTCCAGGATTGGGGTTTCTTGCCTCAGCATACAGTAATCCCTCTTCCCAATAAGCTCTGTGGGTACCACTGTCATCTCCCTGTGCTTCTGAAACAGCTTGCTGCCTCAGGCTTTCAAGAGTGGGGCAGTCTCGCTGACCCTGGCACAGCTCTTCCCTAGTGGGTCCCCCTGAGCCCAGGAGTCCGACCTGGTAAGGCTCAAGCTCCATGGGCTCAGTTCCCTCTAGGGTTTCCAAGTCCTCTACCTGAGGAGAGGGGTCCTGAGAGGCTTGCTGTGTAGAAGCTGGTCCCCCAGTCTTCTTGCTTTTTCTCTTGGTTGGTTGGGCCATACTTTCAGGCTCCAAACCTACTTGGTCACCCTTCTTTTTGCTCCGTGCTCTGGTTTGCACACACACCAGTCTAGGGATACCCAGCATGGCTGCATGGGTTATTTGCTCGACCTCAGCCCAGGCTGAGGTTTCCAGGTCATTTCCAAGCAGACACCATTGTGATGCTGGCACCTGTATTCCCCAGGGCTTCTACTCTAGTTCCATTAATGGAGGGGTATTGCAAATACTTTTTACAGTTGGGTGGCCAACCAGCTACAGTGGCAAACTCCATTTCCCCCAAGGAGCTTGAGTGTATTCCCAGATTTGCTCTGGGCACTCCTCTGATCCCATCTGTAGATTCACTGTTCCTGGAGTAGCTGTATTGGGTGCCTTAGGGGCTTTATTGTAGGGGCAGTTTTTGTCTACAGTTAAATGTCCCAACTTTTTACAGTTGTTACAATAGGCCTTGTTAGGATCAAAGGTCTTCCCCCTATAGGGGTGAGGCACATAGGGAGTAGTTTGGGACCCACCCACCTGTACAGGTTTTCGGGGCCCTTTGGAAGACTCAGACTTTGTGGGGATTCTCACCACCTTTCCCCTGGAGAGGTTTTGTAACCACCTTCTTTTGGTCACCCCCAGTGGCTGTCCTGGTCACCCTAGTCTTGACCCAATGGTCTGCCTTCTTTCCCAATTACTGGGGAGAAATTAGACCTAGGTCTACCAAATGCCGATGCAACTTTTCATTTGTGCAATTACTCAAAATGTATTCCTTCATAAACAAATTATAAAGTCCAGTAAAATCATGCACATTGTGTCCAAATAACCAACCACCCACTGTCTTTATTGAGTAGTCCACAAAATCTATCTAGGATTGGGTCTGGGTTTTGTGAGCCCCCCTGAACCTAATTCTGTACTCCTCAGTAGTGAGTCCAAATCCCTCAATCAGAGTTTTCTTCATGAGGTCATAAGACCCTGCATCTGGCCCAGAGAGGGTCAGAAGCCTGTCTCTGCAGTTACCAGAGAACAGTTTCCACAGGATTGCCTCCCAGAGAGGTTTCTTTAGACTTCTGATATCACAAGCCCTCCCAAAGGCTGTGAACCACTTGGTGATATCATCACCTTCCTCAAATTTAGGGACAATCCCTTTGGGGATTTTAGGATCATAAGATTGCATTTTATCCTTATTATTGGCATTGCTGCCACCAGAGATGGGGGCTAAGCCCATCTCTTTCCTTTCTTTTTCTAGAGCCAGGAGTCTGGACTCTAGGTCTAATCTCTTGGCCAACTTTGCTAGAAAGTTGTCCTCTTCATTGGGGCTCTCCCCAATGTGTTATCTGGGGCGTAGTCCACCTGTGTGGTACCTAGGCTCCCAGAAGCTGACTCGTGGAGTTAAGGGTGTAGAGACCCTTACTTCCCTAGAGATGGGGGGGGATTGGTATTATCCTCCTCCTCCTCTTCTACCTCTGACCTGGTGTCACCCTGTTCAGAGGGGTGGCCTTTTGCATACTCAGCCAGGAGCTCCTGGATCCCTTGTTTGGTTGGATGCAGGCCCATGACTATATTTTTAAGTTTACATAGGGACCTCAACTCCTTGAAATTCAAGTGCAAGTAAGGTGTGAGGTCAAGCTCCTCAAACAGGTCCATGTTATCTTCACTAATAGCTGGGTTCTGTTGAGACATTCTAACCTGACAGTTCTAACCCTCTACCCTAACTATAGTGATATTTTTCAAAATTTCTAATGGGACTTAAGCAAGACCCTACTAGACTTTTAGTATTTTGGAAAAATCCATTTCAGAATTCTAAAGGATTTTATGAGTTCTGTCGTGTGTTCAGATGTTAACCAAGTAGTCCAACAAATGCAAGTTTGTATCCCACCACTGATCCACCAATGTGAGAAAGTGGCTCTATATATACTGGTAGCCAAGTATAGCCAAGTATAGAGTCTACAAACCCCAGAGGTATAACAGAGGTTAAAGCCAGGCGTGACCTTGCTCTCTAAAGTGGTAGCTTGGTCGAGCAGTAAGGCAGCACCAGAGGACAGTGTAAAGCATTTGTTGTACACACTCAGTCAGCATAAGGTTTCACACACTCAAAGACTGAACTCCAGGCCAATTGTTTTTATATCAAAGATATAGTTGTTTTATTTCTAGAACCAACAGGTATCAAAATATACTGTTCTCAATATGAGAGGTCTCAGATGTGTACTATTCAGAAAGGCAATAAACTTAGTAAACAATAGGTACAGGGGTTGCAGTAGGTAACACCATTCTACACACAATTTAGCATTGAGCTCAATGGATTTTCTTATATAAACACAGTTGATTACTTTGTAGATTACTTTGGTAGTTCCAGGACTGGCTCCTATATTCAGTCCCGGGGTCTAAGCTGAAAACAGTTTAGTAAAAACGTTTTAGGTATTGCAGTGATTTTTCAGGAATATAAAGCTATTTTAAAAGTTCACACTTAAAAACTTTTCAACAGCAATCTGGCAATGTTATCCAATGGGAGAAAATTCAGGTTGCAGGTAAAGTACGATCTTGTTACTTTGGTAATCCAGCACTGGGCTCCTGCGTCCAGCACTGGGGTCTCAACTTAAAACAGGTCAGTAATTTTTTTCAGTATTTCATATGATTTTTAAAGAATATTTCAAGTTTTCAAAAGTGGGCACTTAGAAGAAATTTCATAGAAAAGCAGACAATGGATTTCTATGGAGAAAGTTCAGGTTACTAGTAAACCCGATAAGGATTACTTTTGCGGTTCAGTACTGGGCTACAAGGTACAGTACTAGCTTCTCTCCTGATCACAAGTGAGTACTTTGGAATTTGGTTGATTTTATATGAATATTTTAAGTTTCCAAAACTTGACACTTAGAAGATTTTTCGGGTCAAACCAGTCAATGTTATCCAATGGCAGGTAAGTGAGTTACTGGTTTCCAGGTGAGTACTTGACTGGTGAAGTTGTGGTTCTGGGCATAGACTCAGGGGTCTCCCAGGGTCAGGTAGGTACAGTTGGTTCACCCTCAGCGGCGCAGGGGCGGCCGGATGCAGAGGTAGTTATGCCCAATGTTATCCAATGAGGGACAGGGGGCCTCCGGTTGGTGGCTGCTGGCTAGCAGGCCACGCGGCTGTGGGAGCTGGGCTCCTGGTCACTTGCTCAGGGCAAAGGGGGAAGCAGGATAGGGTGTAGGTGGCACAGCCAGCGGTACTCGGGCGGCTGGGTGCAGGGTGCTTTTGAGCCGTCGGGTGCTCTATGTTATCCAATGGGAAAGGTAAAAAGGGAACAAAGGCTGCAGGCTCGGGGGCGGATACTCTCCAGGGGCGACCAGCACTTCGAGAGGTAAGGTGGGATCTTGGAGCACAGGTAGGTACCCCAAAGGGAGGCACAGGGGGCTGTAGGGCGCCGGGTGCAGGGGGGTCTTTGGGTGTCGGAAAAGCTTACCCTCAGCTGGTCGCGGTTGGGGTGGCCCTGGTTCTGAGTCCGCAGGCGTTGTCTGGTTCGTCGAGGAGGGTCTTTGGGCACTGGACTTCGTTCCCAGTCGCCGGGGGGACGTCCTCGTGGTCTTGGATCAATCGGGCACGGGCCGGGCTCGGCGGGTGCAGAGTGGGCTTGTCCCGAGCTTCCTGGCTGGCACCAGGGGGGTTGTTGCAGCAGAGCCTCTGCTGATGGGAGTCTCTGTCTTTAAGAGGGTCAAGGCAGGCAGATCCTCTGGGTGTCCCAAGGTTGCTGTCCGCAGGAGTCGCTGGGAATTATGCAGGAGCAGGTTCCAGGGTCGACAGGCCGGTAGGGCTGGGGCCAAGTCAGTTGTTTTTGTCCTGTTATCAGCTGCGCGGCGGGTCTTCTTCCTCTTGGTCTTCTTTCTTCTTTTCTTATTGGGATCTGAGAAAGGAAGGTTCAGGGAGCCCCTAAATACTGAATTTAGGGGCGATACAGGTAGGGCAAGGGTAGGGACCAAAAGGTCCCTGTCCTGGGGTGGGTACACCCCTTAGCCTGCCCCTCTCCTGTGGGAGGGGGGCAGGAGCCTAGATGTGATTGGGCAGGGCTCCCCAAATTCAAGATGGCAGCGGCCCGGGGTCCTGCTTCACCTCGTCTCCCCCACCTGAGGGCTGGGGTTGGCACAGGCTGGCACCCTCCCCTTCCTGACGTAGTTTTTCCAGCCAGTCTTCCCGCCAGAGTAGGGGTCAGGACTGGTGGGGGCCAGTTGCTGGGTACAGCAAATGGTCTGGAGTAGCTCACAGAAGCGGCATGCTTTTGAAGCTTCCCCCTGCCCGTCCTGGTGCCGGAGACCTAGCACCTCGCCCAGGATGTGCATTGTTGCAGGCCCAGGAGAGCGGGGAAGCTGAAGACTGGCAAGTTTGGTACCAAACTTCTCAGCACATTAAACCCGCACTGATGCCAGTGTGGGATTTAATGTAAAATGCACCAGAGGGCATCTTAGAGATGCCCCCTGAAAACCCAACCTACAATCCACGTCTGGGCTGAGTGGCTGTAGAAGCTGTCACACAGCAGACATGTTGCCGCCAGTTCAGTCGCTATTTAACAGAAAGGATACAACTGAGCGACCAGTAAAGAGGAGGAACAAGGGGGGGTGGGAAGGGAGGCAATAGGGGGGAGACCTTTCTGGCCATACCGAAAAAGAAACCGAGAAAGCTGTTGGGACGCAGGTGGTGAAGGGGAACCCCTCCCCATTGCGGTGGTTCCGCTCCTTTCTTGACAATCGTTCCTTCTGTGTGGCCATCCCTCCCTTCAAGTCCAACTTTCTGCCGCTGGCCATGGGGGTTCCGCAGGGATCCTCGCTGAGTCCCACGTTATTCAATCTGTACGTGAGACCGCTGGCTGAGGTCGCTAGGCAGTGGGGCCTGACCTTGGTCTCATATGCCGACGACACACAGCTAGTGGTTACCCTCAGCGGGGATGCGGAACAAGATGCCCCCAGGTTTCAGAATGGACTGAAGGCGGTGGCCAGCTGGTTGACGGGGAACTGTCTCCAGCTCAATGCCACCAAGACAGAAGTTATGATTGTCGGAAAGAGAGTGGAATTATGGGGTGACCAATGGTGGCCGTCAGAGCTGGGACCAACTCCGACCCCGGTGTCGGAACTGAAAAACCTGGGAGTCTGGTTGGATGCCGGTCTTACCTTCGTTGGCCACACCAAGAAAACAGCAGCTTGCTGTTTTGGCCTCCTTAGGGGTTTAAGACCTGTCCTAAAAATTTTTAATGCCCCAACTAGGCTGCTGGTAATCCAGGCCACTGTCATCTCTCGCCTGGATTACGCCAGCTCTCTCCTGGTGGGGGCTAACTTGGCAGAAATCACCCGTCTACAACGGGTACAAAATGCCGCGGCTAGAGCGATTGTCGGCCTGCCCAGATTTTGTCCTGTGTCGAGTGTCCTTCGCTCCTTGCACTGGCTTCAAGTGAGGAAGCAAATCCATTTCAAGGCCCTTTGTCTGACCTTCAAAATTCTGAAAGGTATAGGCCCCCAAATTATGTCTAGCTTCCTGTCCTTTTACGTACCCACACGCACCCTTCGCTCTCAAGGCCAGGCTCTCGCTGTGGTCCCTAGATTCAGGCTCTGCCGTGCGGGAGGACGCTCTTTTAGTGTCAAAGCTGCAATCATCTGGAACTCCCTTTCGGTTGAAATCCGCCTGCTGGAGGACCTTATGCTTTTCCGGAAAGCTATTAAAACTTTCTAGTTTTAGTCAGTCTTCTTAATGGCCTTCCCTGTTCAGCTTCTGTTATGTTATGTCCTACCTTGTCACTGCGCCAGGACGCTCCTTCGCTGGAGCAGCTGTGCGCATAACAAATACCGATAACATAACATAACATTGGACGCCCATCTCATCTCATTCTCGTCTACCCCTCCACGGCCGTGGCTTGGACTTTATCACTATGCTGCTCTTGCAAAAACTTTCGCCGGGGTTCCCATATATCCAGGGGCCACGCTTGCGTGGGCATCAAAATCCCAGAACTCAAACAATTGCGTGTGGCAGAACGCTCCGTCCACCAGCAGTCATCCCTCCACAGCCTGCGCCTACGACCCCAGCATATCTACACACGTCTCTTCGCCAGCAGCAACATCATAGCAGCAAGCCGTCTAACGGTTTTAGGTGAAGGTTTAACATAGCCTAGCAGGGCAACTAACAGGGTGCGCTCCACCCTATACTCCAGCATTTCATCCAAAACCTCAAACCCACGCCCCCAGAAATTTGAAACCACCTGGCACTCCCTTGCGAGGTGCATGAAGGAGGCCTTGGGGGCCCTGCATCGCACACATCGAGCCTCCGCACTCCGCTCCGCCCTGCTCAGCCACACCGTGGTTCTATAAAGTCTGTGGAGAAATTTGAAGTGGACCAATCGAAGTCTATAGTTGGGTGACAGATCCCTAGATTGTGCACAGCAGTAGGCCAACAGACCCTCAAAAGGCGCAACCAAGCACTCCTCCCGAACAGCCTGAGCCAGGGGCACGTGCACAGGCTAGTCCTGTTGCATACTGGTGTACAGACGTGTTATAAGTTTACGGGGTGAGGGATTTGATAAAAATGCTTCCAATACATGAAACGTTGGTGGCGCCACCGGGAATGAGGCTAACCTCACGTGCATGGCCGCCCACAGCTGAAAATAGGTCATCTTGTCCAGTAGTCCTATATGTTCATCTCCCAAAGCGACGTCCCGGCCTATAAATACCCCATCTGGAGATGCCCGACCCATCATTTGTACCTGCTAGTTGCGCATCCACTGGCAGACTCCCCCCTCCCCCACGAAGGGCAGCTCCGGGTGGCCCGTTAGCGGCACTGAGGGCGCAAACAGGGTGTCCAAACCAGCTCGCCGGCGGAGCATCTGCCATGCCCGAACCGTGCTGCCAACCGTATCTGTCCCAGCCTCTGAGCGGCCCTGCGAGCGGAACATCACCATAGGCCTGCCAGGTCGCACTCGGGGGCGCATGCGCCAGGAACGGCATAGGAAAAACCCAGTGAAAAGCAAATTGCGCCTGGGGGCAGGAATGATGCAATCCCATATCTGGCGCCCCCAGCCCCCCCCTACCAAATGGGAGTGTGAGAGTTTACCAGGTGACCCGCGATTTGCCACCCTCCCATACCAGGGAAATCAGATTGAAGAGAAGTTGCTTCTTAAATGCAACCGATTGACGAAGGTATAAAGGAACTTGGGCAGTACCACCATCTTTGCGATTGCAGGTCGCCCCGTTAGCGAAAGAGGAAGCGCCCTTCAGCGGGGAAGCCAACCCTCAAAACACTCCATAAGCATGCCATAGTTGTAGCACCACAGTTCCTCAGGGTCCCTGCTAATCTAAATTCCCAAGTATTTCACGGGGGAGTTAGGCCATTTTAGAGGGAATTCTGACTGAAATGCAACAGTTACTGCTGTAAGTGGGAAGATGATAGATTTCCCCCAGTTCATGGTAATACCAGAGAGGCCCCCAAACCTAATGATCTCCTGTATAAGGCCTCCCATTCAGCCTGTGTAAGTTGGTGCATACACCACTTACGAAACATATAGGTTTGTTATATCTAAGGGTCACTGTACTTAAAACCTGTGTCACCCCTATAGCCGGCTTTTACAATCCAGAGGGCAGGGTGCTTGGTTCTAAGTGAGAGGGTTCCCCTGCAGGAGCACAACATCCCTGCAGCCTACAGAATCTATTCTTCCGGGTTGTCAGTGAAGCAGCCTCATACTAATATAGAGGATCATTACGTGACCGCGCGATGACCATCTTGGAAACGGCTGCAACGAACCCTATCATGTTTGGTGTCAGACATGTTGGAATCATACCCCCACACCGTTACCGGTGTGGGATTTATGATTCATTGTCGTCCATTAGGCTCTCAGTGTTCCCGGTACCAGCCTTCTGGTCACGGACAGCAAAAAATGGTTGCTGCCGACCAGAGACACATTTATGCCCTCCTGCTGCTGAGCCAAGCTCGAGCCGGGGAGGGCAGAACAATAGGCATCCTGTCTCAGGGAGGTGTGATCACCTCCCAAACAGGATTTAGTGTACTAGGGCTGGGTGGGTGCGCTTGCCAGTGCCTGAAAGACTGCACGAGGGACACATTTGGTGTCCTTGCGCATAGTCCAGTTCAAAACAGTCCTTTCTGGCGCGAAACTGGACAAAGGCCATGGGAGTAACCTCCCCCCTGTCCAGACCCTGCCCTGGGAGCATCCCCTGAATCTTCCCAACCCTCTCCTTAGGGTACTTAAGGGCTTACCTGGGTGTAGGTCTCAAGATTCGCCTATATGAGGTTACACTTTGTTATGGAGAAGTTTGCTCATTGGGTTTCTGCAGCTATTGCCTTTTGCCACAACAAAGCAGGAAGACCATTGCAAAGGTTACGGTGCATTCTTCAAAAAAAGTGGCATGTCCATAGTCCAGTTTGCCAGAATTTTGTTATCGGGTATTTGTAAATTGGCAACATGGGTCATTGTCCATACCTTCACCAAACGTTATTGTTTGGATTCTTCATAGAAGGCTGATGCCGTGGTTGGGCAAACAGTATTATGTTGCCTTTTTTCAATTAGGTACAGAAATCTTATTATTTCCTACATTTCAGATTTTACAATGTATTAAAAGTTTTCTGTTTGAAATATACAAGTTTGTTGTTTCTCTTTTTAGTTGACTTCCTACATCTTGCTTATTTTTTTATTGTGGTTTTGCCATACCCACATCCTCTTTTTTGCTTGCTGCTGGTTACTAGTCTTATTCAAGTATGTGAATGTATGAAAGATTCAATACTGGAGAAAAAACAAGTTACTATCTGTACACTGTGCTTCCCCAGTATTGATATTTTTCATAGATTCACATACATCCCTCCCACCACCCCATGAGGCTTACCACTCTGATACCTCTTACATTCTTTCCCTTTAACGCTTGCGCTTGCAAATGAGGTATTGTGGCCTTCAGGGTATGTCACTAAACTTGTCTATGGCGTTCAGTTCTCAAGTATAGCAGTTGTTGTTATTATTACAGTGGGAATCCCACCATGATGACTGAAAAGTTTCTAGCATGTAAAACTATGAAAGATATTAATACTGGGGAATCACAGTGTACGGGTAAGTAAGTCATTTTTTCCTACCTGAATGGTGTGAAAATAAGATTTTACTCTGAGATGGAGGCTACTATTATACTAATTCACATACCTGCAACATTTGCACAGCTCTATTAATAGGCCTGGAGTAATAGGAGAGAGCAGATATATATTTAATGAAACTTATAAATAAGAGTAAATGAGTTTACAGTTTTTATATAGTGCAAAGACCCTAGACATATATGTATTTGTTGGCCGAGCAGCAAGAAGTGAGCCAGATCCTTTGATTGTGGTCTTTGAGATAGGGGCCTGAAAATCTTTGATGCCATCAGATATGACATCTTGATTATCTTTAAAGCTATTGTTGCTATATAAAAATATGTGATGTATATGACTAGCCTTAGTGCTTTGAAGTAAGGTTTGTATTTTAGCTTGGCTAAGGGCCTTTGGATTACAGATTGCCTCTGAAGCTTGCTTCAAAACACAGGAGGTTTGTAGTTTCTTCTTGGTGCTTCTAATGTTCTTCTGACCTTGGAATTGTTTTTAATTTTATTTTGACTCAGAGGCCTTGTCAGACTCCTTTATTAACAAAGACCATCCCAAAAATCTCTTTGACATCCTCTGGGCATTCCGATGTTGCCTGCATTGTTAAGGGGGTAGATGAAGATGATGATGAAGCACCAGAAGCTTGCCACAATGTCCCTGCTCGAGTGAAGGCTGGAGATGATGGAGTCCATGTGTATGCCCACCCAGGTGGTGAGGTCACCATTCACAGACACAGCATCAGCTCAGATGAGGTATGGAATCAGAGGATCAAGACGAGCATAAACTGCTTTCAGTCTAAGGGCAAAAAAGCTTTTGTGGTTTGCATACATTTCATCACATGATCACTAATGCTTTGCATTCAAAATGGTTGTTATCGTCCACTCTGGCTGCTAATTGTATAGACCTTTCTATCTATAGGTGCTGCATCTTTACTTTTTTCCAGTCATTTTTATATTCACACTTAATAATGTTGGTGGATTTTTAGGTCATTCACACCAAGGAGATCAAACCAGAGAGCTTATCTGGAAAGAAACCCTTGATGAAAACGGTAAGACGTTCTTAAATAATAAACCACCCTTTTTGTGTGCGGGATGTAGCTTGGGAATTGTGTGATGATCTAGGTTTCAGGAGAGCACATTCACTGTATTAAAGGCATCTCTGATGAAAAAGAAAGCTTTATCGTTGAGAACCAATACAGATTTCCTTTCCTAATCTGTAGTGTCGAAGTCAGAGGGATCTAGACGGACTCCTCTGTTTTGGCCTGGAAGGAGCTCAGCCTTAAGTGCAGTGGCGAAACACAGTTACAATAGGACAGAGGGGTCTAGTGCAAAATGAGGCACAGAAGATGGCCTGTTAAAATGTGAAATGTGTACATTCCCCTGAGTGCATAGGATGAGTTCAGCTGTAAGTAGAATGTGAACAGGTCCCACCAGATCAGTTCTCTCTCTCCCTATGTTCAACAGAACAAGCTTGTAATCATGTATGCATGGTTCTCTGGGGGTGGCCGACCCCAGCACAAGTTCTGGTGCCATGTTTGCAGGTGAACAGGCATAATTGTGAATTTTCTTACGTAAGAAAATAAAAGTAAGAGAGACTGCCCAACATGGGACAAGATGAGTACTGGCTTTAGATTCAGTTTCTGTGGATCAAAAAAATTGAATTCTGATAAAGGTATCCCCATACTATTGTTAGGCAGTGAAATGCTAAGGTTGTCTTCTAGAGCTTATTTTGTGATGTGGGTAAATGAGGGACTTCCAGGGTACAAATGCCATGAAATTATGCAAAAACTTCAGAAATTACATTACAAAAGAAAAATGATCAAATTCATTATTTGCGTTATTTCTGTGGCACTCTCTTACTTGTTTTTTTTGTTCTTAAGGAAAATTCAGGACGTCAACATGGAAACTAAAAATTGCCTCCAGGGCCTACTAAAATAGCAGCAAAACATAGCGAAGTATAGGGTGTCCGGTGAAGACCTATTGTTGCAGCTGCAGGGCAGCCTACAATCAGGCAAAGCCCAACCACTTTGGGAGACTAGGAGATGGTTAAGAGACTTGAGCCTGAAACCGGTTAAAAGAAACCTATCTCGCTGGTGGCGAACATGGGCTAGATAAGGCTCCATGCCATGAACAGTCTTCAGAAGCATGTGTCACACACCAAGGGCTTCTGCAACTCCCACTGTTCTCTTTCCAGCAATGCCTGATGCAAGGACAACCTCTTAACACATTTCCGTTCACGAGAGGACAGCGAATGGGGATCTGTAAAAATATCCGGTCTCCCAAGGTAGGCAAAAGCTGCCCTTACTTATGCTACCCAAGGGATTTTATGCACCAGGTCAAGGGCCAGACAGTGGTAAATAGACAAAATATTGACTAGAAAATATCGAATGGACATAATATCAAGTACAAAATATAGGCTGGACAGAATATCGAATGGAAAGAATATAGACATAATAAATATCGTTTTGAAGGTAAGTAATGTAATATCGAATTTTTAAATATAGATAGTCAAAATATCGAAGTACATAATATAGGTTAATTAAAATATCGAACATTTAATAAAATCGAATTTTTTATAGTGTATTTTATGTGTTGAAAGTGTTTATTTATGTTGTAATGTAATTTAATTAATGAATTTAATGTTATTTAAATTTTGCGTAATATAATTCTGTAGCGGGTTGTGGGTTTATAGGGGAGTAGGGTGGGAAGTAATTTAATTATAATTAATTAAATATCTAAATTTATTTATTGGTATTTGTTTATAATTAATTGTTAATTAATTTTTATTTTGTAATTAATAACATTTTAATTGCCAATTAATATTTTTTAATTGATTAATTGATAATTATGTTAATTTAACTAATTTAATTTCTGTAGCGGGTTGTGGGTTTATAGGGGAGTAGGGTGGGAAGTAATTTAATTAGAATTAATTAAATATGTACATTTATTTATTGGTATTTGTTTATAATTAATTGTTAATTTTATATTTTGCAATTAATAACATTTTAATTGCCAATTAATATTTTTTAATTGATTAATTGATAATTATGTTCATTTAACTAATTTAATTTCTGTAGCGGGTTGTGGGTTTATAGGGGAGTAGGGTGGGAAGTAATTTAATTAGAATTAATTAAATATGTTAATTATTTTTGGGTATTTGATTTTAATTGTTAAGTACGTTTTTAATTACTAATTAATTAATTGTTACTTTTTAATTAATTAGTATTAATAGATAACTAATTGTAATGATTAAATTAAATTAGTATTTGTAATTAATAAATTTTTATATTATATTAAATTGGTAATTACTTGTAAATATTTTTTGTATAGATATTAAAATATATATATATTTTTATTTAATATATGAAGTATCTACTTTCCCTACTGTTGCACTCACTGGAGTGGGAATAGTAATTTTTACCCCTACGCTATCCAACGCTTTCCCTACTGTTGCACTCTCTGGAGCGGGAATAGTAATTTTTACCCCTCTGCTATCCAACGCTTTCCTTACTCTTGCACTCTCTGGAGTGGGAATAGTAATTTTTACCCCTACGCTATCCAACGCTTTCCCTACTGTTGCACTCTCTGGAGTGGGAATAGTCATTTTTACCCCTAAGCTATCCAACGCTTTCCCTACTGTTGCACTCTCTGGAGTGGGAATAGTAATTTTACACTTCCGCTATCCTACGGTAATAATATTTGATATTTTTTAATTATATTATGTTACTATATATATACGTTTTAACAAATATGATTGTTACATTTTTTTATAAATTTCATTAATTATTTAATTATTATAAGTTAATTTAAGTAATTTTAAGTATATTTTACTAAATAATTTTTAATATTAATTTAATTTAACATTGTTTTTAATAAAGTCGATATTTTTACAAACTATATTTTTGTAAACAATATTTTTTACTCAATATTTTTGTACTTACCTGTTTGTAGATACAAAGTCGATATTCTGTCTGTCGATATTTTTTCGCCGATATTTCTGGTACTCAATATTCTGTCCCTCGATCCCCAGACAGTCAGAAAGAATCAACCGGTTCAGCTTCAGATTCTGTCTGGTCCAAACCTTGATCCAGCACAGGAGAGGGCCAAGGGCCACTGTGCCCATCAGGTGACCAAGACCAAGACCATGCTCTGCATGCACTGAAAACACGGGCATGCAGCGAGATACCTGTGCTACTTGACGCAACATTGACTCTCCGAAATTTGATTCTTAGCCAAGTTTGCATACCCCCAGACCTCACTTACATGCAGTTACTGTGACACACATTTGGCTTGATACATTTTTAGGAAAACCCTCGCTGACTAAGACCCTAGCTTACGGGCAAAACTTAAAAACCGCCCCATAGTTTTAAGAAATTTAGATATTTTTCCCTCAATTAATGGCTTCAGTTGTTCTTTGCATCAAACAGGACCCCCAACTAGGGAAAGGCAGAGACCTTACCTAAAGTGTGATTTGCCACATTAAAGGTCTTAGTGCTGGTGTACTTCTGACCGGCGACCGTAAGGTAGGATTTTGGAAAGTTGACAGACACGTCCAGATCCCCCATGAAGGAGACAAACATGACCAAGAGAAAATCCAACCTCCTAGCCATGCAGGCCATCAGGACTGCATCATCTGCGTTTAACAAAACTGGGATAAGTCCAGCACCTACCATAGGGTAGTCCACCTGAACTTTAAGTAGGGCAGACTCTAGCCTGTTCACATACAAATGAACAGGAATGGAGTAAAAATGCACCACTGGCGAACAACGCTACGAGTGGGAAAAGACCAGGTGTGCCCAGTGCCCTGTGAAAAACATGCTGAGGCAGGGATATCAGAATGTAGGTCAGCTAAAAGGGCCACAATATTTGGGTCCATCCTAATCTTGGAAAGCAAGGTTTCAGAGTTTAACAAGGATAACCCTGTTTAACACAGACATAAGGTCCATAATATCTAAGTGCAAAGATTCAGACCGGGCAACCGTGTATTTATTGATAATTCAAGCATTGATCAGAGGTGGGCCTGTCAGACCTAAAACCATATTGGACATCACTCATGATGTTGTTTTTATATGCCCATTCCAGCAGCCTATTACCTCTCCAGGACCTTTACCACTGTGTCTATTAACAGTATTTATTTATTTATTTAATGAGTTTTATATAGTGCTGGCTACTCCCGAAGGTATCAGAGCGCTTTACATAAGGTTCACCAATGTCACAACAATGATAACAATTGCATGTTACATCAAATATATGCGACACATTAAAGAGCAAGAAGGAGAGACAAATAGAGCGGATGGGGCAGAGGGGGACTGAGAAGGGAGAGGAAGAGGTGGTAGACGGTATGAGAGACGAAGGGAAAGTCTGCCGACCGACTGGGTAGGTTACGGCCGAGGAGGGAATCCACAGCCAATCTCCCATGTAGCTCTCAAGGTAGCTCCATTGGGCATTGGTCAGATAGCTAGGTCTCAACAGATGAGGGATAATTCACAGAAGAATGTCCAGATGTGAAACAGGATGGGAACTCAGAACCAAGTGGGTGAGGGCAAAGGCCAAGAACTGGACAGGAGATAAGTAGAGTGGGTAGGGTTAGGAGGGTAGTATAAGGGGGGAGGAGGGAGATAAGGTCAGGAGATATGAAGGAGAGTCTGCCCAAAGACCGGCTGGGTAGGAGACTTCTGAGGAGGGAATCCACAGCCCATCTCCCCTACAGCTATCGGGGTTGCTCCACCGGGCATCAGTCAAAATAGCTAGGTCTCAACAGTTGAGGGAGGGTTCCTAGAGTAAATGTCCTGGTGAGAGGACAGGAACAGGCTTGGCTGATGGCTGAACGGGATCAGGATGATGACCAATTATTATAGTCCAGGCGCAATAGAACACCAAGGAGGGTCCCACTGAGGTGGCCATCTTGAGGTCAGGCAAAGGGGGATGAGTTCTTGAAGTTCGAATTCCAACTGTCCCCAAAAATCTCTATAACCCACAGGGCAGGGGGTGTAAGCTAAGCAGTGCCTCAGCATGAAGATAGAGCCAAGGACCACCAGTCTTCAAAGGGGTTGTGTGATATCAAGAAATAACCGCCAGTGGGAGAGACAGCCACCATTGGCAGGTCGGGCGGGGCGTCTCTGGTGTCAATCTCCCTTGATCAGAGTGCTAATTAGGTTGTCCCTCAAAGTCAGAACAGTAGTTGCGGATCCAGCTCGGTTTTGCAGCCTTTACTCTGTAGCTGGAAACGGGGGGAACACCCTTGGGAGTTGTTTTGGCCCCTCCCGACGATCGAGTGCCGGTGCCATTTTGGAGTCAGGCGCAATACACAAGACGCACTCGAATAAATATATTTCGTCCAAAAGGTCTTAAAGAGGATATGGACAGGATCCCCAGCCTCCCGGGCTCCCCGTCTGGACTCCAATGCTCCGAATGATGTTAATGATGCCCCAGCAGACCGTCTTCCCTCTCGCGGTGAGTGATACAAAATGGCTGGCGGGATCCTCAGGGGATCGGAGTATGGGGCAGTAGTGGTAATAGCTTTATATCTGCTAAAATGCCATAAAATTGTAGTGTAGTTCCTATATTCCCAATAGGCTCTGCGCATTGGAATAACATAAACAGCAGTGTAGACGTAGGACTGAGGTCATCTAGGTCTCTACTGACTGTTAGACTTAATTAGTTCTGCCAGCTAGCTCAGAGGTCACTAGAAACTTTCTCGAATGAATAGGGAGGAGTTCACTTCCCTGATTTAGACAAGAAGGGATTAGCTTCTGACAACCATACAACATGACAACTTTACTCCCCCAGAATAAGGAGTATATCTCCAGAGTCGTGTGAAAACAATAGACAGCTATTTCACTCAGTCAATCGTGCATGCTTAGTTTTCACCAGAGTGCAGAGAAATAGAGAGACTGGCGTTTTCAATAAAAGGTGTTATTTTATTGAGCAGTCTTCTTTCTCATGCAAGAGAAATGAATTGCCACAATTGCAATACTTATCATGAAGTAAAGTGTGTACAGTAAAAGGAGTATTATGAAATAATACTGTAAAAGCATTGATATGGTTTCTTAGCCATATGATACTTTAAAAAGGATAAAATATTTACATACATAAAACATTAACTAACAAACTCAACTGGTGCTTCTAAGTTACGCCTACCACGGTGTACCTGACCTAAGCCTAATATGTGGGAAGGAGTAAGTAAGTTGCAGTTTTAAGTTTAGTTAGGTTTTTGCCAAGAATCTGAATCAAGAATTCTCTCTAAGGGTTGAATCAGCTCCGTACCTTGGTTATAGAATGAAGGAGGCCTTGTATCTCATTTCTCAGGACCCGAGTTGGATTTCTCGGCGTGAGAAAAGGCAGCTTCTTTCTCGATGTGTCAAAAAGGGGAGGGACGGCTTCCTTCGGCTCTTGCATCAGCTGGGCTTCGGATAAGTAGATAGCCGCTCTGCTCCACACCACCCTGTGTTGCTTAAGGCAAGTGTTGGTATATTTATACCTGGAAGGTGCTGTGTTTGACGTAAGGTTGGACACAATAAAAGATGTCACTAAGAACTGACTGTTCCTTTAGTGCTCGCAGGAGTTCAATGACCAATCAAAACAAAGACATGGGGAATTCCCTGGTTGCTGGAGGTTTGGTGTGTCGAAAGAACTCGTTGTGCTCTCTAGGAATCTAAGGAAGTAGCCTTGCCGTATTTGGGCTGCGTGGGCTATGACTTAATATGGGTAAGATTCTTCTGCCTTCATAGGGACACAATTTATCATATTCACATAAGGGCATGAATCAGGAATATTTAATTAGGGTCCTAGATACATTCACCACAAAAGCACATATCACAGATAACAATAAATACATATAAGATGACCACAAACAAGTTCATCATCAAGTCAAAAATAATAACATAAGGTTCAATATAAAATTGCCAATATAATGCCTGTAATTAGCAGATGAAAGCATAAAACGAACATCCCCATCAAACTATAATCATAGGTCAAAACAGTCCATGGTTAATTCTTTTTAATTTATTTATTTATAAACCTTTGGCATTTAACAGACAGTCAGCTTAATGATCAACATGAAAGGCGTTTCATACACATCTGAAAGAGACTATTAGTTATGGATTCCTTACCTTAGAATTACCCCCAGGGGTCAGACTGGATCCATGGAATTTTTCTTCAGCAGTACTCCTGCGCGTCGGTAGGTGGCATCTGTCGACTCCGCGTTCGTCGTTGTGGCCGTGATCGCCGAAATGACGTTGCAGTATCTACTTAGATGCCGCCCCTGCGTGCTGACGTCAGTTCTTTCTTTTTCTGCGCCAGTCAGCGCGTATCCGGGGAGACCTTAATCTTTTTTGACTATGGTTTTTGAAAACTTTTTGTCGACTTCTTTTTTCGAGTCGTTCAACTCCGGGTGCAAGGGAGGTCACATCGACGGACTGCCGTCAAACCTTGCGACCCCTGTCACAAGATGATGTCAGTCATGGACCCACATCTCCTGTGTCTCTGGTGTTTGGAGCGCGACCTCGACCCAAAGTTGTGCTCTGACTGCCAGAACATGAACCTAAAGTCTTTGTGGGAGCGGTCCCGAAAGCTTCTCGAAGAACGGCAGTCAGCTCCACGCCGCTCGAGTGGGAGGTGTGGTACCGGTCGCGGAGTCGCCACCATCACTCCTCTTCGAAGTCTTCGTATTCGGGTAAGTAGAAGTACAAGAAGAAGGCGAAGAAGCACTATCGCTCTTTGGCTGCTCCCCTTCCGTCAGCCGAGGCAACGCAGGTTGCGAAGGTAGTCGCCCGGATCTGCCCATGGAGCCTGTTGGGTCGGCTCCGAGCTTCCCTTCCTCTATGGTAGCTGGGGCGACCCCTGCCCAACTTCGGAGCTTTTACAAAGCTCTCCACTTCATCTTTGGGTGGTAATGCAGCGAAGTTTGCCATACAATGTGGGCTGGACACCGCTGACTCGGTAGGCAGGACAATTTCAACGTCGGTAGCACTGTGATGCTACGCCTGGCTGCGGTCCTCTGGCTTTTCGGGTGATGTCTAATCGACTCTTTTGGACATGCCCTTTGATGGCTGTCGCTTGTTTGGCGACAAAGTGGACAATGCGCTCGAGCTCTTTGAGGATTCTAGGGCAACAGCCAGATCCTTGGGCTTCGCTATCACCTCTTGCCCCGCGCAGTTTGCTTTTCGCCCCTTTCGTGGCTTTCGTGCCCACCACGTTCCGCACAGAGCCACAGGCATGCGTAAGCTGGCTAGCCTTTGCACGGCCGTCAAGGTGGGACTCGGGGTCTTTGGGCCAGCGGGCGGCCAGTCCACCAGCGCCCCCTCTGCTGCAGCATCCAAACCTTCCTAGTCTGACTTTTCAGGGGCACCAGTTGCCAGTGGGTGGCGGGATTCGCCGTCACCTCCCCCACTGGCACACATCACGTGGAACAGGTGGGCTTTGCAGATAGTCAGAAGCTGCTACTAACCCTCCCTCCATGCCACTTGCTTTCCATTGCATGTCAGAGGATCACTTGGCCCTTCTCCGTCAGGAAATGGCGGGTTCTCTTGGTTAAGGGAGCCATCAAGCTAATCTCCGTGCCAGAAGTAGGTTGTGATTGTTATTCCAACTACTTCCTGGTACCCAAGAAGGACAAAGGCATGCGTCCTATCTTGGATCTCATGGACGTCAACTGCTTCCTCCAGAATGAGAAGTTCAAAATGTTGATATTGGCTCCGGTCCTGTCAGCCCTCGACCCTGGAGACTGGATGGTAGAGTTGGAGTTGCAGGACGCCTATTCCCCCCCCCTCCTGCCTGCCCACCTGCGTTAACTACGGTTCACTGTAGGCCAGAAGCATTTTCAGATTACCGCGCTCCCCTTTGGCCTAACCAGCGATCCTCAGGTGTTCATGAAAGTGATGGTGGTGGTCGGAGTTCATCTGCGCAGATCAGGGGTTCCAGTCTTCCCCTATCTCGACGACTGATTGTTGAAGGCGAGTTCGCCCTAGGCTGTCGACTCCCACCTCCAGACTACGGTGAACATCTTGAATTCGCTGGGGTTCACTATCAACGTGCCAAAGTCCTACCTGATTCCCTCTCTGAAGCTCCTTTTCATCGGGGTGATTCTGGACACATCTCAGTCTGAGATATTTGGGCTACGATTCTGATCTTTCAGCCTGTATCCCAGGTTTCGGTCAGAATGACCCTGAGGCTGCTGCGCCTCATGGCCTCTTGTATCCTGCTGTTGGACCATGCCAGGTGGCATATGCGGGCTCTGCAGTGGGACCTGAAGTTCCAGTGGGCACAGCATGAGTGGAATGTTTCCGGTTGCGTCCAGATATCGGAGGGCACTGCACACCAATTGCAGTGGTGGCTAACGAACCAGGATTGGGTCAACAGCAGATCCCTCTCCCTTCCCCAACCAGGATTCACAGTGATGACAAATGCATCACTTCTGGGGTGGGGCGGCCACATAGGGGAGGCAGAGATCATAGGCCTCTGGTCTCGGGCAGAGTCCGGGCTCCACATCAACCTTCTAGAGCTCCAGGCGATTCGTCTTGCACTGAAGGCATTCCTTCTGTCAAAGGAAAAGTGGTGCAGATGTTCAAGGACAAAACCACTGCCATGTCGTATTGCAACAAACAGGGTGGGGTGGGGTCATGGACCTTCTGTAAGGAGGCCCTTCATCTCTGGAATTGGCTGGAACATCAGGGCATGTCTCTGTTGGTTCAACACCTAGCGAGTCCCCTGAACGCCAGGGCAGACTAACTCAGCTGCCGGTGCATGATCGATCACGAATAGTGTCTTCACTTGGAGGTGGTGCAAGGTCTCTCTCAGCAGTGGGGAGAGCCTTGGGTAGATCTATTTGCCACCAAAGAGAATGTGCAATTTCAGCAGTTCTGCGCTTTGGAATTTCCAAGGCGGCACTCGCTAGGTGACGCTTTTCATCGCAAGTGGAGTTGCGGTTTTGTATCCGCCTTTCCGCCTATACCACTTCTGCCAAGAGTGCTGAAGAAGATCAAGCGCGACCTGGCCCACGTAATTCTTGTGGTTCCGGACTGGACACGAAGAGTCTGGTATCCCGAGCTCTTGAACATGGCCATTGATCCTCCCGTCAGACTTCCTCTTCAGGAGGATCGTCTGTCGCAGCAGCAGGGGACGGTCCTCCACTCAAACCTGTCCAGCCTCCACCTCCTTGCGACAGTAGACGGCTTTCGTACTTCCTCCCGAAGTCTGTAACGTTATCTTGGCAGCCTGGCATCCCAACACCAAAACAGTAAATACCTGTAGATGGAATGAATTTGTGGCATGGTGCATAGCAAAGGCTGTGGATCCCCTTTCTGCTCCACTTTCAGAGGTACTTCTGTTCATTCTTTCTTTTTCCCAGCACAGCTCTGCTCTGTGCACTCTTAAAGGCTATCTTTCTGTCATTTTGACCTTTCTTCGGCTTCCTAATCAGCCCTTTCTTTTCAAGTCCCCTATAGTAAATCGCTTCCTTAAGGGTATTACTCACCTGTTTCCTCCTATTTCTTTCGTAATGCCCCAGTGGGACTTGAACCTTGTTCTAACTTAGCTTATCTGCGCTCCTTTTGAGCCGCAACATAATTGTGCTCTGACTATTGACCCTCAAAACTGTCTTTTTGGTTTCCATCACCTCTGCTCGCAGAGTGAGTGAGCTTCAGACTCTTTCTTCTGAACCTCCTTTCCTGGCTGTTCATCCGGACAAGGTTGCCCTTCGCACTGGACCTTTTCTTCCCACAGTGGGGACCTCTTTCCACATAGGACACACGTCACTTTGCCCACCTTATTCCCACCCCACATCCTTCTAAAGAGGAGGAGAGGCTCCACCGTCTGGATCCAAAACGTGCACTTTTTTTTTTTTGGATCGCACAAAGCAATTCCGAGTGGATGATCAGCTTTTTGTTGGCTGTGTGGGCGCCAAGAAATGTCTGGCCCTGCAAAAACGAACCATCTCTCGATGGGTTGTTCTTTGCATTAAAATTTGTTATTCCTTGGTGAAAAAGGTACCTCTAGGAGGGTTGCGCACCCATTCCACCAGGTCGAGGCAGACACTACTGCTTTGGGACGTGGAGTCCCCCTTCATGATATCTATCAGGCAGCCACTTGGGGTTTGTTGCACACTTTTCCCTAACCATTACTGCCTGGACAGCCAAGTCCTGAGAGACTGCTTCTTTGTCCATTCCGTTCTTCGGGCCTTCCTGGTGTGAACTTTGTTGGCAGACCCACCTCCGGGGTTGGCATTGCTGGGGTATCTATTCTAAGGTAAAGAATCCATAAGTAATAGTCGCTTTCTGATGAACAAGTTACTTACCATCAGTAACAATATATTTGTAAGATGAATATTAGTTATAATTCCTTACCGCCCCACCCATCCTCCCCATTCTGCAAACCGACTTCTAGAGTAATGGACTCCCTTTCAGGGCCCCAGTTTTATGCACCAGTGGCCAATGTCGTGCATGGCTCTTCGCTTCTGGTGTGGAATGTCTTGTACAGAACTGACGTAAGTGCGCAGGGGCGAGGTCTAAGTAGATACCGCAATGTCATTCTGGCAATCACGACGCCAATGACGAACGCGGAGTCGACCAACACCACCTACCGACATGCATGGTTACAGCTGAAAGAAAAAATTCTTCCGATACAGCCTAACGCCTGGGGGTAATTCTAAGGTAATGGAATCCATAACTAATATATGTCTTTTACAGATATATTGTTACCGAAGGTAAGTAACTTGTTCAGCTGGGACGTATCCCATGCACATATTACATTCTTTAAAAAGCCAAGACCACAGAGGCATCGTTTTTTCCCCCTCTCATGCAGTGTTGCTATATAAACAGTTCCTTACGGTGACGGTCGTACTGTGGGGTCTGGTGAAGTATGAAAGATCAGAGTGCTTTGGAGAGGGGTTATTATCTCCCGTGTCGGTGGGAGGGCTACCTTTTTGGTGAAGGTAAGCAGTGAAGGGTTCACAAATGTCCTGGGGGCGAGTCTTCTGAGGCATCAGGTCCCAGTAGTTGGATAGTTGTTTGTGGCAATACTTGATGTCCGTGATCCATCCATGGTTAATTATATTGAACATCTTGGCCAATCCAAACAGCATTTTAGAGATGGCTAGTTTGCTATATAAGGATAATGCATTTGTGTTCACATTAATTCTGTCGTAAACCTATGTAAGGAGATTCACTCTCAATTTCCATGCCCACAAAAAAAATCTAGCTACCATAAACACAATCAGTTCGCTGTTCAAAAGTCTGATTGCACCCTGGTTGTTACTATCCCCCAGCGCTTACGTGATGGGATAATCCACGAGGGCTTCGATATTGGGCAGTAACATTACGGATTGTCCTTGTCTCCCTTCTTGAATATCAGCTCAATCACAGCTGTGGACCACAAGGGCATCGCTCCCTCCTGTGAAGCCGCATTCAAGACCTGGGTCAGGAGAGGCCAAAGACCGCTACTTCGGCCCTGAACAGGTACTGGGAAATTCCGTCTGGGCCAGTGTCCTTCTTGCAGGCTAATGCCATGATGCTCTAGGTAACTTCTCCCAAAGCAAAAACCAATGGGGCGCTAGCTGGAACTACTGCTGTCCTGTCATTGACCCCATGCCTCACCCCTGGTTATAGACACCTTCAAAGTGGTCGACCCACTGTTGCTTGGGAATATGATGGCATAATCCTGAGACAGAACCATCCGCAGAACAGGGTCTATTTACCACTTGCCAGAAGAGGGACCTGTCCCCACTCTCACATGCCTGACAAAGCTCCTGTCAGGCTATCTCTCTCAGAGTAGAGTTACAGGTGTCTAGGGCTTTCTTATAGGCCTGCCTGCACCCTGCAACCTATCTCCTATCCCTTGGTGACTACTTAAGTGCTGCCTTCAGCTGAAAAGGGACCTTGAACAGTTCCTCCTCAACCAGTTTCGGTCTTGTGGGCCCGTATTAGGAACCGTTTTTGTCAGTAGGTTATGAACGCCCTGAGTGATACCCTCAAAAACTTGCATGACCCTCCTTCCCACAGCCTCTATGTCCAGACAAATGGCAAACTCCTGCGCACACTTGGCAAAAAGGGAGGCTTTAAGGTACTGAGGATCCCCCTGAGACCACAGTTTAACCTTCTACTCTTGATCCACCAAGGAAAGCCCCCTCAGAATCCCTCCCCCTGATCGGGAAGAGGGGCCGTTAGAACATCCATGGACAGGGGCTTATAGTCACTAAAGGGGCTATAGATGATGTTAAAGTTAAAAATGAGCGGGAGCAAAGGGACAGAAACAAAAGTAAAATCAATGATCGTTATACAGCCCTTCCCCTTGAACGATGGTAGGATTGGGAGAGCTAACCAATTTGTCCAGGGCCAAAACCAAGGTGTATGAGTCCAGGATTGCACGAAGCTCAAGGCCTCCTTAAAGTGGATAAAGTGGAGTCACTCGGAAAGCGAACACTTGGGCTTTGAGACCTCAGGGCCAAGAGGAGAGTCACATAAGTGGCAATTAAAATCCCCCACAAGCACAATTGGTTCCCTCCTAGTAGCATTTTTCTCATTTGCCCATTGTCATACAATTTGTGCAATTTAAAGCTCACTTTTATGGTTTAAATCTTTTATTGAATTTTCCCAAGAAACAAAACAAGAAGGCATTGCGATGTCAGACATACGTGGCTTGCTTAGTGTCCATGCGTTATCAAAAAGCGAACATAGGGCCCACAGGGCCGGTGTAATGACATAAAGCTGTTGAAGTGCCTTGGAACTTAACACCCACTCCCTCCCCCCTCCCACCCCCCCCTCTGTCCACCAAAGAAAAAGTCAGCGTCATAACAATCTGTTTGAGGAGGCAAAAGAGTGTTTATTTGGGCCTGCGTGTTCGTGTTTTCTTCAAGGGCTGTGGGTCCGGTATTGGTGTGTCTGCCAGCCGTAGGAGACGTAGGTATCTGGGACAGCTCAACTCACGAAATTCACTTGTGAGCAATGTCAGGAAGGGGTGCCACAGCTCTGGAAATTCCTGCCCCCTCCCGGCCTGTACCAGCGACAACTTTTCCATTCCAAGCACCATCCATAACCTGTGTAACCAACTTGTGTGCGGGGGATTGTGTGGTGTTCTCCAGTGTGCCACAATGTTTTGGGTAGCTGCCCCTAGGGCAATGGCGATAAGACGGCCCCTGTGGGATCTCAATGGATACATCAGGGCATTGGGCAGTCCCAGCAGGATGTAGGCGGGGAATCGGGGCAACTGAGTGTCTAGGTGAGAGTCCACCTCATCTATAAACGTGTCCCAGTATTCCCGTATATGTTGACAGCTCCAGAGTAGGTGTTCCAATGTGCCTAATTCCCCACATCCCCTCCAACAGTGGTCGCTGATCTGGGGGTTCGCCTGGTGTAAGCGCTCCGGAGTATGGTACCAGTACGTTGCTACCTTGGTGGAGGTTTCGGTGAGACCAGAGTGGTATGCGGAATGTCGAGCCCTGTGATAGATCCTGCTCCACTCTTTGTGTGTGAGGGCCCTACCTAGTTCCCGCTCCCACCGACATCTTCCTGCGTTGTATGTGTGGGTGTTTGTAAGAAGGAGATGTTGATATAGATCAGAGATTAATTTCTTCTCAGAGGTGCGGGTAATTAGCCACTTCTCATATGGTGTGAGGTATCGGTGGGCTCCTGGTTTAATATCGGGTTGGAGGGCCCAATGTCGCACCTGCAGGTAGGCTAACCTATCTCCCTCTGTGATAGCGTAGGCTTCCTTCAGTTGCTGGAAAGAAAGGATGCCTTCCAGGTCGAAGAGATGCCCCAGTTCTTTGCAGGGGGTGCGTCGCCAGTTCACAAATGCTTTCGGGTCAAGACCGGGGGTGAAGTCGGGATTAGCGAATAGAGGTGTCAATGGGGAGCGAAAGGTCGTCAGTTCATGTTTGGTAGCTACTCGGTCCCACACCTCCATGACCGTGCTGGTGATCTGGGATGTGTAAAGGTTAGACGGCCTGTGTCGCCGAGCAAGAAAGGGGATTCCTTGTAGTGGCACACTGGCCACCGCCTGGTCCTTAAACAGCCAGGGCTTGCTGGATTCTAGCTGGTACCATTCCACAAGGCTCCGCAGTTGTGCTGCGTAGAAATAGAGTTGGAGGTCTGGGATTCCTACCCCGCCATATGCAGGCGGTAAGACCGCGATGTCATGTTTGAATCGTGGACGGCGGCCTTGCCAGATGTAGCGTGCCGTTTCGGATTGCATCTGCTGGATTCAACCTTGAGGTGGACGCAGGAGAAGGGTCTGGAATAGGTAGAGGATTTGCGGTAGTAGCGTCATTTTGGTGGCCGCTGTCCTCCCAAGCCAAGAGAGCGGAAGGCCTTTCCACCTCCGCAGCTCCTCTCGCAGCTGTGTGCGGAGTTTAGTATAGTTCGCGTCTACTGTGGCAGGGATGGTGGGACCTAATAAGATTCCTAGGTAGGGGATCGTGTTGTCTGACCACTGTACGTCATGTTCTTCCCGTACCGCAGCCAGGGTTTCGGGCGCTAGCGAGATGTTGAGGGCGATCGATTTGTCCTCATTTACTTTGAACCCAGAGGCGAGCGCAAAACTATGGAGTTCCACGAAGAGCGCACAAAGTGAGGGGACTGGATCGGTAATGGATAGCAAGATGTCATCGGCGTAGAGGCTGATCTTATGAGTGTCACCTCCGTATTTAATACCTTTAATGAGAGCATGTTGTCTAATTCTCTGTGCTAGTGGTTCCATGTATAGGGCAAACAGGATCGGGGAAAGGGGACATCCTTGTCTAGTCCCTCTGCCAATCGGGAATCTGGGGGAGGTGTGACCATTAACGCGCACCGTGGCATTGGGTTGCCTATAGCAGTTAAGGATGCGGGTGCAGAGCGTGTCCCCAAGACCAAAAAGATGCAGAACTTGCTCTAGATAGGGCCAGTGCACCCTATCGAATGCTTTCTCCGCGTCGATGGTAAGAAGCATGCAGTCCGGCCGTGTTCGTGACCCGGCCTCAATGAGATGTAATACTCTCCTGGTGTTGTCGCTAGTTTGTCGCTGGGGTATGAACCCGGCCTGGTCGAATTCAACAAGCTGTTGCATGTACGGCGCAAGCCGATTTGCCAGGATGCCTGTATAGAGTTTAAAGTCAATATTCAATAATGAGATCGGCCGGTAGGAGCCGCAGCTGGTTTTATCCCTACCGGGTTTTGGTATGACTGAGATAGATGCCTCTAGGAGGTCTACGGGGATCGTGCCTGGTTGGTCAAAGGAATTCAAAAGATCCCGGAGAAGGGGGGCCACCTGATGGCAGAAGGTCTTGTAGAAGATCGCTGGGTACCCATCGGGTCCAGATGATTTACCGTGCTTTAGGCAGGAGATTGCGGACACTACCTCTTCCAGGGCTATTGGCCTATCTAGGAGGTCGGCTTGGGCTGTATTTAAGGACGGGAGCTGCGCTTCCTGTAAGTATGTCCGACTTGCTTGGATGTCGAGGTCGTCACTTGCATAGAGGGACTGGTAAAATGCTCTAAAGGTCTCTGCTATGTCAGCGTTTTCCGTGACTAGCTCACCCCCTTCCGGTCGCAGGGCCTGCACTCCCTGTCTTATGCGTTGTTCCCTCAGTTTGGTCGCCAACAGCCGTCCACAACGGTCCCCTCCAGTGTAATATGCTTGCCGAAGACGAAAGGCAGCATATTCCGCCGCATCCTGGTCAAGGGCGGCCAGCATCTTCCTCTCGCTGCAGAGTTGGCGCCAGGCCCTCATGGCTCCGGTGCACTGGTGCATTTGCTCCAGTTCCGCCACTCGTTGCGTGAGCTCTGTACGCTTCTGTTCCCTGTCTTTATTATTGGCTGTGGCCACGGAGATGAATTCACCTCGTAAGACCGCTTTAAGGGCTGACCATTGCGTCGCCCGTGTGGTGTCTGCGTTGTTGTTGTGGGTCAGTTTTAGAGACGGGATCCCTGGCTGGCCAAGGCTCGCGCCAAAGTCAGTCAGAGATCACCATTCCCAAGTCAGGGCAAGGGAGTTACACACCAAGATAACCCCTGCTCACCTTCTAGGTAACGTGACGCGAGCAGCAAGGCTAATCTCGGAGGCGATGTGTAATGCGTTTGCGCGCACACCCAGCCACAACACCCAAGGCCCACCACAAAGGAAACTCCACACAAGGTTATATAAAAAATAGCCTTTGTATTATAGCAAAAACACATTAGATAAAACACAAACTTTACAATGTGCCAACAGGCACGGGCAGAATTTACAGGGATTATGTACAGGACAGAGCCACATGGACCACTGTCAGGGGTAGGCACTTTTAGAATTAGTACTTGTTGTAATTAGCACTTTGTAGGTATAACACTTAGCACATAGACATATAATGACTGTAGCACCAAAATAGTAAATGTAGCACACAACCAGTAATCACTGGTAAAGGGTAAATACCTCCTACGCAACCCTAACCACCTTAGGAAAATCACGCAGGGAACTAGGACCTTATTATCAGGACCTATAGGAAACATAAAGCAATCACCTAAGCAGGTCACATTTAGCAAAGGTAAAGACAATTGCGCAGGAATCACATTAGCAAGTAAATCATAAATTGCGCAAGGTGCACATGGCACAACACTAGAACAGTCCCCCAGGCCAACTGGCCTCGCAAGGGCTGAGATGCCCTTAGTTCAAAATGTCAGGGCAGGCTGCGCAGGCAGCCAAGAACACAAACCTAAATGTGGCAACTGCCCACTAAGGGCTGGGCAGTTGTAAACAATGATGAGGCCAACGTTGGAGCCTCGTGGGCTCAAGAACAATGGTGAGGCGAAATACACCGTGGGAGCCTCGGGGCTCTGACCAACTAACTGCCCCCTGAGCCTCGCTGGGCTCTGCAAAGTAATGGCACCTCAAGCCTCTCTGGGCTCGTTAAGCAAATGTGGGCTGTGAGCCTCTCTGGGCTCAAGAACAAAGAACTGGCACCCGAGCCTCTCTGGGCTCGTAAAACAACCAAGTGTGGCGCCGCTGAGCCTCTCGGGCTCTAAATAAAGAAAATGCCCCCAGAGCCCTCGTGGCTCTAAATCAATAGAAATGCCCCTGGAACCTCTCTGGGCTCCCTCACAATTGGGCCTGGTTGGGGGAGTCCCTCCCGGGGGACTCAGTATCAAGTGAGGCCCCCCGGCCTCTCAACACCCAGGCACTCATGCTGGAGGGGAGGGGAGGGGCGGGCACCGGCAATGTGCCCCAACGCCCCCCTCTCCCTCAAGTCACTCACCGGCTGTCTGCGGCTGCTGGGGAAGGAGAGCTCCCGCTCCTCGGGACTCTCTGAGGCGACGACGCTTCCCTTTGCTGGCTGCAGGGCCCCGCGTCTCTCGCGGCTGGACTTCTCTCTCTCCCCGAGGCTCTCCCTCGCTCCTGGGAGCCCGGGGGGGGAGCAACGCTGGCTCCTGCGGTGCTTCCTGCCTCTCAGGCAGGCAGCCAATCACAGCGCGAGTCGCCCGGCGAGCCTCCCGCGGCTTTAACCAATGGCCGAGTGGGCACCGGCTCTTCCTAAGTAAATTATTAATCGAGGTGGGCACTCGATCGGGGACAATGCCGGGTGAGCACCGGCTTGGCAACAAAAGCGCTCTCCAGCGCACGAAGTAAAATAAAGCGCTCCCAGGCGCTAGGGGTTAAAGGTCAAGCGCTCTCAGCGCTAAAGGCAAGAATAAAGTTCCAGCAATGTCTGGAGGCAGGCAGGGGGGCAAGGCTGGGCCCAGAGCCAGCTCACTCGGTCTCCTGGAACAGAACAGAACCAAATGTAAGGGGATACAGCCCCTTCTTATACTGTAAATCCTTTGTCTTTGTCACAGGGTGAGGGGAGAAACCAGTTGCAGCTGGTTTTGGAGCACCCTTGATGTGCTCAGCCCCTCACTCTATTCACTGGCAGGGCTAGGGTCATCAGTCGCACCACAGGGGGCGGAGCCAGCATTGTATGGGGAAAACCCATCCGTATTCAGGAACCAGGTGCAGCCCTCCCTCACATTACTCCTGCTAATCTCTCCACTCACCACTGGGCAGACCCATCCAGACTTCCTGGAGCAAGACTCACCAGCCAGCTCCAGCCAATCACACGGCAGGCACATTTTACACTAATATGCCAAACTCCTAGAAGTGGCATTTCCACACAAGACACAATCATGCCACATACATCATTGCGAAGCATTTAATCACACGAGTCCGCACATACCAAACTCGAGCCTGCACTCCCCACGCATCAGGAACTACCAGGGACACAGACATTCCCCATGCATTCCTACGGGAGGGCAGGCCAGCCTTACCACACGCACGCACTTTACTCTGGGACACAGGGAAAAAGTGCGCAGAGACCAAAAATCATCAACACATATCATATATTAAAAGCAAAAAGATTAGGGGTGAACCTGCCATAAGGGCCAAGTCCAACAGTCAGGAATTGCGTGATGGCGCTTTTAATCCGCTCCTCCGTTGCGGGGGTACGAAGAAGGGATTCCCGGAGGCGCCAGTGTTGCTGTGGGGCCGGTGTTGCCAGTAGGAAGAAGGTGGTTACCATTGGTGAGTGGTCTGATAGCGAGGTCGGTAGGATCTCTATGTCCTGGGTTTGAGCAACTAGGTGAGACGCGCAAAGAAAGTAGTCTAGCTTCGCATACGATCTATGAGCCCCTGAGTGATATGTATAGGCTGTGCTGCGTGGATGGAAATGCCGTCAGAGGTCGGTGAGCCCGAGCTCCCGGAGGTGTGTTTGGCCCGATTCAGAGAGAGCTCCCACTTGCCCTGTTCGCTGGCATGAGCGGTCTGCTGTGTTGTGGAAGACTAGGTTGAGGTCCCCTCCTATCAGTAGGCGTTGTTCTGTGTTGGTTGTAGCTGCTGCTAGCGCTGTTCGGAGGAATGTTTCCTGTTTCTCATTGGGCGAGTAGATTGAGCCTATCAAGAGTGTCATGCCGGCAATTAGGAAGCGGTACACCAATAATCGCCCCCTCAGTTCCGCTTCCCTCTGCAGCACCTTGCCCTTAAATGCTTTGGATACCAAAATCGCCACCCCGGCTACCATTTTAGAGGCAGATGAAAAGAGTTGTATAGGAAAGGCCCGGGATTTTAATCTATGGTGGTCTTTGGGCAGGAGGTGTGTCTATTGGAGAAGGCAGATGTCAGCTGTGGAACGTTCCAGCTGTGACAGGACCGCTCGGCGCTTGATTTGATTATCAAGGCCCCGTACATTAAAAGAGAGGATCTTGAGTCTAGTGTGTGTCAGCATTAATCAGGGCAGGGTCTAAAGCTCCAAGCAGTGTGCATAGTGACAAAAATGCAGGAAACGAGAGACAAAACCCCAGGGTGGACAGAGGGATCCCTCCCAAAGAAAAGCTCCCCTCCCTGCCCCCAACTCCCACCCTGAACCCTCCCTAACCCCAACTGGAAACTCCCCAATGGTCATAAATGTCCTGGACCAGTCACGACCTTGTTCAGGCCCAAGGAAGAAGTCAGCAAAGGGAAACTTGGCACTGGCAATCCCAGCGGCCCAGCCCCAGGGAGACCCGCTAGGAAGTAAGCTGTTATCAGAACCCCTCCTTTTTGTCATTCGAGGAAGTGTCTCATTCTGAAGTTGCGGTATCCTTGGAAACCTCTTGGATGGCTGCAGTCTGTGCTTGCGCTATCGTGGATGGGTCCGGCTTGTGGTCCGCCCTCGGCGATCGTCTGCGCCATATGCGTTGCCAGCCCTCCCCCGTGGAGCGGGGGGACCTCCCTTGTGAGGGCCCACTCATTTCAGTATTGCTTACCGACTCATCGTCCAAATCAATCCCCAACAGGGCACAAGTGTCCTTCAATGAACGGAGCTGCTGCAGGACGCCGTTCCACTTGAAAACAAGGCGAAATGGATGTCCCCACGAGTACGGGATCCCTTTGTCCTGCAGGAAAGCAGTGGCGATTTTAAAAGCCCTCCTTTTCTGTAAGGTGACCATGGAAAGATCCTGATACAACGCCACTGGATGTCCTTGATAGCGGAGCGGCTGTTTTTGACGTGTCTCCTTTAGGGGGAAGTCGGGCAGGAATGCTAGGATGTCTGGTGGAAGAGCGGGGGCCTTGTGCGTGAGACCCACCCTATGCACCCTATCGATTCGGATGATGAAGTCCTCGCTTTCCCCCAATATTTCTCTGAAAAGGCCCTGTAGGTAGTGGGTAATATCTCCCCCTTCCGCTTTGGATGGCACTCCCCGGACCCTTCGGGAGCGGTTCTCAAGGTCCTCTGCATGTGCCTGCAAGTCCAGCTGCTGTTCCTGTAGGCGCAAGACTTCCTGCTGTAGGTGTACCACCTCCTCACATCGTGACTGTTCCGCATCCTCGACAGCAGCCACTCGTTCCCCAAGACCTTCCACATCTCGCCGGAGCTCCCGATGTTCGCCTGCCATGTCCTGCTTGAGGGTCTGGAAGTCCTCCCGCAGGGAATTCAAGAGGGACTCCAGGAAGACTTTAGTAATCGGGGCTCCCTCATCTTCACTATCTGCCAGGTCCTTGGCCGCCCCTGACCCAGACGGGCTCTTCTCTCCCTTGACTGCCCCTTTCGACAGCAGTTCCGGTATTGTGCGACCACCTCTACGTTGGTTTCCCGACATGGTTAGGCACACAGCGTAGTCCCGGTGCCTCTAGCTGTGTACCAACGCCCCAGGAGGCCTATGAATCCGCGCCGACCGCCTCTGGCACTGGATTTGCTTACCCCGCTCCGCACCACTCTGCGCCAGGGATCACCCCCTCTTGGTCGGCTGTGTCTCTGTTGGTCTAGGCCCCCTGGATGTCTGCAGTGCACAGGTCCCTTTACTTCTTGCTCCTCTACCACCAAGGGGGCCGGCGTCCGCACCCTCCAGTACGTCGCTTCCGAGCAGGGCGCCCCAGTTCGGTGCAGATACCCCCAGAAGTCAGCCGTACCCGATGTCGCCTCTGGCCACTGCCGCCTGCTGAATCTCCGAGTAGAGGCCTCCTTGTGCAGATCCAGGGCCCCACCTGCGCAGCGGCACGATCCCCGAGTTGCAGCGGTTCTCCCGACCCCTTAACAGTGTGGACCCCTAGGTATTGCCGCGTTGTGGAGCTGACCCGGGGAGTCTCTCTAGAAGGCTCTGGTGGTCTCTAGGCAAGCGGTGCGACAACAGAGTAATAGGGCGGCAGCTATTGGCCTCCGACTCCGGGCCTCGCCAGGCGTTAAGCCTCCCTCTGCTGGGATTGCCTCCTGCCTGCCGAGTGAGGGCCGCAGAGCCGGGGCCTCGATTTTCGCGCCCTCTGTCCACCATCAGCGGGACTCTGTCTCCCAGCGCCGCCACTGCCGGCGTCCCCTACGACGTCCGCTAGTTTCCAGCCTGCGCGGCCCCTCGGATCACCCCTCAGCTGGAATCAGCAGCCGTGTCTCTCCGCAGCACCCGGTCGGGGGTAGGCCCGAAGCCTGGGCTTCGATTTTCGCGCTCCCGGTATCCGCCGCAACTCCGATCGGGAGCGCACCCCTTTCCTCTCACCTCCGCCAGCCGTGCTGTCAGTGCAGCCTCACCGCCTCCTCAGGTGCTCCGACTTCCCTCTGACTGCACCTCTCGTCCAGCCGGGCCACGCGTCCCATGAGCCCGGGAGATCTCCTCCAGGCGGCGTGGCGTGCAGCCGATGTCCGCGTTGCCGGGGGGGAAGGTGCCGCCTCGGGTAGCCCCCACCGTCTTTTCCGCACCGTCCAGCCAGCCGCTGCAGCCCCCGTGCCCAGGGCAGTGAAATCGATATCTGGGGGGGGAAAATGTAGGCTATTAAGGGGTCGAAACTGGGGCCGGGACCGGGAGCCTCACTGACTTGCGTCCGCTGCAGTCGCCATCTTGGCCATGCCCCCTAAAGCTCACTTTTAAATGTTATGAAGTATTATGAATATTCTGTGACAGAACGGAGACAAAGATTCTCTGAATTAGTAGTTCTCAGTCTTGGTTATCGTCATCACATTCTTGACCAACATGCCCTACCTTTATTACCTTTGAAAATTATATCTTGCCTCCTACATTCAGCCTTGTATTAGCCTCATTGTAGCCTTAATGAGTTCTATTGTTGAAGAGCATTGTTGGACTGCTCTTTGGGAGCAGCATTTAGTCTTAATAGGTGAGAGGCCATGTTCTAATCTTAATGGACTTCTGCCTGAAGGTTAATTTAAAAAGGTGGGGGAAAATGTATATTTTTCTTTTTTTAAACACACAAGAAGCGCCCTTTCCAGCCGTAATCCCCTCACACATATATTCTGTGTCTCTGTCAGTGTTACGTGAGGTGATTGTAAAAGCCTTTAGAATCTTACATCATGAGTAATACTATTCTGCTCTCTTTTAGAGGCTCCTGCCAGATCCAATCCTAAAGCTGAGTAAAATCATTGGCTTTGGCGGCTGTACCACCCGTTGGGTAAGTAGTCTTATCATTTTGGGGTTTAGTAGTGATAGGAAATTTAACTTTACTTCAAAGGGGAAAAAGATCAAAAGCAGCAGGTTTGCTTTTTATTACAATAACAAACAAAAGATTGTGAAGGGTGTATTATTAGCTTTTCGCAAAGCACACATCTGACTGCTCTGTTAGATTACACTGTAATTTACTTTCATTGGAGGAACTTTTTAATTGTAATCTATGGCCCGTCTTCCCTACCTTTCCTTCTTTTTTCCATAACTTTATTAGCAATCTCTTTTCCATTCCTTTAATTGGTGCTCTGTCATCAATGAATGCCACAGGTGTACGAGAATTTTTTTAAATGCCTATCAGAGGATTTATCAATGTATTAGAAGTATAGCTCAAAATTTCAATATAATATTTGATTTTGTAAGTCTCTCTATGTCCTTCCAATTCTGGCCAGTGCTCTCTTAAAGGGCAGAGTTGGAATAATTTGCATAAGAGTGGTGCATTTCTGTAATGACACAGTACAAATAGTGGAAATATTAAGCAGATGTATTCCCAGTGGAAAAGAGGGGCTTGCTCAGGCGTTTTCATATTAATGTCACCCCATCTTCCTTTACTTTCATTGGCCTCCCCACTTCCCTATTTTTTAACTCTACCCGTTTTATATTGGGTGGCTCCTCTTCCCTGTTTTCTTGTGTGTTGTATGAAAAGGTTATCCGAGTATCATCCTGCTTTTCTTCTTTATATTGTAAATACTACTGTAATTTGTTTTTTAAATTGCCATCCATATTGCTTACTGTGCCAAGCTATATTTTTCAGGCGCTTTGGAATAAGTTGGGCACTGCAGTGGTTTATCCATGCCATGCTATTATAGTTTCCATGCAGATTGATTCCGGCGAGCAGACATTCTTTCTTGGACACACGGATAAGGTAAAATAGATTAGCTTTTTACCATATTTTGGCATTGATTACTCTTGTCTCATGATGCCATCACAGATTATACGAGCAACGACTGAGGGTTAGTGTTGGAATTATTACTAAAATGGGGGTGCAGACCAATGAGAGGCGAAGGGAACTTGATGTAGGACCAATTGTTTGGGATAGGAAATTGCCAGTGCTGGATAGGATGGAAATAATGTAGGACCAATGACTGCCTGGTGGTGAAGGAGCAGTGGTTTTAGGGGATGCTAGTGTAGAAACTATGGGTTGGGAGATGGACAAGTTGCAATGACTGCCTAGTGGAATATGAGCAGTAGTTATGGGAAATTGTACGCTAGTGCTAGATATGGGGGATTTTGCAGATGCAATGACTAACTCATGCTGTGGGGAAAGTTGGTATGGAACATTGTTTAGGATTGCCGGCTATGGGGAAATCTAGCAATGATACTGCAGCAGTTACAGTCTAGTGTTCTTGGACAGATGATTATAGTTGAATGTATGGAAATGCTAACTATGGGGGTGGTGGAGCAATAACTTGCTTATTTTGCACAGTTGTTCTGATACTTCATCTACCTGCATATTGCCCACCTTTTGAATATCCCAGACATCAGTCTGGATCCAGAAACATTTCAATAGCTCTCCCATGCCAGTAGGAGGCGTCGGCCCAGTCGCATGCTGTGATGTCACTGGAGCCATAAAGTCCCCTGTCGGCAAATTAATGTCAAGTCCTTTCTTCTGTGCCACTGAGTTGTTTAACTCTCCTCAAAACAATTGTCTTAATTTGATGATGTTTAAGTTACTTTATCTTATAAGGTGCAGTTTTCTTCAGCATGTTGCCACCAAAACAATACGGATTCAAACCAAGTCAAGATTGCAAGGGTCAGATGTCCATCATGGGCACTTACTTCATCTCTTTATGGTGCTTTGGATCTGACCACGACATTGACGCATGCGATCTCTGTTAAAAAATGCATCCCAAGGCGCTTAAAGAAAGCAGAGCCAACATGTTTGTGGCCAAAGTTGAATATCGGGGACTTAGAGATTTTGAGATCTTGGACGAGATTTTCTATCACCTCATTCTTCAACGCCATCAGAGAGAAAATACAAGTAAAAGAGAAGAATTGAGACCATGTGTCATTCTTCAAGAAGCAAGTGACGGAGCCCTCAAACCTCTCTCCTTCCGGCATCGGACCAAGAACAACCTACAGAAAATGATCCGGTGACTTCAGCAGGCCTGGTGTTAGATGCTCCATCTGAGCCGGCGCAATTCCAGCTAGTTTTGTTATGGTGTTGATCCAGAGTCTCCAGTCTGGACACCCATATCCAGGCTTTTCAACACCTGGGACACATCCATAATTTTTCCTGAAAGCCATGTTCAGATTCTTCAACATGACGATGATTCCCTCTTGGTGCGCTGACTGGCCCCATGGGATAGATGGCATACTGCCTTGGAGGTTTTCCAGCACCCTTAATGCCCTTCCTGCCATTTTCTTAAGTTTCCTAGGTATCTACACAACCAACTGCAGAAGCACTGATGGCGAAGTAGACTCCACCCCAGGTAATTGTTGCTGCTTCATCTCCTTCGGCTTCAAAGCACAAAAGATCTCTGATGCCACAGTCGACTCCAATGGTGCCACAAACGACACCGCTGGAACCTCTACCATGCCAGCCATAATCCTTGCCTCATATGCCCCATAAGTCTAAGAGGGAAGAGCAGAGGTTTGAAGAAGAGAGATTTGTTCTGTGGGTATGAAGATCTCCAAGAAGATATAGGTCAAATAATGATGGACCGGGAGGCTTGAAGAATGAAAGTGGCCTTGATACTTCCCCCTGAGTGGGAACTATCTGCCCAACCGGGTTTCCATCCACCCGAAGTGACCGTATATAATTCTGTTGAGAGAAAAGCAGTAGAAATTCTTGATCTGAAACTTTTATCAATGGAGGTCAAATCTAACATCCTTACGGAAGTGCAGCATTCTACCTCTCACTCAGCAGAGGCACTTCATTTTTAACGAAACCCTGACTGAACATATCTTGGCTAATTGTAAAAGCCAAATATTTACAACTGTATCCAGGCAGATAGCTTGTCGTTACAAACCTGCCCCTGGGACCTTGACTTTTTGTCAACCCTTCCTTCCCCAGAAATCCTGTAGACAGAAGTATGGCCCTCCAGTCAATAAATGCCACTTGCCATGTGGGAAGATATGTGCATGCCCTCTTGAACTCTACTCAGTCTGTCATCCCTAACCTGTCAAATGAGGTTCTGGATCACTTCAGTGATCTCATAAATGATGGTCAGGCTGCTGCAAAGCAGGGCTTATAATCCAACATTGACACTGCGGATTCAGTGGCTAGTGCTAAAGAGACTTCGGTCTCCCTGGTTGCTAAATTCAGGCTTCTCTCTGGATGCCCAAACAACACTAATGGACTTAACCATTTGATGGATCTCTCCTCTCTTTGGTGCTGAAGCAGACTTAGCTCTTGAAAGATTCACCCATAGAAAAGCTTGAGCTAGATCTTTTGTCCCAAAAACCCAACTTGGAATGACTGACCATTTTAAGTAATTTGGTGGTTTTAATAGAGGCTTCTCCATTTGAGGGCATCAACAATATTCTGCTCAACAGCAACAGGCATACCCACTCTACAGACATTACAAGGGGTTTGGCAGAAGAAAACAACATATCCTACCCCATCCTCTCTCCTCCTCTTCCTTTTCCCCAGCCACTGCAGGGAAGCAGTCCTAGTTCCACATTATCGGATCACACGCTACCTGTTGGAGTAGGGGTATCCTCCTCCTTTTCACAAGCATGGAGGGTCCTAGCTTCAGACCTTTGGGTCTTGCAAATTGTGGAAAGGGGGTATGCCTAACCTGGTAAACAATCCCCACCTCCCATCCCTCCCCAACCAGATTAACTTCCACAAGACCAACTGCTCATCCTCCAGCAACAAGTTGAATCCTTGCTCCAAAAAGGGCATAGTAAAGTTGGTTCCAGAGGAGGAACGGGGTCAAGGATGTTACTCTTGTTACTTCTTGATCCTCAAAAAGGACCGTGGTCGGGTGGCGTGGCCAAGATGGCGGCGGAGTAGGACGTGCTTTCCTGTCCCTCCGGCGCCGCCTGAACATAGCATTGTATATCGCCCTACCTGGTGCCCATCCGAGCCAGCCGCGGGGACCTTCTGTACTGGCAAGCAATCCCGGTACCGACAGTGTGCCTATTTCCGCGCAGCTCTGGGGTTTGATGTCTTTCCCGGGCAGGCCAGCCCCGACTGTGTAGCGGGCCGCTGGGCCCAATGAAGCAGAGATGCAGTGACTGACTTCGGCCCTGTTACGCCCTGACCGCCTGCTGAGACCTCTGGGGACCACAGCCGGGAAGACGCCTTGACGATCGGCGCTGGGTCTTGGGTGACGGAGCGGTGGAGACGTCCTGGCAAACCTGAGATCCGAGGTGCCGCCGCAATCTTGCTGCTCTGAGGCCTGATCCACGTCGGGAGTGCAGAGCCTGGGGACACAGGCGGGCCTGTGTGGTGCAGTGCGTCCTGGGCACTTTCCCTGGTGAGGCTGTGAACGTCGAGCCCCCCGCTGGGCGAGGGAGGGCTCCCGTGCCGCTGCGGCTAGAACCTGCTTGGGCCCAGGCGACAGCGAGGGCAGAGAGGTGAGGAGTGGAAGGGCGGTAGGAGCGGGACCATGAGCTCGGTCCGTGGGTCGGCGGTCGGCAGGAGGCCCTGCGGACGGAGCAGGTGCGGGGCCTCGATACCGGTGCTGGTGCCAGAGGGGGTCGGTGGAGCCTCCCCCCTTCTCAGCTGGCTACGAGGCGGTCCCGCTAACAGTGAGCGGAGGTGCCGCAGGAGGGAGTTGCCCTGGAGTATCCCCTGCATTGGTGTGGCCTGCGCGAGCTGTGAAGGAGGTGAGCGGCCCTCCCACGACGCGGAGTATATGTGAGCCCTGCCGTGACATCGAGGGTTGAGGGCCCTGCAGGGAACAGGAGACCTACCGTCGGCCTGTGCATCGGCGGGCAGTGCCTCTCTCTTCCCTAGCTTGTGTGTCTTCCTTTGGTGACTGGGGCGGCCCGGGTGCCTCCACCCGACTGACTGCGCTTTTGGGAGGCCACAAGACTGTAGCGGTGAGGAGCGCCCCTCCCCTGGGGTAGACTCAGAGTAGGCCTAGCGGTGTGGCTGGGGTCCGGAGGTTCTGCGGGGAGCGAGGGAACCAGCTTCGGCCCGTGTGTCGGCGGGCGGTGTTACCTCCTAGCGGTCTGGGCCTTGCCTACACGCTGAAGTGGAGAGTGCTGCTGGGGCCTAATTGAGCCTTGCCTCCACCGAGTGCTGTGGGTTGGTGTGGAGAAGGGCCGCAGGCCCAGGAGGATTTTGAGTGCCTGTGTCTGCCAGAGTGTGATGGTGGGCGTAGTGTTGGGTGCCCCCGCTCTTACTAAGTGATTGGTTTGGTGGTGTCTGGGCTCTCAGCTAAGACCCCTTCTTCTGGCTGAGATACAACTTCTGTCCCTGGGATCTGTGGCACTTGGAGAGGTTGGAGTGGGGTCCGGCTGCACTCTCGCCCCCCTTCCTAAGGACAATCATGTGGGCCGCATTGTGAGGCAGTGCGAGGGGCTGCAGTCGGGACTAGGGTGTGCGCCCCGGAGTGAGTGAGCTACGATTGGGTCCCTGGGAGCGGATTCTACCTCTGCCCTTTCCCAGTATTGCTGCGCATGGGCCTTAGCCTGCGGCAAGATGTCGTCCTCCAGGAAAAGGAGGGACAAACCCCTGAAGGACCTACTCCAGAAGCGCCATGTCAAGCTGCCTGTGAGTCGGATTTCAAGTCCACACAACCTGACGACAATGATCTCCCGGCGACCAAAGCGTTCATGATAGACTTATTTTCCGCCATCAAGGAAGACATCTTAGAGCTCTGCTCTCAACCCTCCTCGGATCTGCGCGAGATGCGGCAAGATGTTGATGCCATTGGCGTGCGGGTGGCGACCCTGGAGGATCATGACTTGGGCACAGCGGATGAAGTGCACCAACTTCAGCAGGACGTCCTTCGCCTCACGAAACAAAACCTCGACCTCCAGGCCCACGCCGAGGATCTGGAGAACCGATCCCGGCGGAACAATATTAGAATACGGCCGGTCCCATGGAAGGGGGAGGGAGATGACCTCCGTGAGGCGAAGAGGAAGAACAAAAAATCCAAATGGACCTAGTCCACCGTGTGTGCTTGCCGCGTGGTGCCAGGGCTCAGCCACCGGACATACTGGTGTGTGTCCATGACTTCCAGATCAAGGAGAGGATCCTTTGGAAGCCCCTTGACCTCAACCCCGTGCAGTTTCGGGGCCACCAGCCTGCACTTTTCCAGGACTTGGCTTCCTCCACTCTTGTCAAGCGAAGAGACTTCAAACCCATCACTAATCACTTACGTGAGCCGGGCATCCCCTATTCATGGGGCCATCCATTTCGGCTCATCTTCAAACATAATGGCAGGCTACATCAGGTTGGCTCCCTGGACTCTGCCTTCGAGCTCTTGGGTCTGGAACGGCCTGCTCCTGTGCCCGGGAGCGCCAGAACGCCTGTTAGACGGCGTAGACGATCCACTGAATGGCAATGCGTGGGGAAGCCCCTCCGCCGGCGAAACCAGATGTGTCCGCGAGTCTGCTGGTGAGAGAAGCTGCTGTTACCTCAGTGGCGTTGGTGACCGACAACTCTGGGACCCCCTGAGGCCCATATGACTGGCACTGGTGGGATTTTTATGCGGCGCCGTAGGCGGGAAGTTTTTGGGAGAGACCTTGTTCTATTATCTTAGTCCTTGTGAGTTGGAGTTTCCTGTATCAGGAGCGTGCAGAGTTCCATGATGGCGCCATGTTTCCCTAACGGATGGATCCGCACGACAGACTGTAGTCACTACATGCGACTGTTGCATCTCTTTCCTCTTTGTGTTTTTTTGTATTGAGGTTTGAGTACTGGGGTTTTGTTGTGGATTCAGGAATATTTTGGGGGCTCCGCATCAGTTCTCCAGAAGGCCAGGCGAGGATCAAACCCGCAGGCAGTGCACCCTTGTCCACTCAGCGCTATTGGCATTAGGTACCACATGGGCTCTTTCCTTCCCGTTCGGGGTTATGGGTAGGGATCTAAAGATTGTGAGCCTAAACGTTCGGGGCTTAAATAGCCCTGTTAAGCGCTCGGCCATCCTCTTCCTCTTGGAGAATGCGGAGGGCGACGTGTGTCTGTTACAGGAGACCCACCTTCTCTCTGGGGATACTAAACGGAAGAAAGATAAGCGCTTCCCTCTACAACTCTGGTCCTCAGGTCCGGCTAAGAAACATGGGGTGGCGATCTTCTTTAGTGCTCACGCCCACTGCAAGGTCCTTTCCCAGGTGGCTGACATTAAGGGGAGATTGCTAGCTGTCCGCGTCCAGTGGGGGGAGACGTAGCAAACGGTAGGATCACTGTATGCCCCGAACGAACAACAAGAGCCCTTCCTGCGGGCGGCCTTCTCTGAGGTTTTAGCGTCTCCTGATGCATCGATCCTGGTGGGGGGGACTTGAATATAGTGATGGATCCGGAGATGGATAGGTCTGAGCAGCGGTCCTACCAATCAGGAGCAATGTCGCAGGGGGGGAGACAGTGGCTGCTTGAGGGCGGGTTGAATTATGTGTGGCGCGTCCAGCACCCCCTAGAGCGCGATTACACCTACTGTTCTGCGGCGCACAAAACGTATGCACGTTTGGACCACTTCTTGACCACATTCTCTCTCCTGCCTCATCTGTCAGCAGCGGACAGTACTGCGCGCTCCCTCTCGGACCACGCCCTCATATCGGTGGTACTCGCCTCTCAGGGTCAGCGACCGCCGCCGTCCGGCTGACGCCTCCGTGACTCCCTACTCCACTCGGAGTCGGTGGTCGCACGAATACGGGACACTATCACCCAATATCTGGCAAAGAATGACTAAGATGATACGGCCCTAGTGTCGGTGTGGGAGGCATTGAAGTTAGTAGTGCGGGGGGAGTTTATTGCGTTTGCAGCATCATATGCGCGGTTACGCAAGGAAAAGCGCGTTGAGTTGGAGAGGGAAGTGGGCGCCTTGGAAGCGATTCACAAGAGGACTGGGGCGCCAAGAGTCTAAAGAGAGTTAGAGACAAAGCGGCGCATGCTGAAACACCTCGACTTAGACAGAGCAGAACACGCCCTCCTGCGCTTGCGACACAAATTTTACCTTAGCGGGGATAAGGGGGGAGGATGCTGGTGCATAGGCTGCGAGCGGGAGTTCAGCTGTCGGCCATACAATCCATCAGAGACCCTCAGGCAGTTGAACATACTACTGACGCCCTCATTGTGGAATCTTTTCGGCAGTTCTATCAGGGTCTGTACAGGAGGGAGGCAGCGGACTCTGAGGGAATAGGGACTACTTGGCGTCCTGCAGCATTACGCCTCTCTTTAAGACGTCGGCGGACACCTTAGACTCCACGATCCGCATAGAGGAGGTCATATCTGCTATTGCTCGGCTGATGGTAGCCAAATCCCCGGGGCCAGGTGGCTTTTCTGCCATATTTTATAAAACCTGCTGTGTGGAGCTGGCTCCTCTTTTAACCCGCCTCTTCAACTCCTTTCTCGATACGGGAGAGGTAACTCCCTGCATGTGTGAGGCAGCAATCACTGTTATACTTAAGCCTGGGAAGGACCCTAAAGACTGCGGCTCGTATAGGCTGATCTCTCTTCTAAACATTGATGCAAAACTTTTTGTGAGCATTCTAGCGGCGAGACTCAGCCCCTTGATGGACGGAATCATAGATCCGGATCAGGCGGGCTTTATCCCAACGCAGCAGGGGGGGGATAATATCAAACGGCTCCTCCACCTCATGGACCTGGTCCACCATTCTCGGGCTCAGGCCTTCTTTTTTTCCACCAATGCCGAGAAGGCCTTCGATCGGGTGGACTGGGAATACCTATTTGCAGTTCGGAAGGCCTTTGGGATAGGTGACAACTTTGTGTGTTGGGTTTGGTGCCTCTACCCAGCCCCTAAGGCAGAGGTGCGGGTGAATGGGTGCAAGTCGGCCCTTTTCCCCTTCACTAGAGGGACGCGGCAGGGGTGTCCCTTATCCCCGTTGATTTTTGTCCTCTATATGGAGCCTTTTCCCCAACGTATACGCTCAATTATGGGCATTGCGGGGATTAAATTTGGGGCTGACACGCACAAAATCAGTTTATACGCCGATGATGTTATCCTGTCGCTTACCCAGCCTCATTCCTCCCTGCGGTACCTATCGGCGGAGCTCACTGAATTCGAGAAGGTTGCAGGATTTAAAGTACATTTTTCAAAATCGCAAATTCTTAACATCTCTGTTCCCGATGCGGAGGTTCCAGATCTGCAGCAAGACTTCGCCTTTCATTGGGCTGATTCTGATATTCCATACCTAGGTATTCGACTGACCTCTTCTATAGCTCATACGGTCTCCCTCAACTATAAGCTACTGATGGATCCATCTTCCAAAGCACTCTCAGACTGGTCCCGCCTTAACTTGGCTTGGTACGGGAAGCTGGCAGCGGTAAAAATTACCATACTCCCACGTGTCCTTTACCTTTTCCAGATGCTCCCTGTGAGTCCCCATCCAGGCACTCTTCGGAAGCGGCAGGGGCTCCTCAATACATTCTTGTGGAGCAACAAACGGCCAAGGCTTGCATTGCTCCTTGTCACCGCGCCAAAGTCTGCGGGTGGGTTGGGCTTTCCCTTACTGACGGCTTACTATCAAGCATCCTGTCTCCGGTATATCATGGAGTGGAATAGGCCCTTGTCCAGCAAACACTGGAACTTTAGGGACCAGACGGTGGCGGGTTGTAACATCTGGCGTGAGTTGTGGCTGCCGCGCAAGCACAGAGCTTGGGGCCTTTACTCTTCCCCGGTGACCTAACCGACTTTGAAAGCCTGGGACCAATTAGCGCAGCGCAGGGGTTGGACTACTTTTCCTTCCCCTATGACTCCCATTGTCGACAATCCCGATTTTCCACCGGGATGTGCGTCCCTAGTCTTCCACCGCTGGCGGGAGGAGGGCTGTAAGAGGGTGGGCTCTCTCTTTCACCTGGAAGGCCTGATCCCTTTCTCCCAATTGTGTGGGGAGTACTTCCATCTGCCAGAGTCTGACGCTTTTCGTTACTCGCAGTTAGCGCACTGGGTGACCCAACCCGCTAACTTCGCTTTAATGTCCCGCCCCTTGGCGCCGTTTGAGAAATGGCTAGTTTGAAAGAAGGATGACCGCAAGCTCTTATCTGAATTGTATGCGATGATTCTGTTGCACCCCAAGAAACAGCGTACGAAGGCGCAGGTTTGCTGGGAGATGGAGTTGGGGCTCCCTTTGACACGTAAGGAATGGGAACACGGTTTTTATCGCGTCCACCAAACTGCCTCTAACACTGCGGGTACCGAGTCTGCTTATAAAGTGGCCGCTTATTGGTATTATACTCCAGCGCGCATCAAGGCTTGGGATGTAGCGACATCGGGCCTCTGCTGGTGGGGGTGTGGCCATCCGGGTACTTTGGTGCATTTGTTGTGGCATTGCCCGAAGTTAGGGGGTCATTAGGATCGCGGACGGACTTGAGTCCGTCCGCGACCCCAGAGTGGGAGGGAACGTCCGCATGGGCTGCGGCGTTCCCTCTGTGCAGATTAGGATGTGACCGCCAGGGTGGCGGTCACATCCTCTATCTTTAACATTGCGGCGGGTGCAGCTTCAAGCTGCACCCGCCGCAATGTTAAAAATGCATGCACAGCATTTGCGTGCGCAAAGCGGCAGGCACCGTGCTGTGCCTGCTGCTTTGTGCAGTCAAATGCAGGGGGTACCATAGGTACCCCCCATGTGCACCCCCCACCACCCCTTCACCCAGGGGGCCCGCAACGGGCCCCCGAAGTGAAGGTCCGTTTGCTTTTCCACGGCGGAAAAGCCGCCGTGGAAAAGCATAGAAGTGCAGACATCCTAATATGCCTGGCGGTGTCTGATAGACACCGCCAGACATGTTAGTGCTTTTCCGCCGCGGTCGGAAGGCGACTGCGGCGGGAAAGCTGCGGACAGAATACCAGACCCACCAGCCATCCTAATTTGGCGGTGGATCTGTGGAGGCTCCGCAGCGGTTTTCCCGCATCCTCCGGGCCGGCGGTGGCTTCGGCCGGCCCGGAGGATGCGGGAAAACGCAATCATAATAAGCCCCTTAGTGTGGTATTGGAAGGTAGTTCTTGATGACCTAGACAATGCCTTTCAGATTACATTTCCCCGGACACCTGAATACGCGCTGCTGGGACTCCCCCATCCTAAGTATTTTCCTTTGTGCTCCTTGAGGGGCAGACAGATTGCATTAGCTTTGCTACCGGCGCGGTAGGTCCTATTGGCGCAATGGGGTTCCTTGGCCTCACCTGACCCGAGGGACTGGATCCAAAGGCTTTGGCACCTTCGGGCTAGGGAACGCCTTTCATTGGGCATTGATGGTAAAGGTGCTGAATATGCGAAGCTATGGGGTCCCTTCCTACATCTCCTTTCTAAAGATCTGAGAGAGGTCACGTGCCCGAAGTACCTACAAATTCTTCAGCTCATTCCTTTGGAGCTGTGGGGGGCCACTAAGGATGTCTGAGTAGCGGTGGGATGCATCGGGAGGTTGCAGTGGGTGTAAGGCGGAGTTAGAGGCTGATGCGGAGCAGGGTGGTTGGGGCAGGGGGTGAGGGGGTGGGTGTTTGTCTCTTTTGTTTGTTTGTTTCTCCTATAAAAGTAGTACTTACGCAACTGCCAGATAGCTGGTTATAGCCCGGAAATCTCTGTCGTGGGGTCGCCCTCTGGGTTGTTGACCTGTACGCTGTCTAAGTCATCAAGAGGTTACCCTCTGCCAGCCATTGGATGTAGGCAGATGGGCTGTGTATTCAGATGCTTTACCACACAATAAAAACGATTGATTCTAAAAAGGACTGTGGTCTAAATCTGATCTTATACCTAAGGGTTTTGAACCTCAAAAATGAAAAGTTAAAAATGCAAAACATAGCTCAGGCTTTGCTACCACTGGAATTGGAAGATTGGGTGGTGTTGATCGACTTGCTGGATGCCTATTAACTCTGCATTCACACAGGAAGTTCCTTCGGTTCATGGTTGGATGACAACATCCAGTTAGTGGTCCAAGCGTTTGGCCTCACTTCAGCACCTCAAGTATTCACGAAGGTGATGGCGGTGGTTGCAGCCGATCTCAGACGGGTAGGAATCACAATATTTCCTTACATGGACGACTGACTCATCGAGGCAAGCTATCCAGAAATGGTATCTTGTCACTTGTAGGCAACAACCACCTTGTAGTTCCACCTGGGCTTTTTGATCAACAAGCCCAAATCTCACCTGGTGCCTTCTCAGTGCATCCTGTTCATATAGATAGAACAAGACACCACATCAATTCAAGTCTTCCCTCCTCCTCAGAGGGTTAAAGCTATTAAGGCTATGATTGTGATAGTTCAGGATGGAGCGATCATCCCAGTCCTGCCGGTCTAACGACTGCTTTACCCTTCTACATTATGGCTCAAATACCCCTCCATTGTTGTCTCTGCAGGCAATTGCCCCAACAAAGGGGAGATCTACAGGTTGTTATAAAGATCTCCAGGGACACAGTAGTGATCAACAGTGGTGGAGTGTGAGCAGCAACCTTTCTCAAGGAAAGCCATATCACACTACTACTCCGGTAACAACACTGATCTTGGATGCTTCCACTCTAGATGAGGGAGCTCATCAAAAGATCTGAAGGAACTGGAGATCAGAGGCCTCTGGTGGCCAGATGAACATATGTTGCACATAAGTATTTTGTAATTACTGGCGATCCATCTGGCTCTCAGGGCCTTACTGCCAACCTTTTGCAGTCAGTCAGTCCAGATCTTGACAGTCAGTATGCCTGCAATGTGGTACATCAACAAACAGAGGAGTGGGGTTAGAGCTTCTCTGCAGAGAGGCTCTGCGACTCTTTTTCTAGACTCGGGACCATCATATTTGCTTTCCAGCAAAGTGCTTAAAATGTGAGCGGACAATCGCAGTAGGTGTCATCTTGCAGACTACGTGTGGTGTTCACCCAGAGAGTTCATCTGCCAGTTGTGGGGGACTCCTCAGATAGATCTATTTGCCACTTGTGAGAATGCTCGATGACCAAATTTTGTGCCTTTCAGTATCTAATACAGGGCATACTGGAGGACATGTTTCATTTAAAGCGGAACTTTTTACTTCACTATGCTTTTCCCCATACCCTTAAATCCTCATGTCTTTAGATTAGGCTCAAACACGCCCAAACAATCTTGATCGAACTGGGCACAAAGGGTGAGGTACGCAGACCTCATTCACCTGTCCCTGTGCCCTCTGCTCCATCTCCCTCACATAGTAGACCTCATCATGCAGTCTCTGGGGCAGGTTCGCCAATCCAATATCCGGAGCCTTCGTGCACATGCCTCAGGATTAAGCAGGGAAAGCTGAGTGCATTATCTTTACCTCCGGAAGTGGTGGATATTATTTTATGTACTATGAGACATTCTACCAAAGCAGTTTATTTTAGCAGATGGTCCACATTTGTTCAGTGGTACAGACAGTGCTATAAATCTCCCCTTCAGGCTCACCTATCTGATATTCTCCATTTTGCCTTCTTGCTGGGCCATTAAGGTTGCATGGTGACTACTGAAAAAGATTATTTGGCAGCCTTATCGGCTTTTGTATGTTTACCTGATCAACCAACTCTCTGTAAGCCTCCAATTGTTATGAGATTCCTCAAAGGCCTTGTGAACAAGTACCCTGCTACTCCATTCATTATGCCACATTGGGATCTTAACTTACGTCTTACTTTCTTAACATGTACCCCATTCGAACCTGTACGGTGTTGATTCTTACAGTTATTAACATTCAGGACTATTTTCTTAATTGCTATCACTTCAGCCCGATGAGTACGCTAACTTCAGGCGCTGCATGTAAAATCTACCTTCACAACTTTCTTCCTCAACAAACTGGTATTACAAATGAGGGCTGCCTTCCTGGCTAAAGTGGTCCTTCCCTTGCACTTAAGCCAATCCATTACCCTTCTCACATTCTACCCGCCTCCACATCCTGCAAAAGAGAAGGAAAAACGTCATCAACTTGATGCCAAGGGAGCGGTCCTCATCTGCAAGGCAGAACATGTGAATTCAGGCTAGATGATCAGCATTTTGTGGCTGTGTTGGAATAATGAAAAGCAAGGCAGTCAACAAAAAGGACATCATCAAGCTGATTTATCCTATGCATGAAAATCTGCTACTCCATGGTGCACAGGGAACCTCCAGAAGGTATTGGGGCTCATTCTACTAGAGCCCAATCTTCTACTTCAGACCTAGTGATAAGAGTACCTGTGGCTGGTGTCTGCAAAGCAGCAACTTGTTCCTCCCTTCACCCTTTGGTGAAACACTATTGTCTGGATTCGAAGCGGGGAGGAGTGGTTACTTTGCTAGTTCAGTTATTCTTAAATCTTTTGGTATAGACAGCCATGCGGCCACCTCCGAATGGTGGACTGCTTGGGGATTCTATTAAAAAGGTGAGGAATCTGCAGGTCGAGTATCCAGCAGAAACACAAGTTACCTACCTTCGGTGATGCTATTTCTGGTGGATACTATATCTACCTGCAGATTCCTCGCCGACCCACCTACTTCTCCTTTGCATGGCTGTGTTTACCAATAGTTCTGTTGTTTTCTATTCTTCATGTTACTGAAAACTGAACCTATCTAATTAAGGTGTTGGTTTCATACATTCACCTCAAAGGCGCTAAAAAAACCTGGATGCTTATTGATATCATCACGCCAACTGGGGAGCTTTATTCCTCCAATTACGTCACAGGGGGTTGCACGTGTGCTTGTGAAGGAGCCTGCGCCCACACCAACCTGCGTGTGAAAGCCATTGAAAATGTTCCCGATTCAGAATGACACCTGGGATATTCAAAAGGTGAGGAAGCTTCATGTAGATGTGATATCCACCAGAAACGGCATTAACGAAACATACGTAGGTTGTGCTTTTAGGGTATTGATTAAAATTTGTGCCAGGGTGCTGGTGTATGAATAATGACTGGTATGGTTTGCAAGATGTTCAGGATTAACTTTTAGGGGAGGTTAAGAGCTATGGATGACTAGATAATGAGATTGGTTTCGAAATCATCTGAAACACTGAACTTGCATTTGTCTTCTGCAGGTGTCTGCTTTGGCATTTAATGGAAATTGCACATTGCTGGCATCAGCACAAACTGGCAACTTAAGCATGGTACGCCTGTGGAATTTTCTGAAGGGTTCTTGTCTCTCCATGTTTAAAAGCCATGTGCACTCCGTCTCATCACTCAGGTATGTTCATCAGAATAGACAGGGATATGTGAGGGCAGAAGGGTTTCACTGGAAGCTTACACAACATCATTGAATTATGAATTTATAGCATGCTGTTCTATTTTTTAATACTTGAGAAATGTCTGTAAATGTCCACAAACCTGAAGCCTTTTAGGAATCCATGGAAGAGCAGCACCCGGGGTGTCTTTATAAGTATCCCATTCATTGCTTTTGGACATCAGGTACATATTTAGTCTTTGTGAAAACCTTATCCCAGTTCTTACAGTTGAGAAAACCCACAAAGCAATGCAATCATGACTTGTTTGTTTGTCTGTTGTCAATGTCTAATGGTTTTAATGTGTTTGGAGAGCAAAATGTATCAGAATCTGGCATTGTTCGGGTCAGAGCCTCTTTTAATAACTTTGCCTGGTTTTAAATGGGCGGTATCTGTTGCTGTCCAACTTTCTCTTTCCCAGCTCCTTAACTCTGCATTCTGTGTTTATTCCCTAAGATATCTGGCATAAACCTGTCACCCTTCATGTACTTGTTGAGGAGGATACCATTAGCATCCACGGTTATAGAGAGGGTGGCACAGGCTTGACGATTCATAGATTCATGCAGCACGACGGAAGAACAAGAACATTGGATCCTAATTGTGCCTTTTAGCAAACTTTTCTGCTGAATCTTTAGTTTTACAATAGCTGTTGGCCAGTGCCTTCTTGCACATGTTTTAAGTCTTTGAAATGATTTGTTTCGTCCCACCACATATACATTTTCTGTATTTCAAACTTACGTTGTGACAATGCACCCAGTACACTTATTTGAGAGAGGCTGGCCGTTTTAAGCCCGCTTTAAATTTTACATGCACAACAAGCTTCTCCCTGGAGATCTACCCCTGGATTCGATGTAAACACCAATCTGAATCTAGAGGTCTCTATCATGTCCCTACTAAGGAAAAAGGCTGACAAACGTTGACTCTTACCCATAGGTAACCTGTATGTCAAATATCTCCTGTCTATAGAAATTTGCATGGTTCACTTAATACACTCAAGGGTTGTTGCTAGCAGCTTCCCCGTAAAGCAACAACCCTATCTTTTAACTCAAGTCAACAGTTTCGAGATTGGAACAATCCAGATTTATGAGATGTGACATCTATCAAACTCTTGATTATGGGTTCATCCACCTATTCATGGTGTTTATAGAAATGATCTGCTGTTGGGGCGATCCTAAAACCCTTTTATTACCAAATTACTATGTACATCTAAATTGTTTAAGCTTACTATCAGAAAATCTCCATATTAGATACACTCAAAGAGTCTCTTTAGTTTTTTTTTCTGTGCATGTTGGGTACCTCTGTACACTTATGGCTGGTTGAATGCTCCTCACACTTGGCACTCCTGTTAGGATTTTTGATATGTTAATTTTCTGGTAGATTATCTCTGTCTCTACTCCAGCGTTTTCTACTCTGTAGCATGTGTTTTTAATGGACCCAGATCCCTAGAAGATTCTTCATGCACAGACTAGGACCCCAAAAACCTTTTTCATAAGGGCAACGTGATGCCCAGGAAGAAGGAAATGGCGGGAAAATGGTAGGTTATTGTAGTGAGATCTCATAGTTCCACCCAGAGTTGATAACACCGGAGTGCTTAAATGGTGCAACCATACCCCAAAATTTCTTCATTGAGCTAGGCGACCTCTGGAATAAGATGCAAGGCCATCTCCTATTGTTCAAAAAGGCACAATTGCTTTCATTTTATTTGCCTTTTCTTTATCATTATTATTTTTTTCAGTTGTAGTTATACATTTGCCATTGACACATAAGATAGCACAGTATATAACTTCTAGTGTACAACAATTACATATGCATCAGCATTATTCACTCGGGTGTGGTGTTCTTGACCCCTTGATCACCATTATCTTTCTCCAATATCAACTTGCTAAGCATTGCAGATTAGTCTTCTAGGCCATCAGACAATTTATCATCCGTATGGACCATTATCATTGTAAGATCTTCAGCGATAGACCATTCCATGAGGTCTCTTTCCCAGAAGGCCCTTGTGGGGGCTGTGCTGCTTTAGCCACTGAATGACGATTCAATGTTTTGCCAACACTAGACCTAACAGTGCAAATTTATATCTAATCCTTGTTCTTTTGGGCTAAGGTATAACATTTAGTAGACCGTGTCTAATTGTCATTTCAGTAGATTAATAGATAAACTCACAATTTCACAAAATGTAATAACTATAGTTTGCCAATATGCTTGTATTTGAGCACAGCTCCAGGTCATATGCAGGAAATCAGCTCTTTCTGATAGAGACTTCTAACCGCAGATTCCTTACCTTTTAAATATTTCCAATGGTGTCAGACTGAACCCGGAAACATTTTAGCAGTTCCTTTGTGTGCCGTCAGGTAGTGCTCTGTGCCCCGTTATGCTGCCGTTCTGATCTGGAAATGATGTGTGTAGCCAGTATAGGCTCCACCCCCATGCGCTGGTGTCAGTTCCTTTCTTTCTGAGCCATTGGACACGTATCTGGAGCTAACTCCAGTCACTTTTCGAGACCCATTTATCTAAAAATTCTGAATCCTATGTGGAAGGAAAATGTCACCTCCTAAGACTGCAAGGTTTAAACCTTGTAGCGACTGTCGCAAGCAAATGTCTGTGACAGTTCCTCATTTGGTTTGCCTGTGATACCTGGGGTGGGCTTACGACTAACAACGCCTTTGCTGACTCCACCTCTGGCTACATATTCCACTCCGGTTCCCGGAACGTCCACACCAATGCCGACTCCATCAACACTGGAGGACTAGGAGCAACCTGTCGTGCTCTCCAAGTTGGCACCACACCTAACTTGACTGAGGCCGCTCTCAGTGTCCATTGAGCCTCAGCCTTTTTCCTTTCCACCTGAGCTGGTCAACTTCCTGGTTCCGCAGGACAAGCCTCATAATCTACTGTCTATATTTGGGACAGACTCTGATACGGAGTATGGTGCGGGAAACAGAACTGGGCATCCCTACCAAGAAGAAAACTGGGATGAGGACCTCCAGGGTGCCATTGGCCTCAACACCCCTCCAGACACTGGCCTAGTCTCTCTTCAAAGCCCTGCCACTGAGTGAAGTGCCTGGTTTGCGATGGTTATGCGGTGAGGGCGGCGAGGTTTTTGACCTCCAGCTCCTTACCTCCCCACCTTGGAGGTGAAAACTAACAATTCCAACCGAGGCAGACCAATACTGAGCCTCGTTGCCCTTTAATGAGGCCTCACAACAACCTTTCAGGGGCCTGGGCCAAAATTTTCCGAAGTCCCCAGTAAATCGCTAGCACTGAATATTCCCGCCCATGTGCGGGGACCCTGGAAATAATAAAAAATATATATGAAAACCATATATATATATATATACAGATATGAGAGCCTTTCAGGTCACTACCAGGAGCGGTCACGTGTGGTTTGTGGCGTCATGGGGACTCAGGAGGAGAACTTTCTGCCGCAGTTCCATACAGCGCTCCGTTTAAAGCCTGATCCACATGGACTACTCCAGCGTCTGCATCATCACCTACCTTGCATGCAGTGGCAGTGCATGCTGGGATCTGTAGTTTTCCACAAAAACTACAGGTCTGTGCGTGATGAGAACTGACGAATCAGGGCTACTATTTAAAGGCGGAACGACTGGGATGAGTTTGATGGACTGTTGGCAGTACGGGGGTGAGAGATGGCATTTGATAAAGGCATTGTGCCGAAACGCGTCATGCCGATGTTCATGGAATAAAGCTCCTTCCTGCAGTAACCCCATTGTGTCTCCTCGTTCTCTTCGACAGTGGAAGGAACCCTGGTGGTATATATATATATATATATATATATATATATATATATATATATATATATATATATATATATATATATATATATATATATGTGTGTGTATATATATATTTTTTTTTTTTTTGACAGAAAATATTCTTCTATGGACTAGATACATAGATGATCTGTTTGTGGTGTGGCGTGGTAGTAGATCCTCGGCTGAGGAATACATCGCCGAACTGAATAAAAATAACTGGAACCTCAAGTTCACCTATGAGATAAGTGACACCATGGCACACTACCTGGAGGTCTATGTAGCAAATGATGCAATACAGACCAGGCTGTACAGAAAACCGACGGCCGGTAATGCTGTCCTACATGCAGCAAGCCAACATCCAAAATGTTTAGTAGGCAGCATACCTTATGGTGAATTCCTTCGCCTGAAAAGAAACTGCTCGGCTGAGGAGGAGTACGTTCGGGCAAAGGAAGAAGCCAAAATAAGGTTCCAGACTAGAGGGTATTCTCGAAACGCATTAACAAATGCCGAAGAGAAATCTAATAAAATCCAAAGGAATGACTTACTGATACCAAAACAAAGGGTGAACAAAGAGGACAATCCCAGAATGATCACCACCTTCAATTCTAAATCAGGTAGGATTATGCACATTTTTCAGAAGAACTGGCATATCCTCAAAACAGATCAGGTTATGGCCAAAATCCTCCCAGAAAGACCAATTTTGACATACAAGAGGAGCCAATCTCTGGGGGATCATCTTGTCCAGAGTCATTTTGTCCCACAGAGGAAAAAACCTGTCCACATTACAAAATCCACTGGTTTCTTTCCATGCAGATCATGCAAGGCATGTAAGAATAGTAGGACCACTAAGACTTACCCAGGGAAAACTGATGAAAATGAACCCGACAAATGTATCAAGAAATTACTCAACTGTAATTCTGAGTATACCATTTATTGTCTCACCTGTCCCTGTAAAAAACGGTATATAGGGAGCACGATCAAGCCTGTAAAAATGCGAATTTTAGAACACCTTCGCGCAATTACCAACAGGGATAAGGCCTACCCCGTAGCGAGACATTTCGCTGAGTTCCACAAAAGCGACAGGGACCTGTTGAGCTTTTATTGTATAGACCAAGTGGAAAGAAATGAGAGGGGTGGGGACAGAGAAAAAAGACTCCGGACTCTAGAGTCGAGATACATAATCGGGCTAAAGACCACAGTCCCCTGGGGTCTTAACAACAATGAGGAGATGTGGATACACCTGGAATAAGACCTGTATATTGTCCCAATATCTCCACACTCCTCAAGTCAGTCCTTGCACTGCCACAGTTTCAGTACTCCAGTCAATATTCTTGCATCCATACACTGGAACACTCTCTCGTCCCCCCCCCTCCCTCCCTCCCCTTAGCCCATCCAGGGCAGTAAGTAAGAAAATCACAAAGAGAGGGTTTGAAAGCCCATTCAGGGCACAATTGTGGGGATGCAGCACTGCCTAGATGTACTAATAACATAGTTTCAAATGGAAAAGAATTGAACTAAACACTAGGCAGTAATCGATATGTTTGCCATTTAACATATACCTGCATGCACTTTTGACAATGTAATTCATTGAACACCTTATGGTTTTTCAACATTTTGCACTGAGCACTTTACTGAATATTTACGCCATGAAATGTTATACTGTTGCGCATTTGCACACTATAAGATGGCCGCCACACAATGTAAGAAATAACAACATACCGTCATTTGTGTTTATGAAATGTGGGCTTTAAATGGCGTTTGGTAACGAAACACGGGTGAACACTGACGAAGCCTCCGGGCGAAACGCGTATGTTGTGGGGGTAGGGGCTTGAATAAACCTTTTTTTGATACTGAAGGCATTGTGTGCGGGTCGTTTGTCTAGCCGCAATTGGAGTGGACTGTTCGGAGAAAATATATATATATATATATATATATAATATATATATATATGTGTGTGTGTGTGTATATATATATATATGTATATATATATATATATATATATATATATGTATATATGCAAGTAAAGTCGCCACATCAGCTGAAGCAACCGCCCCAGCCCTAGAATCCAATGACGAAGGAACAGACCCAAATTCAGTGCTTAATCGAGGTGTTTATTCTTATCCAGCAAGCCTGCCGCCGCCATTACGCGTTTCGCCTCTTACAAAGCTTGATCACATGGCGAGTTGCTGAGAGCAAATGCTGATATTTAAAGTGCAAATGCGCACGCAATTTTTTCAAAATGGGTATCAACAACATGGAAAAAATACTATGTTCACATGTGTTACATCAGAATGCAAATTCGCAATACAATGTTAGATGCACATACGACCAAATTATAAAATATATAAATACGTATTTAAATATTTTAAAACACACTTTCTGATATCATTTCTGTATAAATACAGTTAAATCAATGAGTGGGAATGATAAAATCGAACCTCCACTTAATTCATACGATTTTTTGATCTCACTGCTATTTTCACATCAACGAATGTACAATCAACATTGTATGCAATAAAGCCCAAGTGGGCTAAAACCCTGAGAAAAGATGCCGTCATTTCTAGTTGTTTTCTTATTATCGGCAAACAAAAAGTGGGTGCATAATTTATTTTTTTCATTAGTGCTAGTGCAAGTGCTTACTTAAAATCAATAACTAATAGTCCACAATAGAGCTGATGGTAAATCCCCCAGATAACGTTCTGGAGTTGCCCTCTTTTGACTGTAAAGCTCTCTAAATACACATGTGAAGAGAAAAAAACCGGCACATAAATATTGATAATCCAATTCATCAAATACATGTAAATACCACATTGAAAGTGCAAACTAGCAATTGAAATTCCCTGTTCCCTGATACCAGAGACTTCTCAGTATGATGTGCTGAAGAGAATCCATTAGTGGATTATTCCTGACTACATGAATCAAGGTTATTAATATATCCTTGCATAGTTGTAAACACTGCAGGAAAATCCAACTACGATACAACTCAACCGAGGACCAACAAGTAGCAAATCGACAATAATTTACAAACAAGTATAAAGATCCTCTGTTGCATTCAGCCCCTGAGGTTGCTTACTGTCTAATTCCAAGATGTATCTCGTTTCGAGAAGGCGAAGTCTCGCATCTCGATTTCCACCTCTTTTCATTGGCCAGGCTGAATCAATTACAAAATAGGATAGATGCATAGGATTAGAACTATGCTCATGCTCAAAATGCCTAGCCACAGGGTACGCCTGGTCTTTGTTATTTATGGCTCTAATGTGCTGGAGCACACGCTTGTGGACCGGCAGGGGAGTACCCACATAGACTGCATAGTCTGTTTTACAGTTTAGGCGCTTAGTAATTTCTCTAGGTGTTTGTGAGAATGGGACAGCGTATTTTGTCCTGTTTACCCCGTGTTTGCACGCCTTGCATTGCGAACATTTCCTGAAGCCTCTGCCTAGGGCCTTCCAAGTGGTCGAAATTTGCGGTTCCAAGGTATTTTGGACCAATGATCTGGCCATAGATATTGATTTCCTGAATGTGAGGAGTGGTTTGTTCAACACCTTACTACCAATAATCGGATCACCCAATATGAGGTTCCAATTCTGACTGAATATTTTTCTAATGGCAGAATGTTGTCGGCTATATGTTACAATCATGCGAGGTCTGATTACTTCCCCAGCCGGGGTTGTATCCACCTCCTTGGTTTTAGGTATCAGCGCATTTTCTCTGGATATAAGCTGTGTTCTTCTTTGGGCAGCCTCAATTATGCCCCTAGAATATCCCCTAGCAAGGAATCTACACTTACTTGCTTCCTGTGCCAACTCTCATTCCTCATCACTGCTGCAAATCCGCCTGATACGCAGCATCTCCCTATAGGGGATGCTCCGTATCAGGTGGCGTGGATGGTGACTTGCTGCATGCAGGATGGTATTGCCCGCAGTGGGCTTTCTAAATAGTTTAGTTTGTATGCGGTTGTTTTCAACATAGACTTCCATGTCTAGAAAGCTGACAGTCCTTGCGTGAATGCATGATGTAAATTGTAAATTTAAGCTATTAACATTCAGGCTGTTGACAAACTGAATTGCTTCCTCCTCCGTCCCTCTCCAAACAAAAAATAAATCATCAATATATCTGAGGTAGGTGACTATATATCTATCTATATATATATATATATATATATATATATATATATATATATATATATATATATATATATATATATATATATATCCACACAGCGCAGGTTTGCCCAAAGCGGAGAGACCACAGGAGGTTTCCAGTTAAGCTTGTATTCTTTTAATGTAAGCTTGCCAGCAGGCTCTGCTACAGTAAAATTACCCCAAAGTTTTTAAATTAGCCAGACGCGTTTCGGGACATCCATAGTCCTTTCTTCAGTGGCTTAGGTTAAAAGGAAACAGAAAGCACATTTTATTCATGCACTAAGTCAATTAGAAAACACCTGCCTGTGAGGGCGCAGCCGTATGCACAGCCTTCTGGTTGTTGAAGTGCGTGATTGTTCTCTCCAAGTGGGCGTGTTGCATGAGTCCTCAATGTTACACCAATTGTATTTCCCAAGTGGGTAGGAGTAAATTGCTGGGCGTGGTCTGCCCTGCTCTTGCGCTGACATTAACAAGCGATCTGGCCCCCTCCTGCAAGGCGCCAGATCCCCTCCTTCCGTGATGCTGATGTCGATGGGATCAGCTCTGGAGCCGCTCATCAGCGGTGGGCCATCTCCCCGACCGGAGCCGGCCGGAAACATCCACACAGCGCAGGTTTGCCCAAAGCGGAGAGACCACAGGAGGTTTCCAGTTAAAAGCTTGTATTCTTTTAATGTAAGCTTGCCAGCAGGCTCTGATACAGTAAAATTACCCCAAAGTTTTTAAATTAGCCAGACGCGTTTCGGGACATCCATAGTCCTTTCTTCAGTGGCTTAGGTTAAAAGGAAACAGGAAGCACATTTTATTCACGCACTAAGTCAATTAGAAAACACCTGCCTGTGAGGGCGCGGCCGTATGCACAGCCTTCTGGTTGTTGAAGTGCGTGATTGAGGACTCATGCAGCACGCCCACTTGGAGAGAACAATATATATATATATATATGTATGTGTGTGTATATATATATATATATATATATGTGGATATATATATATATGTGTATATATATATATATACATATATATATATATATATATATATATATATATATATATGTGTATATATATATGTGTATGTATATATGTGTATATATATATATATATATATATATATATATATATATATATATATATATATATATATATATATATATATATATATCCAACACCAGGAAAGCACAATGAGGGAGGCTGCTTTCAGGAATGAATCATCGCGCTACACAGTTTTGATTATAAACACCTGCCCTGGTGGGCGTGGCGCTCCTGCTGCCTCTTGGTGTTTGCAGCCACAGCACAAAGTACAGTGCATCAACCCACTTGGGACTTAACTTCATTTTGTAAATTACAAGGAATGAATCAAAACTGTGTAGCGCGATGATTCATTCCTGAAAGCAGCCACTGAAGAAAGGATTGTTTATCCTGAAACGCGTCTGGCAGTGTCTTTTAAACTGGAAGCCTGTGATTTTGTAAGTGACTGCTGGCAAATGCTCGTGTTTAATTAAAGAACCAAAAGAAGCTTCCTGTGGCCTCCCTCATTGTGCTTTCCTGGTGTTGGATATATGGGGCTTTGCACGCCTGACGAGGAGAGGCTCACTGCTGTTCACAGGTCTGTTCAGGCTCTGACTGTGAGCTTGAAATCATCAGAAGGAAGCAGTGCAGGCTGCATTCAGGTGCTGCAGCCTGCACAGAGTTCATTTCGACCATTTCAAAGCAGGGCAGCCACAGCACAAAGTACAGTGCATCAACCCACTTGGGACTTAATTTCATTTTGTAAATTACAAGGAATGAACTGCGCACCCACATGGGTTACAAACTACAAACACCAAGAGGCAGCAGGAGCGCCACGCCCACCAGGGCAGGTGTCTATAATCAAAACTGTGTAGCGCGATGATTCATTCCTGAAAGCAGCCACTGAAGAAAGGATTGTTTATCCTGAAAAGCGTCTGGCAGTGTCTTTTAAACTGGAAGCCTGTGATTTTGTAAGTGACTGCTGGCAAATGCTCGTGTTTAATTAAAGAACCAAAAGAAGCTTCCTGTGGCCTCCCTCATTGTGCTTTCCTGGTGTTGGATGGATATATATATATATATATATATATATATATATATATATATATATATATATATGTATATATTCTCTACAATCCTGACAATCCGTGTTTAGAAATCAGGCGCTGACTCCGTGGGGTCTCGTTTCAGAAACAAGTTTTATTTTCTTTAGTGCTTGGATCGACCCGTTTCGACGGTCACAGCCGCCTTGCTCACAACACAGAGCAACATTACGTCATTGCTTTTAACATGTCAACAGCTCATTGGATCTTGGAATGGTTTCCCGTAGTCATGACTACCAGTTTGAAACTCACTGGAATTTTACAGCCTTTCCTTTTGAATACAATCATTTTTGTTTGTATCAACACTTTTAAAGTTTGCTGCACATTTTTTATGCATCCTCATTAAATAAAAGACAATTACTATCATTGTCGATTATTAACAAATAAATCATTTTTACATTTGTAAATTTTTAAGCGTTTGTATATACATTAAGTCATTTACAATGTGTTAAATTACAGACAGTTGAAATCCGTATTCTTAATATTACCTCTGTAAGGGTTATATTATTGCCATAAAGGGTCTAGTGCCCATTTATTACTCAAGAACCCTCGGATTACAAGGTTCTTTTTAATTTCATCTGGTTCTTTGGAATTAAGCCCAAGTGGGCAGGGGGTAACAGATTGCAAAAATGTCCAAAACAATTAGTTTCTACGCTACATAATTCATTGATTTAGCTCTCAACTTGCTAGCAAAAAGAAGCCATTTTACTTAAGGAAACCATAAAAAAAGGGGTTTGTGAACATATATACTGTTACTATAGATAGATGACATGTATCTATTAAATTACAATCATTCTAGGACTCTGTTTCCGGAGGGACGGTTTGGGAACTTACAGAAATATAAGATGATAAGTTTTGTAAATTATAAATGTACACTAAGTGCTTCGTCTGCATTCAAACCTTGTGGCGCCTTGCTGTCTATGAGAATAATATATCTCGACTCTAATCTTTGGAGGGCTAGTTGTCTATTTCCCCCTCTAATGCTTTTCTTCACATGGTCTATGACGAAGTATTTGATGTTTTCTGCATTGCCCTCATGTATCATATTGATGTGCCTTGCCACTGGATACGTATATATATATATACACATACATCATACCAATGCAGCCCCCATCTAGGAGGATAAACAATGCAATAATAAATAAGTGTTTTTGCAAACACAATGTATGTATAAACCACAGGAGGGCAAATACCACTTGAACTCTTTTTAATGAGTTAAACTACAAAAAAAGCAGACATTGTTAGCCTACAAGCTGCATTGTAAACCAATAGCATAGAACATAAAAGCACTTGTACACAAAAACTGGCAATTTTGTCCGTGCACTGTCATCTTATAAGCTTCTTGCCCCTTTGAACCTTTCATTCTTGTGCCATTTTCTTACTTTCGGTTAATATTCACAAATGAGCACTCTGTGATATGATTCACCGCTGTAAACACTTTGTGCTTGTTTTTGTAATGAACAGCCTTTGTTCACGGCACCTACGGACAGACATTAGTTATTCCTACGTTTCATTATGTGTCACTTGCCTGCCTGAAATCACTTGATATGTGCACTCATGAAAAACAGTTGTTGACATGCTGAAAACTTTACTATTCCTGTGATTCTGACAGGTTCCCCTGTTTTTTTATCCTAACAGGCGTCATTGTTATACACCAGGCAATTGTTTAATTCTAGTCCTCATGATGATCCCTCCAATTAAGGAGCTTGGGATCGAAACGTCGTCGACATTTCAAAATAGTACCACTATGGTCCAATGTGTGTAATTATTGTGGTTACTATTTGGTTAAGCTTGCCTTATTGTAATATTGAATGCAAGCTACCACAGCTCCTAGTTTTTGCCTGTAACTTCTTTTTGTTTAATTGTAATCGTTTCCCCTCACTTCCCCTCTTATGTTGGGTGCAGGACTGCGTTCCGATATAATGCTCTTTTCGTGTATTCTTTACCATTTTGATACATTGTCACATTAAAAATTCTTTGTCCGGCTTGGCATTGAAAATATATATATATATATATATATATATATATAGCACCCAACAAGGTCTATATCAAATTTTTTTCTGAATATAATTGTTTACTTAGGACCATTGTTTTCTAAAAAATGTTTGCACAGGGTGGTCACTCCTTGACCACGAGGGAGATGTCTTCCGTCTTCTAGTCTGAATAGAATGTCGAAGGTCCAAAAGTTCTGTATCAAAGTTTCTTTCCAGGATAATCTAAAGTTCTGGGGACACAGCTCCTATACTTATACTAAGCTAAGGGGCTGGATTACCCGCCTAGGTCCCTCCTAAGGGTGGACCTGAGAAGGGGGTGGTTACACCCCTTTCCCTTTGTCCAGTTTCGCTCCAGAGCTGAGGCTGGAGTGCCCCAGCCACTGGTTTGAACCGGGCTATGCATGGAGCACCTTGTGTGCCCTAGGCAGTGTCTAGATGCATTCGCTGAATGCAACCCTCCCTGCCCCAATACAAAATAAACCTGTATGGGGAGGTGCTGGCACCTCCCTGGACAGGAAACCTATTGTCCAGGCCGCCCTTGCTGGAGTTTCCCCCAGCAACAGGCGGTCAGACTCGTGTCTGGGCAGCAGCATCCATTTTGTGATGCTGAGGCTCTGTTTAACTTTAACCCGGTAAAGCAGTAACATACATGTCTTTTCCGTGTAGAAGGGTGGAATGCTACCCCCGCCACAAGAATTGGCGGGGGTGTTAGCTACGCTGCAGGATGGGTACTCTCTACGTTTTCGACGCCATCCTCTCTCAATCCCTCCATTTCCATCATCATGTCAACAGATGAAGGTACTGAAGAACGAAGTGGCTATCCTTCTGCAAAAGTCAGCCATCAAGAAGGTCGAGGAGTCTACTCAAGATACTTCTTAGTGAAGAAGAAAGGTCGAAAATCAGAATACAGACCCATTCTGGACCTGCGAACACTCAACAAGTCCATTATAAGGGAGAGGTTTTGCATGCTGGCTCTCCATCCAATATATCCACATCTCCGACAGTGAGATTGGATGTTTTCGCTGGATCTGCAAGATGCCTACTTTCATGTTCCGGTCAGTCAGTATCACAGGCAATATCTGAGATTTCTGGCGGGATTGTCCCACTACCAATTCAAAGTGCTGCCCTTCGGGTTGAAGTCAGCTCCCCGAGTGTTCACCAAGTGCATGGCAGTAGTGGCAGCGGCACTGCAACGCGGAGGCATTTTTGTGTACCCTTACTTGGACGACTGGCTGTTGAAGGATCCCTCTCCCCAGAGCGTGAGGAATAATTTCCAGCAATTCCTAGATCTTTGTCACCGGCTGGGACTTCACATGAATTTTGAAAAGTCAACTCAACAACCCACACAGAGAATTCATTATCTGGGTGCTGTGGTACACACCGAGGTAGGAAAAGTGTTTCCTTCGGAGGAGAGACGGTTATCCATCACACAGAAAGGCAGACAAATTTTGGACAGCAAAATGTCGTCAGTTTGCCAGATTGCCTCCCTGCTAGCGTCAATGGCATCCTGCATTTTCCTGGTCCCCAATGCCAGGCTGAGAATGTGTCCTTTGCAGCAGGATCTGGAGAACAAATGGGATCAGCAAACAGCTCGTTGGGACGACAAGATAAATCTCTCAAACGCAGCCAGAGCTTCCATCCCATGGTGGATGAAGAAGGAGAATCTGCAAGTAGGAATTCCATTCCATCAGGCACCTCCCTCTCAGATGCTGATCACGGATGCCTCCCTCCAAGGCTGGGGAGGTCACATGGGGTCTTTCCAGACGCAAGGTCAATGGTCATCAAAAGAGCGGCTGTATCAAATAAACATGTTGGAACAGAGAGCCGTTCATCTGGCCCTCAGGGCTTACCTCCTTTCAATTCAGGCAAACTCCATTATAGTATAGACGGACAATACCACCACCATGTACTACCTGAACAAACCGAGAGAAACTCACACACGGACCTTGTTGCTGGAAGATCAAGCTCTTTGGCATTAGCTCCTAGCAAGGAACATATTGATCACAGCGGTACATCTACCGGGGGAGCAGAACTCACAAGTGGATGTTCTTTAATGACAAGGTCGCCGAAGACATTTTACAGGCGTGGGGTCGTCTCAGCATCGACCTCTTTGCAGACGACGAAAACACAAAATGCAGAGACTTCGCCTGAAGGTTCTACCGGCCAGGGTCAAAGGGGAATGCCCTTTTGATAGACTGGTCATGGGCATTTGTGAACGCCTTTTCCCCCCTTCCACTCATCCCGAAGGTGGTGACCAAACTCTCACACACGAGGAGGATCCTGATTGCTCCGGACTGGCCGAGGCAATGGTGGTACCCAGACCTTTTGCACCTGTCCGAATGCCCACACAGGAGACTGCCGTGCAGACCGGACCTGCTGTCCAAGATGAACGGGAGGGTTCATCACCCCAACTTTCCCTCACTGAACTTGGCAGCATGGCTCCTGAGGTCCTCCAGTATGGTCAATTAGGACTGCCCGACCATCGTAAAAGAAGCTAGGAGACCGTCCACTAGACACTCATATGCTTGCAAGTAGAAGCGTTTTTATTTGTGGTGCGTGCAAAACAACTGTAGCCCCACCAAGGGGCAGGAGGAAGTCATTTTACCATACCTGCTTCACCTAGCTAGGGCAGTCTTAAAGTTTCCTTCCATTAAGGTGCACCTAGCGGCCATTACTGCATATAGGCGTTCGCCTTCTCAGCTGTCCTTCTTTCAGTTGCAGGTTGTGATAGACTTCTTACAAGGCCTAAAAATGGTCTACCTTCCGGTCCAGCGTCCTTCACCGACCTGGGAGCTGAACTTGGTGCTATCAAAGTTGATGGGTCCACCTTTCGAACCTATCCACAAACCAACCTTGCAACACCTTACGTGGAAGGTAGCTTTCCTGGTAGCGATCACCTCAGCTCGCAGAGTGAGCAAAATACAAGCGCTCTGTTCAAAGGAAGCGTACACTGTTTTCCATCTCTATAGGGTGGTTTTGAGGACTCATCCCTCCTTCCGAAGGTGGTGTCAGATTTCCATGTGAATCAGACCATTTCACTTCCGACCTTTTTCCCCAATCCCTCCACTCCAGCAGAGAGAGAGGTTTGCATTCACTTGACCTAAAAAGAGTTTTAAAATTCTATCTGGATAGGTCCAAGTCGATTAGAAAGTTTGATCAACTATTCGTTAACTATGGGTTGATCAGAGCAATTTTTCCAGCCTCAAAAAGTTCCATCTCCAGGTGGATAGTTTCATGCATCAAGTTAGCTTATCAATTAGCACAAAAGCCCCTTGGGCCTACTCCCAATGCGCATTCCACGATGGGGCGGGTGCGCCTCAAAACGCGTCGGCATTCAGAAAAAAAACAATGGCAATGCGAGGCAAGCTGCAGTGAGGCACAGGATAACCGGATGGTTGGAAGCACGGTCGTGTTCACCTCCAATGCTTCAGGGCGTTTTGCGAGGAATATGTTACACGGCAGCCCGGCCGTGTGAGGTAGAACCATTCAAGATGAGAGTGAAGGCTGAGGAGAAGGATGTACCAATTCCTGTCAGCATCGTGCTTCAATTGCAGAATTGGCCAGACCTGCTTTGCCAATCCTAATTAAGGAAATAAACATGTATTAATTATGGACTGCAAACAATGAACTTACTCACCTCCAGGAACTACAATTCCCACAATGCCTGAATGAACAATTAAAAAGCCAAACCTCTTTGGGTGTGTCAAACAAGTAAATTATGGAAACAAGTGAGGTGAGCTCTCGATGTTGGTCTTCCTTGCCTTAGATGAAGGGGCGTGGTGCGCCTCGAAACGCGTCGGCATTCAGAAAAAAAACCGAGGTAAGGCCTTCTCTAACAGTCATGGGGGATGGTTTTCACCCCAGTCTCCGAGGCCTCCACCTAGATGCTAAGAAATTGAATGGGGTTCCTTTTAGATTCCACTGGAGGTGGTGGATGTTATTTTGTCAGCTTGTTGCTCCTCTACAAAATCTGCTTACTCTGGAAGATTAAGCAATTTTGCTCAATTGTGTGCGGACAATGATGTGTACCCAGTTGTAGGCGAAGTAGTCACAGGTCCTGCAATATGTATGTTCCCTTGTCCAGAGGCCTTGTGAGATAAGCATTGTAAAGGGGTATTTAGTTGCGTTTTTCAGCATTCCTCTGCCTGCCAGAACAGCCATCACTTTTTAAATCCTACATTGTTATGCTTTTTCTGAAGGAGTTGACTAATATGTATCCTCCAATCCCATTTGTTGTGTCTTGATAGGACCTTGATTTGCGTTTGATTTTTCTCATTGGGACTCTGTTAGAGCCCCTGCATAGTTTCTAGGTCTCGTCCTCGAAACCTATTGTCGTCAAGATGCCTCTCAAGGGAGACAGACCGGGGCACGCGCGGCGATTCTGGTCTGTGGACGCGCTCGTGAGACGCGCCTGCCACAAAGTGTGTACAGCTGCTGCGCGTTAAAAGTGTGAACGCGCCGCGCATGCTTTAGTGAAATTATCGCGATCAAAAAGTATCTGTCACTGTGGATGCTGCCTCACCCCACTCACCGGCTACTGGTCTCTGCTCCTCCGCTATAGTCTTAGTCTTCAACCGGCCCCGCCTGAACTCCTGCGCAGCACTCTTGAAGTGTGGTTAAGTCCGCAGGCGCCACCACTGTGCACGAGCCGCAGGCCACGCGGATGTGCACGCTCATGGCATGCCTACAACTGGCTTGGTAGTTTAGTCTGCCCTGTTCCCATGATGCACTGTGCCAGGAACAGACTGATTTGCATATAGCCAGGTTCTGAGCTGGGATGGTGCAGTGAGATAAATAACGGTGATGGATCAAGCCCTGATCTTTGGACTGGGTAAGAGTGGTCTGCTTAATTCAGACACTCTGTTCATCACCACCCCCTTTTCTACAATGCACGTGTGGCATGTTTCACTTTCCCCTCCCCCGTCGGCTACAGATCACCATGGAAGTCCCGGGACCCCGGAACTGCATTAGCGGTCTCGGAGTCGGCTCACCGTTCTGGTATTCTGGTCAAGTCACTAGTCTTCCACCTTGTTTTACAAGAATTGGATTTAATTTTCAGTGTTCAAATATTGTTTTTTTTTTAGGTTTTTAATTTTTGTACCAACATTTATTTTTCTGCTTGTACGGTACCATGAGTCCGTGGGCACTTCAGAAAGAAATAGAAACGCAACACGTAGAAAATGCTTGTAAGCACTTGGTAAAAGACTAACACAGTGGCTATCCTTGAGTCAGACATCACACCAGGTCTTTGGATCACAAGCAGGTCACCTGCCTCCCTGGGCGTTTATTATGATAAATTAAAGTGCAGCACCATGGCATCACGCATCAAACATGTACACTCTGTTTAAGACAGAGATACTTATGTATCCCGGCAGCATTGGTAGTGGTTGTATTCTCACAGAACTGGATATCAAGTGTGCCGGATTTGTAGGCAATTACTGTTAAGAGGTATCCCTCAGTCACAGTATGGATAATTCTGCTGCGAGGCAAGGTGCATGATGGGTAAGGAATTCTTCTTTGACTCCTCTCTAGATTTTCACAGATCACTGGGATTCCTACATTTTGGTGCTAGTAGGTTTCCCCGTTAAAGAGCTTCACAGGTAAGCAATCTACCCCACCAATGATCTATGATATGACACCCCTCTCTTCACACCCTTTCTATTGGCCATAACTCAAGGATGCTTTGAGATACGACAGAATGGCTACTCCAAAATACCTCCCTTTTTTCCTTACTCACCTTTTCTATTGCTTTCTCCTTTCCGTTCCTGTTTACTTTACCTTTACGACCTTGACAGCTTTCTTCTTTCCTTTCCTGTTTACGTTACCTTTTCGATCTTGACAGTCTGTCAGTTACGACAGACCGTCTTCTTCTATACTCGTATGTCCCTATTGTTCACTCCTCCGCCTAACTAAACAGTAGAGATGTTAGACCTCCTGTGCCTTGTTATAGATAGATCGGCTTTTATCTTCGCTATCTCACTGTTGCATGTGTTTGGATAAAAAAAGAAAAATTGAAATCCCAGGCACAAAATTAATGAAAATGTAACCCACAATACAGAAGGAAACTTTGATTCAACTCAGTTTTGCTCACAATAGGATCTCGGATTTGTGTTTTGTATCCATACATTATGTCCCGCCTCTTCTTATCTACCGGCTCTCCAATTGCTAGCTGGCATTTAAAAAAGCTTTACATGCCCTTCGACGTGCAGGCGTCTGTTGTTTTCACAGATCAAGATAATCCCTTAGTGCCCAACATGCACTTTCAATTCAGCCAATAGGCATTTGCTGTCCGCAACTCATATTCAGAGCGAGCTTATGGAAAAGAGAGGATTTTGTCTTCGGTGCACTGCGGTACAATGCATTGTCAATATTACGTTGTTGACTGTATTGTTTGCATTTTCACAAAAACACAAATCTTACACATTTCATTGAGCCAATTAAATTCTGTCTCTAATCACTGCTTTTATTATTAACATTTTGATATTAATTTATACTTTTGCTGATAGCACTCATACAGCCAAAGGCTTTTTGGGTCTATCAAGAGTACTCCAGCCATGATACAATGTGAACCTGCCCTTGGCACAGATGAGTGTAGCATGCAGGTTTCATCAATTTTGTCTCATGTGAGTTACGGCATGTGAAAAGTACGCACAATACCCAAGTAATGTGGAATGTTACATTGTAGCAGGGTTACATATCAGGCAACAGCACACAGAACCTGAGGGGGTTCACTTGCATAACTTACAAGGCCATTCCAAAGAACACCTGATACAGCGTTGGGGCACACACGTAAGGGGTTTGGAAGATGTTCCTACATTTTCCTTTGCCAGTAATTCAAAGGCCCAGTTTCATTCTTACAGTTTGAGTGACACTGCAAGACCCAATTAGGCCGTGTGTTGTGAACTGCACTGTATATGTGACACCAGGCCTCCCAATTCGCTGGTATATTTGTGTCAGTTCTTGATATTTTTTGGGCCCTTCATGCTAGCCCCTGCATACCGGTGGCAATTCTTGACATTATGGGCCATCTATGCTGGTCCTAGAATATTGCTGACAATGCTGGACAGTCTGGCACATCCTCTGCATGATGGTTCCCACACTGGGCAGAATGCTGGTCCTGGTATATTGATGGTTACTCTTTGTATAATATTGCCATCACAGGAATAACGGTGCCCAGCCTGAATAAAATGCCAGGCGCCTAGCATACTGATGGTAATTCTTGTATATTGGTTATATCTTTGACATCACAAGGTGATACATGGGCATGCAAGGCTGAATATGTCCTTGTGTCTGCTACATATAAGTTATTGATGAAAATTATATATTGACATTAGGACACCAAACATTCATTTACCAAAAATGAAAAGGTGGTATTAGTTCATAACAAAAAATACATTGTCTTAAATGATAAGCTCTTCTTTGGGGGAATCAAGTGTATTGTTCCAAAGTAAAAGGGTACATTTAATAGCAAAATGTGTTTATTTTCAAAAGCCAAAAAGCTGATGTCTGAAGACAAAATGATTGCATTTCCAAATAAATCTGAACCTGTAAGGTTTTTGTTGTCAGAATACTATTGTTGCTGTATAAACCTATAAAATTAGTTGAGATCTGCTATGCTCTGCATGAGTAAGACTGTAATTTTATTTTATTTTTTCACCCTGGCACTCTAAGGTGTTCTCAGTAATATGGGTGGGAATCTATGTGACAGGAAGCAGGCTAGAACATTTAATTAGCTGAAAACTACGAGTGTATACAAATACTATAGAAAATGATAGGGGGCAGGTGAAATTTCATTTTATAGCTACCCATATTACCTATGTTATTTGAGAAACTTTTTAGAGGAATGGTTCCCAAATATACTCCACATTGCCTTTATTTTCCCAAAATTATCTTGAAGCAGGTAAACTTGCAACCCTCCTGTGGAGGGTCAGGTTGAATGACCACAGCATGAACATATTGGGATAGTTCACGAGTGCCCAATGGGGCCTATTGCTCTTTAAACAAATTTCTGCTAAATATGTACAAAAAAATCCACTAATTTACCCTCTGGAGACTGTGAGCTCCCTCGTTGAAACTTAATGCTACAACTTTGGAAGTTAGAAGGAGTCTATGGCCATAGAATACCCTAAATAATTGATGGTAATTCACAATATATATTTAAAGAAGATGAAGTCTTCATTTTGGAGTTGACATTTAGGCATACTACATGAAATCAAACCATATTATCAACCGAGCACGAGTGGCTATTCTTGCCACCGAGTTTAAATATGAGGCACAATCAATTAAAGATGACTTGCCTTGCCTCTGTTCCCTGCTTGTGATCGTTTTTTCTTGCCTCTGTTCCCTGCTTGTGATCGGTTTTTCTTGCTTCTGTTCCCTGCTTGTGATCGGTTTTTCTTGCCTCTGTTCCCTGGGGCGTTACTGGGCAGAGATGGGCGTGTGGCTGACCTAGACTGAGGGAAGCAACGGGTGAGCTCTGGGAGTTGGTGGAGGACTCGAATAACCCATTTGTAAATAAGGAGACTCCCCAGGGTGAGGGTGTTTGTGTGGCTCTGTGTGTGTGTGTGTGTGTGTGTGTGTGTGGCTCTGTGTGTGTGTGTGGCTGTGTGTGTGTGTGGCTGTGTGTGTGTGTGGCTGTGTGTGTGTGTGTGGCTGTGTGTGTGTGTGGCTCTCTGTGTGTGTGTGTGTGTGGCTCTGTGTGTGTGTGGCTCTCTGTGTGTGTGTGTGGCTCTGTGTGTGTGTGGCTCTGTGTGTGTGTGTGGCTCTGTGTAAGTGTGTGTGTGTGTGTGTGTGTGTGTGTGTGTGTTGGGCTCTGTGTGTGTTGGGCTCTGTGTGTGGCTCGGCTCTGTGTGTTTGGCTCTGTGTGTGTGTGTGACTATGTTTGTGGCTATGGATCTATGTGTGTGGCTCTGTGTGTGGCTCTCTGTGTGGCTGTGTGTGTGTGTGTGTGGGTGCAAATGCAATAGGTCTCGCATTTGCGAGAGATTAAGCTATTGGCATTGTAAATGGCAATGCCATTTATTTATATGTTTTAAAAACAAAAATAATGTCATGAGCAATGCCAATAGCTCTAACTTTAACAAAGAGGAGACCATTGTATTGTAAATGCTTGTTCCTTAAGGATGTTGACTCTCGGAACTGTATTTTTGGTTGCTAACACATCATTCGATTGGTTTAGTGAGTTAACAGGCTATAAGCTTCCGTCCTCTCTTCATCTCTTTTTACCCATACAAGTTGTTTTTTTGTGAACCAGTGCTGCTTTCCTTCCTTCCCCCTCTCCACCTGTGTCTGTTCATCATCCTTCTGACCTTTTACCCTCTGAACCCATCCCACTAAGAAGGAGGAGTTTCTTTTCATCGGGTACCGTGGTGCTTAAAATGGAAAAGATGTTCAGAAAAGAACCCTTCTGTAATGGATCATCCTCTGCATTAAGGCCTGCTACACTTTTGCACAAGGGACCTTCCAGAAGGCATCAGAGCCTTTTTTCACTAATGCCAAATCCACCATTTCTGCCCTTTCCAGAGTCCATCCTATCTCAGAGATTTGCAATGAATCAACGTGGCCATCCCTATTCACCTTCACCAAGCACTATATTCTGGATTTCGGAGTGCTTACACCTGCAGATAGAAGAATACATCAGTAGAAAAAGTTACTTACCAGCCGGATTCTTTCTGGTGCATACTCTGTCTGCTTGCAGATTTCTCACCAATCCACCTGCCTCCTTGTTTGATGGATGTGTATAAGGAAAGTTTTTTTGTTATTTTGTTAATTACGTTTTATTGGCATTTGCATAATGACATTACATTCTTTTTCAAATAGAAACATGGTAACAACGTCAATCTTGTACTAGTTTGGCTATGATTAGGCTCTCCCATACTCTTCTGAGATGCATACAGCGCATTGTGCACAAATACCATTCTACTAACTATGTAAAACTTTAACAAATAACATATTCCACCCCATCCCTCCATTCCCCCTCTCCCACCCCAGGTTGTGTTAATCGTATCAACTCCTGTGTGGCCTATATTCCTGCACCATTCTCGGGTGCTGGGGGACTTCTGGGTGTCGCTACTGCCTCCATCCCACCCTGCTCTGCCCACTTTCCGTCTGTACCCTTTGGAGTGAGGTCGTCTTTTTGAGATATATCTGCTATCATGGTGTACTAGGCCTCTGCGTCTTCCTCTAGTTTATAATCATTTCTAACTCTTCATTCTAATTAGCCCTGCCGTGGCCCATTTGGGCAAGTCGTTAACCTTGCTGTCACCTGGGAAAGGGGGGGGGGGTCAGGACTCAGCCACCTTATTGCTATTCGTCTTTTAGCTAATACTAGCCCTAACTGGAGAAATTTCCTGCTGAGTTTTTTGGTTTTGTGCCTGGGGAGAAGTCCCAGTATCACCTCCTTGATAGTGTGTGGTATCTTCCTGCCTGTGGCGTTCTGTAAGCAATCTATCACCTTCCCCCAGTAGGGTGCTAACTCCGGGCAGTCCCATATCATGTGCACGAAATGAGCATCCTCATATCTGCATCTCCGACAGCGATTGGGGCGTTCTGGGTATATTTAATGGAGCATTCGCAGGGTTTGGTGTACAATATTATGTTGTGTAAGTTTGTAGCTGTGTTAGAGCAAATCTGAGTGACCCCCCTCGTGTACTCTCTTCCATTCTTCCACTGTCAGGGGTTTGTTCATTTTAGTATCCCATTTAGTGTGTATGGGAAGGGGACCGGTGGGAAGATCCTCCCTAAGTGCTTTATAGATATGTGAGACCAGTCGTCGTCCTCCCGCCGGGTTAGTTATTGTCTGTAGGACTATTGTGGTGTGCGGCTCCTGCTGGAATGTCGACCACAGCTCGCGAGCCTCTGCAGAGATTTTTGCATATTGCAAATATTGCCCCTGCCCAGCTCAAATGTGCTTTCTGCCTGCTCCCTTGTTAGGAATGGTTGGGCGATATATAAGTCTCCCATCGTGAGGCAACCTCCTTCTGTCCATTTATTAATTGAGATTGTTTGCCTTATCTGTTTGAAGGGGGGCGCAACCCATAGTGCGGCATCAGGGGCGTAAGGCGCTCTTTTAACTACCTTTTTTATTGCAGTTTCCCAGGTCGCGGCAATGTCCTGGGAACGGGCGTTGCTCAGGCACCCCAGACCCCGGCTTGAGGAGCTCCAGCAGCGAGACCTCCTGGTGCGTCCCCGCTAGTAGCCGTTTCTCCCAATTGTCTTGCTCATCCACCCAATGCACCGTATGCTGAAGCTGCGCAGCCATATAGTATAGTTCTAGGCAGAGGGGGGACCTCAAGTTCACCCTGCTCCCATCTCCTCTGTAAGGTGTCCAATTTTATCCTTTTCCTTTTAGATCCCCACAGCAGCTCCACTAGTAGATGCTCCAGCCGTAAAAAATATGTTTGTGGAATTCGGTAAAGAGAATTTTGTATAGCATATAGGCAGCGTGGCAAGACAATCATTTTCGTCAATGCCACTCTACCCATCAGTGACAACGTAAGTTACTTCCAAAAGGCAATCGATTTTAGATGCCTTCCACGCATCTCCCCATATTACCCTCCAGATTGGATATATTTGTTGTGTGCGTCAGCTTAATCCCCACATAACGTACCTCGTGCCTGACCCATTTGATCCCCACCATAGGCAACTATGTTAATAAGATTCTAATCTGTATTTTGACACTGCACTACTCTATCAATGTCAGTCCGTCCGTTCGCCTCAAAGGTTAGGAAACAAATGGACGGAAACTGACATTGCGCCGGGTGGGAGCTATATGGCTTCAGTAACGTCACCTGATGCCTCTTCCGGCATCGATATGAGGCCAGCACCCACCTACTGGCGACATGAGAGTTTTTGAAGATTCTACATCCAGTCTTAGGCCTTGGATTGTTCCACAGGTGAGGAATCTGTAGGTAAACAGGGTACCCACCAGAAAGATTGTTACCGCTGGTGAGTAACTTTTTCTTTCAAGATAGATTGATAACATTTATGGTCATTAGTTTCTAACTTTTAGCAAGGGGGATACTTATGCTAATTTCATTTCATATGTGTATCTCCTTTCTGGGAATGAGTTAGCTGCATTCTAATCAGAGCTAGAATAGCAATGCTCTCCTTTACCCTTTTAGCTGGCATTAACAATGTTGCTGATATCAGTGTGACCAACATTAGATAAACTAAAAGGTAAGGAGTTCCAAGAGGCGATTGATCCTCTCAGACAAAGATCTGTGCTGCAAAGGGCAGTTTCTTTCTGACCATTAATCTTGGATTGAATATTCCTACTCCTAATGTAAAAATGATCATGGTATTATGCCAATTGCTTGATTGATTAATTTTAGTTTTACCAAGTCCTGGATCTGCCAAGGTTTTCAGAGTTCTGAATATTTCTTTCAGGGTCAACTGCAGGTGATTAAAGCTTGTTTTGCCCTAATAAGTACTTATTTGATATATACTTCTTGAAACGCTTGCAAATTGTCATTCGATTAGTCTTAATGCCATTTCCGATTGATTGTCCTCACTTCTCTTTCCATCCCAAACCAGCTATTGTGCTTGGCTCCTCCTTTCTTATACCCAATAAGAGGACACAACTGAATTGTTTTCACTACTGAAAGTCTTCTTATAATCTGTTTTGTCTTCAGACAATTTGTCTTTGATGGGATGTAATGAGAAAAATCCACTCAAGCTGTCAAAATTAACATTCTTCTAGTTCTAACTTGTTGGAACAGATGGGGATCTTGTACATACGGAAGGCAGTGTAAATAAGGCCACACTATTATCAGTCTACTTTAGGCTGATAGTGTTAGTGACTTGCACCAAGGAGTGTTCGTCAACATCCAGTGTACAATGTCATCCAGGTGGAAAACACACATGACTCCCAAGTGTGCAGCTTGTTCAGAATTGTTCAGTACCACAAACTCCCACCAATGCTAATTTCTGCTTTTGCCAAGCGCTGTTCCAATTCCCCTAGAGTCATCTTGTGTTGACCCTCTCCCTCAATTATGCCTTTGGGTTATTCAACCTCTCCTTCAGGCATAGCAACCTGAACCTCCCCCTTCTTGTGCCCGAGGCCTACAATCCTGGCCTCACAGGATAACTGGGCTGGAGCTCAAATCAAGAAGTGTCTGCTTGGAAGCTAGGCTGACGATACTGCAGAATGTGACCTTTAGTGTGCATGGATAACTTGGTTGAAGTCTAGTTTCTGATAAGTATGGAAAATCTCAGTGACTGACCTATGGCCAAGCTCTGCAAACCTTAGATTAAAGTCTTCCATACTAAGACTGCAGGAGTTGGCTGACAGAAGATAAAGAAGTTGTTCTAGCAATGCAAATACCGAAGAATTAAAATATTTCAGTGCTCTGCAAATCAGTATGAGAGTCTCGTATTTTCTGCAACTGATGAGTTTTGCCACTAACTGTTTGAAATATCCCATATTGTTTTTGCCTATGATACAGGGATTCATTGAATAGGTGTAGTTTATGGACTTTCCTCCATCTCTTTCATTTGGTATGCCAGTTCTCATAATATAATAGTGAATTGTACATTAAGCTCCCTATTGACTATAAAGCTATTTTATTGTGTGGCATGTGCCCTGAAGGAATGCATATTTACCAGTACATAGCTCAGCACCAGACTGTCTTTAGCAGAATGCATGTTGAAAATAGCTTCAGTCGTTGTATTGGGAGAAATCTTGCTAGCTGGGCTTGATTTTGAGATAACGTCTCTAGCTTTGTCACTTAAGGATGTGACTTAGACATTTTCAAAAGCTAGAGCGCCCAGCATATTACTGGCAAAGCTAGGCAAAAGGGCAGGATATGACTCTCTTGAATCTATTACCATGAAACCCATTATCAGTTTGTGAGGGAGGGCACAGATCGTTAATCTAAGAAACATAACCTTCCCAGGAATAGGAGGAGACGTGTTTGAGGTGGAATGTTCAAGGAGGGAGAGGGTTCAACTGCATTAAAAGGAGCAATGGTGATGGTTTACTGATAATGAAGTTAAGTTAATGGATTTATCTAATGGATTTATTTATTTTGATATAGATTAAGAAAGGATATCTTGTGTAGTGGCTCAGTTGCTCACCTTTGCACAGGGCAACAAGGGCTCTCATCCTGACTTTGCCTCTTGGCCAACTCTCCTGTGATTTCATTTTAGTTAAATCACTTTGTCTCTGTTCTTTAAACTGTAAATATGTGTCAAGTATCAGAAAATTTATATTTTTGCAGTGAATTGTCCCTTTCATCACCAATTTCCTTAATCACATCTCCACCTAATCATTTAACCATGAATGATTTAATTTACTTTTTTGTTAGTGCTTCATTCCTAAATACAGTACTTTAAAAGAAGTCTCATGGCCCCCACTTATTTGAGCTAAATCAAAAAGTCAACATAAAGTTTTTATTTGTGAAAGCAGAACTTCTATTGGCCATTACACTAATGAATTGTCTGAGGTGTACAAGGCGGCTCTCTTCCTGAGAGATATACCTCAAGTTCCACAATGACATGGTAGTTAGGAGAACAAATAAACCGTTCCTATTAACCAGCAAGGTGCCTTACCTTCCTTTTTCAGCAAACAGTCCAGTTCTCCTAAGAAATAACTATGAGCAGCGCTCACAGCCCCCCACACACCAACCATGCACGTAACCTCGGCATCATCTTTGACTCCTCGCTCAATGATCTAACAAATCCATGCCTTCTAATCGTCCTGCTTCCACATGCTCTGTCTGCTTTGACAGAAATTTAAGTGGATCCCCACTGAGTCGAGAAGAACGGTCACCCAGGTGCTTGTCAGTGGCAAACTCAACTACTGCAACAAATCTACGCGGTCACGACCCAGAAGCTCCAAAAGAAATCGCAAAGAATCCAGAATGCCGCCGCAAGACTTATCCTGGACATCCCCGCGCATCAACATCACCGATCGACGGAGAACCCTCCACTGGCTCCCTATCAACAAAAGAATCACCTTCAAGATCCTCACGCAAACCTACATGGCTGCCCACAACATCAGACCTGCATACCTCAACCACCGTCTCTTTCTACACTCCCACCAGACACCTCCACTCCGTCGAACTGGCCCTGGCCACTATCCCACGAACCACAAGTCCACAGCCGGAGGTAGATCCTTCTGCTACCTCGCCATAAAGACCTGAAAAACTCTTCCTCTACATATCGGCAATCACCCTCACTGCCTCAATTAAGGAAGGACTGAAGATTTGGCGCTTTAACTGAACTGGCTCTTTGACTGAACTGCAGAACCCACCCCTTAGCGCCTTGAAACCCTAACAGGTGACCGCGCTCTCTAAGAACCCTGATTGATTGATTGAGAGGTGTCCGAGGTCTGTTTGGACAGAACAAGGAGGTTCAGGAAAATAAATCAATAGTTTATATACTTTGGATATTATGAAAGATGACACGCCATAGCTTAATAAGTGAATCCATGCTCTATTTCAAAGGTTTCAAATCACTCTAGTTTTTAATGAGTTAACTTGCATCTCTATCTTCCCATCATGACTTTTTGTGGTGTTCCCTATATGTGAAAAATTTAGCTTTGCTTCCTTTTGGCCTAGTAGAACACACTCCATCTCATTGGTTACCATGGCTGCTATTTTAATGTTTCTTCCACGTATTCCCAACATGACAATGAGGAACCATTGATCCAGGGGTAGAAAGATTCCAAGGCAGGGCAGCTGAAGTCACAAATAAGTAAAGCATTTTTGCTCAAAGTTTACATCCCCAGATGGGTTTTACTGCATTTTACCATACTTGTTGAGGCTTCTGTAGTCCTCTTTTATTATTTGTTTAAATCTTTTTATTAGGGTTTTTTACATGTCCAAGCAAAATCCCTCGCGGGGCATACAACAAATCACAGGTCTATCAGCATAAACATAAACAGTGCTCAGCATCAGCGATCATGGTTCAACAACAAATGAACTCCAGTTTTCGGAGTGCTGCAAGTGTGAGAAAGAGAGGGATCTATAACGTGTCCCCTGAGTATTGCGGTAAACGATCTCATCATTATACGTTGGTCACGGATATACCTGACCTCTCCCATGGTGAGTGAGCCGAGTCGGGGGAAGTTATTACCCCCACTGTTAGTGTGGTACCCTTGTCGGAATGTGTACAGAATTATGTTTCTGTAACTGAGTCGGACTTCGAACTGCCGACTGAAACTAGGCTACTAACGATGGAAGGGGGGTACCTCCCTAAAAAAAAGAAAATCAACTAGGGAATAGAAGGGCATTGGAGGGGGGGACAGAGGAAGCGCAGTAGATGAGGTCGAGCAATCTATACTATCAGCGTTGAGGTACCGGGTTTTTATGGACCCGGCGGTGCCAGGGGAAACACCCAAAGACCTCTTGAGTTCTTCCTGTTTCGGACCACAGAAACACAGAGTCTTCTAGGTGATGTCAAGAATCGAGTTTATTGGCTGCATCCAGTAACCGGTATCCTAGAAGTACAACAGCATGAAGCGCATGTATGTTCTCAGGAGACTGCTCGTTTTTACGGAACCAGCCTCTTCTCTTTATACAAAATGTTGAGCTTCAGGCAAGAATTCCTGGTTTTACAGTTGGTCATACAAATATTTCTACTACAAAGAAAAAGCAGAGTCATGATGACAAGCCCACGTTTTAGTTTGTCCAGTTCGTGATAGATTACCCAGCAAGGCCCAGAACTTCCATCAGATATCGATGAACCCCCAATAAAATCGGGCACCTCCTCCTTGTAAAACTAGTCATAAAGAAGAAACAGGGACAGGTGTGTGTGTGATAAAGCGTAGCTTGTATGCAATGAATGGTTTATGACATGTTGTGCTTTGATGCTAATCTCGCTTGGCCATTGGGATGGGGACTGCCCGAACAGGTTTGGCTTGAGGCAGTGGAGTCAGCTCGCCCAGGTCACAGAGGAGTCAGCAAAGGTGTACGTGTCCTTTCAGATCGAATTCGGCCTTGGTCATTTTGACTATGTAAGGGCAATCACAAAATGGATGCCGCTCACAAAATGGAACCCGAGGGTTCAAGACAGAAACTACGATTTCAGGGTGATTTCGTCACTCAATCATGACGCAAATGCATAGGTATAATATCCCAATCATTACCGGTCTGCCGATACCAAATTCGTCATGATACGATGATATTTTTGACACGAGTGTAAAGCTTCAGTACCATACAATAGCAGGGTTCAGAATGTTCAGTACCACAGACCCTCCTTTTGCCCTTATATAGGCAATAACCTATACTCATACTAATCTGAGTCCAGGTCTGTGTACATAAAGTCATTGAGATGCTGCTGTAGCATCACCCTATTATTTAGTTCATCTCTTGATACAGGCTTCCTTACACACGATGTAGCACAGAGGCCACATATTGCAGGAGCGCACTGTACACACAGGCAGAACATGAACAGAATGGCTAAAACCATCCCAATGACTATCAGAATCTTCCATCCCCAGGCAGATATCAGTTCCCAGAACCATCCCATTAAGGACCAGTCCCCTTTATCCACGTGAATGGATTCAGAGATCTTATGCAGTTTGGAGATGGCCTGGTATACTGTCGGAGCGTTATCTGGGATGAAAATGCAGCAACTGGATTGGATCACTTTACATACCCCACCACGGTCTGCAAGTAAGACATCTAGGGCAACCCTGTTCTGAAGAGTCATAAGGCGGTCCGACTGGAGCTCCGCAGTCAGGTTACTAAGGGCACCAGCCGTTTCAATCATGGCGGATTCAACTACCCTCGTCAATTGGCGAATGTTCCTGCTGTTCACCATAGGCCCCCAAAACGGCAGAAAACCCTTTGCGAAATCTCCAAACTCCTGTTCCGCAGTGTCGTCTTTACTCACAACACCCCTAACGGTCCTTGTCCTATGGTAATCTGCCTCGGCCGTGTAGGTGGGTGGCAACAGGAACAAGATAAAACATGTGCCCGAAAAGTCAGGGGGCAGCCATGTATATGCTCTATCATGGCAGACGAAGTATGTACCCTTAGCTGCTAAGAACGAAGGGGAGGTCTGAGACGAGAAGACGTAAGTTTCAGTACAGACTCTCTTCCCTAACTGAGCTCTGGGGTTTTTGCCATTTCCCTGCAGACATAGGTGACCCTGATGGGGTACTATCCAAATCGGGGAGGATTTCTTTGCTTGCTGGCTCTCACTCAGGGAAATTCCATATTTTGTTATATTCCATCTACTGTACACCTTCAATTCATCCTTGGGAATCGTTCTATACGTGTCGATATCTCTGCTCATATTTCTGATTCCTGCCACTAGTGCCTTGTTGCTCGAGTTGCTTCCTGTGGGACGTGGGGGATATGGTTTGATGGCAAATAGGAACATTGTTTGAAATGCCCACAGAGAACCATAGTAGCTAAATGGCAGGACAAAATATGGGATACCCTTATCTGTCGTGTGTGGCATAAGTCCACATACCCAACAATTTGTCGTGTTCATTACAAACTGGTGCTGGTGTAAGAGCTGAAAGAATGAGTTATTCATAAATTCTAATCTTCTGGCAGACTTGTGTTCACGTAGAGGGTGAAAAGAGTGCGGAGAAACAGTAGGAGGAGGTGTGGGCTGTGTGGTGTGTGCAAATGATACTCGAAAGGTGAATAAAGCATAGCCAATCAAAAACATCATTATACTGCACAACATGAAAATGCATATTATTAAAAATCGTGTTTTTGCCATCACAGTGCATATTCTTGTTTCAAAGTTCGTTAATCTGGCATGTCTCTCCATCTTGGGAAACTCCATCCTCTAATTTGCTGCCCGCGGTGGGAGATTGATTCTGCTAAGGAGTGCTTCTGTCAGCCCAGGGCAACTCCCTTAGACCAACCAGAACTGTCGACCTAACCGTCTCCAGCTTCACTCCAAAGACTGTGGCAACCGCGACCCTAGCAGCAGAACCGGATGGCGGTTCGAAATTAAAAAATGAGCAAGTTTCTTGGATGAGAGAGCTGCACAATCCAAAAGAAAAAAACTTTTATTTGTCCATAGTCATAGGTCTTGGCCTCAAGTTATAGCGGTTTCTACCAGGTGCTGTGTGGTCTAGAAACAAGAGTTCAGGCTCAGCAGTGTTCAATCGAATTGACGGAGGCACAGCTTCTTGTAAAATGTTGTTGCTTTCCTTTTCAGAAGTAGTTCCTTTCAGACGTGCATCACTAAAGGGTAAGAACCGAGGCACAGTCTCAACCTCAGAGTCAGCAATTCCCTCCTGGACCCACCGGTCATATGGAAGGGGCAGAGGGACCCTCTTGCAATGGTTCCCGTGCACCCAATGTATCTTTCCTTCCACTCGGACGGCGGATCTGGTCGAGATAAGGACTAGATGGGGGCCGGTCCATCGGGGCTGGTCATTCTTCGTCCGCTGGAAATTCTTAACCAGCACATATGATCCAGGATCGATAGGATGCCCTGGAGCTTCAGAGGCCTGAGGTAGACTGTCGTGGACCTGTTGGTGTAAAACACGCAATTTAGCCGTCAATTCATACAGATAGTCAAGCAGTACAGGATGCTCTATTTCACTGAACCTAGTGGGCCTTGGCACTCCCCATATGTTGTCCGGGCGGCCAAACACAATTTCATGTGGACTAAGTCCCATTCTAGAGTGAACAGTCATTCTTGTTGATAGGAGTGCCAAAGGCAGGGCGTCAGGCCATTTAAGACCTGTGCTTGCTTGAATCTTGGCCAGTTTCAATTTCAACGTGGCGTTGTAGCACTCTACTAATCCAGCTGATTGGGGGTGATCTGCAGCGTGGAACTTCTGTTGTATGCCTAGCCCTTCACACACTTTCTTCATCACTCGTCCCATGAATTCACTCCCATTATCACTCCAGACCATTCTAGGCATTCCAAACCTAGGGAAGAACTCTTTGACAAGGGCTTTGGCTATGGATAAGGCAGTATTGTCCTTAAGGGGATACGCTTCTACCCACTTGGAAAAGGCACAAACAACAACGAGTACGTATTTCAGATTGTTGCACCTTTCCATGTGGATGAAATCTAGCTGCAAAACCTCGAACGGATACGTTGGAGGTGCAAAATGACCAGCTGGAGTTGGGGTTCCCTTACCAGGATTGTACTTCAGACATGCCATACAGTTCTTGACCACATTCTCTGCACATTTAGGGATTCTACTATTTTGCCATACTGGAGCTAACAACTTACAGATCCCTTTCACACTGATGTGAGCCATCCCATGAGCCATTGTCACCACTGCAAGCACATACGCATCGGGTAACAACCATCTCTGATGCTCTGACAATTCAATCCAACAACCATTCGCATCCAATTTACCCTTACTTTCTCTCCATTCATTCAACTCTTTCTCTGTGGCTTCAGCTTGGATGGACTTCACACTCTCAATCGTGTCTTCACACATACCAACATCACCAATCCATCTCGCAGGGCCTGCAACATACATTCGACTCATCACATTCCTTGCAGTTTCTTTTGCAACTTCATCTGCAAACGCGTTCCCACGACCAACATCATCAGTCACCTTTTTGTGTGCACTGCATTTCACAATCGCAACTTGTAGTGGCAAGGTCAGTGACTCGAGAAGCTCATTTACTAACTGACCATGTTGGATCTTAGTACCATGCGATGTCAGGAACCCACGTTCTCTCCACAATCGTCCAAAACTGTGAGCCACGCCAAAGGCGTATTGGCTGTCCGTGTACACATTCACTCGTTTTCCTTTTGCCAACTCACACGCTTTTGTAAGTGCAATCAACTCTGCTGCTTGCACAGAATAGTGTGGGATACGTGCAGCTTCAACAACCGTATGCAATGTCGTTACAGCAAATGCTGCAGTTGTATCACCATTCGGCAACTTGAAACACGAACCATCAACCCATAAGGTATCATTAGATTCAGGAAGAGGAGTGTCCTGTAAATCTACTCTCCCTTTTGTCTCTTCTTCTGTCCTAAAACAGCAGTCATGTTTTTCGACCTCATCTGTCTCTACTGGAATGGGCAATAACGTGGCTGGGTTTAGTGTGTCACACCTCTTTATGTGTATGTGACTCGCTAACAGTGTCAGCTCATAACTTGACAATCGAGCACTAGTTAAGTGCTGTGTCCTTGTTCTGTTTAGCAAAATGTTTACTGCATGTGGGACCATGACTATTAGCATATTATTCATTACTATCCCAGCAGACTGTAGAATACAGACAGCTGCTGCCGCAGTGGCCCTCAAGCAACTTGGCAACGCCTTAGCTACCGGATCTAAAGTTGCTGAAAAGTACGCGCATGGACACTGTTTGTCCCCAAAGGACTGTGTCAGGACTGATAATGCGCAACCTTCCTTCTCATGGACATACAATGTAAAAGGCTTACTGTAGTCGGGGGTACCCAACACAGGAGCCAAACACAATGCATCACGCAATTCGTAAAAACTTCTCTGACACTCTTCAGACCACGGAATGGGTTTCGGTGTATCCTTGCAAGTTAATGCCACCAAAGGTTTGGCCAACAAGGAGAAATTCGGTATCCATTGTCTGCAATATGATGTAATGCCCAAGAAAGCACGCACTTCTCTTTGTGTCCTTGGGACACTCAATTTTGCAATTGCCTGAATTCTTTCTGGGGTCAGCTTCCTTCCCTCCTTCGATAAGATGTGACCTAAGTAGGTCACTTCTTGTCGACAATATTGTAATTTTGAAAGAGAGACTTTGTGGCGCAGATCACATAAATGACGCAACAATGACAAAGTAGCTTCTTTGCAAATCTCCTCAGTATCTGCTGCGACTAGCAAATCATGGACGTACTGAATAAGGGTCGCGCCATCAGGTAGAACAATCGTGTCAAGCTGTGATTTCAGAGCCTGACTGAATATAGATGGGCTTTCACAGTAGCCCTGAGGAGCGCGTTTGAAGCGGAAACTTCGGCCTCCTAAATTGAAGCCAAAAATATCCCTGCTCTCCTCGGCAATAGGGATGCTGAAGAAAGCATTCTTCAAGTCAATCACTGTGAACCAAGTGGCTGAAGCGGAACCATAGTCAATAGGGCAGTGATATCAGGAACAACTGGAAACTGTGGCACAACAATCTTATTCACTTCTCTAAGATCAATCACGAACCTATAAACAGGCGGTTGGGAAGGATCAGTACGCTTTAAAACCGGCAGAACAGGACTATTACAGATGTTCCCTGTTGTCTCTTCAATGACATCTTTCTCAATCAGATCATAAATGATCGCTAACAACGCCTTTTCACCTTCGCTAGAGATCTTGTATTGGGGAATACGTGGCATTCTAACATTGGCTTTCAATGTTATAACATATTGCGCTATTTCCAAAAGACCCACATCATTAGAGCCAGTGGCCCAAAGTATATCCGGAAGAGAAGACAATTCTGTTGGAAGTTTTTCCCTTGACAAATACATTGGAGAAACCATTTTCTTACCCAGTGTGAGTTGTACTCCCGAAGGAGAACAGTACAAAGTTGCATATAGTCTCTTTAACAGATCCAGTGCCAACAAGTTTTCACCACAACCTGTTGTAAGAATGAGGGGTGCTTCTAATTCACATGGCCCACAGCAAGGGACATAGGACTAGAGATCGGGTTCCTAGCCGGGGCGCCAGAAAAATCTACTGAAACGTTCATTTCGCCAGACAAAGGTGCGCCAGGGAGTTTAGAGTGCATAATAGAACTCTTCGTAGCACCAGTATCCAACAGAAAAGGCTCTGACACACCTGATGTAATCACCTCAACATAAGGTCCATTCTGATCTACTGGAACTGAAACAACTCCCTCTCTTTGTCCATGGCTGTCCTAGCAATTATTACCCTCATTCTCGTTTTCTGCATAGTAGTCATCAGCATAGTACTGAGCTGTCCTAGAAAACGCATTATTCTGTTGATCAAAACTATTCATAGAATTCTGAGACGGGAAAGAAGGAGCATTCTGGGGGAAATTTCCACGACCCGTACCTCTAGGGGCGTGTTGAACACCTCGACCTCTTGCACCAGAAACACCATTCATACGCCGTAATAAAGCCGGACAACTACTCTTGAAATGACCCTCTTCCTTGCAATACGCACACTGATTCGGTCCATACGGTAAACGTGGTTGAGAAGACTCGTTTCTTTGCGAATTTCTTGAATACTGCTGGGGTTGCTGATAATCGTGCTGACTAGCAGTACGAGGTGGATAATCTTGCTGTAGAAGGACTTTAGTTTTCAATTCTTTAGTCTTTTTATCTGCCTTCTCTAGCTCATCTTTACGCCTATTCTCATAGTACTGGGCTGTGGCTAAAATCTGTGCTGACGTGGAAACAGCCCAAGCACTTTCTGAATCTTTCAACTTATTACACAGTTCAGGAAGCAAATTATGTACAAATTTGTCAACAAACAATCTTTGGCAACCCTCAGTAGCCATATCCTGACCACTATGATCGACGAAAGTCTCTTCAAACCGCGTGAAAAAGTCAGACACATTTTCATCTTTCCTCTGCTTGCACGCAGACAACTTGTCCCAATTCACAAGCAATTCAGGCATCAGAGTCTTCATATAAGTGATAATTCTACCAGGAAGCTCTGCTACCAAAGGCTCGGGCTTAGAGCCACCAACTTGTCTAGCATCAGCAGCAGCAATATTAACCCATGTATCACCTAACTCTTGATCATGATCTGTATGACGAATCTTTCCCCATAAAGGCTGTGGAACAACATTTCCAAACAACATGTCTACATCTGCTAGATTCATGATACAGGAGCTGGCAGTCTGTGATAACTCCTTATAATATCCTGCAGGATTTTTACGGGGATCAGGCAACGTCTGCTTAAACGCTAAAACCCCAGATCTTTTCCAGGGAACATGTACCCACACACGCTGAAAATGGGGTGGAATGGCTGGATTCGCATTTGCATCACCTTCCCTCCAAACTGGGGGAACCTCTCTCATGGGATACTGTCGCGCCTTTTTCCTACCTGGCATGTCATGCTCAGATAGGGATCGAGAATTGCTTCCTTTACTCCTATAAGACAACAACGTCTCAATCGCTTGTTCAACATCAGCACTCACAATCATGCCTTCTGCGAACTTGAACCGTACACGGAATAATTCAGGCATGTCGTGCTCTGGATCATTTCCCTTCAAATCTTCACGGAGATATACACACATTTGTTCAAATACATATCTCTGTGTAGATGCTTCCCACTGACGGAAGACTTCCATGACGGACTGAACGTCATACTTTACAGTATCGGTAACCCATTTGCGTGCTAACTCATTCAGTACTTCTCTCTCTTGATAATCAGGCAGTCGACTCCGCAACTGTCTTCGTTCTGTGTTAGGGGTCGTATTAGGCGACCCAAAGAAAGGTGAGAAAAGACCAGTGACAGTGTTTGCTACTCTCTGTCGAACGGAAGGAGAAACTGATGGAAAGGCAGATGTGCCAGAAAAGACAGGCTGATGTAAAGCAGAGGTGGAGGCAGTAGCAGAGGGAGTATTAAGATAAGCAGTTGGAGCAGTAGGCGAAGTCGTAGAAAAAGCAGATGGAGTATGTAGCAAAGGAGGCGGCCCTTGAGAGGGCTGCGCCGGAGGAGTAGGAACCAGCTGAAGAGGAGCTGGTGCTTGCTGTCCAACAATAGGGGGTTGTACAACCAAGGGTTGCTGTGGTGCTGTAGCACTCTGCGCATATGGAGGTGGAGAACTCAGTAGATGAGACATTAAAGGATCCTTATCAAGCTCTTCTTTTGATCCTCGTCCTTTACGTGGCAACACTGGGTAGCATTTGTCTACCGCTAACTTCCTACTTCTAAGTGTTTGTTCATTCTCTTACTCTTCCCCATTATCCCTGAATGCAACAGCAGCTTGTACCATTGACATACCTGGTTTATTTTTCTTTGCTAATTTCATTTCTTTCTGTTTGGCTTCTTTGCGCCATAGGCGAAAGGAGTCAAACATCGCCGGCCGGGCTTTCTTCTTGAAAAGTTTCACCTCTAGATTATCCAAAATCTCTGTGTCAAAACTACCATATTGGGGCCATTTTAAGACACCATCGTTTCTGGTGTATCGGATCCACACTTCATTATATGTGATAGGGCCTACGCCATGCTTCACATAGAGCTCATATGTTGGAGTTCCAATCGGAGGAACCGGACACGAGTCCTCCAATCGGGAGTCCCTACTACAACCAAGACAAAACAAATTTCCAAGTCTGCTAAGACCAGGCATCTTCGCTCTCTAGTCTAGCTTCAAACTTCAAAGGATTATCGAATATGATAGTCTCGTGAATACACGAGTCGCTCGGCTTTGGTGCTTGCAAGTTCCAAATCACAGCGTATCCCAAGGGATACCAAACTAAGAACCAAACTAAGGACTGGGAGACGCTCCACTTATACTTAACTGAAGTATCGATGATCGATGACGTCACCAGAAGACTCGTCTATCATTTCGCTCTACCAAGCATCAAGGGTCCAAAACAGGGCGATAGTCAGGGCAGCAGTCCTTCGTAGCCGTCGGGACGCGGGGAACCTCGCAGCAAAGACCTTCGAAACCACGTCGACATACAGGGGTCACTGAAGTGGCTGGCCGTCCTCTGGAATTTTCACACGAAGCTCCTCACGAACATCTGGCTTGGACCGATACCGCTTGATACCGTCCCGAGTTGGGCGCCAACTGAGGTACTCCATCTCATTGGTTACCATGGCTGCTATTTTGATGTTTCTTCCACGTATTCCCAACATGACAATGAGGAACCATTGATCCAGGGGAAGAAAGATTCCAAGGCAGGGCAGCTGAAGTCGCAAATAAGTAAAGCTTTTTTGCTCAAAGTTTACATCCCCAGATGGGTTTTACTGCATTTTACCATACTTGCTGAGGCTTCTCTAGTCCTCTTTTATTATTTGTTTAAATCTTTTTATTAGGGTTTTTTACATGTCCAAGCAAAATCCCTCGCGGGGCATACAACAAATCACAGGTCTATCAGCATAAACATAAACAGTGCTCAGCATCAGCGATCATGGTTCAACAACAAATGAACTCCAGTTTTCGGAGAGCTGCAAGTGTGAGAAAGAGAGGGATCTATAACGTGTCCCCTGAGTATTGCGGTAAACGATCTCATCATTATACGTTGGTCACGGATATACCTGACCTCTCCCATGGTGAGTGAGCCGAGTCGGAGGAAGTTATTACCCCCACTTTTAGTGTGGTACCCTTGTGGGAATGTGTACAGAATTATGTTTCTGTAACTGAGTCGGACTTCGAACTGCCGACTGAAACTAGGCTACTAACGATGGAAGGGGGGTACCTCCCTAAAAAAAAGAAAATCAACAACAGCATGAAGCGCATGTATGTTCTCAGGAGACTGCTCGTTTTTACAGAACCAGCCTCTTCTCTTTATACAAAATATTGAGCTTCAGGCAAGAATTCCTGGTTTTACAGTTGGTCATACAAATATTTCTACCACAAAGAAAAAGCAGAGTCATGATGACAAGCCCACATTTTAGTTTGTCCAGTTCGTGATAGATTACCCAGCAAGGCCCAGAACTTCCATCAGATATCGATGAACCCCCAATAAAATCGGGCACCTCCTCCTTGTAAAACTAGTCATAAAGAAGAAACAGGGACAGGTGTGTGTGTGATAAAGCGTAGCTTGTATGCGATGAATGGTTTATGACATGTTGTGCTTTGATGCTAATCTCGCTTGGCCATTGGGATGGGGGACTGCCCGAACAGGTTTGGCTTGAGGCAGTGGAGTCAGATTGCCCAGGTCACAGAGGAGTCAGCAAAGGTGTACGTGTCCTTTCAGATTGAATTCGGCCTTGGTCATTTTGACTATGTAAGGGCAAACACAAAATGGATGCCGCTCACAAAATGGAACCCGAGGGTTCAAGACAGAAACTACGATTTCAGGGTGATTTCGTCACTCACTCATGACGCAAATGCATAGGTATAATATCCCAATCATTACCGGTCCTCCAATACCAAATTTGTCATGATACGATGATATTTTTGACACGAGTGTAAAGCTTCGGTACCACACAATAGCAGGGTCCAGAATTTTCAGTACCACAGCCTGTAGAGTGGTCGTCAGGTAGCGGGGCTGGTGTGTATGCCCTAGCGAGGGGGAGAGGGGGGGGAATCAGACCCTCAGCATCAGCAAGCTGTCACCTGAATGGAGCATAATCCAAAAAGGGGTTTCCCTATCTAACCCAAAAAGCATCTGGGGAAAAAACATACAAAAGCCAAACTATGATGCTGTGGGACCAATTCAATGAAAAATACTCAGACAGGTTTGTTAATTACCTATCTGGACCCATTTCTTATTCTGGAATAAATCCTTACGTTTTTAATGTGTCAATTACCCACCATTACCTCAATAACTAATTGTGTTCACCGGATACGTCTCCTTTTTCGGATACTTTATTTTGTTTTCAAATGTTTCATATATTCATTTTTTACTTCACTTCTTTTCTACAGTATAAACATATATACATCAATATTTACAAACATATACACTCAACATATACAAATATTTACGCAACACTGGAAATAATAGGTTATACATTCACTCGTTATTTCTTATAGCCCCTACTGTTTGACTGGATGCTCTATCCTCTATTGTCAAAAGAGCATTCCTAATTAATTAGGTACACCTTATCACAGCAGTGTTCAAGAGATCCTTGATTTGATCCTTATTGTTTATCCACTGCTGATTATTATTGTAAATTAATTTTAATTCAGGTGTCCATATCCAAAATGTTGACGCGTTTCAGCCCATCAACTTGCGGGCCTCATCAGGACTAGGGCTTCCATTTAGACATAAAAGTATATAGTACCTACAATATCAAAAAGCACTATTTACAACCAACATATCCACGTGTTATTTTCAAAATACGTTACTAATGCTGGACCTATATACACAAAATACATCCATGATTATCCAATAATAAAAATTCATCTCCATTAAATCAAACAACAACATGACCTGAAGTGACGGCAAACCGAACTCAGCAAGGTGTCCAAAAGTGAAATTATCATACATGTCATCGTGATACTGAATAAAAATGAATAAAATAGTGCTCCCAGTGCACCTAAAGAAAAAAGAGCCCAACGAATAAATAGTCCATCAACTGGTAACTAAACGTACCAACAAGGATTTAACATACCTATTTCTTTGTGAGCAATTTCCACAATGTATCTTATGGTATGAAGGCTATCCACATAAGTTAGAGCGTAGCCTTTTAAATGGAACTTCCTTCGAGAGTCTGAAAGAATATACACAAAAAACGGGGAACAGGGAAAACAAAAATTCTTATAATAGCTTTTCACAAAAAACTTTCCATTGTAAGTAGCCAATATCCAGACCCCTTATGGTAATCACTCACTCTGGATGGCTTCCAAGACGTCGTCCCAGCTGTATCGGGAAAAAATCACTCTGCCTGGGAACCGTAAGGATATGTATGCACCAGCCGGAAGATGCCGGTATTCTGTGTGCAGGAGAAGGGAGATACAGCGTAAGTCTAACCGTTCTTCATATTGAAAGACTCTTCCTTCTCAAAATACTACTGACCAAAAACACTTTCTGACAGGTCTTACCGGTCTTTAATTTCCACTTCTTACACTGCCAAACGCACGGACGCCATTCCTTGCTTCCGCATCGCCGTAGGTCAAGTGTTATGCTACCGTCAGCACTATATTGTGTAAATGAAGCGCAAAGACAGATTACAGCTCAATGTGCCCAGGCAACGGAGAAGCTCATCTAAAGGGCAAGGTTAATTAAACTACTGCCATGAATCGTAAAAACGCTGGGGATTGCGCCACTAAAATAGTAAAATATAAAAACTCAAAATGGGAATAAAGATAACATTAATTATATATATGAACGGGCTAAACCCCAGTCTATACTCTGTCTATTAAATAGTCACACCACGTGAGACAAGACCAATCCATCACCATTAACTGTATTATATTTGATAAGGAGCAAGAAAAATATACCGCCTTAAACCCCAAAATAAATTACGGACACCTGGAGCCAAAGAAGCCGCCACTCCTCTCATTCTGATATGTCAATTGTACATATCATTAATCTTACATTATCAAGTATCAGTGAAAGAATAAAACATAATAAGAAAAGAAAAGAAATTAGCACATTTAGCTATATTACTGTAAATCCACAACGTCATGTACCTAACCATTCTTTCTACAATTGTATTAATGCACACATCTCATCCTGGTCATTCAGACCTTCTCTGGCGGTATGATATTTTTTATAAATCTTGCCTCTAGTTTATTTAATTTTCTCTGTACATCTTCCCCCATGATGTTTGATATTACATTCAGGACTGACCTGTGAATCTCTTGTTCGGAGTGACCAGCATCAATATAGTGTTGTACCAATGAAGCCCCATGTGCCTTACATTTAATTCTAGACTTGAGTTGTAGCACTCGTTTTTTTACAGCTTGCGTCGTTTGCCCTATATAAAACTTCTCACATGGGCATTTTATACAATACACAGTATTTTTTGTATTGCAGTTAGAAAATACTTTTTGATAGTGGATTTGTCCATTAATATCAAGTTGTTTTGTGTCAGTGGTGTAATTACATGCTGTGCATGACTGGCAACGGTAATGGCCAAACACTGGGGCCAAGCCCAATAGACTTTGCAGGTCCTTATTATTCGATTCCTTATGGGTATCTGCTCTAACTAGTTGCTGTCTGATGTTCCTTCCTTTTCTAAAAGCAAAAAGTGGCTTCTCCAAGCCCAAAGGCTCAATCAATTTCCAGTTTTTTTGGATTATTTTTTTCACTCTGTTAGCCTTTGGTTCGAAAGTTAGAACTCACGTCAAAGGTGTTTCTTTGTTGTGTTCTTTGGGTGTCAAAAGTGTCTTCCTTGGTGTGTACCATGCTCTCTTAAGTGCCGATTTAACAAATTTTTTAGGGTACCCACATGACACTAGTTTATCATTCAAAATATATGCATTATGGAAGTGGTCTTCTTTATGGGTGCAGTTCCTCCTAATCCGGAGGAACTGTCCGTATGGCAGATTTTCTTTTAACGTCCTTGGGGGACTAATTTCAAAATGCAACAGGGTATTTCGATCTGACGGCTTAGTGTATAAGCCAACGGATAACTCACCGTTGTCATGCTGGACATAAACATCCAAGAAGCTCAATTTCTCCTGATTTTTAGAAATAGTAAACTTAAACTCCATAGTCCTCTGGTTAAGCCACATATGGAAATCATGAGTTCCATTTCATCACCATCCCAGATAAAGAAAATATCGTCTATGTAACAACACCAATCACCCACTTTAGATTTAAAGGGGTTGGTGTCGCCATAGATCCACTTAGGTTCAAATTGGGACATAACCAAATTGGCAATTTCTGGGGAGAAGCTGCAACCCATTGCAACCCCGGAAACTTGAAGAAACAGGGTGCCCTTAAAGTTAAAGAAATATTTTTCAGACACAAATACGCTAGTGATGTAATAAATCCGTTGGTACTTGATGGGAACGTTCTCTATTCTCCAGGGCTTGTTCCATCGCTGCCAATGCCTCATCTTGAGGAATGTTAGTATATAAAGATTCTATATCGTAAGATACTAGCCATTGTTTTATATGATCGAAAGGCAAGCCTTCTATTTGTGCTATAAAGTCCATAGTGTCCCGGACATATGATCTAGTTTCTTTAACAGGTGGCAACAAAAAGGTATCTATGTATTTAGCTAATGGTTCCATAAGTGAACCACACACAGACACAATTGGTCTCCCCGGTGGTTTATTGGTGGATGTATGTACTTTTGGGAGGACATAGATGTTGGGTATTTTATTGGTGACACTGTTCAAAAAATCATATTCATTCTGGCATATCCAACCTCCCTCGAGTCCCTCTCTTGTTATTTCTTGTATTTCTAATTGTAATTCTTGTGTTGGATTATGTTCTAGGACTCGATAGTGTATAGGGTTGGACAATTGGCGAGATACCTCTTCTTCATATTTATTCCTATCCCAAAGCACAATTCCTCCCCCCTTGTCCGCTGGTTTTATTATAATGGCAGAATTCTCAGATAGATCCTTAAGTGCCAATTTTTCTTGTTTACTACAGTTGTTATTGTAGTAGATTTTCTGTTTATGTAAAGTATCCAACTCCCTCAAAATTTGTTCTTCAAAAACTAGAATTTCTGTTGGCTAGGTAATACTTTCTGGGATGAAGGTTGATTTATTCCGCAAACCGCTAATGTTGGTTTGTTCTGGTATTATTTTATCTTGAAAAAACGCTTTTAAACGCACCTTCCTCAAGAATTGTAAGACTTCATTCTGAATATGTGATGTTATTCCGCATACAAATACCCCGCATACCATCACTCCGCAAAAATTATTCCGCAAATACTATCACACCGCAAATTAACACAACACAAACTTTTACAACGAATATGCCTTTACCACACATGCCTTTCAAACGCAAAGGCATGCATGTTAAAGGTATACTCATTGTAAAAGTTTTAAAGGTAAGTAAGAGTACCCTACCCTACACCCTAATGTAGTACCCCTGCACCACCCACCCTCAACACAGTCCTTTTCCTACATTTACACTACCCAGCACGACCCCCCAACACTACCATAAAGCACTTTTCTTCCCTACACAAAGACAACAACACTACCTTAATACACTACCCCCAGCATGACCCTACACTGCACAAACACTACAACACTACCCTAAACCCTAAAACACTACCCCAGCATGACCCTACACTACACAAACACTACAACACTACCCTAAACACTAAAACACTCTCCCCAGTATGACCCTACACAAACACTACAACACTACCCTAAACCCTAAAATACTACCCCAGCATAACCCTAAATTACACAAACACTACAACACTACCCTAAACCCTACAACACTACCCCCAGCATGACCCTCCACTACACAAACACTACAACACTACCCTAAACTCTAAAACACTACCCCTGCATGACCCTACACTACACAAACACTACAACACTACCCTAAAACAGGACCCTACACTACACGAACACTACAACACTACCCTAATCCCTAAAACACTACCCCCAGCATGACCCTACACTACAGAAACACTACAACACTACACTAATCCCTAAAACAATACCCCCAGCATGGCCCTACACTACACAAACACTACAACGCTACCCTAAACCCTAAAACACTACCCCCAGCATGACCCTACACTACACAAACACTACAACACTACCCTGAACCCTAAAACACTACCCCCAGCATGACCCTACACTACACAAACACTACAACACTACCCTAAAACACTACCCCCAGCATGACCCTACACAAACACTACAACACTACCCTAAACTCTAAAACACTACCCCCAACATGACCCTACACTACACAAACACTACAACACTACCCTAAACCCTATAACACTACCCCCAGCACGACCCTACACTACACAACCACCACAACACTACACTACACTACACAATCACTACCCCAGCACGACCCCCCCACCCCTAAAAAAAGAACCCAAACCCTCTTACCTCTCTCTCGTCGTGGTTCCACACTCCTCCTGGTTCCATCTTCTTGAAGATTTTTTTTTTTCACAATGCGTGTGCATTTACCATACATGCCTTTACAACGTAATTAGTTGTAAAGGCATGCATGGTAAATGCACACACGTTGTGAAAAAATGCGGAGTGATGGTATGCGAGGTCAAAGACCTCGCGGAGAAATGATATGCGAGCTCAAAGTCCGCGGAAAAAAATATGCGGAGTAAACGTTGATTACCCTTCAGTCTTAGTGTCTACTGAATTTTGTAAGTTAGTAGGTACAAATGAGAGTCCCTTTGACAAAACTATTAATTCAGTTTCTGTTGGTAAGTAACTATACTGTCTCTGTACCTGCCTCTGCCAAAAAAAGGTTGTTGTACTCTTGGGTGTTTGAAATATGGATGGTAACCACTACTAGATCCTTGGTCTGAGTCTGAGGATGTATCCGAGAAAGTTATAAACTTATTCCTTGATCTACCTCTATATTGTAGATTTAGAGAACTTGGATTATTATTTGCATAAAAATCGTCCTTGAGGTAGGGATAAATTTCCTCTTGTTTAAAGTTTTTTATGTCTCGTGCAACTTTGGAGATTTTCACATTTGTGGTGTGTATCTCAAAATCGGAGACCACCACTCATTGCGCGTCAGTTCCATTACTCAATCGTAGTCCTCTTTTATTGTTATTATATCTTTGAGAATGGTATCCACTTTGAGAATATGTTCAGTGCTAGTAAATCTGTTCAGGAGAACATGATTATCCAGTATTAGGGGTGTCTTTCATAGATTCACATGCCTGAATCATTCCCGGTACTCGGAATGGGAATTCCCGGTACATAAATAAAGTAATGTCCCATAGACATATAGATAAATAGGCCTAAAGGCCTCATATTAGTAACCTATCCTTGTCCTCTTGTAGAAAGGACCAAACTCTAGAAAAGAGCCAATCAGCTGTCACCTCCCTCTGGAACCCTCCTGGAAGGAGCCTCAGTCCCGCAGATTTTCTACCCCACGTTGTGCTAAGGGAGTCTCCTCTGAGCTCTGCTCAGTTTTCTCTTCACAGCTGGTTTCCAGTGTTCTTTGGCATTTTATTCTGTTCCATCTGTGGTTGCTAATACTATTATGGCTGACACACCAAAAAAGGGTCTTTTTAGGTCCTGTGGTTCCTGTGGAAAGAAAAGGCTGCATAATGATGACCAACATCAAGACTGTCTGTATTGCCTGTATCCAGACCATTCTTCCAAGGACTGCAAGGTATGTCGTACCTTTTCCACTAAAACCCTCAAAGACCGTGAGGGACGCCTCTTAATTTGGCTCCAGAGGCTAAAAGACAGAGACAACTTGGAATCTTCTGAGGAAAGTGAAGGTCCTTCAGTCTCTTCCAAATCTTCACTAAAAAGACCAAGGGTGGCTTCACCTAGCCCTAAGGTGCCTCCTCAAAAGAAGACGTCAAAAAAGTCTTCAGAGGTTCTCTCCAAGGCAACTTCTGCGAAGGTTTCCTCTCAGGAAGTTTCCACCTTCAAAAAGCCTGCTTCGACTCCGTCGTCGACGGTATCGTCGAGGGTGTCTTCATCGTCGAGGAGAGTTATGTCTACTGCATCGTATGTGTCAACATAGATGACAACTGTTTCTACGTCGATGGCATCAACGTCATTGTCCTCGTCGACGACTACGACCCCATCGTCGACAGCAGGTAAGACTGTGTCGTCGACGATAAGCATCAAGAAAACGCAGTCGACGTCAAAGCTCCCGTCGAGGCTGCGCTCGCCAACGACTGAATCGGCGACGACCTCAATGACGAAGTAAACATCGTCGACGAAAACGTCGTCGACAAAGGTACCGTCGACTAAGACACCGTCGACGAGAATACAGTCCACCAAGACGTTGGCCCCGTCGACGATGAATCCTCCGGCTACGACACCCGCCAACGATGAAGGATTCAGGTCTGCAAAGCACATATGTGCACCTAAAGATTACAAAAAAGGCGCTGACGCCGGCTTTAACATCGCCAAGCAGAGTCAAGCCACTGCCTCCAGCATGTCTTCTTCAGGAGGAGGATTCAGATGAAGGGGACATGTTTCAGACGGCGACAAGCCCTTCTGAGCTTCTTGTCCAATGTCAGACTTCAGACAAAGAAGATCAGGAGGAGGAATATCATCCACCTCCACCTCCAATGGTTTGCCTTCCGGCCTCTTTGGTTTCGGACTTGTGGTACCTTATACAAGACTATAAACAGAGGTTTCCAGAGTCTCCTGCTCCTCAACCTCCCGCAGTATCCCCCTCACCAAGACCACGGCCTCCACCATTGAGTGAACAGCCGGAGCGGATTGATCTACTGCATCCTCCATCTACTGATGAGGAGGAGGGAGAAGAACAACAGGAAGAGGGAGAACTACAAGATACTACATCTAATCACGATGACTGGGATGACTATGTCATCCCTTCTCCCGCATCTCCAGTACCTGCCCCTGTAGATTCACCACCCGCCGACATTGGAGGGTTTCATAATGTGGTTGAGAGGGCCGCTTAACGTTTCAAAATTCCAATGATCACTCAACAGCAGGACTGCTTCTTATATGATTTTAAGGAGCCTCTTAATAAATCAGTAAGATCAATACCCATTATTGAATACCTGTGGGAGCAGGGTGTTAAGGTTATGCAGAACCCTTCCTCGGTACCTCCGGTGTTACCTCGCTTAGATAAAAAGTATAGGGCGCCTGATACTGCACTGGCTGTTAAATAGGTCACCCAAGCCGGATTCGGTTGTTACACAGGCGGTCCAGAAGAAATCCAAATCCGTTATCAGCCCCTCCAGATAAGGAAGGCCGCAGATTAGACAACCTTGGGAAGCGGTTCTCGTCAATGGCGGCAGTAACAGTAAAAGCGGGCAATGCTTTGGCGCTTTTGGGGCGCTACAATAGACAGCTATGGGCAGATATAGCCCCATATCTATCGGAGTTACCTAACGAGGCAAAAGAAGAGGCGAAGAAGATCTTGCTAGAGGGTGAAGCCTCTGTGTCAGAGATAATAGACTGTGCGATGGATATCGCTACTACAGGATTTCGTCAGCTGGCTGGGGCGGCAGTGTTGCGGCAACAAGGTTGGCTAAGGGCAACTTCCTTTCGCCCCAAGATACAAACAAAAATATTGGATATGCCTTATGATGGCCAATTTCTCTTCGTCTCACAGATTGATGAGGCATTGCAGGGTAAAAAAAAAGGACACTGACACTGCTAGAGCATCGGGCACTCTCCAGTACAAAAGTCAGTCCCTTCATGGGTCTAGAGGTAGAGGACAATCCTCTTATAGAGGGGACAACCAGTACCGGTCTTCATATTCTTCAGGCCAGAATCGATCCCAGTATCAACAGCGCCAGCAACATAGCCAGCAATCCTCTTATGGCAAGACGTCCATTCGTGGTAAAGGCCAACAAAAAAACAACGGACGTAGACAATGACTTTTCACTTCAGCCAATCCCAGATTCAACTCCATCATTAAAAATTGGAGGAAAGATATCCCATTTCATAAAAAATTGGAAGCAAATTACCACAGACCGTTGTGTTCTACAATTAGTTCAATTCGGCCATTCTCTGGAATATACCTCCCCAGACACCTACCCGCCCTATGCTTCTCAAAAATCTACGTCTGCTTTTCCGAGAAGTCTCTCTTATGCTCCAAAAAGGGGCGATAGAGAAGGTCCCTCTGTCTCAGCGAGGGAGAGGATTTTATTCCCGTTTCTTTTTAATTCAGAAAAAAGAGAAGAAGTGGAGACCGATTTTGGACCTCAGAGACCTCAACAAATTTCTGAAGAAGCAGTTGTTACGCATGGTAACAATCCAGGAAGTCTTGCAACGCCTGGAGGAGGGAGATTACATGGCGTCCCTGGACTTTCAGGATGCTTACTTCCACATCCCGATTCACAGAAATCACAAAAAATATTTAAGATTTGCAGTGGCAGGCAGACACTTTCAATTTCGTGTCCTGCCCTTCGGACTCAAGTCTGCACCTCGCATCTTTACAAAGTGTCTCTCCCCAGTAGCTGCATATCTCAGACAGCACCACCATCAAGTCTTTCCATATCTGGACGACTGGCTGATCAAGGCTCCATCCTTAGAAGACACGTCCAGGTCTTCCAACGCCTGTCTACAGCTTTTCAAATGTTTAGGACTCATGCTCAATCGGGAGAAATCAGTCCTTCTACCTTCTCAGCGCATCAATTTCCTAGGTGCAACCCTCGACACACGACTGAAGAAAGCCTTCCCATCTCAAGAGAGGAAAGACAAGCTTTTGGCACTGGCTCTTCTCATGGCTTCAAAAAGGACCTTAACAGTCCGCCTTTTCAAGTCCCTCCTGGGAATGATGTCACAATGTATCCTCTTAGTACCTACTTCTCTAAGTTATACGCCTACTTAGCACTGTGCGTACGAAAATCTGAGGGACTGAGGCTCCTTCCAGGAGGGTTCTAGAGGGCGGTGACAGCTGATTGGCTCTTTTCTAGAGTTTGGTCCTTTCTACAAAAGGACAAGGATATGTTACTTATATGAGGCCTTTAGGCCTATTTATCTATATGTCTATGGGACATTACTTTATTTATGTACCGGGGACTCCCATTCCGGAGACGGGGAATGATTCATGCATGTGAATCTATGAAAAACACCAATACTGGATAACTGCAGTTACAGGTAAGTAACGCATTTCTTCCCTCCAAACTTCACACAGAAGCCCTTCATACAAACTTATTTCTTAACTTATATGGAAGCAGCATGGGCATGCTTACTCTTTCATACAAGGCTTTGAAATGTTTGCACATTTCTGTTGTTGTTGAATAAATAATGACCGAGTGAAATTTGCATGTTCTTACCACACAAGTTTAGATTTGGTGATAACTAATATCTTAATATGTAAAACCACAAATTCTTAAAAGGTGTACTCTCTTTTCACATCACTGTGCTCTCTTGCTGGTGCTACAGACATAAACTAAATGTGTCACAGATTCTTTCGTATATGTCTGAAGTGTCAAAAGAAATAGATTTCTATTAGATCAGAAATGTAGAATGAAGGTAAGAGCAGCATAAACTGTAGGTAGGCAAGTCTTTATTTGGCCAACAAAATCAATGATGTTTGCTGTTTAGTATTGCCCCACTTCAGAAATCTGACTGCAAAATTCAGTTTAACTCAAGGTTTTCTTCATCTCTCTCTTTCTGCAGCTTCTCTCACAGTGGAGCAGTGCTATGCGGTGTGGGTAAAGATGGCCATGGGAAAACTGTGAGTGAGCCCTGTAATGATTTGTTGACTTCAGTTTCGTAAGGATTACGTTGTTTAGAAAAAATGCTGCTGAATGGGAGATTTGGTGTCGTGTATAATTTCTGCAATGTACTTTTTTCCATTATGTCAGTCATATATGGCAGATTCCAATTTTCTAGGTGGTTGATAAGGGATCCACAAAGTTGTATGGATTGCAATTAAAGGGAACCTTCCCCAAAAACGGAATACTCATTGGAGACCTGGGTGAATCTCAGAGTGTTACAGATGGCTACCAGTAACGCCCTACAGTACTGCTTTTTATCGTGGAACTAGACAGAGGGTGTGCACCTGAGTGTATGATGGCACCAAATGGTATTGGGTTTCAAGAGCCTTTTGGTAATATGCTTCCTTTCCCAGGGGAAATGGGTCAAAATGCCTCTTTGAAAGATATTTGATCAGTCTTTATGCTGTTCTCCTCCCTGCAGATGGTGGTGGTGTGGAATTCAGCCCAGGCAAGCAGTGGTGGAGACGTGGTGGTATTAGCAAAAGCTCACACTGATGTTGACATCCATACCATGAAAATTGCTTTCTTTGATGATACCCGGTATGAAGACAGAGTGCATCCTGGGGCTTGTCTAGGACTAATATGAAGGAACTCATTATGTTGATGGTTTTTATTGCTAATGGACTTCGGGTGTGCGGTTTGGGAGTTGAAACAGCTGAAGTTATATAGCATTGACAAGTGCTGCTGAAGGAAGCATTTACTGCTGTAGCACTGGAAGAGGACTGCTGGGCTGAAACTCACACTGCACTGTTGATGCTGCCAAACTAGATTTGCAGTACACCCTTGTAAAGACACCATCTTGTTGTAGTACAGTACCACTGATAGTCGCTGAGGCCTATTGTTTCACCCTAACAATGATGTCTTGGGATGTAGCTTATACTACTACAAACCTATAGCTCACATCACTAGAAATCTTTACCATTGAAGTGGCGCTGCTCATAGATGGGCATGTGGTGGGTTGTAAGTATTATTAACTTTTTATTCTGTTTTTGCTGTGTTTCCTTTGTCCTAAGTAATGCTTTATTCATGATTCACATGTTTTGATACTTGCTTACCATTTTTATTCCACAGGATGGTGTCCTGCGGCCGTGATAACATCCGACTCTGGAGAGTGCGGAGTGGCACACTTCGCTCCTGCCCAGTAAATTTAGGAGAGTATCACAATCTAGAGTTTACAGATCTGGCATTCGAAGAGGGCCACACACCTGAAAAAGAGCCAGAAGAGCGCACGCTGTGAGTAGTAAAGCCAGGTTATGAGCAGTTGCTTATTTAACACAGTTGTAGTTGACAAGGTCTCAGTCAGCTCAGTACATTGATCTTCAATAGTTTGTGTATGTCCTGTCAGTTAGCAGTGTGTAGTCTTACTTGTGCAAAGTTTCTGTTACCTGTCAGTCAGACCTATATGGGGTGGCAGGATGTTGTAATTGACTGCCCTGCCTGACCCAGGTCAGTCATTGTTAGAATTGGGGGCACAGGTAAGTACTTGTGACAAGCAGGGACCCTCTCCTCTAGTCAGGGCAAGGGACTTACTCTTTAAAATAACTCCTGCTCACCCTCTAGGTTGCATGGCGCGAGCAGACAAGGCTAATCTCAGACAGTTATGGGTTAAACATTTGTATACACAGTAACTCAGTGACAACACCACACATAGACACCACACCAGAGTTGTATAAAAAATAGGTATTCTTTATATAAAATACTTAGCACAAGATCCAAATAACGTTTAAAATTAGGCCACAATACTATTTTAGGAAAGAGCGTTCTTGGTTACAAAAATGAGTAATTCTCTTGTTTGGTGCGCGGCGCGCACTTTTGTCCGACTCTCACAGGGTGGAAAACAATGTCAAAAAGGGGCTGCACAACTGTTGCGGACTCCTCGGTCCGTGGCGTACTCACAGGGGTACAAGTCGAGTTACAGTACCTTTAGGGTGATGAGTCCGGCTCGAATGAGGCGTACGGGAAGTGAAGGCCAACCAAGGATGCTGGCGGCTCCTTTGCGAGGAGGGCCCCGGCTGCTGTAGGCTTCTTGGTGAGAGGCGTAGAGCGGGGCGGCCTCGAGGAGCAAGGTGGACGATGCTGGTTCTGTTTAGGCGTTCACGGCGTTCGAGCCGTACCTTCGGTTCGGGGACTGTTCTTCCGATGCCGGCAGTGCGGCACGAGGCAGCCAGTACGTGGCGTGTGGGCCGGGCTTTGCAGTGCGGCGCAGCCTCAGGGATCAGGAGCGCGGTGTGAGGCGGCCTGTACGCTTGGAGTGTACGGGCCTTACTTTACCTTGCGATGCGCTCCGATCCGGCTTCCAGCGGTGGGGGCGGCGAAGCGAGCAGTGCGGCTCCAAAAAGGGGGGGAGAGTGAGGCAGAGTGCGGGCGGCCCTGGCGGGACAGTGCGAGGGACAGCTCGTAGCAGAGCGGGCTCACATGGTGCGGGCGGCCAGGCACAGGCGTCACAGCAAAGGAGGGGACGAGGCGCACTGGGGTCGCGGCTCCAGCGTCAAGGAAGTTCGGGCAAAGTTCAGCAATTCGTTAGCGAAGGCAGGAGGAGTCCAATAGTCCTGGGACTCCGTTCAGGCGGTAGGCTCACACATAAGCCATTGGAGATTGTTCAGAATGCACAAGTAGATAAAAGTTTCTTCAATATTCTCCTCTCCTCTCGCAGCAAGGCACCCACCACAGGCCAATCCCACAGGTTAGGGACAGTACTCCTCCTTGCAGCTTTTCCAGGTCCTTCTCGTTGGGCAGAGGCTCTTCTTGGTTCAAAACAGGATCTAATTTCTTAGGAGCAGGGCTCCTATATTTATACTGAAAATCTTTTGTTCTCTCAGGCCAGGGTACCTGTGCCTAGTTCAGTCCAGTTTCTGAGCACTTTGTTGACCGGATGCAGGCTTCTGCTTTCAGTGTGCAGTGCAGAGACATCAGATGTTCTGCAGGAGGTGGAGCCAGCATTGTGGTGGCAGAGCACAGCCCTATTCAGTGTCTAGGTGCACTCCTCCCACCCATCCTGGATGTAATCTTCCTATTCACCACCTTGCTGTCCAGCCTGTCTCCTGGAATTCCCCAGCCCTGTCACTCACAGAAACCAGACAGCAGATACACATCAGAGCAAAGGTGGGCTGAAATGGTTAGGCTAGCTAATACCAACTTTCTAAAAGGGGTATTTTCAAACACAGAACATGAAAATAAACTTTACTAAAAGATGTATTTTATTATTCTGAGTTCAGGCATGTTAAACTCGAATTTCTACCACGTTCCCTGAGTCTGTTAGGAATGTAGGATGTAAACATTCTAACAGCCCATTCTGGCCTATTAGAACAGGTAGCCTTGCAATAGTGAAAAAACGAAATTGGCTGTAATTCACTATTAGGACATGCCACACACATCAGGGCTTGTCCTACCTTATGCTTACAATGCACCCTGCCCTTGGGCCTACCATAGGGGTGACTAATATGAAGTTAAGGGAAGGTTTAGGGACTGGCAAGTAGGTGCACTTGCTCAGTCAGCATGACAGTACCAGACTGCACACAGGTTCAGCAATGGCAGACCTTAGACACATTTTACAGGGCTGCTTCTGTGGGTGGCACAACCAGTGCCGCTAGCCTACTAGCAGCATTTGGATTTACAAGCCCTGAGCACTCCTGGTGCACTTTACTGGGGTCTGATAGTAAACCAAATGAGCCAATAGTGGAACCCAATCAACATATACACTTTATATAGGGAGCACTTGCACTGATTGGCAGTGGCACCGTGCTCTGAGCAGCCAACACCAGCAAAACACATGAGGCAGCAGCAACAAAAATGGAAGGGAGACCCACGCCAATGGTGCCAGGTCTAACAGTCATTTATGTCATGGTCCACTCAACTATGTTGAGAATGGCGTAAACAAGAGTATATCATCGACCTTGGATTACTAAAGGAATATGGGACAATAATAAAGAGTTTGCCATTCGTCTACTCTCCGCAGCATTCAAAACCTTCAAAGTGGTGATCATTGATAACTTTGAAACTACCCCCAGCAGAGGGGCCAAGAAATTTGGAATGAGTGATATGAACTGCCCTGCTAGAAAGGATTCCTCTACTCTGAAGCTTTAAAGAAACCAGCCTTGGAGTCTGAAATATCCTAACATGTAGGGAAGATCCTTTTGGAAGTCAGTGATTGATGCAGCATCAATATCAAATTAATATTCATTCAAAAAGGGAATCGCAGACATGTTTAGGATTGAGTGCTGTAGAACACTCTACCCCCTACAGTTCTTGAAGGTAATCGTAGAGGCACAGATTGATGTACATGGATATTGAACACTCAGTTACTCAGAGGTCCTCTCCGGAGCAATGGCAAAGATTAAATTGTTATAGATATTGAACCCCAAAAATTCCAAATGAGAACAAATTTCCGGCTGGTAGAGAACACACTCTCTTCTCTACAGAGGACTCCCAGCCCCATCAGAAAGGTCCAGGATTGAGTATGGTCTAAACTAACTTATAACACATTAAAGACCCAGTATTGATACCAAACAATGATGAAGTCCCTTTCACTTACTCTAGTGATCCATAGTTAGGAAGACTAGATTCCCATCACCCCTCGAAGTGATCTCTTTAAAAAGGGATAAGGGATTGAGCTGTTATGAGAGTGGCCCCTTCATACCCCTTAGGTAAAGCCTCCAGAGACTGGTTAAGAATTATATAAATGAAATATGCTATCTGCATTCCTAGAGGTGATCTGACCAAAGAATGAATGTTTATAAAGAAGTGCCTTAATTTCGAAACAGTTCCTTTTACACGCTTTCATAGAAAGAGCTGCTGTGTTCACAATACCCTTTGCTGAGTGTAACTTTACCACATTGTTTTATCTTCTTTCTCAGCTTTGCTTGCAGCAAGAGTGGTCATATATTGGAAATTGACTACAAAAATGTGGCCATCCGGAATGCCCGGCGTATCCTGACATCTGAGCATTCCCACTCAAATCGGCGGGAGAAACAGACCTTCCTCTCTGGTAGGCATAGGACAAGTGAGTGGTTGGCCCAGTGGAAGAATGGAGGTTGTGGGCAGGAAAAAGGTGTTTCATATAAAAAAATGAGATTGTCTGAAAACTGGACACTTGTAAACACTTGTATGATTGTCTTACTGTCACAAACGTTTCGGAGTTCAAGCATGATACATTGAGGCCAAGCTAGTTATTTTACATTGGTTATAGGATCAGGTAAATATTTTGTATTGCAACATATTTCTGTTGTGAACTTGCATTCTTTAAGGAAATAAGAATTCCCAAACACCCATCTGTTTGGAAACGGAGACATCTAGCTGCAGATTCCTTAAGTTTTGAATTCTCCTCAGGCGTCAGACTGGAACAGGACATTTTTCAGCAGTCCGTCTGCACGCCGCGGGACGGTGCCCTACGACTCCGCGATGACTTCGACTCCGGTTTTGATGTCAGTGGAGTCATATAAGTCCCTTCAGGCGTGCGGATGTCAGTTTCTTTTTTGTACGCACTATAAGTAGTGTGGATCCGGAGCGGAGAGCAGTTCCCCAGGCCGTTTATTCGGGCCTATTTTTACAGTTTTTTGTCAGTGGGAACAGTGTGCCTTTCTCTAATGTTGTCTGGCTTTAAGCCTTGTGGTTCCTGTCCTCAACAGATGTCAGTAACAGACCCACATTCTGTATGTATGTGGTGCTTGGGAGAACAACATGACTCCAAGGATTGCAGCACCTGCCAGAGACTGAAGCCGAAGGCACTCAATGATCGCCTTAAGAAGTTGTAGGCAGCACATCTGTCGTGGTCCTCTGAGATCTTGCTGCCTGGTCTTCTTCTCATGCAGAGTTCGGTTCGCAAGATCAGTCTTCACCTTCTAAAATGACAGTCCGTTCCCGTGGTCGTTCCTGGAGCCAAAGCTGTTCTCCAGGGCGGCTAGTACTTCAGAGACGTCCAAAGGTAAGCTCAGGCGTTTTAAGTCACGGAGCCCCCCAACTTTGCTGCATGGAGACTCCGATTCCCAGGACTCCTCCCGCTCGGCAGTTGAGGAGGCTGGTTGCGACTCCGCCTCGCGTCTCCCTGTCTTTCTGGGAGCCGGAGCATCAATGTCTCAGATGAGGGAGTATTGTAACTCTTTACAATTCATCTTTGGTCCTTCACCTTCCAATTGAGCTCCTGCGGGCCCCAAGGAGGTGAGTGGAGCCACACCGGTGGGGTTGACCTCGGTTTGGGTTGAGCCATTTGAGTCTTTGGGTCGGTGCTGGTCGGCCGACTCTGCTACAGAACCGGTGCACAGTGCTTCAGGAACTCCACTTCGTCTTTCGTTATCGATCATCTGACTCCGACATTGACGTCGGCAGCGCCGATCAAAGTATCTCCTCCTTTCGACGTGGAAGGGACCTTCTAAACGTCGACTAGCGTTGGGTGCGGAGTCAGTGTAGCAAACTGGGGGGAATGTGGTATTTTCACTTCCTCCTCAGGGTGAGACTTCTGAGGATCACCTTGTAACGGGTGATGCAGTGGGGACTGGGCTTTTTCAGCCCATATCTGAGATTATTCCATCTCGGGTGAAAGAGAGTTGAATATCTGCTCTTGGTGAGGCTAGTGGGGTGGTGTCCTCTCCAGCCTCGGGGCATCTTTACCCACCTAGCCTTGATACTGAGGTTAGTTCCTCTTTTGCGGATATGTTGAAGAGAGTGGCAGCAGTGTTGGAGTTGTCACTACCTTCATTGGAGGAGTCTACCAACCTTCTAATTGACGTCCTTTACCTGTTCAGTCAGGTGAAGAGGCTGTTATTTCATACAGTGAAGACCTGTTCAACATATTATTAGGAACTTGGTCCAAGCCTGATTCAGGGGTCTCGGTGGACCGCGCTATATATCTTGCAGGCACTTACTTGTACAGGAGACACAATTTGTTTCCACAGGCTTCCTACTTACGTATAGCCTGGTAGTTCCTGCAGCTGCAGCCTCTCAAGCTATGGATTCTTCACCTAAGACTCTAGAGTAGAGACTCTAGGAGTTAAGAAGCATGTGGCAAACACATCTTTGCTTCTGCAAGTTCTGCTTTAAAGTCTTCCAACACGTCTTGTGTTCTGGGACATTTTTCCCACGCTCTGTGACATACCCGATACCTTGCAGATTTTGTTGCCATCGCTTTCGGATAGCCTTCGTCTGATGTTGAAAACTTGATTAGAGATGGCCAACGAGCAGCTAAGCTGATAATAAGATGTGGCATGGATACTACTGATTCAGGACCATGGCATCTTTGTTGGAGCTCCAGCATTGTGCATGGTTAAGAACTTCAGGTTTTTCAGAGGTGATGCAGGCAACTTTAGTTGAAATGCCCTTTGATAACAGCCATCTTTTTAGGGCTCAGGCTGATTCGGCATTCAGATGCTTCCGTTATAGGAGTCATGATACAGTCTTAATTGCTCTTTTTCTGTTATATGTTCTTTAGTTTTGACTCTATACTTGGTGTGAGAAGTTGGCCTGATATATAGTGCTCACTATTCTAGTGATCACTGTGTATCATACCAAACGACCCTTATTGATGATTGGTTGTAAGTCAACCTTATAGACCAGCTATCCTAGTAGCATGGACAAGAGCAGTCTTTAGGCTAAACTCTAGAGGGCGTGTTAAGCCAGCTGGTATACCATCACATATACCCCTTGAACACCAAGTGAAAGGACACCACACAAGTTGTTATGAAAATTAAAGGATATTTATTTATAACAAGTCTACCCTGATCTCTTTATGAGTCAGGGAGCTAAGCACACAACAAAACTCTTAGGAAAATACTTTAAGTCGCACAATTCACACAAATGCCCGAGGGGCACGAAAAACCATATACACTAAAAGTGGAATGCGAAATACTAGCAGGTAAGTAACAAGATCCAGAGGCTTCAGGATCGCTAGGACTACACTACTGAACCCTAAGGTTAGGAGCAGGAGGCCTAGGGAGATCGGGTGCAGATTGTGCACTCTCACGCGGGATGCGGGACAAAGTCTATGGATGCTAGTATTTGTAAAGTTACAGTTATCGGACGAATCCGACTAGATAGACTGAAAACGACAAAGGATGTAGACACTTAGATAGTGAACCTACGTTGGAGCACCGAAATGCTCGGGTTACCTAGCCCAGGGGCTGCGGCTGCATAGGGTTCAAAAGACGTCGGGAATCCTCGTTACAGTCTATGGAGCCTGAAAGAAGAAGTTGCTGGCAGGCGACCAGTGAAGAAGTTCGATGTGATCCAAGCCTAAATCGGTGATGGAGACGACCTGAAAGCAGAGGGGACTCAGTTCTTAATCACTAGCCAGTGATTGTGTGGGCACCAGGATGGCACCGGATGAAGTCACCTCGACAAGGTGAGTGGGCGACGCTGGACTCTGCTGTCCCTCGGACCAGGAGGCGTTGTCGGCGACCAGGCTGGAGGTGCGAGCTGTCCCACGAAGGTGTCTGCTGTCGGCGATGCTGGACCTAGGATTGGGGCAACAAACCTTGGCAAAGTCAAGCCCACGCGGTGGAGTCAAGATGGCGTCTGGAGTGGACCAGGAGGGTCCGGGGTGCTCCTCTGTTGGAGGGGCGCAAGGGCCAGTCTGGAGCAACCAGACCAGCGATTCAATCGTCGTGGTGCGTCGTCAAGAGGGCCACTAGCCAGCAGGCATGTGACCGGACAACGCGGTGAGCAGCAAAGAGCAGAAGGGTCCCACGCAGTTCTCGTGGATGCTGGGGGGCTGGACTTCGGTGCTGGAGCTGCTCAGGGTTAGGGCTTCTCAAATCCCAAAGCACTCACTCGAGGATCCCTCGGCGGTCGTGCTGGTTAAGCGTCGTGCAGTTTTGAAGATGGCCGGTCCCTTCAGGTCTCGTCACACCCACGAATCTCAGCTGGGCTGATGATGCAGGTAGAGGTCAGAGATGCCAGGGAATCCGGGTCTCGTCGAGCTGGGCAGTCTTGATCCGGAGGATGGACTTACAGCAAACCGCGATGCTTAGAGGGTCCCTGCGGGTGCAGGGTGGCTACTCCTTAGCCACAAGGGAGAGTCTTCAGAAGGTATCAAGAGTTCCTTTCGTGGAAAGTAGTCAAGATTCAGAATTATCTAATTTGGGAAGGGGGCCCGCTCCTACCTTTATTCTAAAAAAAGGGGCTGGCACGCGACTAGGTTCTGCCCATGGGTGGGACCAGGAAGGGGGTGGTTACACCCCTCTCCCTTGTCCGGACTTTCCCCAGCTCAGGGGCTGGTGTGCCCCTGGAACTGGTTCAAGCCGGCATATGCACAGTGAGCACCGGGGTGCCACTTGCAGTCACCTTCCTCTCAGCCCTGCCTACCTGGGATACACAAAACCCTGTCTGGGATGGTGCTAGCACCGCCCCTGACTGGAAACCCTTTGTCCAAGCTCTCCTCGCTGGAAGGACTCTCAGCAGCAGGAGGTCAGACTTGTGTCTGTGGTGGCAGCATTCATTTTGTGATGCTGAGGCTCGAGTTAACTTTAACCGGGGTTCACAGTTACATACATGTCGTGTCCCTCTAGAAGGGTGGAATGCTAACCCCGTCGCCAGAATTGGCGAGGGGTTAGTATTCCAATTCGTATGACACCTTACTCAACATGTTTTGATAAAGCGATACCAAAGTTGGCAAATAACTGCGAGGATTATAATGCACTTAAGAGTATATGGTACGCGTTATCATGGAACAGCTATTAGGACTTGGTTCTGCAAGCTGCAAACGGGCTCAGCTCATGCCAGAGCACCATCTCACATAATTCCAAGCACTCTGCCTTAGGATTGATAATGCCTGCCATAGGAGTGACTGATAGGAATATATGTGTCCATTTTAGGGTTAGATATAGGTAACCATGTCTAAAGCAAAGGGTGATTACACCACCTTGCCCCAGCTGTCGTGCAGCCAGTTGTGTCAGATTTGGATGGCCAGCCAGGGGTGGCATAATACATGCTGCAGCCCCTGGTAGGCCCTGGGTACACCTATGCCCTGGGTACCTAAGGTACACGGTACAGGGACTGATAAGGTGACTCAGTATCCAATTAGATATGTACCTAAGGTACATGGAATCCATTTTACAGAGAGAGCAGTGGGCCTGGGGCCCTGAATAGCAGGGTCCCAGGTCAACTAAGTCGAAAAACCAGCAAAACACCAGGCAAAAAGTTGGGGGTAACCATAGTCGGATATCCACCTTCCTACACTTGGGATGTGTAAATTATGTTTATTTTCTCAAAGAGCCTAACTGGTTTGGGCATTGACATGTACCTCTTTAACTACACCTGGTTGCTGTTTCTGCGGGTGCGGGTGTTATTGTTTCAATACTGTCTGTAATAGTTTGTGGTATAAAGATACCTGAGGTATATTCTTTTTCTGTTTTCCTCTGATAATGGGATTTATGCTGAAAAGGTCTTTTGCAGGTGTTGTATCTTCCGTGGAGGAAGTTTGCCTTTTCACATCCTTCTTTTCAAGCAGTTAGGTTTACTGCTATGTATTACTGTTCACTTGCAGTATCTTTTATAAGAGACATATTACTTATACCAATTGTGAGACCTTGTATACAGAACGAATACTTGTTTTCTGTGAATACTCTGAATTTTCAACTCAGGACAATTTTAATCTCTGGTTTCTTCAACGCTGTCCTTTCTGCTACTATGCAAGTTAACTTTGCATTGAATTCGCATGGTGCATGGATAGTCTTTGCATTGGATAATTTTAAGGTTATTCTTCCTGGTGAGGGGGTCATGCCAGTTTTATTGTGTGACGGGTTCCTTATCTGCACATAGGAATTTGTTCCATGAAGGTGTGCTCATTTTTGTGAGACATTGCGTTTGGAAATTCAATGCTTGTTTGTATTCTTCTGATTACTCAGTGTTGGTTTCCTCCGTTATTGGAGGTGATACTTGTTTTAATGTTCAATTTTGGAAAATGGTTGTTCTGCGAGGTCTGCTTCTAAGGTTATCTGAGATTCAGTGTTTGTGTATACACCTTAGGGCTGTTTGCGGTCATGTTTTAATGATCGGAAAGATTTCTGTTTTATCTAAAGAGAAGGCTTGTTTTTTAATCCTTCACTTTAGGAACATCCTGGATATTACAATACTCTTTAGCATTGGTACTATTGATAATCATACATTTTCTGTTGGGATGTTGGATATTCTCGATCTCCTTGGGGACATTTCTCTTTCTTAATTAAGTATTTGTTATTTGCTATAGCTTATAGCTCTTTGAGGGTTCACAGTGTGAAAACATGGTCTTGTACCTCGTATGTTCTTATTGAACTAAATATGTTTATTGAGCACTTGTCTCTCTTACAGTCATATTGGATTTTGGCTCATACGCTTTATAGTTATACAAAAACAGGGTGCCTTTTCCTGATTTTATGCCTTGTGTGGTGTGCCTCTCCCCCTTGGGGTGGCCACCTCTGTGTGAATAAGATTGTGCAGTGTTATTTAGGTTACCAAATTTACAACGTGAACTAACAACCCTTCAGTGTCATGGGGGACCATATATGAATCAAAGACTTGTTTAAAAATTGTCATACATTTATTCAAAAAATTTTCTTTAAAAAAGAGTCATAGCACTACAAAACTGTTATATTAAAAAACCATTACACGATATATATTCAATTAATACAAATAATATTAATAACACATTTCTAAAACAATTTTAAATTTTTTAAAAAACTGCTTGTGAAGCATTGTTTGCCAAAAACATATTTGTACATAGATAGTAGAACACAAATTATAGGAACAAACTGTCGACGCGGCGTTTCGGTGCCTCTTAAATTCTTGCACCTTCTTCAGGACTCGTTCCCTGATTGGTCACATCTACAAAAACATATATCATAATACATTTCATTAGGTCCCATCTTCTAACATCAATTACATTTACTTAGTACATCATTAGTTAAAACCTAATATTTGGTAACCTATATATTCTCTTTTGCACACCTCAACTTAAGATTTATTACAACTTTCTTTCTGTCTATTTTCATTTTCTATAGATTGATTGCCTCCTGGGCGGGATGATAGCATGGGAGTGTGTTTCCTTACACCAATATTAGTGACTGACTCAGTTCTTATTTACTGTACTGGACAGTCCTGTCCCATACCCTTGTCTCAGATCTTTTTATTATATCTGCATGGTTATTACTCACGGGTCCCTTTGTTATGACCCTGGGGACTAGGTTAAGATTCTTTTTCTTTAACTGTATGTGTCCCACCATATCTATTACTCAACTTACCCAGGTGATATTCCCTGGATCTTTTTTAGTCATATGAGTCCGTTTAGCATCTGCCCATATTTTTCGTCCCCTTTGTTTCTATGGGATTTCTTCACAATCGATACTCTCGATCTTTCCTCAGAGTCTATGGAATTTAACCACTTCAGTACTACAAGGCAAAGGGAAAGCATATATGTATATTTACTTTTTTCTTTTTGTGATCAATCTGTTATTTAACTAACCCCTCTTTGCTCCAGTAATTAAAAAGTAGGCCTATCCATTCCTCACCGGTTTTGTTTCCACTTATATTTTGGTCGTCAGGAGGACGCCTCTGGGAGCTCCCTTTTTGATACTTCTTACCCCTGCTCCGTCTAGGGATGGAATAATCTTTGTTAGTGTTTCTCTACTTCCACTACACTTAATCAAATATGCCCCATTCTTCTTACAGTTCTTACCTCACTGGATGTTTAGAGTTACTTTTAATTTACTTCACTCTTGTGGTTGGCAATCTTTAAGTTGAAGCCTTTTGACTTGGCTTATACTTCTGAGAAAAAACAAATGTTGAAGCTGTATCAGAATAGTCTTTTTTTTAAAAACATTCTTCTCCTTGCTGCGCAATGTTCACCCTGTCTCTACTTACTTGGTAATGGGAGCTGAACTGCGTGGCGTCCTCCTTGCCTCTTGAGTCTTCTCGATCTAATCAGGCTTACTTCTGTCTGGTATTTATACCGTCAGAGATTGGCTCATTAGTTACACCTGGCCACTATTAGTTGGGGCAATTGTTTGGTGACCCGACTATGGCCGCCATCTTGTAGTGGGTTTAAACCTTATTCCCTTTTAGCGTTTTATACTAAATTTATTTGTATTAGGGCTCCCTCAACTCCTTTTCTCATATTAATAAATATACCCATTATTTATCGTTTTAATGACGCATTCGCGGGGTTCCACCGACTTATTTGGCCGCGATCGCTGTAGAATGTATATATTATTTTTATTTATTTTCATGCCGTATTTTCACTCTGTACTCCGTCAATGGTTGCTATTTTTGTTGATTTAGCGATTATACCTCGTTTCATGCGTTGTTTCTTATTCTATTTGAGCCACAATAAGATTTTTCGCGCTTATTTCGCGGTCGCCATCTTGGATCAGGGGACCTTTTGTTGTTTAAACCCCGCTTTGTACTTGCGTCTCTATGTGCCTGAATATACATGGATTATTGTGAATGCTATTGTTTGTGCTTCCCGTTACTCATGTTTATTAAATTACTTTTACGAGCCCGTATTTACCTGTTTTGCGTCTCCTATCCCCTAGTCACTGATAGTGCGCGCCATCTTGGATTGGGGAGGCAAAACCACTCAAAATTAGTTCTGTTTTTATATTATTCACTTGTTTACAGACGTCGTTTTACATATATTATATAAATTTATATCTCCTAATTGTTGTTGTGAGATTTTTTATATAAATTTATATAATATATGTAAAACGACGTCTGTAAACAAGTGAATAATATAAAAACAGAACTAATTTTGAGTGGTTTTGCCTCCCCAATCCAAGATGGCGCGCACTATCAGTGACTAGGGGATAGGAGACGCAAAACAGGTAAATACGGGCTCGTAAAAGTAATTTAATAAACATGAGTAACGGGAAGCACAAACAATATCATTCACAATAATCCATGTATATTCAGGCACATAGAGACGCAAGTACAAAGCGGGGTTTAAACAACAAAAGGTCCCCTGATCCAAGATGGCGACCGCGAAATAAGCGCGAAAAATCTTATCGTGGCTCAAATAGAATAAGAAACAACGCATGAAACGAGGTATAATCGCTAAATCAACAAAAATAGCAACCATTGAGGGAGTACAGAGTGAAAATACGGCATGAAAATAAATAAAAATAATATATACATTCTACAGCGATCGCGGCCAAATAAGTCGGTGGAACCCCGCGAATGCGTCATTAAAACGATAAATAATGGGTATATTTATTAATATGAGAAAATGAGTTGAGGGAGCCCTAATACAAATAAATTTAGTATAAAACGCTAAAAGGGAATAAGGTTTAAACCCACTACAAGATGGCGGCCATAGTCGGGTCACCAAACAATTGCCCCAACTAATAGTGGCCAGGTGTAACTAATGAGCCAATCTCTGACGGTATAAATACCAGACAGAAGTAAGCCTGATTAGATCGAGAAGACTCAAGAGGCAAGGAGGACGCCACGCAGTTCAGCTCCCATTACCAAGTAAGTAGAGACAGGGTGAACATTGCGCAGCAAGGAGAAGAATGTTTTTAAAAAAAAGACTATTTTGATACAGCTTCAACATTTGTTTTTTCTCAGAAGTATAAGCCAAGTCAAAAGGCTTCAACTTAAAGATTGCCAACCACAAGAGTGAAGTAAATTAAAAGTAACTCTAAACATCCAGTGAGGTAAGAACTGTAAGAAGAATGGGGCATATTTGATTAAGTGTAGTGGAAGTAGAGAAACACTAACAAAGATTATTCCATCCCTAGACGGAGCAGGGGTAAGAAGTATCAAAAAGGGAGCTCCCAGAGGCGTCCTCCTGACGACCAAAATATAAGTGGAAACAAAACCGGTGAGGAATGGATAGGCCTACTTTTTAATTACTGGAGCAAAGAGGGGTTAGTTAAATAACAGATTGATCACAAAAAGAAAAAAGTAAATATACATATATGCTTTCCCTTTGCCTTGTAGTACTGAAGTGGTTAAATTCCATAGACTCTGAGGAAAGATCGAGAGTATCGATTGTGAAGAAATCCCATAGAAACAAAGGGGACGAAAAATATGGGCAGATGCTAAACGGACTCATATGACTAAAAAAGATCCAGGGAATATCACCTGGGTAAGTTGAGTAATAGATATGGTGGGACACATACAGTTAAAGAAAAAGAATCTTAACCTAGTCCCCAGGGTCATAACAAAGGGACCCGTGAGTAATAACCATGCAGATATAATAAAAAGATCTGAGACAAGGGTATGGGACAGGACTGTCCAGTACAGTAAATAAGAACTGAGTCAGTCACTAATATTGGTGTAAGGAAACACACTCCCATGCTATCATCCCGCCCAGGAGGCAATCAATCTATAGAAAATGAAAATAGACAGAAAGAAAGTTGTAATAAATCTTAAGTTGAGGTGTGCAAAAGAGAATATATAGGTTACCAAATATTAGGTTTTAACTAATGATGTACTAAGTAAATGTAATTGATGTTAGAAGATGGGACCTAATGAAATGTATTATGATAGATGTTTTTGTAGATGTGACCAATCAGGGAACGAGTCCTGAAGAAGGTGCAAGAATTTAAGAGGCACCGAAACGCCGCGTCGACAGTTTGTTCCTATAATTTGTGTTCTACTATCTATGTACAAATATGTTTTTGGCAAACAATGCTTCACAAGCAGTTTTTTAAAAAATTTAAAATTGTTTTAGAAATGTGTTATTAATATTATTTGTATTAATTGAATATATATCGTGTAATGGTTTTTTAATGTAACAGTTTTGTAGTGCTATGACTCTTTTTTAAAGAATTTTTTTTGAATAAATGTATGACAATTTTTAAACAAGTCTTTGATTCATATATGGTCCCCCATGACACTGAAGGGTTGTTAGTTCACGTTGTAAATTTGGTAACCTAAATAACACTGCACAATCTTATTCACACAGAGGTGGCCACCCCAAGGGGGAGAGGCACACCACACAAGGCATAAAATCAGGAAAAGGCACCCTGTTTTTGTATAATTGTCGACCCAATCCTTTTCCTGACAGAAAGGGTAGCTCCCTACTCATAACTTTTCTGACATCATACGCTTTATAGACCATTACTCCAACTGGTTTCCCTTGCTGGATGTTTCTCAAGCGGATTGGTTTATTTTATTCTTTTTTACTTTCTAAGCCAAGTGTGGTCGTAAGTGCTTGCTACTGGCAAGGGCTCATTTTCATGTGGGATTTCTTTAGGTCGTATCAGCCTGTTAAGATATTTTGACAGGCAGTATTATCTTGATGCTAAGCCACCAAATGTGTCTCATTGAGGGTGGAATATCTCTCTTGATATTATATTATATGGTACTCTGCAACTGGTTTTTCAGTTCCATTTATCCATGTGTGTATACAGAGTTTACAAAAGTGTGTTGCATATGTGTTTACACATGCTGAGATATAGTCTGCTTTATAAAATAAAATGGATATTACATTCTTTTAAATTTGGATCTATATGTAGCGTGGAAAGGGGATATATAGATCTGGGTGTAATCATTTTTATACCAGATTCATATCTGTTTAATTTCCATCTTTCCATCTACTATGCATTGTGTGAACCTTCCGATGGTCATTCTCTAATTTTTTTTTTTTTAAATCTTGGTTTTAGAGATGGACTTGACATTCATCTGTCTGGCTATTCAGAAACGGCAATGACTAAGTTTATTCATTTTAGTATTAATGGTAATGGGTTTTAGAAGCCCTTCTTTTTGTGATTATCTGAGCGTATTGCCTGAAGCTATTTCTTTACGGATTTAGAGAATGCAGGTTACATGGCATTCGCTTTGCCTTTGGCTCTTCTAGTCCAAGGACTTACTTACCCTTTGGGCGTTAAATACTATTGCCTGACTGTTGTAAGATCTCTTTTAAAAGGATATTATCCTCTGGCCCTTGAGACTTTGTTTTCTTTGCCTGCTGGTTTGTTTCTTATTTGCATTGTCTGTGGCCATTGCCACGGTTTTTATGGATAGCCATGCTCTTTTCGTTTAACTCCTACGTAGGTCTGGTCTGTGGTCAATTTTGACCAGCTGATGGTCTTTTAGAGCTTTGGTAGGATTTGTTTGCATACCTTCCTCCAGGGGGGTACAGCTATGGTATTTCATTCAAAAGTTAAGGAATCTGCGGCTAGATGTCTCTATAGGATATACAAATTACTTACCTACTGCAACTTATTTTCTAGTGGAGACAGTCTAGCTGCAGAGTCCTTAATGCCCTGCCCATCCTTCCCTCTCTGCGAAAGATCTGTACTGTAAGGGTTATGTCCTTTTCAGAACTGGTTTTATATACCAGTGATGACTGTTTCACGTAATTGTGTAATTCAACAGACCATTTGGTCCTACTTCTTAAATCTTGCCTTGGTATTGCCATATCTTTCATTTCCATTTACTTCGTCACAACACTGGGTCTTTCCTTATAGGCATTGTTAGGGTATTATCATACCATTTATTTCCATTTTCTGATTATGTTTTAGAGATACATTGACCTTTTTGGCACAGTGTTTCCACAGCCAGTTTCTATAGTGGCTCTGTGTTTTATCGCGAAAGGTTTCACAGAAGTAACAGACTTCTGCAGGCCTGAGGGGACTTATATGACTCCACTGACATCCTAACTGCAGCCGACGTCCTCACAGAGTCATAAGGTGCAGCTCCCCCCTCCCCCAGCGCACAGAGGGACTGCTGAAAAATTTCCAGATCCAGTCTGACACCTGGGGAGAATTCAAAAATCTGAAAGAAACAGTTTATTGTTAAATTCCTTACCTTAGAATATCCCCAGGCGTCAGACTGGATCCGGAAAGTTTTCGTCAGCAGTACCCCTGCGCGTTGGTAGGCGTCGTCTGCGGCTCCGCGTCCATCGTCTGCATCATGATTGCGGGTATGAAGTAGTCGGAGTACTTAGATGCCGCCCTGATGTCAGTTATGATCTTTTCTGCGCCAGCAAGCGCAGATCCGGGAAGAGCAGTACTCTAGTCATTTTTTGACTAACTTTTTTGATCTCTTTTGATCACTTTTCGAGTCGACCTCCGACTCGCCGTACCGGATTCCTGGTTTTAAACCTTGCGAGGCCTGTCACCGCCTGATGTCGGTGCCTTTACTGCCTCGGACCGACCATGATGACAAGTCGTGCCCGACTGCCGGGCCTTGACCTTGAAGGCTAGGCCGGGAGCGGTCCTGTAAGTTGCCTGAATCCAGCAGTCGGCTCCGCGCCGCTCGAGGTCCCGGTCGAGGAGGAAGTCGAGGGACCGGTCGCGGAGCCATAGTCATCGCCGCTCGTCGAGTCACCACCACTCGTCGGGCTGCTCCAGTAAGTCGAGGCCTTTGAAAAAGAAGTGGAAGAGGCGTCATCGCTCTTCCGACTCCCCCCCGATGCTCGCGCGACGCGGCAGGGGGTTCGGGCGACACCGCCGGCGCAGCTCCACCGAAGCCGCAAGTACCCATCCAGCTCCATACCCGCCGGTCCCTGGGCTGCGACGCCGGAGGAGATAAATGCTTTCCTCACGGCCATGAGGTTGCACTCCGTCGGAACCTGCCGAGGCGCCTTCGGGTCCCGCGGGTCGGACTGGGAGCCCTAGCGGGCCGGCGGCTCCGGCGCCGTCGGGTGCTTCGGCCCCGTCCCCGGCGTCGACTCCAGTCCCGACGCCGTAGGGCCCCACAGGATCCAGGCCTGGATCCTGGTCGTCGCCAGTCGACCTCACGACTCCTCCGCAGGCGCTGACCCTGAGGGTGTCGCTCCCGGTGCGTCTTCAGACAACACCGCCCCCCGGTTTCAGCCCCGGTCCGGGTGCGATGCCGGAGCGGTGCCGCTCGGCACCGTCTCCGACGCCGATGGGTGAGCAATTCGCCTTCGACCCGGCTCCATTATTTTTGCCTGTTTACCAGGAGATGGATCACAAGGAGGACTGGGAGGGGTCTGAGGACCCTCTGGAACATCAGTGCCAGTTGAGCCAGTACTGGGCAGAAGAGCTGGGGAGGGGAGTGGTCTGGACACTTCGCCCGACACTAGATTTGTCTCTCCTCCTCCGTGGCTTCGGAGGAGGGGGCTACTTATAGCGTGGTGTTGAACAGGGCGGCCAAGGCCTTGGCTCTTGAGCTCCCTGTCGCGGCCATGAGGACTTACCTCCTCACTGAGGTGCTCAAACCGCAGGCAAGCTCCTCGGAGCGTCTACTGCCGATTAACGAAGCCCTCACCGACGTTCTGATGGGCACCTGGTCCAAGCCCTCTACCGGCCTCCCAGTGGATCGGAACGTGGACTGACGCCACCGCCCGGCTCTGGGCGACCCCTGCTTTCTGTCCGTTCACCCCACCCCCTAGTGATCCAGGCCTCTATGTTCCAGATCGCATTCCCGACTGCTCCCCCGGATTGGGAATCCAAAAGGTATGATCAGTTTGGAAAGAAACTGTTCTCCTCTCTGAGTTTGGGGCTGCGGTCTGTCAACACCGAGTTATGGCCCTCTTGGCCAAGGGGGCCATCGAGCGCGTTCCTGGGCCAGAAGTAGGACGTGGTTGCTATTCCCACTACTTTCTGTACCCAAGAAGGGCAAAGGAGGCCTACTACCTATCTTGGACCTATGGAGCATCAACAGCTTCCTCCGGAAGGAGAAGTTCAAGATGCTGACTTTGGTTCAGATCCTAGTGCCCTAGCCCCGGGAGACAGGATGGTGGCGTTGGACTTGCAGGGCGCATATTTCCACATCTCCGTCCTGCCGGCCCACCGGCGCTACCTGCGGTTCACAGTAGGCCATGAGCATTTTGTTTACTGTGCTCCCCTTCCGCCTTACCAGTGCCCCTCGGGTGTTAACGAAAGTGATGGCGGTGGTCACAGCTCCTCTGCGCAGATCAGGGGTTTCAGTCTTCCCCTATCTCGACGATTGGTTGTTGAAGGCGGGTTCGCCCCAAACAGTCGTCTCCCACCTCCAGACTACGGCCGACCTCCTGCAATTGCTGGGTGTGAGAAGTTGGCCTGATATGCAGTGCTCACTATTCTAGTGATCACTATGTATCAGTCCAAACGACCCTTATTGATGATTGGTTGTAAGTCAACCTTATAGACCAGCTATCCTAGTAGCATGGACAAGAGCAGTCTTTAGGCTAAACTCTAGAGGGCGTGTTAAGCCAGCTGTTATACCATCACATATACCCCTTGAACACCAAGTGAAAGGACACCACACAAGTTGTTATGAAAATAAAAGGATATTTATTTATAACACAACAACAATGGACTCTTTATGAGGACAGGGCGCTAAGCACAATACAAAACTCTTAAAGAAATACTGAAAGTCGCACAATTTACACAAATGCCCGAGGGGCACGAAAAACAATATACTATGGAAGTGGAATGCGAATTACTAGCAGGTAAGTAACTATTCTCAGAGACTTTAGAATAGCTAGGCCTACAATGCTGAACCCTTAGATTAGAAGCAGGAGGCCTAGGGGCGCCGTGTGCAGAGAGGAAACTCTCACACGTAATGCGGGACAAAGTCTATGGAGGCTAGTAAATGCAAAGTTAGTGTTCTCGGGCGAACCCGACTAGGTAGGTCAAAAACGAAAGTGGATCTAGACACTTAGAGAGTGGTTCTACGCTGGAGCACCGTGGTACTCGGTTTACCTAGCCCAGGGGCTGCCGCTGCATAGGGATCAAGTGTCGTCGGGAATCCTCGTTGACGAACCAGGAGCCTGAAAGAAGAAGTTGCTGGCAGGCGACCAGTGAAGATGTTCCGGAGTGATCCAAGCCTGGATCGAAGATGGAGACGACCTGAAAGCAGAGGGGACTCAGTTCTTAATCACTAGCCAGTGATCAGATGGGCACCAGGATGGCACCGGATGAAGTCACCTCGACCAGGTGAGTGGGCGACGCTGGGTTCTGCAGTCTCTCGGACCAGGAGGCGTTGTCGGCGACCAGGATGGAGGTTCGAGCTGTCCCACGGAGGTATCTGCTGTCGGCGATGCTGGACCCAGGATTGGGGCAACACCTCTTGGCAAATGCAAGCCCACGCGGTGGACTCAAGATGGCGTCTGGAGGGGACCAGGAGGGTCCGGGGTGCTCCTCTGTTGGAGGGGAGCAAGGGCCAGTCTGGAGCAACCAGACCAGCGATGGAAGTGTCGTGGTTCGTCGTCAGGAGGGCTACGATCCAGCAGGCAAGTGGCCGGACAACGCGGTGAGCAGCAAAGAGCAGAAGGGCAGAAGGGCCTCACGCAGATCTCGTGGATGCTGGGGGCTGGACTTCGGTGCTGGAGCTGCTCAGGGTTAGGGCTTCTCAAACCCCAAAGCACTCACTCGAGGATCCCTCGGCGGTCGTGTTGGGCAAGCGTCGTGCAGTTCTGAAGATGGCCGGTCCCTCGAGGTCTCGTCACACCCACGAATCTCAGCGTGGCTGATGATGCAGGTAGAGGTCAGAGGTGCCAGGGAAGCCGGGTCTCGTCGTGCTGGTCGGTCTGGTTCCGGAGGAAGGACGTGCAGCAAACCGCAAGTTACTTAGTTGGTGCCTGCTGATGCAGGGTGACTACTCCTTAGTCACATGGGAGAAATCTTGAGAAGAAGTCTTGAGTTCCTTTCGTAGAAAGTAGTTTCAATATTCAAAGATGATCTAATTTGGAAGGGTCCCCGCTCCTACCTTTATTCTAAAGAAAGGGGCTGATACGCGACTATGTCCTGCCCATGGGTAGGACCAGGAAGGGGGTGGTTACACCCCTCTCCCCTGTCCGGACTTTCCCCAGCTCAGGGGCTGGTTCAAGCCGGCATATGCACAGTGAGCACCGGGGTGCCACTTGCAGTCACCTTCCTATTCAGCCCTGCCTACCTAGGATACACAAAACCCTGTCTGGGATGGTGCTAGCACCGCCCCCGACAGGAAACCCTTTGTCCAAGCTCTCCTCGCTGGAAGGACTCCCAGCAGCAGGAGGTCAGACTTGTGTCTGTGGTGGCAGCATCCATTTTGTGATGCTGAGGCTCGAGTTAACTTTAACCGGGGTTCACAGTTACATACATGTCGTGTCCCTCCAGAAGGGTGGAATGCTAACCCCGTCGCCGGAATGGGCGAGGGGTTAGTATTCCAATTCGTATGACACCTTACTCGACATGTTTTGATAAAGCGATACCAGATTTGGCAAATAACCGCGAGGATTATAAGGCACTTAGAGTATATGGTACGCGTTATCATGGAACAGCTATTAGGACTTGGTTCCGCAAGCTGCAGACGGGCTCAGCTCATGCCAGAGCACCATCTCACATAATTGCAAGCACTCTGCCTTCCGGATTGTTAAGGCCTGCCATAGGAGTGACTGATAGGAATACATGTGTCCATTTTAGGGTTAGATATAGGAGTACTATATCTAAAGCAAAGGGTGATTACACCACCTTGCCCCAGCTGTCGTGCAGCCAGTTGTCAGATTTAGATGGCCAGCCAGGGGTGGCATAATACATGCTGCAGCCCCTGGTAGGCCCTGGGTACACCTAGGCCCAGGGTACAGGGACTGATAAGGTGGCCCAGTACCAATTGGTAAATGCACCTAAGGTACACGTGTCAATTTAGTGAGAGAACAGCTAGGCTGTGGGTCTGATTAACAGGCCCACAGCCAGGGAAGTCGTAAACCAGTGAAGCAAAAAGCAAAAATCTGGGTTGATCATAGGATTGCAGACCCTACTCTCCTACACTGGGGTTCTCCATCAACGTGCCGAAGTCACACCTGTGCCCCTCTCAGAAGCTCCTTTTCATTGGAGCGGTTCTGGACTCGGCGCAGTTTTGGGTTTATCCCCCCGAACAGCGGGTTCGGGATATTCATGCTCTGATTCCAATCTTTCAGCCTTTATCCCGAGTTTCGGTCAGGTTGACGCTGCAGCTCCTGGGGCTGATGGCCTCCTGCATCCTTCTGGTGCATCACGCCAGGTGGCGGATGCGGGCTCTGTAGTGGGACCTGAAGTTTCAGTGGGCACAGCATCAGGGCAACCTGTCCGACCATGTCCTGATCTCAGAGGGCACTGCAAGTCGGTTGCAGTGGTGGCTCACGGACCACGATTGGGTCAGCGGCAGATCCCTCTCCCTACCCCAACCGGAGCACGTAGTGGTGACAGATGCGACCCTCCTGGGATGGGGGGGCCACATGGGAGAGGGGGAGATCAGAGGCCTCTGGTTTCCGGCGGAGTCCCGGCTCCATATCAACCTTCTGGAACTGCGGGCGATCCGACTTGCACTGAAGGCATTCCTTCCCTCTGTCCGGGGAAGTGTAGTGCAGGTGTTCACGGACACCACCGCCATGTGCTACTGCAACAAACAAGGCGGGGTGGGGTCGTGGACCCTTTGTCAGGAGGCTCTGCGCCTCTGGACATGGCTGGAACACCAGGGCGTCACCCTGGTGGTTCAACACCTAGCAGGTTCTCTGAACGCCATGGCGGACGAACTCAGCCGCCAGTGTATGATGGATCACAAATGGCATCTGAACTCGGGTGTGGCGCAAGGTCTCTCTCAGCAGTTGGGATAGCCTTGGTTAGATCTATTCGGCACCGAAGAACGCGCAATATCATCAGTTCTGCGCGTTGGAATTTCCAAGGCGGCACTCGCTCGGCGATGCTTTTCGGCGCGAGTGGAGCTGCGGTCTGTTGTACGCCTTTCTGCCTATACCACTTCTGCCCAGAGTGCTGAAGATCAGGCGAGACCGGGTCCAAGTCATTCTTGTGGCTTTGGACTGGGCACTAAGATACTGGTATCCCGAGCTACTCAGCATGTCTGTCGATCCCCTGATTTGTCTGCCTCTTCAGAAGGACCTTCTGTCGCAGCAGCAGGGGACGGTTCTCCACCCGAACCTGTCCAGTCTCCACCTACATGCGTGGAGATTGAGCGGCGGCAGTTGAGGCCATTTGACTTGCCTCCTGAAGTTTGTGATGTGATTCTGCCGGCCAGGCATCCCTCCACAAAAACGGTATACGCCTGCAGGTGGAACAAATTTGTGGCATGGTGCACAGCAAAGGCTGTGGATCCACTCTCTGCCCCCCTTTCAGAGGTTCTCCTCTTCCTTCTTTCTCTTGCCCAGCAGGGCTCTGCTCTGGGCACTATCAAGGGCTACCTCTCGGCCATTTCAGCCTTCTTAAGGCTTCCTGATCAGCCTTCTCTTTTCAAGTCCCCTGTTGTAAATAGATTCTTGAAAGGCATCACACACATGTTTCCTCCTGTTCCCTTCGTGATGCCTCAGTGGGACTTGAATCTTGTTCTAACGTATCTGATGTGCGCTCCTTTTGAGCCACTTCATAACTGTCCTCTTCGTCTTCTGACTCTTAAGACTGCATTCCTGGTTGCCATCACCTCTGCCAGGAGAGTGAGTGAGCTCCAGGCTCTATCTTCTAAACCTCCTTTCCTCTCTGTCCATCCGGACAAGGTTGTTCTGAGGACTCGTCCTTCTTTCCTGCCCAAGGTGGTCACAGCCTTTCATATCGGGCAGTCCATCACCTTGCCCACCTTCTTTCCGCCTCCCCATCCCTCGAAGGAGGAAGAGAGGCTCCACCGTCTGGACCCAAAACGTGCACTCTCCTTCTATCTAGATCGCACACGCCAGTTCCGGGTGGTTGACCAGCTCTTCGTTGGTTACGTGGGCGCTAAGAAAAGACTGGCGGTTCACAAGCGAACCATCTCTCGGTGGGTCGTCTTCTGCATCAAGGTTTGCTACTCTTTGGCCAAAAAGGAGCCTCCTGTTGGGCTGCGGGCCCATTCCATTTGGGCCACGGCGGCTACTACTGCCCTGGGTCGGGCAGGACATCTGCCAGGCAGCTACGTGGGCCTTGCTGCACACCTTTACTAGATATTATTGCTTGGACAGCCAAGTCCGGAGAGATGGCTGTTTCTGTTGTTCCGTTCTCCAGGACTTTCTGGTGTGATCTTGGTTCGCAGACCCACCACCGGGGTTGGTATTGCTGGGGTATCTATTCTAAGGTAAGGAATCTAACACTAACCTGTTTCTTTCAGATGCACAAGTTACCTACCTTCAGTAACGATATATCTGTAAGAAACAGTAGTTAGTGTTAGATTCCTTACCGCCCCACCCATCCTCCCCGTTCTGCGAACCGATATCTAGGGTTAAGGACATCCCTTTCAGGGCTCTAGTTTCATGGCACCAGTGTCGGTTTCTATCATGGCTCTGCGTTCCTGGCGCGGAAAGCTATGTACAGAACTGACGTCAGCGCGCGAGTGCGGCGTCTAAGTACTCCAACGTCATCCCGGCGATCATGACGCCGGCGACGGACGTGGAGCGGCAGACGACGCCTACCAACGCGCAGGGGTACTGCTGCCGAAAACTTTCCGGATCTAGTCTGGCACCTGGGGATATTCTAAGGTAAGGAATCTAACACTAACTACTGTTGCTTACAGATATATTGTTACCGAAGGTAAGTAACTTGTGCGTTAAGGAATCTGCGGCTAGATTTTGTCTCTACCAGATAATTTGTTCCCGAAAGTAAGTAACTTGTTGTTATCCAGTATTGGGGTATCTTTCATAGATTCACATGCCTGAATCATTCCCCGTCGCCAAGGCGGGAGTTCCACGGTAAAATACAAAAGCAGTGCCTTGGAAAAAACAGTAGTAGGCTGATAGAAAAAGCCCTTAGGCCCAAAACGTTGTAGCCTATCTACATCATTATATGAAATGAACTAAAAAATAGTTCCACCTAATCAGCTACCAGCACCCTCTAGAACCTTCCCAGCAGAGGCAGTTCTCCCCAGATTTTCACAGCACGTCGTGTAGAAGGAAGTCTCCCTGAGTGCCTACTCAGTTTCTTTACCTTTTCTTCAAAATGTCTGACATGAAAGCTCTTTTTAGAGCTTGTATGACCTGTGAGAAGAAGAGGGTCCACGTGGACGACCAGCACAAGGATTGCATTTACTGCCTACATCCTAAACATGTTGTTAAGGATTGTAGAATCTGCCGGACTTTCCCTGCTAAAACTATTAGGGACAGGGAAGCAAGGCTTCTTTTATGGTTGAAATCTTTCTTTGGCTGAGGAGGATGACAAGGCCTCTACATATAGCAAGAGAGCTAGATCTCATGACAGCTTCTCCAGCGAGGGAAGGAAACATCATAAGTCTTCCCATGAAGTTTCTGACCAGTCACAGAGGTCTCCAAAAATCTCCTCTGGGTCAAAGCGGTCTTCATCTCCTGAGGTTTCCAGTAGGCCTTCAACCACCAGAACAGTGAATAAAAGCCTGATTAGGACCCTCTCTCTGGTTTCCTCACATACGATTTCTGTGACTTCTGCTGCCCCGATGTCTACTGCTACGGTCTCCACTACTTCCATATCTTCGCCTATTGTATCTTCTTAAATCTCCACTTCTAAAAAGTCTATGGTGGCGAAGGATTCCTTCTCTAAGTCTCCGTCGACGACAGCTTCGACGTCGACCTCGTCGACAACCGTTCCATCGACGACGAAGGTAAAGACTCCGTCGACGAAGAGCCCGTCGACGAAGAGCCTGTCGACGACGAGCCTGTCGACGAAGAGCTCGTCGACGACGACACCGTTGACGAAAAGCCTGTCGACGACGACCCCAATCGATGAAGAGCCCGTCGACGACGACACCGTCGACGAAGACTGCTTCAATAAAGATTATCCCATAGACGACTAAGAGCCCATCGACGAGGACTTTGTCAACGGCGATTCCTTCAGTATCGCAAACCACGCCGGTCTCCTACACTCATTTCCAATTGAAGACTTACCATAGACAGGATTATAGTAATACATCTCCTCTGCTTCCATCTCATATCCTGGAAACTTGTGTTGAGGATGACGACTTTGAGGAGGAAGATGATGAGGGACTGTTCGGCATTGCTCACCACCCCTCTGAGCTTCAAATAAAGTGTCAGGAGGACGATGAGGAGGAGGACTACCAGGAGCAATACTACCAGGAGCACCTCTCTACACCATATCAAAGACCTCCGAAAGGGTTCCGCACCCGGGAGAGACAAGTCATCTGCCTCCTACACTCATCCAAGATCTTCAAGCCATGATGGCTGATTACCGGCAAAGATTTCTTCCAGTGTCAACCGCTCCTGATTTGCCACCTGTACCTACTGAAGAACCAGTCTCACAAACGGCAGAGAGACTGGTACTTCAGAGCAATTCCTCAAACGCACCATGATACTTCTTCTTTAGACGAAGAAGGTGTCGAAGAAGGGGAATTAACCGGCAATGCTGGCAATGTGGATCCTTGGGACGATTATATCATTCCCATGTCTTCACCACCTATTCCTCAACCGTCAGACTCTCCGCCAGAAAACATCGGCGGTTTTTACAACCTAATGCAGCGTGCTGCAACAAGATTTCTGTTACCAGTCACGATTGAACATACAGATTGCTTCTTGCATGATTTCAAGGAGAAGTACAGGAAGGTGACTAAAGCGATCCCCATCATTGACTACATTTAGAATGAGGGGATAAAAATAATGAAGATGCCTGCCTCTATACCTGTGGTTCTTCCGCGCATTGAGAAGAAGTACTGTGCTCCATCAGACACTCCATCTTGTCTGATAGGTCATCCTCGACCGGATTCAGTCATATCACAGGCTGCGCAGCAAAGATCCAAAAACCCAGCTATGCCAATTTCAACACCACCAGATAAGGAAGGAAGGAGGTTGGACCTCATAGGGTAAAGGTTTTCATCCAATGCAGCAGTCTGCATTAAAGCAGCAAATTCACTGGCCATACTTGGTTGTTACGACCGCCAGATGTGGTCAGACCTGACAGAGTTCTTGGAACTAATCCCGGAAGACCGCAAACAAGAAGCGCGAAAAATTCAATTGGAAGGAGAGCGAGCTGCATCCGAGATTATAGACTGTGCTCTAGATATTGCCAATACCAACTTTAGGCAACTTGCTGGCGCTGCAGTACTCAGACACCAAGGATGGCTTAAAGCTACATCTTTTAGGCCAGAGGTGCAAACAAAAATATTGGACATGGCCTATGATGGTGATTCCTTATTTGGAAAGCATATAGATGAAGCCCTTTTAGCCATAAAGACAGATACTGATACAGCAAAGTCTTTGGCTGCTCTCCAATACAAATGTTGATCGTTCCGAGGTGCCAGAGGTCGTGGCTTTACTTCAAGAGGTGGATACCAGCAGCAAAACAGACAATATCAAACGCAATATAGGCAGCCATACGGCCAATCGTCTTACAGACAATCTTCCTCAAGTGGTTTCTCTCGCCAGGGTGGGCGAAAGCGATCAAACAATCAGGATCGCGATTCCAATCGGAAGCAATGAGTCCAGCAGGACGCCAGTCCTCCCTACTTCCCTCCCTGTGGGCGGAAAGATTTCAGCCTTTCTTCAACAATGGCAACAAATCACTTCGGGTCAATGGGTTCTCGATCTGGTCAACAAGGGTCACACCCTGGAATTCGTCAAATGACCTCCTATTACCCCGCCCAAGAGTGCCCCTCGTCTTCACTTACTTTTCAAAGAAGCCTTAAAAATGCTCCACAAGAATGCTATAAAAAAGGTTCCATCACCTCCGAAAGGAACATGGTTCTACTCTTGTTTCCTCTTCATAAAGAAAAAATCAGGGGAGTGTCGCCCTATTCTCGACCGTCGCAAGCTCAACAGGTTTCTAAAGAAACAGAGTTTTCGGATGGGGACGCTTGTCGAGGTTTTAAGCTGCCCCAAGGAAGGGGATTTTTTAATATCTTCTCTGGATTTTGAGGACGTATACTTCCACGTCCCTATACATCCCAAACATCGCAAATACCTACGATTCACAGTGGCTGGCAACCACTATCAGTTCAAGGTTCTCCCGTTCGGGCTGAAATCGGCACCAAGGATCTTCAGGAAGTGCCTCGCACCAGTGGCAGCATTTCTGAGATCTCAAGGAATACACGTATACCCTTATCACGACGATTGGTTAATCAAGGGACCGTCTCAGCAGGTAACCGACGATGCCATATCAACTTGCCTACATCTCTTTTCAAACTTAGGACTCACTCTCAACGAAAACAAGTCACAATTACGTCTTCTTCAAATAATTCCCTTTCTGGGAGCGATGCTAGACACCATACAGTGCAAAGCATTCTTGTCAAGAGATTGCCAACAACGTCTGCAAAAATTGGCAATATCAATTTCAAGAAGAAGGTCACTTTCTGTCCGAACATTAGCTTCTCTTCTGGGGATGTGCTCATCGGCGATAAACCTGGTACCTCTAGCACGTCTCAGAATGAGACTGCTGCAAGAGGAGTTGCATTTACAATGGCAGCAAGCTGTAGGGTCATTCGACGACTCCATCAAGGTCACATCGCTCATGATAGGCTCTCTACATTGGTAGCCTCAGAAAGCGAACCTGACCCCGGGTCTCTCTTTCTTGCCCACTCCTCCAGAATTCGTTGTATCAACTGACGCCTCCATGGAAGGATGGGGAGGCCAGCTTCAGGATTTACAAATTCAGGGAAGATGGTCCCAGGAGTACAAGCAACAGCACATGAACAGACTGGAACTGCGTGCCATCTTTCTCTGTCTGCAAGCATTCCTCCTGAGGATTGCGGTATCTTCTGTGCTGGTCCGTACCGACAATACGACCATCATGTATTACATCAACAAACAAGGGGGAACAAGGTCACAGCCTCTGTTGCAGGAGGCTCAGGAGTTGTGGGAGTGGGTCACAGCCAAAAATATACCATTAAGAGCAGAGCATGTCAAAGGACTTCAAAACACTTTGGCAGACACCCTGAGCAGATCTCTCTCGAGCTGTCACGAGTGGGAACTAGAAGGGAACAAGTGGAGAAGATCTTTCGCGTTTGGGGCAAGCCAACATTAGATCTTTTTGCAACAAGAGAGAACAAAAAATGCCAATATTACGCCAGCAGATTCCCTCAACGGGTATCCAGAGGAAATGCCCTGTCCATGCGATGGTCAGGGATTTGTGCGTACGCTTTCCCCCAACACCGTTGATCCGGAAGGTACTTCAAAAATGAAGAGAGAAGGCTGCTTTCTCATACTTATTGCACCCCATTGGCCAAGGCAATATTGGTTCCAGGAAATGCTCTTACTATCCCAGGACAATCCTATACATCTAATCCCAACGTTAAGGATGCTGACAAGGGAGAAGGGTCAAATTCTTCATCCAGATCCACAGTCACTGCGCTTGCACGCATGGCTCCTGATTTCCTAGAGTATAAAGATCTGAACATCTCTCAAGACTGCTGAGAAATTCTAGCTAAGTCACATGCCCAGAGTACAGTTAAAACTGATCGCTTAAAGTGGAAGTGATTTTGTCATTGGTGCGAGGCGAATGATCTCCATCCTATTCAAGCTCCGGCGGAGGATATTCTTCCCCATTTATTATCTCTGGCCAAAGCTGGGCTTGTGTTTTCCTCTATCAAGGTTCGCCTTTCTGCAATTTCCAGATTTCGGAAGAGCTCTTTCAAACCTTCACTTTCTTCCTCTTCTCTTATCAAACAATTCATGATAGGACTTTTTCGAGCGTTTCCGACAATACATGCGTCCCCTCCTGAGTGGGAATTGAACACAGTGTTGGCTCAGTTAATGAAAAAAACGTTTGAGCCCATACACAAGGCTGAGCTCAAATTTCTAGCATGGAATGTGGCTCTTTTATTAGCTATTACTTCAGCTCGAAGGGTTAGTGAAATTCATGCTTTTACCATCTCAGAACCCTTTTTGCATTTCTCCAGAGATTACTTCACTTTAAGGACAAATCCCAAGTTCATCCCTAAGGTACCGCCTCAATTCCATTTAAATCAAGCCGTGAAGCTAAAAACGTTCTTCCCGGACCCAACCACTCCAGCGGAAAGAGCTTTGCACTCGCTTGACATTAAACGTTGCCTTAAGTTCTATTTACAGAAAACAAGGGACATCAGGCGAACCAGCCAGTTATTCGCCGCCTATGGCCAAGGCACACTTGGATCTGCGGTATCTAAAGCGACTATAGCCAGATGGATAGCTTCAGCTATTCATTTCTGTCATGACAAAGCTAACAAACCTTAACAAAGAAAAGTCAAAGCGCATTCCACCAGAACCATGGCTGCATCCACTGCGTTATTTGCTGGTGTGACATTGGAAAACATCTGTCGTGCTGCGACATGGAAGAATGTTCACGAAACACTACTGTCTGCAATCTGCATCGCAGGACGATACAGCTATAGGACAAGCCGTTCTTCAACATCTTTTTCACTAAGGTTAGAATTATATATTCAACTCTGCTCCATTGTATATGCATATTTTATGTTTCTGAATCTCTGTTGATACTATATTGATATTTTACATTTATTTCTCTTAAATTATGGTTCATTTACATGCATTCTTTTATCTGAGACTGTATATTTCTTGTTAATATTCTAACCTTCCCAGATGCGTTATGGGAGTATATAAACCCTGTCTCCCACCGTCTGCAAACAACACTATTTGGCTTACTGCTTGCTATTATGATTCAGGCATGTGAATTTAGGAAAAATACCCCAATACTGGATAAGAAAACAAGTTACTTACCTGTAACTAAAGTTATCCAGTATTGGTATCTTCATAGATTCACATGCACCCACCCTCCTCCCCGGCGAGACAGTTCTTTACTTAGGATCCTGGCTTCCCACTCGTGCTGAGAAAATCTGAGAACTGCCTCTGCTGGGAAGGTTCTAGAGGGTGCTGGTAGCTGATTGGGTGGAGCTTTTTTTAGTTCTTTTCATATAATGTTGTAGATAGTCTACTAAGTTTTGGGCCTAAGGGGTTTTTCTATTAGCCTACTACTGCTTTTGTATTTTACCGTGGGACTCCCACCTCGGCGACAGGGAATGATTCAGGCATGTGAATCTATGAAAGATACCAATACTGGATAACTGTAGTTACAGGTAAGTAGCTTGTTTTCTTCTCGGCAGTTCCCAGTGTGTATTGGCAATGCTTGTGGTACATCTCATGCTACCTTCTGCCACCCCTGATGGCAGGCATCTGACTTGCTCTTGATTACATAGTGAATCATTCAATTGTTTGTACAAAAGCTAAACATCCTCTGACCAGCTACAAGGGAGAGAAGAATTTGTTGTCCTGGGCTTGTTATGTCTCTTGTCTGTAGCCTGGAACTGATTTTGGCATTTACATAGCTGGGTGTGCAGTGGACTTGCTGTACAATGAGCAAGCGCAAGTTCTATATTGTGCTTCTCAAGAGTCCTTAAACCCCATCCTTAAATATTCATTGGATATTGGAGTGGAACTAGAACACTTTGCACAGAATGGGGCTGTTTCTTTAGAAACACACATTTGTGAGTGCACTCTCATCCACACTAGCACCAATGCCTAAACATGCTTGCTGTCTTCAAGTGCCTACTTATACTCTCCCCTCTACCAGAAGCCAACAGTGTGTATAGACTAGAGACTGAGACAGCAGAGAGGCTGAGGTTGTTTGAAAGAAGAGTGGCTTCCAGTACAAGATTCACTATATTTAGCAACCTGTCGCTAGGGGCACTTATCTTCTTGCTCCATATGTCCTTGAGGGAGGGGACATGGGGGAAAGGTGTAAATTGCTGAAGTTTCAAGTGGTCCAGAAGGGTCAACAGAGTCCAGAGACAATATGAAAGGAAGCAGTTTGCAGACCACCAGAATGCCTAGCCCAGCAGGTTGTTAAGTGGGACTTGACCCTACTAAACATCTTAATGACAACTTGTGTGTAACACACAATGTTTTTGTGCAAAAAGCATGTGGAGAGAGCCACGGATCAAGCTTGAATACGATGATCAAAGGAACTTGAAGTTAAGAATAGACTTCATTGGCTCTGTACTCACTTATAGATGCCATTTTGGGAGGGCCACATATCAAATGATACACCTTGTGAATAACCTAAATCCCTGTTCCTCTGGGGCTTGTAATCCATTATGTAAACTCCTGGTGGGTGGGATGGAAGGCTTTGTAAGCTACTTAAGTTTACTCTGTCCCCTCTAAATAACTTTGAAAAATCGTAGCTCTTTATTATGCCATGTGAGCCTTGCAAATCAGCTTTTTCTTACCATACCCATATTAAATAGAACGTAATGCTCCCATAGTAATTATCATTATTTCAATTGAATGTAGTAATTCCCCAGCACATGTCTATGTTAAAGTTGAAGAGGCAGATACTTTTTCTATCTGAAAGAAACATGTTAGTATTAGATTCCTTACCTTAGAATATCCCCAGGCATCAGACTGAACCCGGAAACTTTTACGTAGCAGTACCCTTGCGCGTCGGTAGGCGTCGTCTGCGGCTTTGCGTCCGTCGTTGGCGCCGGGATGATGTCGCCGGAGTACTTAGGTGCGCTGACGTCAGTTCTTCTTTTTTCCGCGCCAGCAAGCGCAGATCCGGAAAAAGTTGTACCCTAGTCAATTTTTGACTAACTTTTTACGATCCTTTTTGATCTACTTTCGAAGTCTCTCGACTCCGACGGTGCTGGTAGGGATGCCCGGGTTCAAGCCCTGCGCCGACTGCAACCGACTGATGTCGGTTACCGACCCTCATCGCCGGTGCCTGCACTGTCTAGGCCCGGACCAGGACGACAAGTCCTGCTCCGACTGCCGGGCCCTGACGTCTAAAGCTAGACGGGAGCGGTCCCATAAGCGGCTCAAGCTTCGGCAGTCCGCCCCGTGCTGCTCGAGGTCCCAGTCCGGAAGGAGGTCGAGGGACCGGTCGCGGGGCCGGAGTCACCACAGTTCCGGCAGTCTTCATCGGTCTTCGGGTTCGAAGTCCTCAAGTAAGAGGCACAAGAAGTCGAAGAGGCACCATCGCTCTTCTGACTCCCCCAGACGCTCACGCGATGCGGCCAGGGGTTCAGGCAACACTGCCCACGCGGCTCCGGCGGAGCCGCAGGTGTTGCGGCCTGCTCCATACCTGCCGGTCCCTGGGCAGAACACGACGCCGGGGGAGATTGATGACTTTTCATGCCCATGAGGTCGCTCGCTTCCCCGTCGGGTTCCGCAGCGCCTTCGGGCCAAGCGGCCCGACTGGGTCACCGCGCGTACCGGGTGCTTCGGGTCCCCGCGCGTACCGGGTGCTTCGGCCCCGGCGCCGTCGGGTGCTTCGGCCCCGGCGCCGCAGGGCCCCACTGGATCCGGCTCCAGATCCGGGTCGCCGCCGGTCGACCTCGCCGGCGCCGGCCCCAAGGGTGTTGCCCCCAGCGCCGTCCCAGGACGACGCCGTCCCTGGTCCTGCCCTCGATTCGGGTCAGGCGTCGGACCGGCGCCGCTCAGCTCCGTATTCGACGCCGTTAGGAGATTTTTACTTCTACGACCCGGCCCCATCCTTTGAGCCTGAGTACCAGGCGATGGGTGACGAGGGGTATTGGGAGGGGTCTGATAACCCTCTGGCAAGTGAGTGTCAGTCTTCTGCGGACTGAACAGGAGAGCTTGGGGAGACTAGTGGTATGGACACTTCGCCCGACACTGTTTTGTCTCCCCTCCTAGCATGGCTTGGGAGGAGGGGGCTGCCTATAGCGTGGTGCTGATGAGGGCAGCCAAGGCCTTGGGCCTTGAGCTCCCCGTCGCGGTCGTGAGGACTAACCTCCTCACTGAGGTTCTTAAACAGCAGGCAAGCTCGGCTGACCCTCTGCTGCCATTTATTGAGGCCTTTTCAGACGTTCTTCTGGGCACTTGGTCCAAGCCCGCCACAGGTCAGCCCGTGGATAGGAACGTGGTCAGGCGCCACCGCCCGGCTCCGGGCGACCCTTGCTTTCTGTCTACCCACCCCACCCCCGAGAGCCTGGTCATCCAGGCCTCTAACTCCCAATCTGCATTCCCGACGGCTCCCCCCGATCGGGAATAGAAGAGGTACGAGCAATACAGGAAAAAGGTATTCTCCTCCCCGAGTTTAGGGCTGCGGTCAGTCAACACCGCGTGCCTCTTGGGCCGTTATACCCACTCTCTGTGGGACACGGTCGCGGACGTGCTGCCACAATGTCCGGCGAAGGTCCAGACTAAACTCACCCAAGCCCTTGCGGATGGTCGAGATGCAGCACAGTACTCCATCTGGTGTGGACTGGATACCACGGACTCACTGGGCAGTGCGATGGCAACGACGGTGGCGATTCGTCGCGACGCCTGGTTGAGGTCCGCCAACTTTTCGGCTGATGTCCAGAACACCCTTATGGACATGTCATTTGATGGCCGTCGCCTCTTTGGCGATAAGGCAGACCATGCGCTTGAGCGCTTTAAGGACTCCAGGGCTACGGCCAAGTCCTTGGGCCTCTCTGCCCGCGCCAGCAAACGGCTGCCTTTCGCTCCTTTCGTGGCCAAGGAAGGGGCACCCCCACACGTCCTGCCGGCCACGGGCCGAAGACTATCGTCCAGCATGGTGGCGGACGTGGAAACCGCTGTGGCGGCGGTCGGGGACAACGGCGAGGCCAGTCCACACCCGCCCCTGCAGCACCTGCCTCAAAACCTTCCTAGTCCGAGCTTTCAGGCCCATGTGACGCCAGTGGGGGGCAGGGTTCGCCATCACCACCTCCACTGGCGCACTGTCACATCGGACAGGTGGGTGCTGCAAATCGTCCGAAGGGGCTACTCCCTCCCCTTCGAGGTGACCACTCCAGCCATGCCACGCGATACCACCGTGTGTCGGGGGATCACTTGACACTTCTACGAGAGGAAGTTACGGCCCTCTTGGCCAAGGGGGCCATCGAGCACGTTCCTTGGCCAGAAGTAGGGTGTGGTTGTTACTCCAACTACTTCCTGGTACCCAAGAAGGGCAAATGGGGCCTACGCCCTATCTTGGACCTGCGGGGCGTCAACGGCTTCTTCCGGCAGGAGAAGTTCAAGATGCTGACACTAGCTCAGGTCCTAGCTGTCCTGGACCCAGGAGACTGGATGGTAGCGTTGGACTTGCAGGACGCTTATTTTCATATCCCCGTCCTGCCGGCCCACCGATGTTACCTGCGGTTCATGGTAGTCCACGAGCACTTTCAGTTTACCGTGCTCCCCTTTGGCCTTACCAGCGCCCCACGGGTGTTCACGAAAGTGATGGCTGTGGTCGCAGCTCATCTGCGCAGGTTAGGGTTTTCATTCTTCCCCTACCTCGACGACTGGTTGTTGAAGGCGGGCTCGCCCCAGACAGTTGTCAGCCACCTCTAGACTATGGCCGACCTCCTGCACCTGCTGGGGTTCTCCATCAATGTGCCGAAGTCACACCTGTGTCCCTCTCAGAAGCTCCTCTTCATCGGAGCGGTTCTGGACTCTGCGCAGTTTCAGGTTTATCCTCCCGAACAGCGGGTTCGGGATATTCAGGCTCTGATTCTGATCTCTCAGCCGTTATCCCGAGACTCAGTCAGGTTGACGCTGCAGCTTCTGGGGCTGATGGCCTCCTGCATCCTTCTGGTGCATCACGCCAGGTGGCGGATGCGGGCTCTGCAGTGGGACCTGAAGTTTCAGTGGGCCCAGCATCAGGGCAACCTGTCTGACCATGTCTTGATCTCGGAGGGCACTGCAAGACAGTTGCAGTGGTGGCTCACGGACCGCGATTGGGTCAGCGGCAGATCCCTCTCCCTACCCCACCCGGAGCAGAAAAGTTGTGACGGACGCGTCCCTCCAGGGCTGGGGAGGCCACATGGGAGAGGCGGAGATCAGAGGCCTCTGGTCTCCGGCGGAGTCCCGGCTCCACATCAACCTTCTGGAGCTGCGGGCGATCTGGCTTGCACTGAAGGCATTCCTCCCCTCTGTCTGGGGGAGTGTAGTGCAAGTGTTCACGGACAACACCACCGCCATGTGGTACTACAACAAACAGGGCGGGGTGGGGTCGTGGACCCTATGCCAGGAGGCTCTGCGCCTCTGGCAGTGGCTGGAACATCAGGGTGTGACCCTGGTGGTTCAACACCTGGCAGGTTCTCTGATTGCCAGGGCCGACGAGCTCAGCAGTCGGTGCACGATGGAACACAAATGGTGTCTGAACTCGGACGTGGCGCAAGGCCTCTTTCAGCAGTGGGGAGAGCCTTGGTTAGATCTATTCGCCACAGAAGAGAACGCATAATGTCATCAGTTCTGCGCGTTGGAATTTCCAAGGCGGCACTTGCTCGGAGACGCTTTTCGTCGCGAGTGGAGCTTCGGTCTATTGTACGCCTTTCCGCCTACACCACTTCTGCCCAGAGTGCTGAAGATCAGGCCCGACCAGGCTCAAGTTATCCTTGTGGCTCCGGACTGGGCACGAAGATACTGGTATCCCGAGCTACTCAGTATGTCTGTCAATCCCCCGATTCGTCTGCCTCTTCAGGAGGACCTTCTGTCGCAGCAGCAGGGGACGGTCCTCCACCCGAACCTGTCCAGTCTCCACCTCCATGCTTGGAGATTGAGCGGCCACAGTTGAGGCCAATTGACTTGCCTCCTGAAGTTTGTGATGTGATTCTGGCAGCCAGGCCAGTCCCTCCACAAAGTCGGTATATGCCTGCAGGTGGACAAGTTTGTGGAATGGTGCACAGCAAAGGCTGTGGATTCCCTTTCTGCCCCTCTTTCTGAGGTTCTCCTCTTCCTTCTTTCTCTTGCCCAGCAGGGCTCTGCTCTGGGCACTATCAAAGGCTACCTTTCTGCCCTTTCTGCCTTCTTAAGGCTACCTGATCAGCCTTCTTTGTTCAAGTCCCCGGTTGTTAACAGATTCTTGAAGGGCATCACCCATATGTTCCCCCCTGTTCCTTTTGTGATGCCTCAGTGGGACTTGAACCTGGTACTTACCTTTCTGATGTGCTCTCCCTTTGAGCCACTTTATAACTGTCCTCTCCGTCTTCTTACCCTTAAGACTGCTTTCCTGGTTGCCATCACCTCTGCCAGGAGAGGGAGTGAGCACCAGGCTCTTTCATCCAAGCCTCCCTTCCTTTCTGTCCATCCGGACAAGGTTGTGTTGCGGACAAGACCCTCTTTCCTGCCCAAAGTAGTCACAGCCTTCCACATCAGGCAGTCCATCACCATGCCCACCTTCTTTCCGCCTCCGCATCCCTCTAAAGAGGAAGAGTGGCTCCACCGTCTAGACCCAAAACGTGCACTCTCTTTCTATCTGGATCGCACACGCCAGTTCCGGGTGGATGACCAACTCTTTGTTGGTTACGTGGACGCTAAGAAAGGTCGGGCGGTGCACAAGCGGACCATCTCTCGGTGGGTCGTGTTGTGCATTAAGGTATGCTACTCTTTGGCTAAGAAGGAGCCTCCTGTTGGGCTGAGGGCCCATTCCACTCGGGCCACGGCGGCTACTACTGCCCTGGGCCGGAGAGTCCCCTTGCAGGACTTCTGTCAGGCAGCTACGTGGGCCTCGCTGCACACGTTCGCAAGACACTACTGCCTGGACAGCCAAGTCCAGAGGGATGGCTTCTTTGGCCGTTCCGTCCTCCAGGACTTTCTGGTGTGATTATTAGTTCGCAGACCCACCACCGGGGTTGGTATTGCTGGGGTATCTATTCTAAGGTAAGGAATCTAATACTAACCTGTTTCTTTCAGATGCACAAGTTACTTACCTTCGGTAACGATATATCTGTAAGAAACAGTAGTTAGTATTAGATTCCTTACCGCTCCACCCATCCTCCCCGTTGTGCGATCCGATATCTAGGGTTAAGGTCATCCCCTTTCAGGGCCCTAGTTTCATGGTACCAGTGTTGGTTTTTATCATGGCTCTGCGTTTCTGGTGCGGAAAAGCTGTGTATAAGAACTGAGGTCAGCGCGCGAGGGTGGCGTCTAAGTACTCCGGCGACAACATCCCGGCGCCAACGACGCGGAAGACGGACGCGGAGCCACAGACGACGCCTACCGACGCGCAGGGGTACTGCTACCAAAAGTTTCCGGATCCAGTCTGACGCCTGGGGATATTCTAAGATAAAGAATCTAATACTAACTACTGTTTCTTACAGATATATCGTTACCGAAGGTAAGTAACTTGTGCTTTAGGCTGCTTGATTCAAACTTGTCTCCACAAAACATTTTTCAGGCACCTACTAAAAACCTGACTATTTCAAAGGCACCATGCAGTAGGTGTTCCTAGAGCAATGAGTCTGCTTAGTAGTATAGTGCACTTTGTACGTGCCTTCATTTACTCAAGTCGGTCTAGTGTTAAATGTGGAACATCATTTGGGGGCGTGTTCCGTGTTTTGAAATTGTCTATCCCCCATGCCTGGCTTTGTTTCTAAGAATTTAAGTGACACGCAGTAGGTGAGATAATCTTGATATGTTCAGATGGCTCTTTAGAATGTGACTTTCTGTCTCTTAACTCTGTATGAGTGGGTAATGAGGGCACTTGTATAGTGCCCAAAACTGACACCACCCCCTCTTTGCCCTAAGTCTTACAAAAGGATATTCTTCTTCTCCATTTCAAGGAGGAGCTTTTTTCTTAGGGCATAGGTTGATAATCCATACCTCCCTATACGTGATTCATCTAAAAGCTTTGTTACTGAGTATTTCTGAGACAAATGTCTAAACACCATGCCGCTATGTCAGAAATTGCAAGTTAATAAAGGTGGCCTGAAAAGAATTTACTAGGAAAAAAACATTTTGACTGTTGACATTTAACAGAAAGGCAAAATGTGATGGATTGAATACTTGAAATAATTCCATCCACTAGTAATATTTCTGTGATGCATTCCTGTCCCATCTGAATGTAAACACGCTCAACCCTAGATATGCTTTATTCCTTTTCAGTCTCTATATTATGTTGCAGCTTGAATCCTGTAGTGTAGTAATCTATAGGGATGAATGGAATACTTGAGTTAATCTCAACCACTGGTAAGCCTTTTTAGGTGAGCAATATGTATGCTGCAAGTACATAATCTGGTCTGTACACCACTGACTGCTTGGGCACTGCAGTTGGTACTGCCATGGTACTTTGGGGCACACTTGGATGGGATTCATGACTATTCAGGGGACATGCAAGCCTCTTTAATGAACAAGCCATTCTGTGGGTCTTGCCTGTTTGACAAGGCTAATTCAGCGTTGGAACATGTTAAAGAAAGCTGGGCCACAGCATGCTTTCTCACCCTTTCCACCCCTGTGAGACAGTTTTGTCCCTTTCAAGACTAATCTAGAGGATTGGCAAGCTGGCAATACCAAGACGCCCCCCAATTTTTTCAGAGGAGGGGATCAAGCAGACAACACATAACACATCAGCAGCAATGTACTTCCCAGTCCCCTGCGCCTGTGGCATCAGCCTCTATGCCGCTTTTGTTAGCCCTTAGCGACACTTGAGCACCCTGTGGGAGGCAGGATAAAAAAAAATTGCCATGGGGGGCAAAGAATAACATCCAACAGATGAGTCCTGCAGAACCTTCAATGAGGCTATGAGCTTCCATTCCTTTTAGCTCAACCACACCTCTGCCCATTTCTCCATCTTTCTCCACAAATTGCAGGTTGTTTTGAACAAAGGAACCATAGAGAGGGTCCCACCGAGGAAATAGGGACTGGCTGTTACTTCCACTATTTCCTCATGCTGAAGAAGATAACAGAGATATCTTATATCTCTGCCCTCTCAATGGCTTTTTGCAGAAGGACCAATTCGAGATGCTCATACTGACCCATGTTCTGTCTGCCCTGGATCAAGGCAACTGGATGATGGCTTTCGTGGGCTAGTCCTGCAGTCACTCAGATGCTACTTGCGGTTTAAGGTGGGCCAGGGGCATTTTCATTTTGCTGTGCTCTCCTTTGGCCTCATCAGCTCTGCTCTGGTGTTCATGAAACTGATGGTAGTGACCACAGCGCATCTTCAGAGGTTGGGGATTCCATTTTTCCCCTACCTCGATGCCTGGTTGTAGAAGCTAGGTGTGCCACAGTCAGTCGTTGATCACCTCCAGATGACAGCAAACCTCCTGAGATCACAGGAGCTTTCTATCAACATTCATGAAGGCACCTTTTCATTGGAGTCATCATGGATATGGTGCAGTTTTGTGCTTTCCCTCCACAACAAGTGGTCCAGTATTCTCGGACTGTGACCATGACATGTCAGCCTTTGTCCTTGGTTTTGGGGGGAGTGGTTCTGAGGATTCTGGGCCTCTTGGCATCTTGCTCATCAACTATGCCAGATGGCTTATTTGGGCTCTGCTGTAGAATCTGATGTCCCAGTGGGTTTAGCACAAGGGGAACTCTTTGTGTTCCATGCAGACTTTGGAGGGGACTGCAAAAGTCCTGATTTGGTGTCTCTGCAATTGGACCACTGGCAGAGGTGGCTATACATGGTCTCTGGTGTCCGATGGAGACCTGTCTCCAACTCAGTCTGTTCAAGTTTAGGTCCACCCGCCTGGTGCTGAAAGCCCTTGTACCATCCATCAAAGGGACGCTCTTTCAAATTCTCATGGAAAACAACACTGCCATACTGTACAGCAACAAGCAGGGTAGGCTGGGGTCCTGGGTCCTGTGCTAGGAGCTATTTTGATGCTGGAGCCCCAGGGTTTTCTCCCTGATGGCAAACCACTTGGCAGGATCCTTGACCTCCAATGCAGGCGACCTCAGCCAGAGGGGCCTGGCAGATCCCGAATTGCATTGTTTGTTTTCTCTCTGGCCAGCAAGGATTTGCATTGGGCAAAGATGAAAGTTAACTGTAGGCCCTTTCTGCTTTTTTACGTTTACCAGACCAGCAGTATGTGTTCAAATCAGCCATTGTGGTGCTATCTCTAAATGTTTAAGTTCCTCTATTTCACCCAAAACCCTTTGTGATGCCACAACAGGATTTTAATTTGGTCCTCACTTTTCTCATGTAAGTACCATGTGAACCAATGCACAGCATTCCACTACGTCTCCTGAAAAGGAATGCTGTGGATCACGGTGGCATTTTTTGCCAAAAGTCGTGGCTGCTTTTCATATTGAGCATCCCTCCCTGTAAAGAGCCGGAGCGACTTCATTAGCTGGACCACTGCTGCATGGTGGTTCATGACCATATCAGCAACCTCACCACTGTTTGTGGCATTGCTCAAAAAGACCTCTTCATCAACGACAATCACCTTGCCTACTAGACCTTGCCTGTTGACGACGACATCCTTGACTATGTTATCTGATATAGACTACTAGCCGCAGATTCCTTCACGTAGAATTATCCCCAGGCATGAGACTGGATCTGAATTTTTTTTTGCCCAGCATCCCTGCGCGCCAGGGGGACGGCTTCAGGCGACTCCGCCCAGGCGCTGTCCGCGTACATGACGTCAGCGAGGTCTCATAAGTCACACCCCAGCGAGCCTAGTTCAGTTTTTTCCTTTTCCGCGTGCAACGCAGATCCGGATTGTGCTCTGGGCCTGTTTATGCCTTTCCCTTTCGCTATTGCGTGTGTGTGATAACAGTGTGGCTTTAAGACGTGCTTGTCTTGTGAACGCCTGATGTCGGCGACGGATCCTCACCCCATCTGCATGTGGTGTTTAGGGGAACACCACGACTCCACTGATTGTGAGGCGTGCCAGCAGATGAAACCGAAGTCCCGGGGGGAGCGCCGGATGAAACTTCTCTCAGCTCGCATGTCCAGGTCGGCGTCGTCGTCATCTCGCCGGCCCCTGCAGAGGGTTCTCGAAACTGCTGCCTCCCTCATCGTCCTTCTCCCAGGTCGCAAGAGCGTCACTCACCTGTCGGTAAGTGTCGCAGTTTGTCCCTGAGGGCCGGTTTCCGGTCTGTCGCGGGCGTGGGCTCTACGCGGGTGGTGCGGCCCGCGCGTCGTCCCCTTATCCGCTGATTCCCTGTGTGGGGGTGACTTGAGCCCAGATAGAGACATATGTGGTGGCTTTGCAGAACTCGCTGGCTTCTCCCCCCTCCTCCTTCCCCTCCTGGGATGTCAGCGGATCTCTTGCAGTGTGTGGGGCTCTCCGTGGTGTCACCAGCGGCTCCGGCCCCAGCGCCGACTGGTTCGGATCCAGGTTCTGAGGATGTGGTGCCGTTGGGGTGCGGCCCTTCGGGGGTCCCTTCTTCGGACCACGGCGCCTCTGCTTCGCCGCCAACTCCTGCGGGTGTCCCTGTGGAGTCGCGGGAGGACGCCGGGGCTCGGGACGCAACCCCGATCCCCTCTTGGTCCTCTGGACATGCGGCGGTCTTGGCTGAGGCCGAGGTGACGCCGCTTCGGCGCCACAGGGGTCGGCGGAGTGCCCCTCTCCTCCCGTCTCGGGTCGAGGCTATCGGGGGACTCCTCGTCCCTCCCTGGGTCCCTCTCGTCCCTTCATGCAGGTGGCTGCCTCATCGGAGGTCAGGTCGGCGCCTCTCCTTCGCCGCCCCGGCCCAGCCCCGGTCTCGTGCGCCGTGTCAGAGGCCGCCCCGGCGGATGTCCTGCCTCAAATTGTGGACTCTACGCACCAGGCCGACGTCAGGTCATTGACTCGTTTTCGGATGCCTCCTCTCTTCCAGAGATTCGGCGCTTGCTGGTTTCATCCTCGCCAGAGATGGGCAGCCACGTTGTGGCTTTTTCCCCGATGTTGTCGAAGGGCGGCTCCTCGCTGTCTCTGCGGCCGCGGTCTCCACCAAAGGAGCCGCAGGTTCCCCACTCCTCGGTCCCTCTTCCTTCTTTCCGGACCTGACCTGGCCCTTCCTTCCTCCGGTTGGCTTGGGGGATGGCCGCCTTAGCTTGCAGCCGTCACCTAACGAGGAGCTGCTTTCCCCTCCGCAAAGCCCTACGGAGGTGGGTGCGGCTTTCGCTCGCGCTGTTTCCACAGCTGTGGGAATTTTGCGAATTGGTGATCCAGCTACCCATTTGCCTGCGGATCATCTTCTGGAGGTTCTCCATCAGGGCTCTGGTGGTAGGGAACTGTTGCTTCCCTTAGAGGGTTCACTTCATTCTTCTCTCTTGGCGCCACCATCCAGCACCGCATGATCCGGTGTGCCTTTCCCTCCACCCCTCTACCAGTGGCCCCCTTTTTCAGAATGCCTTTCCTTCTCTGTCGCTGCTGTTGTCTCCCCCATCACAGGAGACCCGCTGGCTGGACTCCAGGGGGGGGGGCGCAATATGTTCGCCTTAACCAGTGTGGCTCTGCGGGCCCTTAACACGCTGCGTGTTTTGGCTAAGGCCACTTCTTGCTTGTGGGACTCGGCGGAGTCCCTTATGGCTACTGCTTCTCAGGAAGGTGCCTGTGCTGATTTGAGGCACCATGTGTTGGATGGCCGGGAGCTGGCGGCGTTTATTCTTCGCTCCGCTCTGGACATCTCGGAGGTGCTGGGTCGTGCCATGGCTTCTTCAGTTGCCCTTCGTCGCCATGCCTGGCTTCGGGACAGTGTGTTCCTGGAGAACATTCGAGGACGGCTGGTGGACCTTTCTTTCGATGGTGCTCTTTTGTTCTATGCCCCTGTGGACTCGGCCATCCAGAGGTTCTTGGCGGGGCTTCGTCCTTCTTCTCCTCCTCCTCCTCCTCCTCCTTCTTCCCCTCAGTGACCTGCGAGTTGATCTGTTCTTGGAGGTGTTCTTCCGTTGGGGCGGGTCGCCCCGGTTGTCTGTTCTGTGTTCTTCGTGGCCACTCTCAAGTCCTCCTTGTTGGGACTGTGGTTCTGTTGGCTAGCCCTTCTTGACTGTGTGTTTTTGCTTTGGGTTTTCTACATGATGCTGGCCCTGAGACTGAGTCTTCTGTGTTTTTCCTCTCTGGCTGCTTGATAAGCCTTCTGCTGGGTTTTTGCCGCAGGTCTTTTCTGTTGACCTCTTCTGTGGAAGTTTTTCCTAAGAGGTACCCATGTCTTGGGACGTGACATGCCCTATTTGGGGAAGTGGTGGCTGTTATATAGCCCTGTCATGTACTGGGGAGCTGTGGTCGCCAGCAGGCTTCTGCTCTCCGTGGCGTTATTGTATGTTGCAGATGCAATCTTCTTGCTGATGGCTTGTACTAGCTTGAGTTACGCCCCAGGGTGTTCTTCTCTGGTGTCGCTGCGCTGTTTGCCTGGTCTGGCCTGGTCTGGCCTGGCGTCCTGGTTCTGTCCGGTTCCACTTATTTCTAGACCATGTGTGCGGTCTCCTCCCTGGGGCGTGCCCGGAGTCTTCTTCGCCTTCCTGCTCTCTGTCTTCGGCTGGCGTCTGGCTTGCTCTGAGTGCTTCGTTCTGTGGTGTCCTTGGCGTCTGGCAGAACTTGCCGCTGCCAACCTGTCGTTTTTTCAGCACCATTGTGCCTTCTTGGGGCTTTAGTGGGACTGTCATCCTGCCTTGTCCGCTTCTTCCAGTGGGCCTTGCGCTCGGTTCTACCTCTTCTCTCTGTGGGAGGAGATGGTCCCTGACTACTTGTCCCTCTTGCGGGCACAGTCCGTCCGTGCGGGCGTTGGACGGTTCTTCCTGGGTGACCTTGAGTTACCCTTTCGGCTTTGCCTGCCTATTGCGGATGGCGCCGTCCTGTCTGGAATTGCCTTTGCTGTGCCTCTTCTCCTTGGAGTCTCTAGGTTGCTCTTTTCCTTCGATGCTCCTCTTCCTTGCCTTGGATTTGAGTGGAGGTTTTGTTGCCTCGTATGGGCGTGGGGTGGTTGGCCTCCTTTCGCCTTGCCTTGTTTCCTCTGCTGAGTGAGGACAGGCTACCTCTTCTCTTCTTTTTTCTACATCCCCTTTGGGGTTGGTGGTCTTCTGCTGGCTGGGGTTCCCCTTGCCTGGGGGGACGGGGCTCTTCGCCCTGCCTTGATACTCGAACTCTGTTATGACCAGGTGGGTGGGGTCCTCTCGCATACCCTCCATCCCTTGGGTATGGCTATGGTGTCTATTTTACGTGAAGGAATCTGCGGCTGTTCTTTATTGGATATTTATTGGAAGAATAATAAAAGAAACATCATTTACTGAAGCCTTGCACACTGTTCGTCCCATCTTTTGGAACCTTTTGGATACATTGTATTATATATTCATTACTGACATGGGTCCTTGAAGATTTTGCTGTATTTGGGACTCAATACACTGTTTATGGGTGTTCTTAATTAGCTGATTCTTTTGTGAATTTTCCAGTGGATTGTTGTTTGAATCTACTTACAACACTTTTTGGTAGTAAGTGCTTACAGCTTACCTAGCACCCCGCTGTACTCACAGCTACTGTTTACATATTATGCCATTGACTGTTTTTTCATAAAATAGTTTTCCCTCTTGATGTGCGGTCCTTTACCATTTTGGGAACACTACTACCTTCTTGTATTATTGAATACTCCGCAACTAGTCTCTATCAGATGTACGAGTTACTTACCTTCGGTAACAATGTATCTAGTAGAGAGATTCTAGCCGCAGATTCCTTCACGGCCCGCCCTTCCTCCCCGTTCTGCGAGGACTTTTGGCTTGGTCTTTTGCACTCGCTTCCCTGTGGGTGGCTGAGTACATTCATTCCCTCTTTCTGACAGGATGTTCGTCCTGTTTAATTGTTCCTTTTCCTCCCCTTTGGCACATTGGAGGATAGGTGTATAGGTACTTCTGTGCCCTTATGCTCTGGTTGCTCCAGGTTGGAGCTTACCCCCCCCCCTTTTATTACTAGTGTTCTGGGCCCTCTGCTATCCTCGAGGTTGGGGTCTTTTGGCTGTGCCTCTGACCTTTGTTCCTTATGGGGGTTGTCACACTCTGTGATGGGGTTGTCTTGGAGTTTTGTCGTTCCATGTGTGTCCCGGACTGGTTCCCCTTCATTGTTTTTGGTTGGGGTTGTAGTCCTGCTACATGTTGTCATGACATTTTTTCATATGTCCTTTGTCTCCAGGGGGGGCTATCTCCGTACTGGCAGGGTTGATGCTCTGGGCTAGGCTCTGTTTTCTTTTCCCTGCCTGTGGGTACTGCAGTGCATGGCACTGCTCTTTATGGTGTTGTTCCTCACCATTCCCTTTTCCACTTTTTCTGCTCTTTCGCACACTGTTCCTATACTCTCACAGTTTTATCTGATGGCTCCGCGTTGTAGTGCGGAAAAGTTCTCCGAAGAAAACTGACGTAGGCGCGCCGGGGTGGGACTTATGTGACCTCACTGACGTCACGTACGCGGACAACTCCTGGGCGGAATCGCGTGATGCCGTCCCCCCGTTGCGCAGGGATGTTGTGCAAAAATGTTTCCGGATCCAGTCTCACGCCTTGGTATAATTCTACCTGAAGGAATCTGCGGCTAGAATCGTCTCTACCAGATACATTGTTACCAAAGGTAAGTAACTCGTACTTTATGCACAATGTGCGCTACTTTGTTTCCAGCATTTCGTGATTTGTCTGTCTCGTACACTATCCTGTTTTAGCCTCAACAAGTTTTATCTATCAAGATCATTCCTGTGTCTTCAACTGGGAACTTGTTGTAGTATCCTAACAGCCAAGTGAAGGACTGGGTTCTTTAAGACCCAGCGGTGCCAGGGCACAACACCTGAAACCTTCGTGGGTAACCTGCTCCGGCGTACGAATGACAGAGACACGGGACACTTCCTTCGACGTCAAAGATTCAAGGTTTATTTACTGCAGGGAACACAGAAGTCACGACAAGTACAACACGTGCAACTTGGGGAGACTGCTTCAAATTGGTTCTGTGGATCGCTCCTTTTATACAGATTTTACCCATAGGACAACATGGTACACAAAGGTTTACAACCCGGTTCCCACAATTATCCCCCAGAGGGGTCGTTTTGGTCACTTTGATACACATAAGGTCCGGGACATAAGTGCGGAAACATTTGGCGGTTCCCAACTGTAAAAACCCATCTTCCCAACATTAGTGAATTCCAATCGGTAGTAAAACAGATCGAAATAGGAACAAAGACAGGTGCAGAGGAAGACGGAGACAGTGGGGAGATCGGAAAGGGTGTAAAAGGGGAGGTATCGGGAAACACGAGATACAGGCATCAAAGGGACGCGCCTAATGAGATGCACGGCTGGGACAATAAACCGGCACGGCAAGATGAGCCTCGAGCGGGGCCATCTGCCTTACAGTATCATCCCCCTCATCATAAAGACACTTACAAAGGACATGTGTCTTCCGCAAATATCTTGGGAGTCCCAGGGTCGCGAAGCGGACAACGTCCGTTCGCTGGCTACTTGAGGGCAAGAGACAAAATGGATGCCGTATCTAAGATGGAACCCGTGGGTACAGATGAAAAACCCACCTAACAAACGAACGGTTTAAGTTAGCACAGCGAAACTGCGCACACTTACATAACTCATCATTTGCGGTTCATAGATACCAGACTCGACCATATCCGTGCGAGTCGAAAACATCACTTACAATTGTCACGGAACCTCAGACGCTCCTTTTGCCCTCATGTAGGCAAGCACTAGTCGGAATCATACTCGATATTCATCAGACCATCTAGATGTTGTTGTAGCATAGCTCTGTCCAACCGAGTCCCCTTGGTAACGGGTGGCTGTCTCATACACGTTGTAGCACAGAGGCCACATAAGGCAGGACCACACTGCACACAAAGGCAACACGTGAACAGGAACGCCACAACAACTCCGATGATCATCAGAATCTTCCAACCCCAAGTCGACATCAGGCCCCAAAACCACCCAAGTAGCGTCCAATCCCCTACATCCACGTGTATGGATTCAGAGATCTTATGCAACTTCGAGATGGCTTGATAAACAGTCGGAGCATTATCAGGAATGAAAATACAGCAGCTCGAATGGATCACCTTACATACCCCACCTCGATCTGCTAAGATGACATCTAAAACCATACGGTTTTGTAACGTCATAAGTCTATCCGCCTGTAGTTCTGTGGTGATATTACCAATGGCACTGGCAGTAATATTAGCTGTCGATTCTACCACTCGAGTCAACTGTCTCAGGTTCCTACTATTAACCATAGGCCCCCAAAACGGGAGGAAACCCTTGAAAAAGTCTCCTGCTTCTTGACCGGCAGTATCCTCTTCGCTAATTACGCCTCTCACAACTCTAGTCTTGTGATAATCTGCATCTACAGTGAACGTCGGGGGTAACAAGTTTGCAATGAAGCATGAGCCCATGAAGTCAGCGGGCAACCATGCGTATGCACGATCATGACAGATAAAGTATGTACCCTTGGCAGCCAGGAACACAGGGGACGAGACCATCGGCAGAATGTAATTTTCAGTGCAAGCACTCTCTCAAAGTCGGGCTTTCGATCTTCGGCCACGACCCATTAGACAAAAATTACCAATGTGGGGTACGACCCATATCGGAGGTGAGCTTTTGAGCTGCTTTTCACTAGTGAACACACTATACTCGCCTCTACTCAGGACCCTGTAGGCTTGTACCTCTTCTTCAGGAATAAGCGAAGGATCATAGATATCGCTGTCTAAGTCCTCTATTGCTATCGACAAAGGTTTTTGGTACGAGGTAGGACCAGAGTAGGGGGAAAGTGGTTCTCGAATGGGGTGGAAACCCAGTGCGCTTCGAAACATTGTTTGAAATGCTCGAGCAGACCCTTGGGAACTATACGGTAACACTAGATATGGAATTCCCTTATCCGTAGTATGTGGCATCAACCCACACACCCAACAATTAGTAGTGTTAACCACTAACTGATGCTGATGAAGGAGCTGAATAAAGGAATTGTTGCGGAATTCTGCACGTCTAGCCTGCTCGTGTTCAGGTAAGATATGAAAAGAATGAGGAGAAGCAGTGGAGGCAAGTTTAGGGTCAGGGGTAGGAGTAGGTGTAGCAGAAGGTAAGAAGTAAGACATTATGTAATACACCCCACCCACCAATAATGCAGAAACAGTCAAAAACAACACAAATATTTGGAACAAAAAACATTTGGTACGACTAAGTTGTTGCAACTTGAATCTTTGAGCTTGAGCTTCTTCCAAGTCCATCAGCTTCGAAAATGCCATTCCCTACGACCGTCCGCAACGTTTCTTGACGCACTTCGTTCCGTGTAGCAGCAGTCAATCCCTAGGAGTTCCCAGGAACCGACGGTCTTTAACCTAGTGTCAAGACCTACTAACCAGAAGGAAGTACGCGCGCGGCCCTACGGCCTTTAATGCACAATATATATATATATGCAAAAACAATGTTTCTCAGCTGTGGAAGCAAAAAAAAAAAATATAAGGAACGAAACTCAATGAATATATACAAAATAATTACAATAATATGAATGTTCAAACTGATCACGGAAAACGGGATAATGCGGTTGCCAATACAGCAAAGCAGGATCTTTTATTAGTCTTTAGTGCTAGATCGCAAAAAGTATCGGGTTTTCCCAGGACGTGTCTGCTCGTCGAACAAAGGATCCGTTGAAGAGACAGCGTCCTGCTGATCAGTTGAGTGTTCTGGTCTTGAGTCTTTGGATGACAACTGTTCAACAGTGTCTTTCTGCTGCACTGAGGATTCTCCGACAGGTTGTGCGTCACTGAAAGGTACAAACGCCTGCAATCCTTCGGTTTCAGTTGATGCAATGCCTCTCCTCACCCACGAGTCTGCTGGCAACGGGATAGGGACTTTCTTGGTATGGGTGGCATGCACCCAGTTTTTCCGTCCCTCGAGACGAACAGCAGTCCTCGTGGCAAGGAGAACCTGGTAGGGTCCAGTGAACCTCGGGTCCAAGTTGTTCTTGCGCGAAAAGTTCCGCGTCACCACCCAATCTCCGGGCTGGAGCTGGTGGCCTGGACCCTCCGTCTGCGTCGGCAGTGCGTCGTAAACCTGTTGGTGAATTAACCTCAGTTTAGCAGTCAAGTCATGAAGATAATCGATCAACATTGGATACTCAAGATCAGAGAAAATACCTGGCCTAGGAACCCCCCAAACATTGGCAGGACGACCGAACACTATTTCGTAGGGGCTAAGCCCTACTCGGGAGTGTACAGTCGCCCTAGTTGACAGTAATGCTAAAGGTAAAGCATCAGGCCACGAGAGACCAGTCGTAGCCTGAATTTTCGCTAGCTTTAGTTTAAGGGTACCGTTGTACCCTTCAACCAAACCAGCTGACTGGGGATGGTTGGCGCTATGGAATTTCTGATTAATTCCAAGGCCCTTGCATACACTCTTCATCACACTTCCCACAAACTCACTTCCGTTATCTGACCACACGACTCTAGGCATTCCATACCGAGGAAAATATTCCTTCAGTAGGATCTTCGCAGTAGACAAAGCAGTATTGTCTTTGAGAGGATAGGCCTCAATCCATCGGGAGAATGCGCAAACCACCACCAAAACGTATTTCAGGTTATTGCATCGCTCCATATGGATGAAGTCCAATTGAATCACCTCAAAGGGACATGAAGGGGGAGCAAAACTGCCAGGAGGAGTTGGGGTTCCTTTGCCAGGATTGTACATCATGCACACCATACAATTCTTGACCAGACGTTCAGCACATCTCGTGATACCATCATTCTTCCACACAGGAGACAGCAACTTGCAAATACCTTTCGCGCTAATATGTGCTAACCCATGCGCCATAGTCACAACAGCCAGCACATACGCATCAGGCAACATCCATCTTTTCTGATCCGATAAGTCAATCCAACAACCATTCGCATCCAACTTTCCCGTGCTTTCTTTCCACTTCGCCTTTTCAGTCTCGGTGGCCTCATTCTGAATTGTCTTCACACTCTCGATAGTGTCCTCACACATGCTCGATTCTGTAGGCCACCTAACCGAACTCGTCACATACATTCGAGTGCTAAGGTTCCGGGCAGTCTCCTTAGCAATCTCATCCGCAAACGCGTTACCACGACCAACATCGTCCGTCACCTTACGATGCGCACTACATTTAACAATCGCTACCTGCTTAGGCAACGTAAGTGCATCCAAAAGATCATTCACCAGCTGACCATGCTGAATCTTCGTACCATGCGATGTTAGAAAACCTCTCTCTCTCCACAATCGTCCGAAGCTATGTGCAACACCAAACGCATATTGGCTATCGGTAAACACATTCACACGTTTCCCTTTTGCTAACACACACGCTCTAGTGAGAGCGATCAGCTCTGCAGCTTGGGCAGACTTCTGATTTAACCTCGCAGTCTCAACAACAGTATTCAACGTTACAACAGCATAAGCAGTAGTCACATCGCCATTCGGCAACTTAAAACATGAACCATCCACATACAGCGTTCCATCTGGTTCTTCCAATGGGGTGTTTTTAAGGTCCACTCGACCTTTCGTTTCCTCCTCTGTCCTCAAATAGCAATCATGGTCTATTGCTTCATCCGACTCTGAGCTAATTGGTAACAAAGTTGCCGGGTTCAGAACATTACAACGTTTTATCTGGATATGACTTGCCAGCAACGTCAACTCGTACCCAGACAATCTCGCACTCGTCAAGTGCTGAGTTTTTGTACGATTCAAAAGAGTGTCGACTGCATGCGGAACCATCACCGTAAGCATATTATCCATGACCAATCCTGCTGATTGTCGGATGGAGACCGCAGCTGCCGCTGTTGCTCTCAAGCAACTCGGCAATGCTCTAGCTACTGGGTCCAAGGTCGAGGAAAAATATGCACATGGACGTTGCTTACCACCAAAAGGTTGCGTTAAGACACTCAAAGCACAACCTTCCCTCTCGTGAACATATAATGTAAACGGCTTACTGTAGTCGGGAGTACCCAACACAGGAGCCGAACACAATGAATCACGTAATTCAGAAAAACTTTTCTGACATCCTCCGTCCATGGTAAAGGAGTTGAAACATCCTTGCACGTAAGAGCTACCAATGGTTTCGCTAGCAATGAAAAGTTAGGAATCCATTGCCTGCAGTACGACGTGATACCTAGAAAGGCACGCACATCTCTTTGGGTTTGTGGCACAGCCATTCGAGCAATCGCTGCAATTCTCTCTGGGGTCAACCGCCTTCCCTCCTTTGACAATAAGTGACCTAGATAGGTTACTTCTTGACAACAATATTGGAGTTTAGAAGGTGACACCTTGTGATTTAACTTACAGAGATGTTGCAGCAGCGACACCGTAGCAATTTTGCAAATGTCCTGAGTATCTGCAGCTACCAATAGGTCATCGACGTATTGGATTAAGGCCGCACCAGCCGGCAACCTAAACGCATCCAGTTGACCCTTCAAGGCTTGGCTGTAAATCGATGGACTTTCACAGTAGCCCTGAGGAGCGCGTTTAAACCGGAAGCTGCGTCCACCAAGAGAGAAACCAAAAAGGTCTCTGCTCTCTTCTGCAATGGGAATGCTGAAGAACGCATTCTTCAAATCAATCACCGAAAACCACGATGCAGAAGCTGGAATCAGAGTCAGTAGCGCCGTGATGTCAGGCACAACGGGAAACTGAGGAATCACAATTTTATTCACCTCCCGTAAATCGATAACAAAACGATAAACAGGCGGTTTGGAAGGATCGGTACGTTTAAGGATGGGCAGTACAGGGCTGTTGCACACGTTTCCCCGAGTCTCTTCAATAACGTCTTTCTCGATCAGATCATAGATGATCGCTAACAATGCTCGTTCACCATCAAGGGAGATACGATATTGGGGAATACGTGGCAATCGCACATTAGATTTCAACTGAACAACATAAGGGGAGATGTCAAGCAGGCCCACATCATTGGGACCTGTTGCCCACAAAGACGCAGGAAGAGAACTCAATTCCGGTGGAAGCTTATCGAGAGACAAATACATAGGAGAGACAACCCTCTCTCCTAACGTAAGCTTTACACCCGCAGGAGAACAATACAAAGTCGCATACAAACGTTTAAGCAAATCCAGACCCAATAGATTTTCACCACAACCAGTAGTCAAAATCAACGGAGCTTGAAGCTCACGTGGCCCAATCGTAAGGGGCAAAGGGCAAGAAACTGGATTGCTAACAGGGGCGCCAGAGAATCCAACGGAAACATTTGTTAAGCCAGACAGAGGTGCGCCAGGGAGTTTCGAATGCTTAATAGAACTTTTCGCTGCACCAGTGTCCAACAGAAAAGGCTCAACGACGCCCGATGTAGCAACTGCGACGTAAGGCCCTCTCTGATCAACCGGAACTGATACCACTCCCTCTCCTTGTCTATGGCTGTCCTAGTAATTACTGTCGTCGGTTCCCTGATCGACGTAATAATCGTCTACATTGTACTGCGCAGATCGTCCTTGCGACGATCCACGTTGATCAAAACAATTATCGGAATTTGATGAGTTATCTGAACGATCATTCTGAGCTCCACGACCTCTACCACGTGGTGTCTGCTGTGAACCACCACGACCTCCTCTAGATGAATTACCACTATTACGTTCGTTTAGAACAGGACAATTGAATTTGATATGACCCTCCTGTCTACAATAGGCACATTGATTGTACCCTAACGACGATCTTTGGGAAGAGGAATCAGTACGCGACTGCGATCGATGCGATTGCGGTCTATTCTGTTGGGATGCATTCTGATTTGAACGCGGAGGATATGCTTGTTGCAGCAGCACTTTAGTTTTTAGCTCTTTCGTCTTTTTATCAGCACGGTCGTTCTCCTCTTTCTCTCTATTCTCATAATATTGCGCTGTAGCCAATATCTGAGCTGAGGTAGAAACGGCCCATGCACTTTCCGAATTCTTTAATTTGTTGCTCAAATCGGGCAATAAGTTCGAAACAAATTTATCCACAAACAATCTTTGACCACCCTCAGTGCTCATATCCTGACCACTATGATCAATGAATGCCTCCTCGAACCTCGTAAAGAAGTCGGAGACACTCTCGTCCTTCTTCTGTTTACAAGCTGACAATTTGTCCCAATTTACCCTCATAGCTGGCATAAGAGTTTTCATTAGCGTAATTATTCTTTGAGGAAGAGCAGTAATGAGTTGTTCTGGTTTAGCCCCGCCAACTTGTCGTGTATCGGCCGCAGTAAGAGCAGCCCAATCGCCACCTAATTCGTTCGCGTGATCTTCGTGCCGAATCTTAGCCCATACCGGTTGCGGTACGACATTGCCAAACAGCATGTCAATATCGGCAAGATTCATTATCGTAGCGTCTACGAGTTGCGATAATTCTTTATAGTATCCTGTAGGATTTTTGCGGGGGTCAGGCAAAGATTGCTTCACCTGCAACACTTCCGAGCGTTTCCACGGGAGATGTATCCATACTCTCTGGAAATGCGGCGGAACAATAGGAATAGCAGTAGCATCACCTGGCATCCATACTGGTGGAACTTCGCGCATAGGAAATTGGCCAGATTCATCTGGCTGTCTTTCAATATCCTCGACAAACAAGGCTTGGGGTATCGGAGTGGGACGGAGAGATAGCAATCGCTCAACAGCACGTCGAACGTTGGTATCCACTATCAGTCCATTCGAGAACTGAAGCTGAAGATCAGACAAAGCGGTCAGCACCTCGTCAGGCGCATCAGCAGATATCTGATCCCGAAGGACCTTACACATTTCCTCGAACACAAATCTCTGGGTTGGTATATTGAATTGACAAAATGTGTCGAGTACAATACGGGGTGGATTTCTAAGAGGATTTGCCATCCACCCCATCGCCATATTATATAGCGAAGCGCGTTCTCTATTACCAGGAAGCTGACTACGTCTCTGAGGACCATCGGAACCAGCGGACCCAAGAACAGGTCCGAGCGAATGAAAGAAACTAGCCGCAAGAGGAGAATTACGACTACGAGTAGAGGGAGAAGTATAGGACACAGGACTAACAAGCGAAGGAGTAGAAACAGTAGTAACAGCAGGAGTTAACAGAGCAAGAGCAGTAGCGGGAGCAGGAGTATGTGGAAGCGGAGGAGCAGTAGGAATAGTAGTAGGCAAAGGAGCAGGAACAGTCGGAAGAACGGGTGCAGGTTGAGGAACAGGCACAGGAAGAATAGGTACAGGAGGAATAGGTACAGGAGGAACCACAGGAGCCGTGGTACCCTGCACGTACGGAGGTGGCGACTTCATAAGATAAGACATTAAAGGATCCTCAACTGCCTCTTCCTTCTTTTCCGACTCCGTAGGCAAAACAGGATAACATTTATCCACAGTCATACGCTGTAGTCTATCAAACACTTCCTTATCCTTAACCTCCTTGTCGCGCTGAAATTGCTCTGCTTTCTTCACTATGGTAGCAACATTATCTCGCTGATTTCGTTTAGTCTGTCTGATTTCTTTCTGTCGGGCTTCTTTACGCCACAACCGAAAGGCATCAAACATGGCCGGCCTTGACTTTCTTTCAAACAATTTAACCTCTAGATTATCTAAGATCGGGGCCTCGAAGCTACCATGTGGCGGCCAGCGAAGGTCACCGTCCTTCTTCGTATAACGAATCCAGTAATCATTAAAAGTAATCGGGCCTAGCCCATGTTTACTGTACAGTTCATAAGTCGGAGTTCCAACCGGAGGTATCGGACACGAGTCCTCCAGTCGGGAATCCATACCACAAGGTCTGAAGCAACTAAACAAAGTACTGCGACCAGGCATCTTGCACACTAGCCGAGTTTCACAAACTTCAAGGGTTACGGGATTTACCAAGTCCCAGCAAAGAGCTAATACCCTCGGATTTTGGCGTCTGCAGGCGTCAAATAACACAACAAAGTACGCTAGCAGAGTGTCACCGACAAAAACACTCACACAGCATCAACAACAAAAACACTCGCTAAAGTGTCAACAACTAAGGACTCTGGGAGCGACCCACAAATACTTAACTCAAAGATCGATGGCGTCACCCGGAAGGCCCGTCAATCGTCTCGCTCTACCAAGGTCTAGGCCAGGCGCCAAAACAGGTCTACAGTCAGGGCAGCAGTCCGTCGCAGCCGTCAGGAGGCGGGAATCTTCGCGGGAAAAGTCTTCGGGCCACTTATTTCGACAACAGGATCGATGAAGCGGAGTGCACCTTCCCTCGGAGATTTCACACGAAGTTCCTCACGATCGTCGGGCTTGGACCGGTACCACTGATGCAGCCCCACGTTGGGCGCCAACTGAAGGACTGGGTTCTTTAAGACCCAGCGGTGCCAGGGCACAACACCTGAAACCTTCGTGGGTAACCTGCTCCGGCGTACGAATGACAGAGACACGGGACACTTCCTTCGACGTCAAAGATTCAAGGTTTATTTACTGCAGGGAACACAGAAGTCACGACAAGTACAACACGTGCAACTTGGGGAGACTGCTTCAAATTGGTTCTGTGGATCGCTCCTTTTATACAGATTTTACCCATAGGACAACATGGTACACAAAGGTTTACAACCCGGTTCCCACAATTATCCCCCAGAGGGGTCGTTTTGGTCACTTTGATACACATAAGGTCCGGGACATAAGTGCAGAAACATTTGGCGGTTCCCAACTGTAAAAACCCATCTTCCCAACATTAGTGAATTCCAATCGGTAGTAAAACAGATCGAAATAGGAACAAAGACAGGTGCAGAGGAAGACGGAGACAGTGGGGAGATCGGAAAGGGTGTAAAAGGGGAGGTATCGGGAAACACGAGATACAGGCATCAAAGGGACGCGCCTAATGAGATGCACGGCTGGGACAATAAACCGGCACGGCAAGATGAGCCTCGAGCGGGGCCATCTGCCTTACAGTATCATCCCCCTCATCATAAAGACACTTACAAAGGACATGTGTCTTCCGCAAATATCTTGGGAGTCCCAGGGTCGCGAAGCGGACAACGTCCGTTCGCTGGCTACTTGAGGGCAAGAGACAAAATGGATGCCGTATCTAAGATGGAACCCGTGGGTACAGATGAAAAACCCACCTAACAAACGAACGGTTTAAGTTAGCACAGCGAAACTGCGCACACTTACATAACTCATCATTTGCGGTTCATAGATACCAGACTCGACCATATCCGTGCGAGTCGAAAACATCACTTACAATTGTCACGGAACCTCACAAGATGGCGATGAAGAGAGGTAGGGGCAAGGAAAAAGAGGTTCAACCCTTCCTCAATATGAGAGAATAAGATAAAGGTACTGATGGGTATCTGGCATTCATGAATTGAACATTAGTTTGCTTGTAGAATAAGAAAAAGATAAAGAATAAGAGTATCCCTCACAGAAAATGGCTACTGTTTATTTTATGGAGAGAACCCTTTCTTTCCACCACCTCCTGTTGTCCTAGATCTTTAAAGATGATGCTGAAAGGTTTCCAAAATCTGCGCCTTAAAAATAGGCCCTACCTACATGACTTCCTTGTAAGCAACACTCCCAGGTCTGCAGTGCACCACACTTGCCCATCAAGGAAAATGATGAAAGGGATTATGGGGAATAATATGATAATAATAATGAAGAAAATAAAGATAACCTACTTCCACAAGAAACAAATCAATGTGTGGAGCACAATCAATGGAAAGATTACCTAGCCCTTAATGAGGGGCCTTCGTAGCCTCTATCAAGAGTTCTCTTCTTGACAACATTTGCATGTTCCATAGTCTCATGGTGAGGGCTTTACATACGTTTGATGTCCTGAAGCCAGGAGCTTAGAAGTCCTGCTACCTATTTTACTTCATTGATAAGTTTAGGAGTTCAATAAACAACTTTCCTATCTTGGAAACTTAATGTTGGAAGGTTTGGATTGAATGAAAAACCATTCTACAGCTACGAGTAAAGTCAGACATCATGGGTAGAAGGTATAAACCCTAGATAATTTCCTAGGCTGGTTAATTCACAAAACCTGGAAGGGCTCATGTTTCAGCAGGAGCACAAAAAAGGTCAAGAAGACCAGCATGGCCATGCCCAGCCCCTACAGACAAAGTTAAAGGCAATGGACACTGTAGGGAAGGTGCTTATTGCTTCTTCCATATTGGCCTAATGCAAAAGACAGCTTGACCGTACCCACTTACAGGGCGACTACTGGAGGAACAAAAGAGATGGGCGAATAGTTTGTCAGCCATTATCACTGTTATCAAAGTTGTCAGTGGTGCAGCTATGACCAGTTTCTGTCAGCTAGCCAATGGAGTAGGCCTTCCATGACACAACCATCTGATCAGACTTGAGGTGCAATCCTGAATTCTGGAGATCCGTTTTGACAGCCAGGGCTCGTTTGGGGGATCAGGCTATGCTTTTCACCCTTAAAAACTGAACCACATCAGAGGAAAACACTTTATTCTTCATAGAGGAAATAATACTGCCACAGGGAATAACAGTATGAAAATATACATCTAGACTGCCAACATGATGCAGAATATTTTAGGAGGCAAATCTGTTCAGAAAATGGAAGATGCTTTCTTTTTTTGATTTTCAAAACCTTTATTATGGAAAAAGGTACGGTACATCAGTGCAATAAGTACGTCCAATACGGTGACAGATAATTACGTAGGCGAAAATGCACCTTCCAGTACATGCTGTTGATCGTTTGTAAAATAAACAAAACCAAGTTTAAGTAACAACTTCCCCACCTCCCCTCACATAATAATGCGTGCATCATACCAAGGCGTCCTATGGCAACATCATCAGTTCAGATAATAACAATTGACATGTGTTACAATATGCAGGACTTGTGTTACAACTCAAGGAGCTTGTCAGGTCTGCACCACTGTGGTGCATCTGTGCCTCCTCCCAGCTTGGTTATCCCTTCTATCTAGCCCCAGTCACTCCAGTGTGTAAGGTGAAACTTCCGGCGTAATCAGCCTGTCTCAGCCTGCAACAATGTGTGTGAAAGCGTAGCCGTACACAGTTAGTGAACAGCATGAGTGTTCCTGGCTGGTGTGTCCCCAGTCTCCCCTGATCTCTCCGCCTCGTCCCCTTGTTGTCTTAGAAGGTAGGATGCAAGTGGAATTAGCTCTGCATATGTGGTAATTGGTCTTGCCACGTGGTCATGGTCAATATCCACAACGCAAATTTGGGGGCGCGTCCCCTACCCCATCTGCATGCCACCTGGCGCTTGGCCAGGAGTAGGCTCAGTACCAGAAACTTTTTGTCTATGGTCATAGTGCTGTGCGTGAGGCCTAACAGCGCCACCAGTGGGCACGGCGTTATCTCCACCCCCAACATATCCGACAGGCCCACAAAAACCTCCGTCCAGTATTGGGCAACTCTGGGGCAGGTCCATGCCAGGTGGAAAAAATCCGCTCCTTCCCTCCCACAGCGGTTACAACAATCATTATCTCTGAGGGGGAACCTATACATCTTAGCAGGGGTATAGTATAAGCGGTGTAGGAATTTAAAATGTACCAGTCTTAACCTAGAGTTGCCCGTAACTGCATTTGTTTGTGTGCAGCTGACCTCCCACTGTTCATCCGTCAGCGGCGTGTCAAGGTCCCCAGCCCAGTCTGTATGCGCCCGCAGTGTGGTAGTCAATGGCGCATTCTGCACATGTTTGTAAAGTAGTGATATGACCTGCTGCGGGGCATCCTTTTGCAGGATAGCGTGGAAGGGTGCAAGGGTGTTGGGTTCGTCCAGGAAGCTGGGGGTGACTGCACAAACACTTTTGTCGAAGCTGGGTGTACAGGAAGGTGTCCATTATTGTGGGTGAGTGTTCCCCAAAGAATTGATGTATCGTGCGGAACTGCCCTTGGACGTACAGGTCTCCCCAGGTGGGGTATTCAAGTCTAGTTAGCATCTTGCGACAGATCCCCTCACAGGTGACCTGCAGTCGGGGGTCATTCGTCAGAGTCATCCATGGCGAATACATGAACAGGTTCCCCATAGCGTAGGCCAGGCGTTTCCACGCCACCGCCGTACAATCAACCGTGGATGGGTCGCGTTCTCTCTCCCCCACACACATGAAGATATACCCTGATGCATTCACAGGGCTCATGTATCCAGCTTTAACACCCAGAACGCCATATAGGGTGGTGGGTGGAACGAATAAACGGCGAAGTGGCCTTGTGCGCAGTCGTTATACAGCTTAAAGTTGGGGACCTCAAAGCCCCCTTGGTGATATGGCAACATTAGTGTATCGAGACTGATTCTCGCCTGCTTCCTGCCCCATATGAGGCGTGTTGATTGGGTCCTGAGTGCACGGAAAAAATGCTGTCCCGGGTTATATGGAATGTTAGTGAATAAATGTAAAAGCTTTGGCAGCAACACCATCTTGATGAGAGAGATACATCCCGCCATTGAAAGTGGGAGGCGTATCCATTTGGTGATGCTATCAGTAATTTTATCCAGGGCCGTCCCGTAATTAGCTCTAATCTGGGTATCTCTCTGCCTAGTTATTTGGATGCCTAAATATTTCAGTTCCTCTGTTTCCCAGACAAGGGGGTAGTCTAGATGGTATGGCTGTGTTTTTTCCGTTAGGTGAAACACCGGGGATTTGCTCCAGTTAATTTGTATCCCGGCAACGCCACCAAATTTCGTAATTTCGTGCAGGAGGGGATTGAGATTCTCTTGTGTTTTCTTGACGTAGATCGTCATCTCATCTGCATAGAGTAAGATGAGTAACTGCTGGGCTGGGTAAATTAGCGCTCAGTGGTTATGATGTTGTCTGAGTTTCGCAGCTAATGGCTCAATAGCCAGCGCAAAAAGGACGGGGGATAGTGGGCACCCCTGACGAGATCTCGACCAGTTTAGCAACACCACCGCCGTCGGCTTGCAGTACAGTAGTCGCACCCATCCAAGAAGCTGAAGGGCATTCCCATGCGTTCCAGAACTCCTAGCAAGTAATCCCATTCTAGCGAGTCGAACGCCTTTGTGGCGTTGAGAAATATAGTGGCTGCCTCATAGTTAGGATCTATGTCTTGCAACACCACATGAAGCGTGCGCAGGTTATGTGACGTTGCACGATTTGGGACAAACTCTGCCTGGTCTGGTAAAATCAGATGCTCCATCAGGAGGTTAAGGCGCATAGCGAGGACCTTTGCTAAGATTTTGGTATTGCAATTTAGCAGAGACAAAGGGCGATATGAATCGCATTGCGCTGGGGTTTGCCATTTTTAAGTAGGGAGGTTATCAGAGCTTCAAGCATAGTGCGAGGCAAGCATCCCTCTTCCAAAGCTGCATAGTAGACTTCATTTAGGATAGGAGCTAGCAAGGGGGCAAAAAATTTATAAAATTCAATGAGAAGGCCGTCCGAGCCAGAGGCATGGCCGGACTTCGTCTTCTTGATGGCTTCTGTTATTTCATCTAGCTCTAACTCTAAGTTTAGAAACTTCTGTTGAGTGACTCCCAACCAAGCTATTGCAGTGTCCCCCAAATAAGTGTCCAAGTCAATTGGCATGTCCCCATGTGAGGTGTACAGTGTGTTGTAGTAATCTCTGAGGATACGGAGTTGGTCTGGGAGATTTCTGTACACAGTACCTTGAGCATCCTGTAGTTCGGTAACATAGTTAGCGAACCTAGGAGGCCTAACTGCATTCATCAGTGCCATCCCAGGACGGTCACCCTCACTGTAAATCCGCGCCGTATGTGGCTTCCCACAGAACTTGCATTCTCTGTCAGCCACCGTCTCGTACTCAGACAGTGTGTCTCTCATTCGGGCTTTGGTCACATAATCGCGCGGGTTCCTATCCAGTCTGTTCTAGCAATTCAGATTCAAGCTTCCTGAGGTCACCTCGTAAAGATTTTAGTATCCCCCCCCCCCCCCCCCTTTGGCTAGGCACCAAGCTCGCACAGTGACCTTGAAGGCTTCCCACACTGTTGTGACGCTGGACACGGACGTCCGATTATGATCAAAAAAATCTCGAATGTCCTGTTCCAGTTCGGTCTTAAAAACTGCGTCGCAGAGGTGAGAGGGATTAAGTCACCAGCTCAAATATGGGTAGAAATCTACAGGGATCTGAAGGGGTCCACGAGGACTGGGGAATGGTCCGGGAACGTGCGGGACAAGTGCGTCGCTTGCGTCAGCTAGTGTGTCATGCCTGCCGTCACGAAAACATAATCTAGACGTGCCCATGTGGAGTGGACTGCCGAGTAATGAATGCCTTGTTTGAGTGTGGGATGTTTGTATCTCCAGGCGTCTAGCAGGTAGTGGCCTCCTACTATATCACTTAGCGTTCTCTGAGTGACTGTGTCTGGAGGGGGTGCGATCTGTCCACTTGGGGGTGTAAGGCCCTATTGAAGTCTTCACCCAATATAACATATGTAATGCCCAACGCTTGTATTTTGTCCCATAACACGAGCATGGCGTTAGGATTATCAGTGTTAGAGCCATAGTAATTCGCGTAGAGGACATTGTGAGAATGAAGTTGCCCCCATACCATGCAGAATCTACATTCTGTGTCAGAGTCCATTCCATGTAGTGTAAATTCCACTCCCCGCTTGAGTAAGATGGCCACCCCTCTGGAGTAAGTGGAGTAAGAAGCAAAACCACGGCATGAAGCCCATCGAGATGCGAATTGAGGGGTGCCCCCAGGTGCCAGGTGTGTCTCCTGTAGGAGGGCTACTGTCACCCCGTGCCTGTCTAGGTAGCCCAATATCTGTCTGAGCTTCCTGGGGTCATTAGGACCCGGACGTTCCACGAAGCTACCTTGATGTGTCTAAGAGCCTGCGTATTACCGGTCGTCTCCATGTCGGTGTGTAAAGAACATTATACAATAGTAAGCATCCAGACTTCCCTCGGTACTTAGCACTGCAATAGTTAGAACAAAGTGTCCCCCCACCCACACCGTCATCCCCAACTTGCTGGGCATAAAGTCCCCACCCTCCAACATTATCCACATTTCAATATGTAGGACAGCCCCCTCCCAAAGGGGGGGGGGGGGTGTTTCCCGGGGTTCGCCCTTTAGGGGGAAAGTACCGCTAGGGGCGCTCGACCTACCCACGCACCTCCCTACTTACACCCACAGGCACCTTCGCGTGATAGCTAGGTAACCAACCGTGGGACGGAGGTGGGTGGCCGAGCAGTCTATAATTCGCAAACCATACATGCCTATCTGTATGCATACATCACCAGAGAAGAATAGTTTGCCAGCAACTGTAAAGTTCGCAGGAGTGTCCACCACAGCAGCCATTGGGTCCATATGCTAGTCTTGCTGGGACAATGGGGACTGCGACCTGGAGCGGTTCCGGGCCGCCTCCTCCCTGGAGGTCACCCTCTTATGACGTTTGAGGTAGTCCTCTACCTGCTGTGGGGTGGTGAAAAAGTGTTGTTTCCCCTGGTGACTGATTTTCAGCTTGGCAGGGTAGAGCATTGTGTAGGGGATTTCCTGAGTTTGGAGCTTCTTTTTGACCCCAGCGAACTTGCGCCTCGCCTCCTGCACCGACGGTGTAAAGTCTGGAAAAAAGGGCAGTGTTGTGTGTTCATAGTGTACTTGCCCTTTCTCGCGGGCCAAGCGGAGGACTACATCCCCGTCGCGGGCTATGATGGGTCCGGGCGTCGTTCCTGAAGGGGGGGGGCCTCCAGCGCTCTATGCGCACGCTCGACAGTGAGGTGCGCCGAGAAAGATTCTCTCCCAAAGAGGTCTGCCACCAGCTTTTCTACAAAGTCCTCCATCCGTCCTGTATTGGTGTATTCCGCAAGGCCCAGGATGCGCACATTATTCCGCCTGGACCGAGCTTCTGAGTCCTCATTTTTGTCTGCTATGATTTTGATATGTGCCGCCCACTGGACGTTGCCCCGTCTTCCAGATCCGAAATTCTGCTCTCTGCTTCCTTGATGCGGGTGTCATGTTTGCCCAGTTTGGCGACCACAGTGTCCATCCTCACATTTAGCGCATCTATTTTGGAGTCGATTGACGTGAGGCTCTGCTTCATATGTAGTAGGAGAGTTTTCCAGACGTCTCTTGGCGGGGTATTGGCGGAGTAGTCCTCGTGGTCCGCCGATTGAGACCTGGGGTTTTTGCGGGATTCAAAGGGAATCTTGGATTGTCTGGCCTCGGAGCGTCCCATCTCGCGATAGAAGGGTAGTAGTCCTAATGTCTACAATGTGATACACGTGGATCAGCAGGTCTCTCCGTCGGGGGAGGGGTAGTCATTGGTGGGGTCAAGGCGATTTAGTTCCAAGTAGTTCCAGCAGGGGGGCCCCAGCAAAGTCCGGGTGTAGGCCGTATCACGACCTCACGACGGCCGAGAGCGTGGCAGCTTGGGCCGGTAGGGTATCTGAGCAGCAGCTGCAAGAGGAGTCAGGAGTCTCCGCAGGTTCACAGGCCAGTGACACGCAGGATACAGTCCTGTCCAGCCTGGGCAGGGCGTTAATAAGGGCCAGTCTTGGTTGCCGCCCTAGGGCTCAGGGTGGGGGATGCAGTATGTGGTACAGTGTAGCCATCCAGCCAGGGCAGTGCGGAGACGGGCGCTCTCAGTAGCTATCCTGGAAGGGCAGTGAGTCCGCATCTGCAGAAGTCCAGACCACCACTATACAGTGACCCCCAAGCGCAGTATGTGCACTGTGCGCGCGTACACAAAATGGCGGTCACAGGCCTCTCAACGCGGTTGTGCAAGGGCCTCCCCTGTACCACAGCGTACCTTTAGCACTCTTTTGGATCGATCCCAGCTTCGGGTCCGTTCGGGCCCCCACGTTTATTTATTCCTCAAGCAGCTCCGTCTTCCGTATCGGCCGCCGCAGCGTTGTGTCCCAATTATCAGGCTCCAGCCTGAATTACTCCTTGGAAGAATGTTTTCTGCCTCGGCGGGCCTCTCCTGGGGCTATATGTAGTGAGCCCGCCGGAGGCCTAAAATCTAGCCGCTCCTTCGAGGGGGGCCTGTATGCGCCTTCCCTCAGTAGCACCGCAGCAGGGATTCACACGATCAGGCACAGGCGCAGCGGGGGCACTCCTCCTCAACCCCCCTGCCGCTGGTGGACTATGTGTCCGTATTCAGGAGCAGGCCCCTCCACTCCAGGGCAGCTACAGCCCCCGAATCCCCGGTCTCGCCCAGCCGGCGCTCCCGCACCTGAGGTTCCCGCGAGGTCGGGCAGGAGGTCACGGTCAGCTAATGCCGCCTGTATGTTGTGCACCGCGGACAGGAGAGGGGCGATTAAGATATCTCTGGAAACCACACTGCAGCGCGCTGCCGATTCCGTTGGGCACAGTGAGCATAAGTTGGTCAGGATTGCACTGAAGGATAATTTTCAGCTCGGCCAGGCAGGAGCCTCACTCACGCTCGGCCATCTTGGTCAAGCCCCACCTAGCGCCTCCATGGAAGATGCTTTCTTCAACAGAGCACAGGATCAGACTGGGTCTCTTTGACCCCACCCCCTTAAGTTGCCTCTTCTTAGTCCCACCGGTTGGGACCAGAATTCAGCGGTAGTTTCCAGCATTGCAGGAAAGCAGACCACACAAGTGGGTATTGGACATTGTTTACTTAGGATGTTTTCTGAAAAATACCAAGAAACCACAATGCGTAACTCCAAAAAAGTAGCAGGACCATTCCCTGAAGGTCCTACCAGATGAGGTGCTCAAGTTGGTGCTGATAAATGCAGTACAACGGTGCAGTAGGTTAATACTGCTTTCAATTTTGCAGCCTCACGGCTAGAGCGGTCGACCTCGGACCTGGGGGAACCGGGTTCAAGTCTCTGCAACAACGCTCAACATCCTGTGATTCTGGGCAAATCACCTAATCTCCCCTTGTCTAACAAAAATTAATGTGTTCATCTGTAACGAAACTGGTGCTCATGTAAAGCTCTCTGATGTCCGATGTCTGGGGTCTAGTTTGCATTATATGAAACTCAAAAACATTTTTTTTTTTTAAAGATACATTTCAAAGCACTTGTGTTTGTTTTATAAAGTGTTTTAGAATATAGCACATAGAAATTCCCGATATCCTTTACATCTTTTGTAAAACAGCCAGCTAAAGTCTTCTCTATATCAAGAGTACCACATTTTTCAGATGTGAACTTTCTCATGCAAATCACTTAATTGGACACTCTTTTCCCTTAGAAGGCCATGTACCAAAATATATCTTTTTACTTGACGAGCTTTCTTCAGAATGTTCATTCCTTCTATTTTCTTTCTTTGGTTGTGTAGGTAATTAAATTAACATATTGCAGTGTGCACTCTAAATTGTACTAAGCCAGATGTAAATAAGTAAGCATAAGGTTTAGTTGTAAGAACTGTAGTCTTATTTTCTTGTTGTACAGCTTTATCAAAACCAATGTACCACATTATTTCAGGGCCTGGAATTGCTATAAACAGTATCAGCATTTCCCCCACCTTTTGTGCCACGGGCTCTGAGGATGGCTACCTGCGACTTTGGCCCCTGGACTTCTCAGCGGTCTTCCTAGAGGCAGGTAAGACTCATTGTAGAATCTGTCACTTTGCACACCACCTTTACAATCGCTATCATAAAATCTTTTCTTTTCATCCATACAGGCATATGTTTTTGGTATTTGATCAGACCTGCATTTGCTCAAAAGAACAGTACTCTGCTAGGTTTTTTTTTTAACGGTTTTAAAGTTTTCTCAAACACGCCATCTTTAGAGTAAGTAAAGTACTTAATTCAGATGACCACCGCAACTAACTAAGCATTTGAGTCTGCTCATAAATTACAGATTTACTAATGAAGATTTTACAGGTAATGTGAAGTCTATGGTGCTCTGTCTTCCTACATTATCACCATTGAACAACTCACCATTGAACAACTGCTCTCAGGATCATATGATCTTTGAATCAAGTCGTCAGTAAATATATATCTGACAACTATAAAATACCTCTGCGTCCCTGGTGTCCCCTCTTCGGAATCTTTTCTTATACATGCATCTATAATAGTAAGTAACGGAAACCAAAGCAATACAATAAAAACTATGAAATGTATTGATTTGACTCAACTTTGTCTTTTTAATCGGGCCCCTATGCCTCAAACATTGCCTTATCTGATAGAGACTACTAGCCGCAGATTCCTTCACGTAGAATTATCCTTAGGCGTGAGACTGGATCCGGAATTTTTTTGCCACCGCATCCCTGAGCCCTGGGGGTGGGGCGACTTCAAGCGACTCCGCCCAGGCGTCGTCCACGCACGTGACGTCAGCGAGGTCACATAAGCCCACCCCGGCGCGCCTACGTCAGTTTTTTTCTTTTCCGGTCTTGCTGTGGGCCTGTTTGGGGCCCCCTTTTTCTTCACCAATTGCCTTCTGTCTGGTGGAACAGTGTGCGAATGCCTTCGGGCTTCAAAACTGGGCGTGTTATGTCAACAACGGACCCTCATCTCATTTGTATGTGGTGTTTGGGGGAGGATCATGGCACCACTGATTGTGAGGTGTGTCAACAGTTGAAGCCGAAGTCGTGGCGGGAGCGCCTCATGAAACTTTTATCGGCGCGTCTCTCCAGGTCGACCTCCTCCCCTCGATCAGCTTTGGCAGACGGCTTCAGATACGGCCATGGTGGTCGTCCCCGTCCCTTTCCGATGTCGCGAGAGCGTCGCTCCCCGGTGGGTAAGTGTCGCAGTTTGTCCCCAGGGGCTGGTGTTCGGCCTTTCGGGGGTGTGGACTCTCTGCAGGTAAAGCGGCCCGCGTGTCGTCCTCCTATCCAACGTTTCCCGGTGAGGGGGCGTTGAGAGTCCAGTTGGAGACATACGCAGCAGCTTTGCAGGCCTCGCTGGCGTCTCCTCCTCCTTCCCTTCCTGGGGCATCGGCGGATCCCTTGCCTCGCTTTGGGCCCTCCGTGGCGCCGCCAGTGGCTCCGGCCCCGGCACCGACTGGTTCGGGTCCAGGCTTGGAGGATGTGGTGCTGTTGGGGTACGGCACTTCTGAGGTCCCTCCTTCTCACCACAGCACCTCTGCCTCGCTGCAAACTCCACCGGGAGTCCCTGTGGTGTCGGGGGAGGTCGCCGGGGCTCGGGTCACATCCCCGAGCCCCGCTCAGCCCTCTGGGCGGGCGAAGGCCTCGTCCAAGGTTGAGCTGACGCCGTCCAGGCGCCGGTGTCTGCTTCGGGCAGCGCCACAAGGGTCGGTGCCCTCTTCTCATCCCGCTCTGGGCCAAGGTGGGGTGGGGACTCCTCGTCCCCCTCCGGCCCTTTCTTGTTCCTCCCCGCAGGCGGTTGCCTTGTTGGAGGGCGAGTGGGAGGTTGAGTCGTCTCTGGCGCCACCACATGGGTCGTTGGACTGCCTCCGCAACATTCTGGGCCGAGGCTGGCGGAGAACTTCGGGTCACTCCCCCGATCCCTCTCGTCCCTCCACGCAGGTGGCTGCCTTGGTGGAGGTCGAGTTGGCGCCGTTCCGGTGCCGCCCTTTGCCCACTTTGGCTCCAGCCCCACTCTGGTGCGGTGTGACTTGGGGGAGCCCTGTCCGGTCTCTCCTACGGCACTGGATGGTGCTGGCACCCTACCTCAGGGTGCAGACCCCACGGCTCCACACACAGATTGTGCAGCGGATTCGTCTTCGGACGCTCTTTCTTCTCCGGAAGCTGGCTGCATTTTGGTGTCCTCTTCCCCGGAGACTGACCGCCACATGGTGTCTCTTTTAACGGCGTCGAAGGGTGGCTCCACATCCTTTCTGAGGCAGAGGTGCTCTTCGGAGGAACGGCAGTTACCCCATTCTTCGTGCCTTCTGGCTTTCAGGTCTGGCCCTGGCCCGCCTCGCCCCGCCCCGCCCCGCCCCGCTTGGCTTCGGGGACGGCCTTCTTAGTCTACAGCTGTCACCCACGGAGGAGCTGATTTCTTCTCTGCAAGGCCCTACGGAGGCGGGTGCGGCCTTCACTCATGCGGTGTCCACAGCTGTGGGCATTCTGCGCATGGTGACCCGATTGCTCATTTCCCAGCGGACCATCTCTTGGAGGTTCTCCACCAGGGCTCTGGTGGGAGGGAGATCTTACTCCCCTTTGAGGGTTCGCTCCTTTCTTCCCTGGAGGGAGCTTAGAGGCATCCAGCCTCAGGAGATCCAGTGCCTCAACACCTTCTGCACCGTCACCTTCAGGCGCCACGTGACCCGGCATGCCTCTCCCTCCACCTCTCTGCTGCCAGTCCATTCTCGAGGACCGCTTTTCCCTCCCTGCCGCCACTGTTGACTCCACCGTTCCAGGAGGCGCGCTGGCTGGACTCTTGGGGGCGCAACATGTTCGCCTCAACCAGTGCTGCCCTGAGGGCCCTTAACACCCTGTGTGTATTGGCGAGGGCCTCCTCTTGTTTGTGGGACTCAGCTGAGTCTCTGGGATCCACAACTTCCCAGGAGACTGTTCAGTTGGACTTACGGCATCATGCTTTGGATGCCCGGGAACTGGCGGCATTTGTTCTCCGCTCCGCTCTGGACATCTCGGAGGTGTTGGGCCGGGCCATGGCTTCCTCAGTCACCCTCCGTCGCCATGCTTGGCTTCAGGACTGCGTGTTCCCTGAGAATATTCGGGAGCGGCTCATTGATCTTCCGTTTGATGGTAGCTTGTTGTTCCATGCCCCTGCCATCCAGAGGGTCATGGCTGGGCTCCGTCCTCCTCCGCCTACTACTCCTCCTCTGCCTTATTCTCCTCCTTTTCCTCCTCAGTGAATGCTGAGTTGAGCTGGGTTTGGGCTTTTGGATGCCCTGGCTGTAGATAGGGTTGCTGTCCATTGAGTCCTCCTTGCTGGGACTTTGGCATTGTTGGCTACTGGACGGCCCTTGTTGCCTGTGTGTGTGTGTGTTTTTTGCTGGAATAGTACACAGATTTGGCCCTGAGATTAGGCCTTCTGTTTTTCTTTGGGCTGATGTCCAGCCTTCCGCAGGGCTGTTTTTTCCCGTGACGCTTGCTTTCTCCTCTGCTGCGGAAGTTCTTCCAAAGAGGGTTCCCGTGTTTTGGGACTTACCGTACCCTATTTGGGGTAGGGGTGTCTGTTATATAGCTGTGCTCTGCTGGGGAGTGCTGGTTGCCTTCGGGTGCATGTAGTAGTAGGTCCGGCCATTTGATCTTCTCCTTCCTGCTCTTGTGCTGAGAGCTGGGAAGCTTCAGTGTCTTCATGCTTCTGGCGGCTTATGGTTATAGCTACCGTTCTAGCTGGCCTGTTGCCTTCCCTCTGGTTGGGCTCGCCTCTTTTCTTGGTTTCCTTGGACCCTCTGGGCTTCTCCTTCTTGTTCCTCTGCCTGTCCTGGCATTGGGTGGAAGCTCTGTTGCCCTGGGGGTGGAGTGGGGTGCTTCGGTCTCTCCGAGCTTGCCCTTGGTTCCTCTATTGTGTGTGTCAGCCTCCACTCTTCCTTCTTCCTCCTACATCCCTTCTGGGACTGCTGGCTTTTGACTTGTGGGGTTCCTCTTGCCTGGTAGGGACAAGGTTACCTCCCTGGTCCACAGGTGGGTCCTCTGTGGGCCTTCTGTTCTGTCCAGTATGGTGGGGTCCTTTCTCAGACCCTCCTTCCCCGTGGGTATTGCTAGGGTATCTATTCTACGTGAAGAAATCTGCGGCTAATAGTATCTATCAGGTGTACGAGTTACTTACCTTCGGTAACGATGTATCTGGTAGAGACGATTCTAGCCGCAGATTCCTTCACGGCCCGCCCTTCCTCCCGTTCTGCGAGGACCCGTAGGCTGGTCCTTGGTATTCGCCTCCCTGTGGGGGTACCTTCTTTTGCTCTTGATGGTGGCTTTGTCTGGATGCTGTTCTTCCCTCTTCTTGGTTCTGGGCAGGTAGGGTTTATGGTGCTCCTAAGCCCCGCTGTTCTGGCTGCTCCACGCCGGGGAGGATTGCCTCCAATATCTCCCCTCCCTCCCTCTTGCTGCTAGGGTCTGCCCCTCTACCTCCTCTGAGTTGGGGCCCTCTGGTTGTGCCTTATCCTTGTTTCTTGGGGGGTGGATGCCCTCTAGGCTGGGGTGGCTGGAGGTTGGTTGTTCCTGCCTGTTGGGACTGTCTCCCTTCCTTGTTTCGGTGTGTGATTGTAGGCCTGCTACATGTGTCATGCCTTTACCCAGGTTCCCTGGGGTGAGGTGGGGGGTTTCTATCTAGGTATTGGCGGGTGGTTGCCATCTAGGTATTGGCGGGTGGCTGCTCAGGGCTCTGCTCTGTTCTTCCTCTCTTTCTCTGCCCTTGGACACTTCGGTGTTGCACTGTTCTTATGGGGTTCCTTTTTGGTATACTCTTTCGCACACTGTTCCCATGCTCCCACAGTTTTTTGTTTGGTGGTTCCGCGTTGTGGTGCGGAAAAGTTCTCTGAAGAAAACTGACGTAGGCGCGCTGGGGTGGGGCTTATGTGACCTCGCTGACGTCACGTGCGTGCACGACGCCTGGGCGGAGACGCGTGATGTCACCCCACCCCGGGCGCGCAGGGATGCTGTGGCAAAAAGTTTCCGGATCCAGTCTCACGCCTGGGGATAATTCTACGTGAAGGAATCTGCGGCTAGAATCGTCTCTACCAGATAAATCGTTACTGAAGGTAAGTAACTCGTACTTCAAGAAACTTACTTCTGATGGATGCTTCTGCCTGCACATTTCTCACCGGTAAAATTGACCCAGGCGTTAGACTGGATCTGGAAACTTCAAAGCTCTCATGTCACTGGTAAGGGGGCACTGGCTTTGTGTCGACACTGGAAGTGGCTTCAAATGATGTCACTGAAACCATATATTGCCCTCTCTGGCACAGCAATGTCAGGATCTCCTGTACTTTAGTGAGAGGAGGCACGTAGCTACCCAGGAGCCCTTGTGGCCTACTATGTAGGACTATCCACATGGTGTGGTTTAATTAGATCAAGCAGAACAAATTATTTGTGTTTACAAACGGTAGGACACAGTAAAAGTACTGTTCTGGTACCTTCGGCTGCCAGGACTGGGACCAGTGCTCTGTAATATGGGCTTTTTGTCCACAGTCTTGTCTCGGATCAGATCCCTGATCTATGGAATCCAGTTAGGAGTTGCTGACCTTGCACATTCCGATCTCCAGTAGCAGAATGTTTCTTAAGCTCGTTGGAGTACTCGTCCTGGAAGTCTTTTAGTTGCAGCAACACGGCCAACTTTCAGTGATAAAAAAGGCGTGTCTGCTGCAACTGTGCTAGGATTGTCTAGGTCCAGAACCCAGATCTTGATGCTGAACAGGACCTCATAGGGAGTACGACCACCTAAGGATCTCCTAGGCAGATTATTTAAAGCACTCTGGAGCCCATACAGGGGATGGAGCCAACAGCCACCTGTACCTAGTACTTTAGCCGTGTAAAGACTGCTTTAAGTCACGTTTTTTCCTCTCCACTATCGAATTTTCCTTAGGATGATATGGCGAGGAATAGTGCACAGGCACTCCCAGGGTACCCATGTTATCCCTGTAAGCCTTAGAAGCAAACGCTGGGCCCTGATCCAAATGGAATGCAGCTACTGCATATGTCGCAATGAAGACTTGCATGTCTTTTATAACAGTTTGAGCGTCAGCCGAATGTACAGGAATCTAGAACATGAATTCACTGCTAGCAGAATGTTTTTAAAGGAGCCATCACTATTTAGTTCCCTGCAGTGGTGCAGATACACACAAGAGAGAGGCTTGATTGACATCAAGTGAGGTGTCTGAGGTGGGCGTGCGGTGGTGGAAACCTTTTTTGTTGACTAATGTTGTAGTTAAGGAGATACTGTTAAGTCTGCCTGTATAGACCTGTCCACCAAATGCGTAGCTGTAGTAGTGAAACTGTAGCTGCCACACCTGCATGGGCAGAAGCTATCACCTCATGAGCTGCCATGATTAACTCAGGCCTGCGATTTGAATTTGGAGTTACTCTATCCCCCACTCCAGGAAGATGAGCAAACTGAATGCTTTGCGCACTCAGTAGGTAGGAGTATTTTGCTGGATATGCTTTTGGTGAGGGCGTGCCATAGCGCAAATCTGTAACAGCCCTCATGATGTATCCATCTACCTTTTGTGTGAACGAGTTATTGCTGCTACAACAGCAGTTTGTACTGCCGCCTTTGAAACTTCATCAACCAGAGAATTCTCTGCAGCTTGTATTTCTACACTTTGGTGGCTCAGTGTATGGATAACATGAGCCTGTGGCAAACTTGCTTTAAGATTTGCCACCTTTCCCTAAAACGTCTTTTGCTTTATACCCTTTAGAGTTTCTGAATCTATTCTGTCTCCAATAGTGTAAGTACTCATTGTAACACTGGACACAATAACTTGAAGTGCACACTATCAGTGTTGGGGAATTCTGGATCTGTATTCTCTAGCTCCAGAATTGGAGCTTTCAGTTTAGCCAGTTGTGCAATGCAATCACCTAGTGACTGCGTTAATGTTTTGATAGACTACAAAATCCCATCTTTCATTTTACCCCTTTTCTGCTGCACAAGCGGCGGAGTTTTGTTGTTTTGTTCCAACTGCGGCTGGGCATAGCCATCAGTGTATATACTATGAAGCGGAACTGATCTTGAGGCATAGTTTCCCTAGGGAGAGGCTATTCTTGTTCATATTGTAGATAGGCTTCTGTTTGTAATGTAGAATCAAAGACATAGTCTATGTCAGTTGCTGTTAATGAAGTGGCCCACTGTATCCATCTAGGATATAAAGCTTTTGTGTTCGGACTCTGGCCTTTGTAACATCCTCTAAGGCTGGGATGGGAGTTATGACAGTTATGCATTTCCCCTGAGCCAATGTTCTTTCGTTCACAGCGGCTGTCTAAACTTCATTCAGTATTTTTCTGGTGGTGCAAAACGCATCTCTGCATTGGAATATAAATGCGATCTATATGCGATTGGTACATAGTCACCCTCATTTATAGTAACACATGTGTAGCCTGTGGTCCCCACGAATACGCAGATCACCACGTTTGTGGTTTTAACACGTGTATTTAAATGCTTTGAAGGTAGATTGTCAGTTTGTATTGAACTCAAGATCTATGTATGTTCTGGTGTCCAGTGTGCTCCGAAAGTCTGGGCGTATTCATTCATAAAACGGTTTTACCCATTGTGCATTATCTGGTATGTATATCCTACCAAAATTTAGATAGCCCAAAATTTATCGTAGCTTTTTGCTTGAAAGTTACAGGTAAGTAACTTTCATTGTGTCATGCCTCGTACCCACCCGTTCAGAGAAGGAGAGCCGTTGTCTTTCAAATATTGGGCTACATCTTTCAGAGTTATTACCAGGAAAAGATGTGCTGGTCCTTGGTGTAATGTTTGAACTTGAGGTCTTAAAATATATGTAGTAGAGTGCATTTTGGAGTAGATTGATTCGACCCGCTTGGAATCCATTTCCTTCTATTAAGGACCTTTCCTCATAAGGTCTGGTTTACCAGGCACTCCCAAACAATGTGGATAAAGGTGGCTCCTCTGGCATAATATTTCAGATGTTCTGTGAGGTTCTTTTGATGTACCTGGGAGAGTTTGGAATCCTTAGCTGTTGAGCATGGCCAAAGGTCCTCCAATCAGGCTGCCTCTTGAGGATCTTCTGTCACATCAGTAGGGAAGGGTTCTCCACCCAAACCTGTCAACGCTCCGCCTTCATGTGTGGAGATTGAACAGTGACAGTTGACAGTTTCCGACCTTCCGCCTGAAGCCTGCAATGATATCTTGGCAGCCTTGCACCCCTCCACCAAGTCTATACAGCTGCAGCTGGGAACGTTTGTGGCATTGTGTGCAGAAACTCATGTTGACCCTTTTTCTGCATCCCTTGCTCAGGTCCTTCTGTTTATTCTTTCTCTTGTCCAGCAGAGCGGTACTTCGGGCACCTTAAATGACTATCTTTCTACCGGCTCAGCCTTTCTGCAGTTGCCAGATCAGCCATCCATGTTCAAATCCCCTGTAAGTCGTTTTTTTAAAGGTCTCCATCATGTTTTTACCTTCACCCTTTATCATGCCTCAGTGGGACCTCAATGTAATATTTCCTTTACTGATGTGCACTTTGTTTGATCAGCTACATAACTGTCCTCTCAGGCTCCTTACCATCAAAATGGTCCTCCTAGTGGTGATAACATCTGCCCTGAGGGCCTGTGAGCTGAGGCTTTGTCATCTAAGCCTTTGTACCTAACCATCTTTCCAGACAATCTAGTACTTCGCAATAGAGATTCTTTTCTGCTGATATTTTCACCCCCTTTCATGTAGGCCAGTGCATCACCCTGCCAACATTTTATGCTTCGCTGCATGCTTCTAAGAAGGAGGAACAACTCCATTGTCTGGACCCAAAAAGAGTGCTGTCATTCTACCTTGACCCCACAAAATATTTCTCGGCGGACGACCAGCTCTTTGTGTGGTATGTCGGAGCCCGGAAGGGGAAGGCTGTGCAGAAGCAGACTATCTTGAAGGATCGTAATCTGCATTAAAATCTGCTACGCCTTGGCCAAGAGACAACCCCTTGAAGGTTTGCCTGCTCATTCCACCAGAGCTTAGGCAGTGATCACTGCGTTAGCATGCGTAGTTCCGGTCCTGGACTTCTGCCAGGCAGGAACGTGGGCTTCCCTGTACACTTTCACCAAGCACTACTCACTGGACAGTCACATCCATCAGGATGAGCACTTTGCTTATTTGGTCCTGCAGGACTTTCATGTGTGAATTCGGTCTGCAGACCCACCTCTGGGGAGTTATTGCTTGGGTATCTATTCGAAGGTAAGGAATGTGCAGCTAGAAGTCTGTCTGATGAACAATTTACTTACCTTATCTAGGTGAAACTTGGTCTAGCTGCTGATTCCTTACCGACCCAGCCATCTTCCCCGCTTTGTGAACAGAATTCTAGGGTCAAGGCTGTTCCCCTTCAGGCCCTAGTCTACCACGCCAGTAGTCAGTGTCCTTCATAGCTCAATGTTCCTTGCATGGAAAATCGTGAAAGAAACTGACCTAGGTGCCTCCACTCTTCAGAAACGACGCGACTTTTGACCCATTACCACCTTCCTCCGTTCTAAAGACGTTGCTTACTCCTTGGGGGACACATTCAGACTTATTTTCAAATGGGAAGGTAGACTTTGCCAAATATGTTCTTTGGAAGAAGGATCTTCTCTCCTGCGTCTCTCGGGATGACCCACGACAGCCCTTAGAAACACGCCAGCCCCAACCGACGAGAAGACAACAACCGCTGGCGGAGAGTGGGAGGCTCAACGCTAGTCTCTCGCCCAGGCCCAGATGCCATTGCCCAGTCACGCTCCGCAGTTCTTCGCTCCTTGTCGGAGGACTCTGCCCTTACCTTGACAGACTGACCTAGGCTCCTTTTCAAATACTATCCATCTTTGATCCTCTTGTTTTAGCTGCCTGGTGGGACTCCTCTGGCTGATATGGCCGGGCCCGGGTGGGGAGGGGGAGGGGGGGGAGTGGAGAGGGCTCCTGCTATTTGTATTTGTATTTATAAAGCGTGACATTCATTCAAAGGATATCACGGCGCTATGCTAGAACTTCTAGCGAATAGCTGAGTGGTTTATGGATGGTTCATGATGTTGGCCGTTGTTATTTTCCTGAGACTAGATATGTTTAAGTTTTTTTCTGAAAATGAGATAGTTCTCTGTGAGGCGGAGTTCTTGTGGTAGGTATTCCAGTGTTTAGCTGCCAGGTATGAGAAGCTGCGACCCCCTGTTCTTGTTTTCTTAATGCATTTTGTCCTCACTAGAGCTTGGGACCGTGATCTGAGGCACCTCGAGGGTACATAGAATTCAACTTTCCTCTGTAGAAAATATGCCCCTGTTGGTGCAGGGCCTTGTGTGTGTAACTAAGCAGCTTATATTTCGCTCTTTGGCGCACTGGCAGCCAATGGAGTGATTTGAGGCACTCAGACGAAGAACTGAGTCTGTCTTTGTTGCATACCAGTTTGGCTGCGGCATTCTGCACTACCTGCAATCGAGTGAAGAGGTAGTCTGCCATGCCCATAAATAATGCATTGCCATAATCCAGCCTGCTGGTAAGTAATGCCTGTGTGACAGTTCTCCTACAAGGTTGCGGGATCCAGGGAAATAGCCTTCTTAGAAGTTTCAGCATCGCGGAGCATCTTCCACACAGGGCCAGCACGTGGTCCTGCATGGATAGAGTGTTATCCATGAGAATCCCCAGATTTTCTGCCCATTGCTTTGGGGCTGGGGCATCGCCCAGTGACTGGGGCCACCAAGTGGCGTTCCAGACAAGTTTGGCTTCTCCGAAAAGTAGGATTTCATATTTCCCAGCATTTAATTTGAGACAATGTTCTGCGATCCAGGTTGCCATTTCCGAGAGACAATTATTTAGTTTTAGTCTTGTGTTATTATGCTCTTCTTCGATGGATATCAGCAGCTGAGTGTCATCAGCATAGGAGCAGATACCTAAGCCCCACTTCTCGCTGATTTGTGCCAGAGATGACACGTAGACATTGAAGAGGGTGGGGCTCAGGGATGCCCCCTGAGGAACACCACATCTGATAAGTTTAGGTTTAGATGAGAAACTCCCCATTTGAATTCTCTGTGTTCTATTAGTCAGGAAGGAGCTCAGCCATTTAAGGGCTTTAGCATAGACTCCTTTTTCATGAAGAATCTCCAGTAGACGATTGTGGGAAACAGTGTCGAACGCCGCCGATAGGTCTTATAAAATTAGGGCGACGGCTTTCCCTTGATCAACCAGGGATCTTATATTGTCGGACACGGCTAGGAGAGTTGCTTCTGTGCTATTGGTGGATCTAAAGCCGGTTTGGGAAGGGTCTAATAGATCGTTTGCCTCGAGATAATTCGATAATTGTTTATTAACCAATTTTTCCATAACTTTGGAGAGGTACGGCAGTTGGGAGATAGGTCGGTAATTTGCCGGGTTATGCACGTCTGTTCCTGCTTTCTTTAGAAGGGGGATTACTACGGCCTGTTTCCAAGAATCTGGGTATCCAGCGGTATCCAGCGAGTTGTTGAGTAGCTGGGTGACATATGGACAGATTATAGGTATGATCTGGGCGAAGACAAAGTGAGGGCAGGGGTTAATTTTCCCCATTGTTTTTGCAACATCAGCCTCTGAAAATGGGGAGAAGTTGCTCATGCGAGCAGGTGCATCAGAGGGAAGGGTTGAGATATTGTGGTTGGTTGCGAGCAGCGAAGTGCAGATATTAAATGTGGAATATATTTTATTAATTTTATCTGAAAAGAATTTGCTGAATTCTTCCCAGCCTTCCTCTGAAAGTGGCAAGGTCTGGGATAGGCTTACTAGGTTGCATAACTCCCTTATTATTTTATACAGCTCCTTACTTGAGTTACAGTTCTCATTAATTCTACTGGAAAAATAGGACTTTTTGGCTTTCTTAATGGGATTATTGTAGTTCCTCCGCTCAGTCTTGTATGCCTGTCTATCTGATTGTAGTTTAGATAGCCTCCAGTGATGCTCTGAGGTTTGGCACTTTCTTTTCAGTGCCTTGAGTTCTTGCGTGTACCACTTTCCTTGTTGGGATTTGTTCGACGTCTTTAATGGCAGCTTTGGTGCAAGTAAATCTAGGGTGTTAATGATTTCTTTTTCGAGATTCATTGTTTCCCAGTTGCCTGGAAGCATACTTAAGGTCTCTGTGTTTTTGGGGCTAAAGTGGGTCCGAAAGGAATCTTCGGTGACTAACCTCCATGTTCGCCTTGTCACCTGTGAGCACCTCATAGGCTTAGTGGGATTCACTGGGAGTGTGAGTGCAATGGATATAAGTGAGTGGTCTGTCCAGGACAGGGGTTTAATGTCCTGGATACAGCTGAGTCAAAGTTTGTGAAAAGCAGATCCAAAGTGTGCCCTGCAATATGCGTGGGCCCTTCAAGCTACTACTTTAGCTGGAGAATCTGCATATCAGTCTCCAGATGCAGGGCAGCAGAGCTATTAGTTTTCTCAAAATGAATGTTGAAATCCCCTATGACCAAGTAATGGCTATATTTCAGACAGGGAGGGAACAGTTGAGTTAATAGATGGGTGCTAAGTTCTGATTGATGTCCCGGGGATTGTAGACTACAGCTCCTCCGAGCAATATGTGGTCCTGTCTTGCCATTTGAAATGATAGAACCTCACGCTTCCCAGCTTGCGCCACTGACGCGAGGAGGCAGGTGTGGTGGTCTTTAAAAAGAATGGCCAGACCCCCTCCTTTCAGTCCCTGCCTATTTTGTTTTAAGATTTTGTAATTTTTAGATAGGGCGGAGGCAATGTCGGGAGAGTTAGTTTCATCCAGCCATGTTTCGGTTATGAAAACCAGGTCGGGGCACATTTCGTTTATGGTGTCCCAGATACTGAGGGAGTGTTTGGGTACAGAGCGGGCATTAAAGTAAATACAACTCAATTTGTCCTTGTCATCCAGTTCTCTGGAAGGTTGCTCCGACTGTGTGAAACTACACCATTTACAACTGAGGCATGAAAAAGGGGCCTTCTGTATGCCCTGGATGAGCTTTAATACGGTGAGTTTCATCGCCTACAACCTGTCCTGAGAGTGCTAAGAGTGTCTCTCTTGGGTAGACCAGAGTGGGGGCTGTGTCCAGAGGAGGAGGGGTCCTGGCCCCTGGGCCCTACCAGGTGCGGACGGGCACAGACGGGCATGATTGAAGCGCGCCTTCGGCGCGCCCGCTGCGCCCGTCCTGGCACATTGGTATTATATAGAGAGTGAAGTCCCTCTCCCCAACCGGAAGTGCTACTTGGCAAGCCTTAACCCAATTCGCCACGCCCTCCACACAAACAGCACTTCCGCCGTGATGGACCGGGGCAGGCAGATAGAAAGGGTGAGTGCAAGTTATTTAAAAGTGACTCAAAACAGATTTTGCAATTTTAAAAAGTGCCCGTTCAGCATACCATGTAAGAGCTACACATCCCACGTCTCACCACAGGCAGTTCGTCTGGGACATTTGTGAAGTTCACTCATGACAGACTTTCTTGTTTGGGGTTTTTCATTTATGTTGTTTCCTTTCTTCATTGGGTTACTTCCTCCTCCGATGTTTACGCTGGCTCACCTCATAGGCCCTTGTGCACCTCCTATACCTACTAGGCAGGTGCGGTTAGGCACAACACAGTTGGATCCCTACCTGCATGGGCCCTGATATTCGCTTTGTGTCCTTGAATGTGAAAGGCCTGAACAATCCCTCTAAACAACGAGTACTCCTTTCCTATTTGGAGCGATCTGACGACAATATATATGCCTACTTCAGGACACGCACCTCCTCGCCGCCGATACTCATGGACTGCGATCGAGGGAGTTCCCGACCCACATGTTTTCTTCATCAACTTCCAAAACTGCTGTGATTGCCATCTTAGTTTCCTCCCAATTTCGGGGACATGTTGGTGGTAAACGGGCTGAAATGAAAGGACGGTTTTTGGCCCACACCTTCACCCTAGGCACATATACATTCGTGCTTGCCTCAGTATACGTCCCCAATAGTGGGTAGGAGGGTTTTATAAAGACTGTCATTCAGGAGCTTACGAGTCTGTCAGAGCGGACGGTTCTGTTGGGAGGGGACCTCAAACTGGTCTTTGATAGTGACATGGATCGCTCGGCGCAAAGATGGGGTCAGGTGGGGACCTTGTCCAAGGCCAGGAAGCGACTATTGACTGACGCGGGACTCACTGATATCTGGAGACATAGACACCCTGACACAAGGGCTTACATGTTCTACTCACATCCTCACAAAACTTAAACGGGATTGATTCAATTTTCACTTCAGACCCTTTAACACAGCGCGTTAGCACGGTAGAGAATCTCCCATGACCCTTGTCCGATCACTCTGCATTGAGGCTTTCTCTGACCTTCCCCCCAAGGCGTGCTGGTCGCCGCTTTTGGCGCCTACGGGAATCCAAGCTCCAGCGTCCCTCAGTAGTGCGGCAGGTCGAAGGAAGCATAGCGGACTACTTAGCTTTAAACGACACCTCAGATGTGTCTATGACAACGTTATGGGAGGAGATGAAGGCTGTTATTCGAGGGGTCTTTATTAGCATTGCGTCAGACGACAATTGAGACAGACGGGAGAAGCGTGAGCGTCTGACAGATGAGGTTGTTGAATTGGAGAGCATTCACCAGCAAACCGGAGCACCGAGGGTCTGGAGACGGGTAAAGGCAGCTTGGGCGCAGGTTGCGAGGTTAGACATTGACCGGGCGGAGTACGTGACTTTGCGTCTTAAGCATGCCTTCTATGTCGGGGGTGATCGATACGGGCGTCTCCTTGCGAACCGTCTTCACGCCCAGCGCCAAGCGCAAAAGGTGCGCTGATACAGGACCCATGTGGGGGGGACAGCAGTGACGACGATATGATCGTCGATGCATTTTGGCGATTCTATGAATCGGTGTATTCGGCTCAAGTCTTGCCTGACACGGAGCCGACTCGATACCTGCAGGGAGTGGCTACTTCCAAGTTGCTTCCGTCCCAAGCAGCAGATCTGGAGGCTCCCATACGGTTGGAGGAGGTTGTCTCGGCGATTGCTCGCCTCAAGCACAACAAATCACCAGGCCCTAATGGGTTTTCTTCCGGTTTTTACAAGAAATTCTTTGGGACGCTAGCCCCCCTACTTACACGTATTTTTAACTCAGTTAACTACGGACTCTTCCTTCCCTTCCTCGATGCTAGAGGCCTTAATAACAGTGATACCCATGCCATGGAAGGATCTTCGCCTTTGCGGCTCGTATCGCCCAATATCTCTTCTTAATGTGGACCTAAAGATCTTCACGGGCATCCTGGCGGCCATATTCTCCAAGCACCTTCCCGGCCTGATAGACCCGGATCTATCGGGTTTTGTCTCCGGGAGACAGTGCTCAGATAATACTAAATGGCTTTTCCACCTGATGCACAGCTCAGAGCGCTTTCCGGCGGAACGCATGATCTTTTCAGTCGATGCTGAGAAAGCATTCGACAGAGTCCACTGGCCGTATCTTCGAGCAACCTTGATTCATTTTGGCCTACCCGAACGCTGCATTACCTGGATTTTCCATAGCGATGCAAACCCTTCGGCCACGGTGCAGGTGAACGGAGTGGCGTCAGCGGCCTTCCCAATACGTAGAGGGACCAGACGAGGCTGTCCGCTGTCGCCGCTCCTTTATGCCCTCTATATGTAGCCACTGGCCCAACGTATCTAGGATGACCCATCCATACGAGGGGTGTTCTTTGGGGAATCAGAACACAAACTCTGTCTCTATGCCGACGATGTGGTAGCGTCTGACCCTCGAGACTCCTTGCCGGCATTTTTTGACAAACTAGCCAGATTCGCCTTGGCCTCGGGCTTTCAGATCATTGTGCACAAGTCGCAAGCTCTTAATCTGTCCTTAGAGCCTGAGACGCTGGAACTCCTTCAGCGGAATTTTCCGGTCCAATGGGTCCATGATGCCATCACCTACTTGGGCCTCCGGGTGGCTCCCACCGTTTCTCTCTCCAGGCAACTAAAATACGTGCTCCTTTTGAAACTAGTGCGTGATCCCTCCGCAGGTGGAGGCCTCATTCCCTTTCGTGGCTGGGTCGGATTGTGGCTGTGAAGATGGTGTTGTTGCCTCAAATTCTCTATATCTTATTTTTATTTATTTATTTTAAAAGTTTTATATAGCGCTGGCTAGACCCAGAGGTATCAGAGCGCTTTACATGATCAGGATAGAATAAGGCAAACATGGTATAAAAAGCATAATAACAAAGTAAAAAAACAACAAAATTACAAAATCAAGGAGGTGTCGGAGCAGGCCTCAGTCTGACCCACCAGTGCAAGAGGTTCGCCCTTCTCTGCACAACGTCCTCAGACCAATAGGAAGAAGATGGCACAGAAACTGGAACAGAAAAAGTAATATTTATTACACCTCATGAGGTGGTGCTACGGTTCAAACAGTACCCTTCGGCATTGCAAGAAGTAGCACACACGAGCCAAGAAAGCATGGTTTATTTATACCCGCACAGGGGCTCAAAAGAAGGCAGTACAAACACAAGAGCGCAGTTTATGTACATATAAGGTAATATCGAGAGGCACAATCGATCAGTGGGAGGAGCTAACAGTTCTGGGGGTCGACAAACACATTCCTATCTGGAACTAATCACTAACAGATGTGGACCCTACTTGACATGCGCAAAAGTGGGGGATGCTAAATATAACTTGTTGCCGGGCAGATTTCAAGCGCCGTGGACAGGAAGATAGGACAAAGCACATGGTCGACACGACGCAGCATGTATCAAACAAAATGGCTGCCGTGAATACAAAATGGAGTCCACTAAATGTCAAGTTAATGGCTAGAACCAAGATACTAAGATGTCTGGACATTAGGATATTAAGATATTAAGATATAGAGATGTCTTCTGCTAATGCTTAACCCAATCGCTGTTAATATACAACAGACGACCCTTTCAGCATTAGCTGAAGACATTCGCTTTTCTAGGATAATCCAAATACTCATCTCGTATATCTATTCGCATCATATCAGCTACTTCTTTATCGAGTACATGTTGTGCTTTCATTTTCACAATATTCTCTTTAGTTGGCATACAAATAGTAATACACATGGAGAATAACATCGGGCCACAATGAATACACATACAGCAGGTAAAAATCACTGCAATAACGATGCATAGAACAGTCAGTAGTTTCCAACCCCAAGCAGTGACTAAAGCCCAAAACCATCCTGCAAACGACCAAGTGCCATTCTTTGTATGAATATCTGTAGCTATTTTATGTAACGTAAAAATCGCATCATACACTGTCGGTGAGTTGTCCGGAATGTACAGACAGCAACTACTACCGATAATTTTACATGCTCCTCCTCGATCTGCTAGCATAACGTCCAAGACCATCCGACAATTCTAGCAATTTGCAATTCTTCAGTGATATTTCCTAGTGCTATAGCTGTCTCATTAGTGACAGCTTCTACAACTCTAGTAAGTCGTCTTACTTTTCTGCTATTCAGTGCAGCGCCCACAAAAGAAAACAATCCTAAATTAAAATCAACATATTGCTGTAGACTAGTGTCTGTTAGATCTACTTCATCAGTGCTTAGTGATCTTTTATTCCTATTCAATGAAACATTTTGATACAGTTTAAAATCTCGGTGATATGATGCAGGTGCCAGGAAAACAGGTGGTAATAGAAAAGACACATAGCATACTCCTGACCACCCAATTGGTAATTGATGGTAAACATTACTGCTACATACTAGATATGTGTTATAGGAGGCTAAAAACGAACTATTATGTACACCATCTATATTCAATACTGTAATACATTCGCTCACTCCTACTGGAATTTGTCCAGTACTTTGTACACATAGGTCTGCTTTAGTCTTTGTAACAGTAATCACAAAAGGTTCATTTTTGGCAAAGTCTCTTCTATGGGTGAAGACACGTGGTGTAGAAAAATTGTCCGGTCGGTATTCCTCCCTTTCCCATATAGTTCCATTTGCTAGAGGATACCCATCTTTGTCCTGATAACACTCTTTATTCAGACAGAAAAGAAGTCCACCTACCGTAGGTTTCCTAGTAAAAGGAGCAAAGTGTACCAGGCTCGACAAGAACCATTATGCGAGAAAGGAAGTGGGATAAAAGGGGTTCCTCCTTTCTTTTGATGTGCTGGAATTATACCACATATCCAGCAATTAGTAGTGTTGGTAGCACTATGTGTATGGTGAAGCATCTGAACAAACGTATTATTGAAAAACAACTGACGGTGCTTCCGTTCATGATACGGAAGCGTGAATTGCTGGTGCTCCTTTGGGACTGGAGTAGTAACAACAAAAAACTCACGAGCAGGAACCATCACTTCAACAGACCAAGTGATCACTGCTATAGTTGCCAAAGTAGCAAAGAACCCTACAACACCAAAGATATGTTTCTTATTCATTTTAGCAACACAAATCAACTCTTTCTAAAGAACAAAAAATCAAAAACAAAAATAATAGAGCTCTTCTCCCGTGGGTAGACGTTGGTTTCTTCACCGAAGATCAAGACGGGTGTCACTACACTAGGCAGTGCTGATCCACCCCCCCCCCCTTCCCCCCTTGTCATATCGGCATTCCGTTTCCACTACCCAGGGCGGTTGCTCAACCTGTCTCTGAAAAAACTGTAGATTCATTTCTTGGCCTCAAGTTGTATTGCGATGCTCCAGGAGTCGTCTGGTCTGGGAAGAACTCCGCAGATTCGTTAGGTGACAAAGCTTGACCTTTCTCCGTAGTCAAGATCTCTCGATGATTGGTCAGCACAGCAGGTTCCATCAAGGTCGACAATACCTTGCGACAATGGGTACTATGCACTCAGTTTTTCTTGTTGGTAACTCGAACCGCTGTTCTCGTAGCGAGAAGCGCTTGCTCTGGTTCCCGCCACCTCGGCTCCAAACTGCTTGACCTCTCAAAGATTTTCACCATGACGAAGTCACCAGGTCGGAGTGCATGCCCATCACCTGCAGATCTGTCGGGAAGTGCTTCTCGAACTTGTTGATGAATGGAAACCAAGCTGTCAGTTAATTGTGCCAAATAGTCATTCATTAAGACACAAGGTACATCATACACAGAACTCGGTTTTGGAACTCCCCAGATATTCATAGACCTTCCAAACACCACCTCGTAGGGGGTGAGGCCTGTTCGAGAGTGTGGAACTGATCTAATAGACAACAATGCCAAAGGCAACGCATCTGGCCAAGTCAAAGATGTGGAAGCCTGTATCTTCGCTATTTTCAGATTCAGAGTAGCATAATACCTTTCCACCAATCCTGCTGCTTGTGGGTGGAACCCTGCATGGAACTTCTGTTTAATTCCTAATCCTTTCAGGACATGTTTGATAACTTCCCCAACAAAATGAGGTCCGTTATCATTCCATAAGAATCTGCAAACACCAAGTCTAGGGAAGAATTCCTTCAGCAACACTTTCGCCGTCGTAATAGCAGTATTATCCTTCGTGGGGTACGCTTCAATCTACTTACTGAAAGCACAAACCACCACTAGAACATACTTTAAATTATTACAACGTTCAAGCTGGATATAATCCATTTGCAAAACTTCGAAAGGTGCAGTTGGTGTAGCGAATCCTCCGGCTGGAGTTTCGCGTCCCTTTTCCAGGATTATATTGTAAACAGATCAAGCAAGACTGTACTACTCTCTTAGCTGTGCTAGCAATTTCTGGATGCTCCCAAACTTGCGTAATGAATTTCGTTATTGCTGAAGCTCCAAAATGTGCTAGCCCATGTGCCATCTGAACCATAGGTGTTACAAAAGCTATATGCTGCTTCCACCTATCCATCTGCTTATTCCGCCAACAACCCTCATCATCCAATTCTCCTTCTTCCGACCATTGTTCACGTTCCATTACAGAAGCAGATTTCTGTATCTCTCGTACTTCCTCCCTAGCATCATGCCAACGCTCAGCCTGCGACTTCACTGCATACATAGAAGTAGTGCTTCTCTGTGTCGCACTTGTGCGTGCTACGTGATCTGCAAAGGCATTACCTTGTCCACTCCTGTCTGTCACTTTCTTATGCGCACTACACTTCACAATAGCTATTTTCTTCGGATATGTCAATGCAGTCAAAAGATTATACACTAAATCTCTGTGCATTATCTGCGTTCCGTGAGATGTAAGAAAACCTCTTTCCTTCCAGAGTAGGCCGAAATTGTGCGCCACTCCAAAAGCATAGCGGCTATCTGTATAGACGTTCACAAACAAATCTTTGCTAAGCTCACATGCTCGTGTTAGGGCTATCAATTCAGCTGCTTGAGCCGATTTGTGTGGTATGCGAGCTGTCTAAACTATTGTTTCAAGCGTGGTGATTGCATACGCGGCTGAGGTCGTGCCATCCAGTAATTTCAAACAGGACCCATCAACCACAATTCACCATCCACATCTGGAAGGGGCGTATACTGCAAATCAATGCGACCCTTTGTCTGTTCCTCAGTCAAGAATATACAATCATGTGTTTCTTGTGACTGAGGCTGAGTCGCCGGATACGGTAACAAAGTAGCTGGGTTTAAGGTTGCACGTCTTTTCAACGTAATATGAGGGGCTAGCAATGTCAGTTCATATCCTGTCAGACGAGCGCTAGTAAAGTGCTGCATCTTTGTCTGGTTTTTAAAAGGGCATCAACAGCATGAGGTACCAACACTAACTGCTTGTGCGACAGAACTATCCCTTCACTCTGTCGTATTGACACAGCTGTTGCTGCAACTGAGCGAAAACACCCAGGCAGCGCTCGAGCAACAGGATCAAGGACTGCTGAAAAATAAGCACAGGGACGTTGCTTATCGCCATTTAACTGGACTAAAACTGACAATGCGCATCCATCTTTCTCATGCACGTAGAGTGTAAAAGGCTTCACGTAGTCTGGTGTACCTAACATTGGTGCTGAACAAAGGGCTTGTCGTAACTGCCGAAAAGCAGTTTCACATTCATCTGACCAAGGAAGAGGTATTGGAGTGTCTTTTGTCAAAAGTGCCAACAAAGGTTTAACAATGTACGAAAATCCCAAAATCCATTGTCTACAAAAGGAAGTAAGTCCAAGAAATGCATGCACTTCTTTCTGTGTGGTAGGTACTGGTGTATCTAAAATTGCTTGTATGCGATCTGATGTCAATGCACATCCCTCCTTAGACAAAAGGTGACCTAAGTAGGTTACCTTTGGTCTACAATATTGCAATTTCTTTCGTGACACTTTGTGATGATGGGAAGCGAGGAAAGAAAGCAAAGACAGAGTGCATTTTTCACATTGTTCAGGGGTATCGGCTGCCAACAAGATGTCATCAACATATTGTATGAGAGCCACACCTTCAGGTAAAGCAAAGGAATCAAGTTCTCTTTTCAATGCCTGACTGTAAATACTCGGACTCTCAGTATAGCCTTGAGGAACTCTACAAAATCTATACGATTGATTATTCAAAGTGAAACCGAACAGATATCGGCTATCAGGATGAATAGGGATCGAAAAGAAAGCGTTGTTCAAGTCTATAACAGAAAATGTAGTCGCCGTTGGAGGGACCAAAGTAAGAAGTGTCGTAATATCAGAAACCACAGGGTATTGTGGTACTACGATCTTATTCACCTCTCTAAGGTCTATGATGAACCTGTAAACTGTAGTGTCAGTGTCTTGTTTCAAAATCGGGAGAATCGGGCTGTAACAGACATTAAATGGAACTTCCTCAACAACTCCAACTTGAATGAGATCATGCACAATTCGTATAAGTGCTTCCTCACCCTCCTATGAAATTCTGTACTGAGGCAATCGTGGTAACACAGCTCCCTCCTTGAAAATGATGTGTACCCGTGGAATAACCATCTGGCCCACATAAGTGTCCGAGGTAGCCCACAAACTTTCAGGGAGTGAAGCTAATGCAATATCCTCTTTGACAAGACAAGCTCTTTCAGGCACAGAGTAATTGTCATTCAAAATGACACGCACTCCTTCGGGAGAGCATCTTTTGTGACTCTGAAATATTTGAGCATATCAAGACCCACAATATTATCTGGTGTGTTTGGAGAAAGCAAAAACGGACATGGAGCACTAAACTTATCAACATGAAATGCAAGTGGTTGTGAAAGTGGGCTAAGGGAAGGTGTTCCATCGAAACCTATCAAAGTAATGGTTACGCCAGACAGGGGAGCCCTTGGAACCAATTGTTTAGACAAAGCACTACGAGTAGCTCCTGTATCCACCAGAAACCGATCAGTAGAACCCAAAACATGTGCTGTAACATAGGGACCTGTCTGATCTACTGGAACTTCAACTGATTCCTTACCCCATCCTAGGCAATCCTATGCATGAGCTGAATTGTAAAGATCGGGTTGCACATAATTGGACATTTGATACTGATTTCGTCTGTCAAAAGTATTAGGCCTTTCCTGTGTTCGTACATTAGTGTCAAATCGAGCACGATTATTTGCATTTCCTCTAGGCCCTGAATAACCAAAACGAATCCTCATTTGTCCCCGGCCTTCATTACCTTTCGCTTCTAATTCTTGACGCTCGTAATATTGGGCCATCGTTAAAACAGATGCTGGAGAAGATGTAGTCCAAGAACTTTCACTGGCTTTTAAACGGCTAGCTATCCCTGGTAACAAATTCGTAACATATTTGTCGACAAACAGATGTCTGCCTGTGTCATCGGTCAAAGACTGACCGCTGAAATCATGAAAAGCTTCTTCAAAACGTGTAAAGAAATCAGAAACCGATTCATCTACCTTTTGTTTGCACTATGCTAAGACAGTCCAGTCAATTTTTTTAGGGGGAATAACTGTTTTAAGTTTAGTTAATATGGCTACAGGGAGATCTAAGATCAACTTATGCAGCTTTTGAGCGGGTTCCCTCTCCACATCCAATTGTTCTAATTCTTTCCATTCCGCGCCAAAAGTAACACAATCATTAACTCTACGAACGGTCCTCCACATGTCCGGTGGTAATATTAACCCGAAAAACAAATCAATATCACACAAAGTCATAGTACAGGAATTTATAGCGCCTTCAACTTCCTCGTAGAAAGCGACTGGATTTTTACGTGGATCCGGCAATGCTGCTTTAAGCGCCATTACGACTGCCATATTCGAATTATAAATGAAATAACCCTTAGCATCGGCAGAATGTTTATCGCCATTATCGGCCGTTCCTTTAGGAGGAACATACAAGGGAGCGGCTTCCCGCATGGGCTTCTTGTAGACCGCCATTTGCTTATCTGATCCGAAGATAGGCGACTGTGACTCTCCGGGCTGAGATTTCTGCGCAGCGTCGTCCGCGAGCTTTTTCTTCTCCTTCAAGTGAACCGCCTCAGTTCGTAATTTGACCAACCGTCTAATTGTGTCAGTCACCTGAGAGAAAACAAAAAGAACCTCACGCATATTTTTACATCAGATGCTACATCATCAGGTTCTAAATCTGGAGAGAATTTTCGAAAGATTTCAACGACTTCTGCAGCAAATGTATCCGTAAAATACAACTGCTCCCTTTCCGTCCACCCTTGTATACTAGCTAAAAGATCGGAAGCAGGATCAGTGCTACGTAATGCTTTGTGAGCAGCCTGTCTGATATCGGCTGCGCGTTGAGTAGACAGCATAGACCGGGTGTCCCCCGCTTTCCGTTGATCCGAGTCGGAATCCTCACCACCTTTTAACGGAGCGGACGGAACGGCATACGGAGGTGGAGGTCGATCTAGTAACGAAAAATCATCTGGTAGATTATTAAGGACAGGATAGAGAGGCTGTCGGACAGGGTATTGGCCAGATACCTGCAATCTGTGTTCTTTCTCCTCTCTCTCTTTCAGCTCTTTCACTTCTTTCTTTCTGAACTCCAGCGCTTTCTCATACAAATTCTTTCGCTGCTCTTTCTCATCAAGGGTTGCTCACGCTTCGCTCGTTCAGGTACTTCTTTCTCCCACATACGCAGACATTCAAACATATCACGTCTAGACTTCCGTTCAAACACACATCGCTCCACATACTCAATCTTACGTAAATCAAATGACCCATGCATTGGCCAACGTAACTCGGGATCCTTTTTGGTTTATCTATTCCGCAATGTGCTGTACAATATGGAAGAGATACCATATTTGATGTACATGTCCCTATTAGGCGTCCCTTCTGGGGGAGCCGGTTGCGAGTCTTCAAGTCTAAGTCGGGCCCCATTACAAAAGCAGCACATCCTTCGAAGTGCGCTGAAAACAGGCATGCCAAAAATAATGCAAAATATGCAGTATTACACACCAAGTGGCACTTAAGGTACTTTTAGTACGTTGCGCCGTTCAAATTTTACTCACTGGAGAAAAATCTCCACATTGCCTGCCTATAAGTATTGCAATACATATATCATATCTTACAAAAACTTCATACAAATAAGACTAGTCTTTACCAAATACCAAATATGCCACGGTAAGTGTTCCTAAAACTACCTTACCATACAAGGGCATGCAAACCCATAGTACTTGCCGTAAAACGGCCCTTACCAATCATAGGGTGTCCAGGTTCCAACTGCCAAGTTCTAAATTCGACCAAACGGCCACTGCACAGCGAATCGACAGAAGAGATCTCAGTCGAAGACCAGCGCCACCTGGGTGGTCAGATCAGAAAGAAGGGGAAAAACGCCTTGGTTTGCCAAGACTCGGGTCTCCTCGGGCAACGATCATCCGCGGCGAGATCCCAATCCTTCGTCGCAACCACTCCTTCGGGCATCCGAGTCACAGATGAGCCCCACGTGTCGGGCGCCAATTTGTCAGAGCAGGCCTCAGCCTGACCCACCAGTGCAAGGGGTTCACCCTTCTCTGCACAAAGTCCTCAGACCAATTGGCACATAAACTGGAATAGAAAAAGTAATATTTATTACACCTCATGAGGTGGTGCTACGGTTAAAACAGTACCCTTCGGCATTGCAAAAAGTAGCACACACGACCCAAGAAAGCATGGTTTATTTATACCCGCACAGGGGCTCAAAAGAAGGCGGTACAAACACAAGAGCGCAGTTTATGTACATATAAGGTAATATCGAGAGGCACAATCGATCAGTGGGAGGAGCTAACAGTTCTGGGGGTCGACAAACACATTCCTATCTGGAACTAATCACTAACAGATGTGGACCCTACTTGACATGCGCAAAAGTGGGGGATGCTAAATATAACTTGTTGCCGGGCAGATTTCAAGCGCCGTGGACAGGAAGATAGGACAAAGCACATGGTCGACACGAGGCAGCATGTATCAAACAAAATGACTGCCGTGAATACAAAATGGAGTCCACTAAATGTCAAGTTAACGGCTAGAACTAAGATACTATGATGTCAGGACTTTAAGATATTAAGATATAGAGATGTCTTCTGCTAATGCTTAACCCAATCGCTGTTAATTTACAACAGACGGATGAAACAGTAGTTGAAGCAATATAATACTGGTAATATAGTAGAGTGGATTACAGGAAGAGGGCCATATATTACAGAGACAAATATGGTATAGTGAAAAGAGATCAGGAGTCGGGCACAGGTTAAGATCCCCAGTAGTAGTTAAGGAGGTGGGTTTTGAGGTCTTTTTTGAAGCTAGCGTACGAGGGGTTACAGCGCAGGTTTTTCGGGAGGGTATTCCAGAGAAGGAGCGAGATTGTGTGGTTTTCTTTTTGTGCAGAGGAGGGCGTTGGTGCTTTTCAGAAGATGAGTGGTACCAGCGTTAAGGAGTTTCTTGGATAGGTATTGCGGAGTGTTTCGGTGGAATGCTTTATGAGTAATGCAGGCCGTTTTGTAAGTTGATCACCCTTCGATAGGGAGCCATTTAAGTGATTTGCCTGGCTGCAAGGTTGAGCACAGCTTTAATAGGAGCAAGGTGGATCTTGGGGATTCCGTTGAGGATGGCGTTGCCATAGTCAATACATGAAAGAACCAGTGATTGAACTGCAAGTTTAAAATCATCAATGGGTAAGAATGGTTTGATTTTCTTGAGGTGACGGAGAGTGAAGAGGGCTCCTTTGGCAGAGTTTTTGATGTGAACGTTAAGGGTGAGGGTGTTGTCGATAGTAATGCCAAGAGATTTGACGGAGTTGGACAGTGTGAGTGAGCAGTTGAGTGCGTTAAGGTCTGAGATCCACGATTGAATGGGGAGACTGTTCTTTTTAGGGGCAGAGAGCATGATCTCAGTTTTATTTGGGTTAAGTTTTAGATGATTTGACTGGAACCAGGATTGAATCTTGTGAAGGGAGTTCAGGTGTAAGATGTCAGCGTGAGTTTTAATCTTGTAATAGATTTGGGTGTCATCAGCATGTAGGTGGTAGTTGATGCCTGCTTGTTTAAGAATGAGAGTGAGGGGTTCCATAAAGAGGTTAAAGTGGAAAGGGGAGAGGATAGATCCTTGGGGGACTCTAAGGGAGACAGGAGAGGGGTTAGAGAGACAATTTTGAATTTGTATTTGCTGAGTTCGGTGTTGAAGGTATGAGGTGAACCATTTGAGGGCAGTGTCGTTAAGGCCGAAACGGGTCATAAGAACATTGAGTAAGGCTGAATGGTTGACTGTATCGAACGCTGCTGAGAGATCAAGGAGGATAAGAAGGGAGGTCTCGCCATTATCTATTGATTGATGGATGTCATCAATGACATTGCGCATTGCCGTTTCGGTGCTGCAGCCTCTCCTGAAGCCAGACTGAAGGGGGTCGAGCAGGTTAAAGTTTTCGATGTGTTTGTCAAGTTGTAGTAGGACACATTTTTCAAGGACCTTTGAGAGAAGGGGGAGGTTGGTGATAGGGCGGAGATTGTTTAGGTCATTTTGGTCAGCATTTGGATTTTTAATTATGGGCGAGATTTTACCAAGTTGAAGGGAGGTGGGGACACAGCCCGTGGAGAGAGAGGTGTTGATAATTTTTGTCCAGAATGGGGTGATGATGTGTTTAAGGGTGGGGACAATATTGGAGGGTACAGGGTCTTTTGTGTGGGAGGACGGGTTAAGATTGACAATTATTTTGAGGACTTCTAGCTCTGTGACGGGAAGGAAGTTGAGCAAGGATGCATTGTTCTTTAGTTGTGAGTTAGGGGAGTTGGTAGCCGATGAAGTGGTAGGAGGGAGGCCAGTGGAGTGGTTGGGGGGGTGTAGAGAAGAGGGAGGGTGAGAGGGGTTGTAAGGGAGCGGGTTGGAGGGTGGTTTTGTGGGAGGGAAGGAATGATCAAATTTGGCATTTTTTTCTGAGAAGAAAAGGGCAATTTCGTCGCATCTGGCCAAGGAGGCTGTCATATTAGGAGGTGCTGGGGAAGTTTGATTACAAATTATATTGAAGAGTTCCCTGGGTCTTATTTTGGCACGATCTAGTTGAGTGCTGAAGAAGGATGCCTTTTGCTTGAAGATGTGTTTTTTGTACGTGGATCTAGCACGTCTAGGTTGAGCCAGATGGGAGGGAGAGGGCTGGTGTCTCCAGGTTCTTTCCACTAGTCTGAGTACCCATCTTTCATTATTTAACTCAGTATTAAATCAAGAGTTTGAGGGGGTGTTTCTTTGGGTTTTTAGTTTAGGCGGGGCCAGTTCGTCAAGAATACCAGTGACAGACTTATTGAAGAGTTCAGTGAGCTCATTTGCATTCTGTGAGTTGGGAATGAGAAGGAGTTGAGCTTGGAGTTTAGATTGGAGAGCGTCTTCGGGGATACCTTTTAGGTTCCTTGTTAATTTCTTAGGTCTGTTAACTTTAGAGGCGGGGAGGCTTGCCGAGGTATCTATGGTGAACAGTATAAGGTGGTGGTCATACCAGTCAATGGGGATGATATTGGTCACGGATGTCAGATCGTCATTAGACAGAATGACGTCAAGTATGGAACCTTTGGAGTGTGTTGGGGATAAGCAAAGTTGTTTGAGTTCACCGATCTCAAGGAGAGTAGTGTGGAGAGAGAAAGTGGAGTCATTGGTATCGTTCCAATGGAGGTTCAGATCCCCAAGAAAGATATTTTTGAGTTGGATAATACAGATTTCGTCAGGAGCTCAGATAAGTCCTCAATGAAGGGCTGTGGTGGACCCGGGGGCAATAGATGTTGTGTAGACCAATTGGGAGGGAGTTTTGAGTTGATAGTTCCGCTTTCCAGGTATTCGCAGGAGGAGTAGCCCGGGTTAGTAACAAGGGATAACTGGAAATCATTTTTGAAGATAATGCAGAGACCACCCCCACTCTGATTGGTCTGTCTTTTCTAAGAATAGAGTAACCAGGAGGGGAGAGTCAGTCGAGTAAGCTCGCCGATTGGTCATTTAGCCAGGTTTCTGTGAGGAATTTGATATCAATGGATTCACTCAGGATTGTTTCAGAAATTTCCGTGGCATGTAAAACAGTGGATCGGCAGTTGACGAGCATGCACTTCAGTGGTGTGGGATTGTATATGGAGGGTGGGCACTAGGGTATCAACGTGAGTTGGGGTGGTGGTCTGGGGGAAGAGGGGGAGGAAGGGTGTAGGAAGGTGGATACTTGACTATGGTTACCCCAGATTTTTTGCCTAGTGGTTTTCGACTTAGTTGGCCTGGGATCCTGCTAATCAGGGCCCCAGACTATCTGCTCTCTCTGTAAAATGGACTCCATGTACCCTAGGTACATCTCCAGTTGTATATTGGGTCACCTTATCTGCCCCTGTACAGTGTACTATAGGTACCCAGGGCATATGTGCATCCAAGGCCTACCAGGGGCTGCAGCATATCTTTTGCAACCCCTGGCTGGCTATCCAAACTGACACAACTGGCTGATCACTCAGCTGGGGCAAGGTTGTGTAATCACCCCTTGCTTAGATATAGTATACCTATATCTAAACCTATATCTGGACACATATACACCTATAAGTCACTCCTATAGCAGGCCTTACCAATCCTGGAGGCAGAGTGCTTGGTTTTATGTGAGATGGTGCTCTAGCATGAGCTGAGCCTGTCTGCAGCTTTCGGGACCAACTCCCTTAGCTGTTCTGGGATATTGCCATACCATATACTCTTAAATGCATTATAATCCTCGCGGTTACTTGCTAACTTTGGTTTGGCTTTATCAAAACTTGTTGTGTAAGGTGGCATACGCTTTGGAATACTACCCCCTCGCCTGTTCTGGCGACAGGGTTAGCATTCCACCCTCCTAGAGGGAGAAGACATGTTACTTTGCTTAAACGCGGTTAAATCTAACCAGAGCCCCAGCATCACAAAATGGATGCTGCTGCCACAGACACAAGTCTGGCCTCCTACTGCTGACCGAAACTCCGGCAGGGGAGGCCTGGACAAAAGGTTTTCTGTCCCAGGGAGGTGTTACACCACCCCAGACAGGGGATAGTGGATTGTAGCAGGGAGAGTTGAATGAAACTAGACACTGCCTGGGGCACACAAGGTGTCCCATGCATAGTCCAGTTCAAACCGGTGCTGGGGCACTCCAGCCCCAGCTCTGGCACAAAACTGGACAAAGGGAAAGGGGTGTAACCACCCCCTTCCTGGGTCCCACCCATATGAGGGACCTAGCAAAAGATCCAGCCCCTTGATTTGGAATAAAGGTAGGAGCTGTGCCAATGCAATTTAGATCATCCTGACTGAAACTTTGAAACAAAACTCTGGACCCTTCGACATCCTACTCAACGTAGAAGACTGAAGAATCTCCCTTGTGGTCAAGGAGTGGCCACCCTGTGCAAGCAGGCACCATCAGCGCGACGAGACGTTCTTTGCCGTTGCTCCCGCCGGAGCTCGAACGACAGAGACCGACAAGACCCAGACTCCCAGACATCCAACAGCCCGATCCACAGTCCTTGCAAAGCTAAGACCCGTGGAGGCGACGGGAGACGTGGGACCGGCCATCTTGAAAAGTCGACAAAGTGCTTCCTGTGCAGCTCCCGAGGCTCCCTCGACGCTGTGCTTTGGGGTTTGAGAAGCCCCAGCCCGAGCAGCCTGTGCTCCAAAGATCACCTCTCCACACTCTCCGAGTGCTGCGTGGAGCCCTTTTGCACTTTTCCTGCTCGACGCGTTGTCCGGTCGCTTGCCCGTTGGCTAGTGGCCTCTGTGACGACGAAACACCGAAACTACACTGCTGATCTGGTTGCTCCAGACTGGCCCCAGCTCCCCTGAAAAGGAGCCATCGATCTGACCTTCCCGGTCCGATCAAGAAGACATCTTTGAATCCTGCGTGGGTTGCCTTTGCCAAGGCTTGGTGACTCCAAATCGAGTACCGACACCGCCGACAGCAAGAGCCTTCGTGGGACAGCTCGTGTTCACCAGCAGGTCATCCTCGATCCTTCCTGGTCCACGTGGCAGCGGAGACAAACACCTCAACATCACCTGATTGCAACCCGACATCGCCTGATTCCTTCCTGGTTCCTCACTGGTCACTGGCTAGTGACCTGAACTCTGTCCCCTATGCTTTCAGGTACTCTACTTCTTCAATCCACCCTTGGATCCAACCGGACTCTTCTCTCCTGGCCGCCTGCAGTATCTTCATCTCCAGGCTCCATAGAACTTCACAACAAAACCCAACACACTTTGGCACCTATGCACCCGCATCCTGTGGGTGAGGTAACGATCTAACTCTGGTGCTCCTATAGTGGATTACACCTCTAGTGTCCTAGTTTTAAGTGGCTAAGTTCTAGTCCAGTCGGAAGTCTCGGAAACCTATAACTTTCTGATTTTTACGCACCATTGACTTGTATGGTAGACTCGGTTGACTATAGACTCTGCACCCGTATCATGTGGGCCTCTCCCGACCTAACCTTCGTTAGTCCAGTGTAGGCCCAGTGATTCCCTAGGCCTGTTCATTGTTCGTGACGTGGTACTTATACCACTTTCTTAATATATGGTTTGAGTGGCCACCCGGCCTATCCATAATTGTGCAGCTTATTGTATGTTATACTGTGTTCTTTGTTTAACGCTTGTGTTCCTGTGCTCATAAAGAGTTAAGGGGATTATTCTAGAAATAAATACATATATTTTATAATATATAACTTGTGTGGTGTCCTTTCATTTGGTATTAAAAGGGATTGCATATGCTAAAACAGCTGGCTTCACATGCCCTCTTGAGTTTAGCCTAAGACTGCTTTGTCCACGCTACCATTAGGATAGCTGGTCTATAAGGTTGACTTACAACCAATCACCATAAGGGTCATTTGGACTGGTGCAAGGTGCTCACTAGAATCGTGAAAACCATATACCAGGCCAACTTCTCACATTGGTGGCAGCGGTGGGATTTGAGCTTGCTGTTGTTTTACCAATTGTAATCTTTGACAATATCATTTGAAAGATCACATCAAGTACATAGGTACATATAAACAAAGCTTAGCATGCTTAAGTTCTACTGAACTTAGTGGTTGTAGAGTAAAGGGCTTAGCACACCCTGACTACAACCTCTAGAGAGGGTCCAGTAGGAAAACCAATAGTGTAGGTAAGTTCACCACTTACACCTCACTAGTCATGCCTGGCACAGGTGAACCTTCCAGTTCTCTACCTGTGGGTGACCCTCCCAAGGCACCATCCAGTTATGAAAAACTCAGCCACAAGGACTTGAGTGCCCTGTGCACTGCAAAGGGGCTGAAAAGGGGTCACAACCCCACCATCCCTATCCTCATAGCAATCCTAGAGAAAGCTGATCTTGAGAAGGAGGCTGCAGCAGGCCCTTCAGGAAAGATAGGAGAGGGAAACGCACCTGATAATACTGATGCCCCAGAAGTTGACTCTGAAGAGGTAGACGATGATGAGGATGGAAATGATTCTGAGGATCAGGGGGAGGATGGCCAGGTTCAAGTTAGAATATTGAACCAGGCCAACTTGAGCCTACATGGGAATGGAGAAGGTGTCCACCTTTCCAGGCCCAATAGTAACTTAACCCTGGCAATAGAAGGGTTAGATCTCCTTCCAGGGAGTCTAACCAGTCTAATGCCTCTAGGGGATCTCAAAGGGGAATGACTTCCCCCCCCAGAGAAAAGAACATGAGGCTAGGATGAGAGCTGTCCAACTCCAGATTGAAAAGGAAGAGGTAGCCCTGGCCCAAGCTAAACTTGCTTTAGCAAGGGAGAAAAAATTAAGTTGATTAGATTCCACTGGTGGCAGCATTATCCCCAAGGATAAAGACAGGTCCTATGATAATAGAAACCTGAGTAAGATTGTGCCGCCCTACAAAGAGGGGGATGACATCCACAAATGGATGACTGCTCTGGAGAGAGCCTGCATGGTACAGCAGGTTCCCCAAGATCAGTGGGCAGCAATCGTGTGGCTCTCCTTTTCAGGAAAAGGGAGAGACAAGCTCCTTACTGTTAGACATGAGGATGCAAAGAACTACACTGTCCTGAAGAGTGCTCTAATTGATGGGTTTGGCTTAACCACTGAACAGTACAGGTTAATGTTCAGAGACACCCAGAAGACACAGACTTAGGACTGGACTGATTTTGTAGATTGTTCTACTAAGGTTCTGGAAGGTTGGTTGCTTGGCAGCAAAGTACATGACTATACAGGATTGTATAATTTGATTATGAGGGAGCAGATCCTTAGTAATTGTCAAAACCAGCCTTTACACCAGCACCTGGTGGACTCAGATCTGACCTCTCCACAAGAATTGGGTAAGAGGGCAGACAAATGGGTCAGAACCAGGATTAGGCCTAGAAATCAGGGTAATGACCAGATGAAGGAGTCTACCAAGCCTCAAGAAAAAGGTGGGGATAAATCTAAAGACTTCCCCAGGGCCCCAAAACTCCAAGGATGGGGGTGGGTCCCAAGATACTTCCTCTACCCAGAAAAAGCCTTATTGCCATGCTTGTAAAAAGCCTGGCCATTGGAAGACTGACAGCAGTTGCCCTAAGGCCAGCAATAAGGAGAATATTCCTCCAGGTAATACTCCAACTCCTCCTGTTACTACTAGTAGTAATCCCCCAGGTGGTGGGAGTGCCCCCAAAAATGTGGCTGGGTTTACTTGGGGAACTCAGGTGGACTCTGTCCTAACCAGGTCCCCTACCACAGCTACTCTTGTCTGTGAAAATGGCATGGGGTTTGCCAACTTCACTGCTTGTCCCAACACTTTGGGAAAGTACAGACAGGAGCCCCTCATCAATGGTCTGAAAGTTGAGACCTATAGAGACACAGGGGCTAGCATCACTATGGTGACTGAAAGTCTAGTCCCCTCAAGGCAACTTTTACCTGGAGCCACATACCAGGTGACCAACATTGATGGAATGCATTAAGATCATCACATGGCAGTGGTAAATCTCAGCTGGGGAGGTGTCACTGGCCCCAAGAGAGTGGCAGTGTCATCAAACTTGCCTGTAGATTAGTAACTGGGGAATGATCTAGAAATCTCAGCCTGGGCTGAGGTTGAACAAGAAACCCATTCTAAAATGGTAAATCTCCATGGAAAGGTTAGTGGGGCTGTGATGGCCACAGCCCCAATCCAAGATGTCCTCCCTGAACAGGTCAGGAGGGCTGTGCCAGTCTCAGCCCAATCTCAAGCAGATTCCTTCCCTGAACAGGTTGGCAGGGCTGTGATGGTAACAGCCCATACCCAAACTGAGTCCCTTCCTGAAAAGGTTGGTGGGGCTGTGATGGCCACAGCCCAAACTCAAACAGATTCATGTGTTGTGAAGCCTGAAACTATAAATCACTCCACACAAACAGAGAGCATTGAGGAGGAAGAGAAATCTCCCTCCCACCAGACTTTAGGAAAGGATCAGCCTCCTCAGGGAACTGATCTTACCCCTTGTGAAGGAACTGCCCCAGAGGTAGTCAGGCCTAGCCTGGCATTGCCCCTGATGTCAGTGGACCCTTCAAAGGTGGGACCCAGTCTGGAGCAGGTAACCTGCCCCTCTCTACCCTGCCTCAGTCAGCCCAGGGCTGTAGAGGTCAGGGAGGCCAGTGGTGGACCCCAAAGGGCCCCCTGTCCACAAAAACCACCCCATCAGCAGATATGGGGCACCAAAGCTAGCAGCCCTAGCAAGGTGAAAACTTTAAAAACTCCTGAGGGAACTCCCTTAAACTTAGTTAGGAGCCTCCCCCAGATGGATACTGTTGGGCACAGCCAAACCTGGGACCCAAACGCCCCAAACCTGAACTGCCCCTCCAGTAAGCCAACAAAAGGGACCCAGCCTCCAGCTTTAGGTAGCCAGAGGTTGACCCTGAGAGCACAGTGCAACTCAGTTGTGGAAAGAAAGGCATCCATGGTGGATAGTGATTGGAGGAAACTGAGCCCAACATTAGTGGAGCCTCACTTCAATACTCCAATCCCACACCAGCCTTTTACTTTGCCATAACACACCACAGGTAGTGATTCCCTATGGTGGAGACCCTCTGATACCCCTAGGGTGAGGGATTGCTTAGTGGACCATGAGACAGGGGGTAACCTTGCTAGTGCAGGTACTTCCTTATATGGCCACTTAGGCAATATAGGCTTACCTGGTCAAGGATAGCCTTATCTCCTTTCCTTTGGGGGGGGAGGGGGGTTATGTAGGAAGGTGGATACCTGATTATGGTTACCCCAGATGTTTTGCTTAGTGTTTAGCTGGTTTTTGACTTAGTTGGCCTGGGATCCTGCTAATCAGGGCCCCAGGCAATCTGCTCCCTCTGTAAAATGGACTCCATGTACCCTAGGTACATCTCCAATTGGATATTGGGTCACCTTATCAGCCCCTGTACAGTGTACTATAGGTACCCAGGGCATAGCTGCATCCAGGGGCTGCAGCATATCTTTTGCCACCCCTGGCTGGCTATCCAAACTGACACAACTGGCTGATCACTCAGCTGGGGCAAGGTCGTGTAATAACCCCTTGCTTAGATATAGTATACCTATATCTAAACCTATATCTGGACACATATACACCTATAAGTCACTCCTATGGCAGGCCTTATCAATCCTGGAGGCAGAGTGCTTGGTTTTATGTGAGATGGTGCTCTAGCATGAGCTGAGCCTGTTTGCAGCTTTCGGGACCAACTCCCTTAGCTGTTCTGTTATATTGCCATACCATATACCTTTAAGTGCATTATAATCCTCGCGGTTACTTGTTAACTTTGGTTTGGCTTTATCAAAATATGTTGTGTAAGGTGTCATACGCTTTGGAATACAACCCCCTCGCCAGTTCTGGCGACGGTGTTAGCATTCCACCCTCCTAGAGGGAGAAGACATGTTACTTTGCTTAAACGCGGTTAATTCTAACCAGAGCCCCAGCATCACAAAATGGATGCTGCTGCCACAGACACAAGTCTGGCCTCCTACTGCTGACCGAAACTCCGGCAGGGGAGGCCTGGACAAATGGTATCCTGTCACAGGGAGGTGTTACACCACCCCAGACAGGAGATAGTGGATTGTAGCAGGGAGAGTTGAATGAAACTAGACACTGCCTGGGGCACACAAGGTGTCCCATGCATAGTCCAGTTCAAACCGGTGCTGGGGCACTCCAGCCCCAGCTCTGGCGCAAAACTGGACAAAGGGAAAGGGGTGTAACCACCCCCTTCCTGGGTCCCACCCATAGGAGGGACCTAGCAAAAGATCCAGCCCCTTGATTTGGAATAAAGGTAGGAGCTGTGCCAATGCAATTTAGATCATCCTGACTGAAACTTTGAAACGAGACTCTGGACCCTTCGACATCCTACTCAACGTAGAAGACTTAAGAATCTCCCTTGTGGTGAAGGAGTGGCCACCCTGTGCAAGCAGGCACCATCAGCACGACGAGACGTTCTTTGCCGTTGCTCCCGCTGGAGCTCGAACGACAGAGACCGACAAGACCCAGACTCCCAGACATCCAACAGCCCGATCCACAGTCCTTGCAAAGCTGAGACCCGTGGAGGCGACGTGAGATGTGGGACCGGCCATCTTGAAAAGTCGACAAAGTGCTTCCTGTGCAGCTCCCGAGGCTCCCTCGACACTGTGCTTTGGGGTTTGAGAAGCCCCAGCCCCGAGCAGCCTGTGCTCCAAAGATCACCTCTCCACACTCTCCGAGTGCTGCCTGGGGCCCTTTTGCACTTTTCCTGCTCGACGCGTTGTCCGGTCGCTTGCCCATTGGCTAGTGGCCTCTGTGACGACGAAACACCGAAACTACACTGCTGTTCTGGTTGCTCCAGACTGGCCCCAGCTCCCCTGAAAAGGAGCCATCGATCTGACCTTCCCGGTCCGATCAAAAAGACATCTTCGAATCCTACGTGGGTTGCCTTTGCCAAGGCTTGGTGACTCCGAATCGAGTACTGACACCGCTGACAGCAGGAGCCTTCGTGGGACAGCGCGTGTTCACCAGCTGCTTATCCTCGATCCTTCCTGGTCCACGTGGCAGCCGAGACAAACACCTCGACATCACCTGATTGCAACCCGACATCGCCTGGTTCCTTCCTGGTTCCTCGCTGGTCACTGGCTAGTGACCTGTACACTGTCCCCTCTGCTTTCAGGTGCTCTACATCTTTGATCCACCCTTGGATCGAACCGGACTCTTCTCTCCTGGCCGCCTGCAGCATCTTCATCTCCAGGCTCCATAGACCTTCGCGACGAAACCCGACACACTTTGGCACCTATGCACCCGCTTCCTGTGGGTGAGGTAACGATCTAACTCCGGTGGTCCTATAGTGGATTACACCTCTAGTGTCCTAGTTTTAAGTGGCTAAGTTCTAGTCCAGTCGGAAGTCTCAGAAACCTATAACTTTCTGATTTTTACGCACAATTGGCTTGTATGGTAAACGCGGTTGCCTATAGACTCTGCACCCGTATCCTGTGGGCCTCTCCCGACCTAACCTTCGTTAGTCCAGTGTAGGCCCAGCTATTCCCAAGGCCCTAGGCCTGTTCATTGTTCGTGACGTGGTACTTATACCACTTTCTTAATATATGGTTTGAATGGCCACCCGGCCTATCCATAATTGTACAGCTTATTGTATGTTATACTGTGTTCTTTGTTTAACGCTTGTGCTCCTGTGCTCATAAAGAGTTAAAGGGATTATTCTAGAAATAAATACATATATTTTATAATGTATAACTTGTGTGGTGTCCTTTCATTTGGTATTAAAAGGGATTGGTATGGTAAAACAGCTGGCTTCACATGCCCTCTTGAGTTTAGCCTAAGACTGCTTTGTCCACGCTACCATCAGGATAGCTGGTCTATAAGGTTGACTTACAACCAATCACCATAAGGGTCGTTTGGACTGGGGCAAGGTGCTCACTAGAATAGTGAACACCATATACCAGGCCAACTTCTCACAAAGGGGTTCTATTAGTACCTATAATAACAGGGATGGGGGCGTGGCGGAGTGGGGGGTTTGTGGTTGGTACATTAGGAAGGTAGGAGTTGTATAGGTCGGCAATGTCAGACTGGGATAGATGGTTAGAGGTGCGGCGAGGTCTGTGTATCGCGGCGGAGAGGGAGTGATCTCCAACTGTTGTGTGTGGTGTGAGGAATTTTTGTGGGAGGGGGTTTTATGGTGGGGGAGGTTTTTGGCGCTGAGGAGGATGAAATCTTTCCTGAGTCGGGTCAGTTTGATAGTTACGTTATAAAGGTCACGTTCAATGTTTTGTAGGCTTTTGGCAATTAAGGAGAGGTGAGATGTCGAGAAGGCGCGGTCTGAGTTTTTTGCGGAGGGTAGATTTGTGTGTGAAGGGGGAGATGGGGTAGGAAACGTGTGGTTGAAGGAGATGGGGCTGGGAGTTTTGAGGGGTTCAGTAGTCAAATTAGATCGGTCAAGTTTGGTGTTATGTAGGTTCAGAGGCATATGGTTCCGGGGAGAGGGGGCGTAGGAGAAAAGAGGAATATGGCCTGGGGAAATTGGGTGGTCTTGAATAGTTGCAGTAGATGGCATGTTGAGTGGGTGGTGAGATTGGGTGGTAGGTGAGGAGTGAGGGGTGACTGTGCTGTTAAGTGTCAGTGGAGGGGTTAGGTTGTTTGGGGGGCATAGAGTTTCCGGTGAAGCGGGTGATTGAGGGGAGAGGGCGGTGGAGTACGTGAGTGGTTGGGCCAGGGGGAGGGTGTTTGGCGGGTTGAGAGGAGGTGGGGTCGTGGGAGGGGAGTGGTAAGTGGGTGATTGGGAGTGGGTAGGTGAGGAGTGAGGGGTGACGGAGCTGTTAAGTGTCAGTGGAGGGGTTAGGTTTTTTTGGGGGGCATAGGGTTTCCGGTGAAGCGGGTGATTGACGGGAGGGGGCGGAGGAGTACGTGATTGGTTGGGCCAGGGGGAGGGCGTTTGGCGGGTCGAGGGGAGGTAGGGGCGTGGGAGGGGAGTGGTAGGTGGGTGATTGGGAATGGGGGCTATCATTTCTGAAGGAGGAGTCCAAAGAGAGGGAGTTAATGGGGGTAGGGGGAGAGAGGGAGATAAGAGGGGATGTGAGGTATGTGATTGGGGATGGGGGATGTCATTATCAGTAGAGAGGTCCCAGGAGGGAAATAGTGACGTCCATTGTTGGGTGACGGTGTTAATTGGGTGGTTAAAGAGTGGAGGTGGAGCAGGGGGGGAGGGGGAGGTGTTAGGGGTGCTATTCGTTTGGGGAGGTGGAGTGCTAGGTGCCGAGTGGTCGAGGATGAGGGACATAGTGCTGAAGTGGAATTCGAAGATGGAAAGATAGGATGCCATGGCTTGTATGAGGATGTTACCTGTTTTGTAGATGGAGATATTAACATCACCATGAAAGGCTGGGGAAGGAGTGGTGGATATTTTGGATCCATGTGGAATTTTGGGTATTTTAAAGATTGGGAGGTGTTGAAGGAAGATGCTCTTCCATTTGGAGGGGCGTTTGGGGTAAAAGATGTAGTTGGTGATAATGGGGGAAGTGAGGCTGATGTAGTTGGCAACAATGAGTGTTTCTGTGTTACGGATAAGGAATTTATGTTTGAAGTTTTTTCTAGCATGTTTGGAGAGACTGGGGGGGGGGTGGTTAAGAATGATCCAGGAGTAAGTGCCATGTTTGGCGAGAGTAGGGTCCGGGGGTTGATGGACAGTGGTGTAAGGAGGCATGTTGGGAGGACGATGGAGGAGGACAGAGTGAAGACAAGAAAGTTAAGGAGATGAGGGTAGAGGGGGGGTTGGAAATCCAAAAAGTGTGGGGGGGCGTCACTGGGAAGTAGGGTAAGCAAGCGAGGAATTAGAAACCAAAAATTGGGGGGAGAGGGGGTGCTGGGAGAGAGAAAAATAGAGGCAGGAACGGTAAGTAGTGTAAGCAAGGGAGGAGTTAAAGAAATCAGGTGTAAATTAGAGAGCAAAAACAGGTTACATCGCTAAAATGGAGCCAATAACATAGTTAAAATAACACAATAAATATGCTGATATAATAGTGGCGAAATATAGGGGGGTAGATTTAAACAAGTGAGGAAAATTGAAATCAGAGGTAGATTGGACCGCAATAACAGGTTAACATCGGTAGTAAAATTAAATAGGTAACATAAACACGAATATAAACATAAACACGATAAATATGAGGATTAAAAATAGGGGCAGGAATAAGTAGGTGGGGTGAACAAAGGGGAAATAAAAGTCAGGAGCAGATTAGTTAATAAAACAGGTTAACATCGCTAGCATGGAGCAAATTAAATAGGTAAATAGACATGTAGGGGAGTTGTTCTAAGATGACCGCCTCCTTTTGAAAAGAGTCATTATAGAGATTAATGCAGTCCTATGTCTATCACTATGGACAGTGAATAGCCCGGTGTAGTCTTTTTTTCCCCTTCTCTTGCTCTTTTGATGATTTTTTGGTCCACTTTTAGTTGTTACACCTAGGTTCCCCCAGGTTTGTTGTTATTCTCTGGACAAGAGTGACCCATGGCCGTCGGAGGACCCCTCGCCCTTGTAGATTAAGTGGTCGGCCATTTTGTTAGCATATGACCCAAGTATAATGCTAGCCAAGCTAGTGCACCGTGATAAATAAAGATTTAAGTTATGCTACAAATAGAGAGATTTAAAAAGTACCATTAAAGGATCCATGAAGTTGCCACTGGAATCATTGTGTACAGGGTCTGGTCGCGTTGATGGCTACAGCTGGTCCAACCGAGGGGTTCTGTTGGGGGCACTGTGAGCTTATTCAATTAATCAGCCATATTCCTTAAAGAGCGGTTAATTGTATACGCTCTCGTCATTGCACAGATCCCGAGAGTTCCAGCTTATGTCCTACTTGGCCTTCCTAACGCTCTCACCTTTCCACTTCAGTCTCGGAGAGGCAAGCAAATGGCCCTAACTCTGAGAGCAGAAGTTCAGAATGTTCTTACACACTTGGGCTCCACGACCGTGCCCACCCGACTAGGCTGGTTACAGCAGAGGGACATAGAACGCTTTATCTGGCGAGATCAAAGGGCTCGGATGCATCGCGATCTCACATATAGAGACCCAGTGGATATTGGCGTACTGGCGGGCAGCCCAGCTAAGGACATTATTAGAGTGGTCTTTTTCCAAGACCGATATACATTGGTTATTTATGGACAGAGCCCTTGCAGCAAGTACATTGTGGGGGGTCCCCTTTCTCCTTTGTTCTGGGTCGACATTGCAGCTTATATTTATCGGAGGTGACCCGGTCCATCATGGAGCCCTGGGATAGGACGGCGACCACTGGAGGACTCACGACTTTCCTGTCCCGCATCATACCCATTGTCAAGAACCCAGATTTTACACCTGGCCTTGACTATGGGGAATTTCATCACTGGATGACAGAGTCTACCCGCTCCATAGGGCACTTCTTTGATCTTTCTGGCCCACGCCTGTTTGTGGAGTTCCGCACTGAGCTCAGGCTTCCTGAAATGGAGCGATACCACTATCTACAAATTAGACATTGGGTGTTGCAGGATGGGGTGCGGGAGGGAGCGGAGAGGCTGCTTACACCGTTCGAGAAGTGGTTAATCACGAGACATAGTGATGCACATTTGACATCAGACCTGTATAAATTCGTGAGGACCCCCTTGACAGTGAGAAATCCGCTGGGCAGTTGCGACGGGAGAGTGAACTGGGAAGGGAACTTTCACTGAAGGAATGGTGGGGCATTTATCAGCGAGCCTGTCGCACGGCCCGCAATGTCACCTCCTTTGAAACGGCCACTAAATTGGCCACCTTTTGGTATTTAACTCCTGTCCGGCTCCACAGGGGCAATCCCTCGCGTAGCCCGTTGTGCTGGAGGGGCTGCGGCACGCCTGGTACCCTTACCCACTTGCTGTGGGACTGCCCTTCTTTAGGGACGTACTGGCCGCAAATATTGGATGAGATTGATTCCCATTTCGAAACACAGATACCGATATTTCCAGCTTATGTCCTCCTTGGCCTTCCTAACGCTCTCACCTTTCCGCTTCAGTCTCGGAGAGGTAAGCAAATGGCCCTAACTCTGGTAGCAGCAGTTCCGAATGTTCTTACACACTTGGGCTCCACGACCGTGCCCACCCGACTAGGCTGGTTACATAGGCTGTGGTCTATTCTAGGTATGGAAAAGATCTCTCTCTCCTTGACCAACCCCGGGGCCTCATTCCATGAACTTTGGGCTCCCGTTTTAGCTCTGTTGACTTCGGAATTCACAGAACTTACTTGTCCCAAATAGCTTAGATTATTGCCACTGACAGACCCTCCGCCGGCGCCCACGCCTGCCACATCGAACACTTGGACATCCTTGGGACATACCTATTGGGCAGCATTACTCCTATTGACACAAGTTCACCTTTTTTTTGAGGAGGAGGAGATGGGTGGGGGGGAGGGCGGTTTTGTATTCCTGTTAGTTGTTCTTATGCTTGAAGCACACGACAATAATATGCCGGGTTGTTACCCGATGATGGTGGAGCACGTTGGCTTGTTTGTTTCTTTTGTGGATAAAAGAAATTTAAACCAAAAAACAACCTGTATTGTGTTGTCATTATTGGATGCTGTACTGAAATGTGTGGAATTTACTTTGCTTGGGATGATTAGGGTAGGGAGGAGCTTGGGGAGACCATTACCGCGAGAGGCAGCGGCGGAGAGGCGCGATGCCCTGGATGCGATGACGGCACTGTCGGGCACATCAGGACGACAATCTCCAGAAAGAACGGACTCCGACAAAGATAAAGATGGCTCAGACGCTGAACAGTCAGAAGAGGACAGTGCACGCCTGCCGGAGGTCACGCCCGCAACGGCGGATGGGATGCTGGACGAAGGCTGAGGTAACTGCTGGGCCATATTGTGGAGGGCCGTGCTGGACTTGCTGGACTTCCTGCCACAGGTTTGGAATGGGAGTGGAGGGGGGTGAGGGGGGATAGCTGAGGGACAGCTGGGCGAGGAGCACGCAAACCTGGACGGCTGACCTGCTTGTGGACTTGGAACCAAATTTAACTCCCAAGCGTGAATTATCAGAGGGGGTTTTATTTTTTTGTTACTGCAGGGGTGGGGAGCACCCGGGGGGCCTCTCTAAAGGGGGCTCAGCTGCACTGTGGGATCTGGCGTAGCAGGGCTGCGGCCTGTTGGCAACTAGCCCCCCCTCATTGCCCTTAAGGCATGCCCGCAGCGTCTGCTGTTGAGCTTAACAGTTGTTTGGTGGATGTCATGGTTTGGATGGGAACTAGATGGGAGTTGCTAGGTCCTGTTCTTGGGGGGGAGGGGAGGGTTGAGATGTTCGAGGGGGAGTTGAGGAGGCATAATCACCGACGCAACGTTAGGGGTAGGACTTCGATTGCACAGGACACTATGGGAGAATGGGTGGCTCAGCTAATTTGAGATGTATAACCTGGAATGTGAGAGGACTTCATACTATGACACGACGGCATAAGATCCACGCCTATCTGGTTCGCAGGGGAGTACACATTGCACTACTCCAAGAAACTCACTTAACGAAAGCTGAGCGGATAGCGCTACAACGTAGATGGCGGGGCCAAGTATACAACACCACATACTCAGCGTTTGCTAGGGGTGCACTGATCTGAATTAGAGCGGGGGTTCCTTTCCAGGTGACTAGACAGACGATAGACCCTGAGGGCAGGTTTGTAGCTATTGTGGGAAAATTACGAGGTAAGGACATCGTCTTCTGTAGTGTGTATGCACCTAATGTTGATCAGTTGAATTTTCTGGCGCGGATGTCTGGGTCTTTTGCCTATTACATCACAAGCCTTCTGGTGATGGGGGGAGACTTTAATTCCGTGACGGATGTCTCCCTAGATAGGTCGCATCCCCCCCTGGCCGATTCCCTGATACATCGCCTGACCAAGGGTAGGCTGGAATGGCAGACGCGATGGGGGTTAATAGACGCCTGGCGCGAGCACCACCCAGGGGACCGAGACTACTCCTATTTTTCTGGCATGCACGAGCTGCAGGTCAGATTAGATGTGGTGCTGTGCTCCCCCACAGTCATGCCAACTATTGCCGTACTGAATATTTAACCAGAACGATATCCGATCACAACCCATTGTTAGTCACCATGCAGTGGATGACTGAGATCTCATGTGTCCCCACTTGGAAATTGCGCCCTGAAATGCTAGAGGATCCGCTTTTCCATGCCGCGCTGGAGGAAGGGATCACCCAATATTTTGCGTAAAATGCTGGCACGACTGCAACAAGGGCAACGGAATGGGATGCCTTCAAGGTAGTTGTCAGGGGCTCTGCATAGGGAAACATGCGGGAGTGCGGAAGACACACTTAAGCGACCTAGGCAAGGCTGAAACTAAACTGTGCTCGACAGAATTATCAAGGACTGGCCACCCTGAACTACAGGAAGAGCTTAGTGCAGCGAAAGAAGCTGTGGCGGCCGAAATGGAGCGGTTACGTAGCTTTGACCATAAGGCTTACACGATGAGGACCCACGCGGAGGGTGATAAGGCGGGGACTCTGCTGGCCTGGTTGGCCAACCCCACAAAGCGAAGTTCCCGCATCTTAGCTTTATAAACGGGAGGAGAAGAGGTGGTTCATAGCCAAACTGAGATACTGCAGTGCTTTATGCGCAACTATGAGGCGCTTTATAAAAGCAAGCTCATGGCTGGCGACCCTGCCATTGATAGCTTCCTGGAGGAGGGGCTGCACTTGCCGGAGCTAGACCGGAAGCAGGCGAAGGATTTGAGTAAAGACATAGAGTTGGGGGAAATTAGAGGCGCCATCAAACACATGGCCCGCAATAAACCCCCTGGATTGGACGGGCTCCCCATAGAATTATATGGGAAATATGTTGACTTATTAGCACCGAGACTCCAGGAAGTCTACAGAGAGGCGAAAGAGCTTGGACAGCTGCCCCACTCTATGCGAGAAGCGTTAGTGATACCTCTGCTGAAACCAGGGAGGGAAAGCAAGGACATGGCCTCTTACAGACCTATGTCGATGTTAACCACCGACTACAAAATATTGAGCAGCATACTGGCAACCCGACTGCTGCAACACATGACGACGCTAGTCCACGAAGATCAGGCTGGTTTCATACCGACGCGGAACACAACCACGAACATCAGACGTTTGGTGCGCCTACTCGAGACAGACCACCCGGAAGCGGCTAAGCCGATGATACTGTTGGTAGACATCGAGAAATCTTTTGATAGTTTGGAGTGGGGCTATTTATACAACGCACTGGGCCGTTTTGGCTTGGGAGAGGGCTATTTGCAATGGACAAAGGTCTTGTACACGTCGGCGGTGGCCAGAGTGAGAGTAGGCAAGCTGATTTCCTCGCAATACCCAGTAGAGCGAGAGACGAGACAAGGGTGCTCGCTGTCCCCGTTGTTGTTTGCCTTGGCAGTGGAACCCCTCGCGGTCATGATTCGGACGGGAACCCACTATGGAGGACTGGGGAGCAGAGAGGGTCGACAGTATGTATCCCTATATGTGGACGACCTACTGCTCTTCCTTGAGGATGCTGACAGGGCGATGGCAGGAGCTGAAAGACTGCTCTCGAGCTTTGGGGACGTCTCGGGCCTGAGAGTAAACTGGTCCAAGACATGCCTGTTCCCGGCGTGGCAGGGAGAAGCCCGTCCCAGCATGATCCGAGCGGTGCAGTGGGAGCCCACCTGCTTGAAGTACCTGGGGGTACACATTTACCACAAAGCGGTGGACATGCTAGAAGGAAATGTGGGTCGCGGCGTAAGGGCGCTGAAGGGCAGCATGGCTTTCTGGGCCACCCTCCCTTTATCAGTGACGGGCTGCGTGGTCTTCTTAAAAATGATAGCGCTTCCTCGTTTCTTATATTATTTTAGGACGTTACCAGTGTGGATACCAAGCTCCGTGTTCAAATCACTGAAATCGCTAATAGTGTCTTTCCTCTGGGGATCGGGCAGGCGCAGAGATGCGCAGGCGACACTCATACGGCCTAAGGCTGAGGGTGGACTGGTGGTCCCAGACTTTGAGCTGTATTACCTGGCAGCCCAACTGCAGATCTACACACAAGAAATAGCCAGCGAATTTAGGGGACCGGAACATAAGAGAGGTAGAGGAGTCCCGCGCCACATCCTCTTTTATCGCGTTGCAACAGAAGTTAGACCTCAGAGGTCTCCTGTCGGAGGAGAACACGCTCAGACTCTGTTGGAACCGCTCCCAGCGCAGGGTGGGAGTATTGCACCCGTATGCACCCGAAATACCGCTTGGAATGGTGACGGCGCTGCCACACGGCGGGGACTGGCCACAATTGCGGTTCTGGCAGGAGGCGGGACTCCAAATGCTGGGGGACCTCTACGAGGATGGGGCTCTGCTTCCATACCAGACGCTCGAGGAGAGGTTTGATTTACCGAGGGGAGGCTTCTTGTTGCACGCAGCGGTAACAAGAGCGATACAGGCGCACTGGCGGGAAGGCCTGCTGGAACCTCGGACATCGATGGCCTGCCAGTATACCATGATGGCGGCTGGGACATTCAAGGCGGTCATGTGTCTATACTCCAGAATACTCAATGAAGGATTAGCGCCCATGACAACGCTGAAAGGCAAGTGGGAAACAGATTTGGGGAAGATATCCCTGACACAGCCTGGACGCAGATTGTGCGAAGGGCCTTGAAGAGCACGAGGAATGCAAGGTTCCAACTGGTACACTTCTACATACTCCATAGAGCGTACTTGACACCAGGTAGAATCTGGAAATACTTCAATGTGGCAGAGGCGGCATGCCCCAGATGCACGAAAGAGGGGGTGGAGCTGGAACACATGTTGTGGTCCTGCCCAGCAATGGGAAATTATTGGAAGGAGGTGGGTGATACCCTAAATGCGATAACAGAGAGACAGTTGGGGTTCGATATGGCTATTAGCATCTTGCACTGGTTCCCCCACACATCCAAGAATAAGGTCACAAGTAAATTTGTGGACATGGGACTTATGCTAGCGAACCGAGAAATCACGAAGCATTGGAAGGCAACAGTGGGTCCCAATAGCAAAAAGTGGAGGAGCGAACTCCTAAAGTGAGCCAACAGTGAGAGCGCGTTGAGATATCAGCTGGCTCATAGGCGGAACAATGATAAGGCGTTAGAAGCAGCGAGGGCATGGGAGACCTTAGTGCAGGCACTGCGAGAATACGAGTCACAAGACGACAGGGAAATGGGTCGCCGATTGAGGGGAAGTACTGGGACATGACAGGTACATCACATGGGGCAATACATGGTCACTCCTGTGCATGCATGAACAAAGGAACAGACACGGTTGTGCGCGTCGGTGATGACGGGTTGCGGGAGGAGGGAGGGAGGCTTAAAATGTCTAGTAGAAGAGAGTAGAGGGGCCATGTTTCAAGGGTTTTGTTTTGTTTGATTTGGTGCACTTATTGTAAAGAGCTGATATATTAACTTAACACATAAAGGCTGGCAGTTGGGGGGTCTCCGACCGTCATTTGAGGCTGCTCTGGCAGTTGTAATGTAATTGTTTATGTATGTTTTGTGCAAAAAACCCAATAAACTACATCTTTAAAAAAAATGATTGGGGTAGGGAGACTTACCACCCTGTCATTTGTTGAAAAGATTGCAGCTCCAGGGTCTTTGAGGAAAGAGAAATTTAGACTTTTGTGGTACACTTTCCGAACATCCTGGTGAGAGGAGAAATAAAGCACTGGGCTTCCTAGGTCGTTTTTGTTTTTGTGTGTTTAAACGTTGAAGGGATTTGATGTTTCCATTTCCTGCGTGTGTTTTGATTTGAAGATGCTCTAACTTATAGTCCATCCCCTGTAGGGAAATGGACCACCTGTGCAGTTTGGGATTTTCACCCTTCATCTGTTTTAGCCACAAGAGGGGCTTATGGTCTGTCAGAACTGTGAAGTGAGTACCAAACAAGTATGGTCTCAGCTTCTTCAGGGCCCAAACCACAGCAAAGGCCTCCCTCTCAATAGCTGACCAGCGTTTCTCTCTAGGGGTCAGCCTTCTGCTAATAAAAGCTACTGGCTGGTCCTCCTTCTTCATTCAATTGTGATAGCACAGCCCCTACCCCCAACTCAGAAGCATCTGTTTGAACAATGAATTCTTTGGAGTAGTTAGGACTTTGTAGAATGGGTGCAGTGCACATGGCCTGCTTCAGGTCATCAAATGCCTTTTGACAGCTGACTGTCCACTGAACTTTATTAGGCATTTTCTTAGAAGTTGAGTCATTCAGGGGTGTCACGATAGAACCATTCCCCTTGACAAACCTCCTATAGTACCCAGTCAGGCCCAAGAAAGCTCTGACCTGAGTCTGGGTGGTTGGAGCAACCCAGTCCATTATGGTCTGGATTTTTCTCTGCAATGGTTGAACCTGGCCTCCACCTACAAGGTGGACCAGGTACACAACCTAACTCTGCCCTATCTGGCACTTAGTAGCCTTGATAGTTAGGCCTGCTTTTTGCAGGGCCTCCAAAACATTTTTCAGGTGGATCAGGTGATCTTCCCAGGTGGAGCTAAAGACAGCCATATCATCATGATAAGCTGCACAGTAGTCATCCAGGCCTGAGAGGACTTTGTTCACCAACCTTTGAAATGTGGCAGGTGCATTTTTCAGACCAAAGGGCATCACCACAAACTGATAATGCCCACTAGGGGTTGAAAATGCTGTCTTTGGCTTGGCATCCTCAGCTAACCCGATTTGCCAGCAGATTGCTGTCAGATCAAATGTGCTCAGATATTTGGCAGAGGCCAACTTATCTATGAGCTCATCTGCTCTAGGTATTGGATGGGCATCTGTCTTAGTGACAGAATTGAGACCTTTGTAGTCTACACAAAACCTCACCTCTCTCTTACCATCTTGGGTGTGAGGTTTTGGCACCAGGACTACTGGACTAGCCCAAGGGCTATCTGAAGGTTCATTAACTCCCAATTCCAACATTTTCTGGACTTCTGTCCTGATACAGTCCCTGACATGATCAGGTTGCTTGTAAATCTTACTTTTAACAGGCAGACTGTCTCCAGTGTCCACTTCATGAGTGCACCAGGTAGTCTGACTTGGAGTCAGTGAAAACATATGTCTGTATGCCTGCAGAACTTGTCTGCAGTCACTCTGCTGCTGGTCAGTGAGGCTGCCTGCCAAGGCTACACCATCAACTGAACCATCATCAGGGTTCTGAGAGAGCAGGTCTGGTAGAGGGTCACTCTCTTCTTCCTGTCCTTCATCAGTAGCCATGAGCAAGCCCATGTCTGGCCTGTCAAAATATGGTTTTAGTCTGTTGACATGAAGCACCCTGTGGGGGCTCCTGGGAGTTCAAGATCACCCAAATAGGTGACTTCTCCCTTCTGCTCAGCAATAGTGTGGGGTCCACTCCACTTGTCTTGGAGAGCTGCTGGGGCCACTGGCTCTAACACCCACACTTTCTGCCCTGGCTGGTAAACAGGCAGTACAGCCTTTTGGTCATGCCAGACCTTTTGAAATTCCTGACTTGCTTCAAGGTTTTTGGATGCCTTTTTCATGTACTCAGCCATCCGGGAGCGGAGACCAAGTACATAGTCCACAATGTCATGTTTAGGAGGTTTGAGAGGTAACTCCCATCCCTCCTTAACTAGACACAATGGACCTCTGACAGGGTGCCTAAACAGAAGTTCAAATGGGCTGTAGCCAACCCCCTTCTGAAGAACCTCCCTGTATGCAAATAAAAGGCAGGGTAGCAGGATATCCCGTCTCCGCCTGAGCTTTTCTGGGAGACCCTTAATCATACCCTTTAAGGTCTTGTTGAACCTTTCAACTAGACCATTGCACTGTGGGTGATAGGGTGTGGTGAACTTATAGTTCACTCCAAACTCCTTCCACATTGCAGTCAGGTAACTAGACATGAAGTGTGCCCCTCTGTCTGATAAACCTCCTTAGGGAAACCCACTCTTGAGAAAACTCCCAAGAGGGCTCTTACAACAACAGGTGCTGTAGTGGTCCTAAGTGGTATAGCTTCTGGGTATCTGGTGGCATGATCCACTACCACCAGAATACACCTGTGCTCAGAGGCTGTTTGGGGATCCATTGGTCCAACAATGTCAATCCCAACTCTTTCAAAGGGAACCCCCACCACAGGTAGTGGTATATGGGGGGCCTTTGTAGTGCCACCTGCTTTGCCATTGGCTTGGCAGGTTACACAGGAGCGACAAAACTCCTTTGTGTCTTCTGACATGTGGGGCCAGTGAAAATGAGGGACAAGCCTGTCCCAAGTTTTGTTCTGGCCAAGATGTCCTGCTAAGGGAATATCATGGGCTAGTGTCAAAAGGAAGCCCCTGAATGCCAAAGGTATGACCAACCTCCTGGAAGCACCAGGCTTGGGCTCTCTAGCCTCTGAATACAGGAGCCCTTCATCCCAGTAATCTTTATGGGTTACACTAGCATTCCCAGCAGCCTCAGCAGCAGCTTGCTGTCTGATGGGTTTAAGAGAAGGACAGTCCAACTGCGCCTGCCTCAGATCTGCCCTGGAAGGTCCCCCTGTCCCAAGAAACGCAACCTGATCAGGTTCAAGCTCTTCTAGGACAGTTCCTTCTTCAGGCTCACAATCAGCTTCCTCAGAAAGTTGATCCTCACTCTGAGGCAGGGGGGAAGGCACAGCCTTAACCCCACTTCTCCTTTTCCTGGTAGGCAACTGGTCCATTCTTCCAAAATCCTGTGCCTGTTCAGTGTTGCAATTTTTGACCTGTGACCTGGTCACAGCAAGAACATGTGCTGAGATGCCTAACATTTCTGCATGTGTCCTAAACTCCTCTTCAGACCAGGCTAAAGTCTCTAGGTCATTGCCAAGCAAACATTCTACAGAGAGTTCTGAACTAACAACAACCTTCTTAAGGCCAGTTACCCCTCCCCAGGAGAAATTAATAACTGCCATACTATGTGTAGTAGTGACATTGCTAGCATTGGTCACTTGGTAGGTTTCACCAAGTGTGATCTGTCCAGGGTCCACAAAGTCAGGTATCACATCACCATTGTGACACTAGCACCTGTGTCCCTGTATGCCTGAGCCTCTTTTTCATTGACTAAATGAGTTTGTCTGTACTTTCCCAGATTACTGGGACTCACAGAGGAGATGCCTCCATCACAGATCAAAACAGCTTGAGATGGTGTTCTGCCTAGGCCAGAACCCATCTCAGTTCCCATGGTTAACCCTACTACACCCTTCTGTTGAAAACCACCACTTGGAGCTGAACTAGGGGGAACAGTTGCCTTAGGGGCAATGGTGGCTGGAGTTGTCTCATTTTTGGTGCAATCACTGGTCCAGTGAGAATTAACTTTACAAATCTTGCACCAGGGTTTCTTTGGGCCGTCTTTCTTTTTGGATTGTTGGGGACCCCCACCATTAGAAGCTTTTTGGGGACCTTGAGAAGACTTCTGGTATTTTGCTTTCTCCCCATCCTTTTGGTCTTGCTTCTTCTGGTCACCACCTTGGTTATGTACCTTCTGCTTCACCCTGGTTCTGACCCATTGTCTGCCCTCTTACCCAATTCCTGTGGAGAGGTCAAATCAGAGTCAACCAGGTGTTGATGCAATAACTGGTTCTGACAATTATTAAGAATCTGTTCTCTCCTTATAAGAGTATACAGTCCTGTATAGTCACTTACTTTACTGCACAGTAACCAGCCTTCCAGAGCCTTAGAAGCACAATCTACAAAGTCAGTCCAGTCCTGAGTCTGTGCATTCTGGGTATCTCTGAACAGCAACCTATACTGTTCAGTGGTTAAGCCAAACCCATTTATTAGAGCACTCTTCAGGACATTGTAATTGTCAGCATCCTCTTCTCTGACAGTGAGGAGCTTAGCTCTACCTTTGTCTGCAAAGGAGAGCCACAAGATTGCTGCCCACTGCTTAGGTGGTACCTGCTGTACTTTGCAGGCCCTTTCCAGAGCAGTTATCCATTTGTGGATGTCATCCCCACTCTGATAGGGAGGGACAATCTTGCTTAGGTTTTTATGGTCATAAGACCTTCCCCTACCACTAGGGGTTATGCTGCCACCAGAGGGCTCTAGCCCTGCTAATTTTCTCTCTCTTTCAAGAGCTAGGGTCTCTTTCTCACGGGCATCTTCTTGCCTCTTGATCCTAAGCTTGACTTCTTTCATTCTAGCTTCATGCTCTCTTCTCTCAGTGGAAGTTCTCCTCCTCTGAGATGAGGCAGAGGACCCTATTGATGAACTAGAATAATGAGATTCTCCTGAGTGAAATATCTGTCTTCTAGGTCCACCAGTAGGCCTACTCGGGGGAATGTAGGAAGGCCCACTATGGCCATCTCTATCTCCAGGTAGTCCTGTGTCTCCCGTGTCTGGTTCATCAACCACTTCCTGGACTGCACCCTCTTCATCCTCAGAGTTCTGGTAGGGTGCCCCACTTGTATCCTCCTCAGATGAGGGGTGGCCCCCCTCCCCACTACTTAGGGTATCTGGGTTTGATGCTTTGGCTAAGTCATCTTCCTCCAGGATATCTATGAGGTGTTGGGTGGTTGGACTCTGACCTTGCTTTAATTTTCTTGTGGCACACAATCCTCTCAATTCTTGGAAAGTGAATGTGCCATATTTAGATGTCTGCTCTTTGCTGACATCTGGCAGAGAGGCACTAGCTCTTGCCCTTAAAGACATGACTAGTGAGGTGTGGTGTGTGAACCTACCTACACTATGTGTTACCTACTATAACCTCTCTAGAAGTTGTAGTCTGGGTGTGCTAAGCCCTTACCACCTACAACTGCTAAGTTCAGTAGAACTTAGGTATTATAAGTCTTGATTTATATGTACCTACAGGTACCTTAATGTGATTTTTCAAATGATATTCTCAAGATTATTTGGTAAAACACGTGCAAGCTCCTATCCCATCCGCTGCTCACAAATGTGAGAAGTTAGCTTGGTATATGATATCCACTATTCTAGTGGGCACCTTGCACCAGTCTAATCGACCCTTATTGATGGTAGGTTATAAAGTCAACCTTATAGAAAGCTATCCTAGTGGTAGCTGTGGAGAGCAGCCTTCAGGCTAAGACTTGGAGACGAGTTAAGCAAGTTGTTTTACCATTTTTAATCTCTTGAGTAGCAAATGAAAGCACACCACACAAGGTATATGTCAAATATATATGTAGGTATTCAAAACACAACCCCTCTGCACTCTTTCTGAGGTCAGAGGTAAAAGTACAATACAAGGAACTTAATTAGCATACAAAAAGTTGTGCAGTATATGTTTTGCCCTAGGGGCCTCACAAACTATATACTAAAATAGTGGTATAATGACCACATGAGAGTTAGAAAGTAGGCCTGGGGCCTGTGGAATCGCTGGGGCTACTCAGAACAACCAAAGGTTAGGATGTAGGAGGCCCACGGGAGACGCGTGCAGTGTCTAAACACAGCCAGGGTGCATAGGTGTCTTTTTGTGTCGGGTTTCGTCGTCGATTCCAATGGAGAGCTGCGAAGAAGGGCTGCAGGCGACCAGAGGAAAAGTGTCCGGGTGGATCCAAGGGTGGATCGGAGATGTGAAGAACCTGAAAGCAGAGGAGACAGAGTCTGGGCCACTAGCCAGTGACCAGGGCGGCGATAGAAAGATGCCACCAGATGTCGGGTGATTTCAGGTAAAAAGGTGAAGTTTGTCTCTTCAGCCACGAGGTCCAGGAGGCGTCGACGACGACCAGGAGCTGGATTCGAGCTGTCCCACGAAAGATCGAGTGGACTGCGGTATTGGTGTCCGGATTGGACCCAACATGCCTTGGCAAACGCAACCCACACAGGATGTCGAGATTGGCTTCGGTGCAGACCAGCAAGGTCTGAGGAACTTCCCCTTTGCAGGGAAGTTGGAGCAGGCCTCGAGCAAACTGGAAAGCAAGTTAAATCAAAGGTTGGTCTTCTTGGGGGCTCACTAGCCAACGGACTAGGAACCCCGAAGACGTGTTGAGCTGAAATGCACAAAGCGGGCCCACGGGACACTCGGGTAGTGTGGGCCTCTGAGCTTCGATGAAAAAGTGTTTGACACCTTACACTACATGTTTTGATAAAGCCAAACCAAAGTTAGCATTAACCACGAGGATTATAATGCACTTAAGAGTATATGGTATGGCTAAATCATAGAACAGCTATAAGGAGATGGTTCCGAAAGCTGCAAAGGGGCTCAGCTCATGCTAGGGCACCCTCTCACATAAAACCAAGCACTCTGCCTCCAGGATTGTCGATGTCTGCCATAGGAGTGGCTTATAGGTCAATATGTGTCTATATAGGTATATAGATATAGGTATACTATATCTAAGTAAGGGGTGATTACACCTCCTTACACAGGCTGTAAGAACAAACCTGTGGTGTCAGTTTGGAAGGCTAACCAGGGGTGGCACAATGCATAATGCATCCTCTGGTAGGCCTAGGGTGCAACTATGCCCTGGGTACCTATGGTACACTATACAGGGGCTCACAAGGGTGACCCAGTAACCAATCTGGTATGTACCTAAAGTACATGGTATCAATTTAGAGAACAAACAGCTGGGCTGTGGCCCTGATTAGCAGGTCCACAGCCACACTAATGTAGTGTAGTTCCTATATTCCCAATAGGCTCTGCGCATTGGAATAATATATCCTATAGATTTGACGTAGGACTGAGGTCGACTAGGTCTCTATCGAATATATTAGACCTAATTGTGAGTGCCAGCTAGCTCAGAGGTCACTAGAAACTTTCTTGAATAAACAAGAAGAGATTAGTTTCTGACAACCGCATAAACATGACAACTTTGTTTCCCCAAGAATAAAACTGATCTTCAGAGTAGTGGAAACAATAGATAGATATTTCACTCAGTCAATCGTGCATGCTTCGTTTCATCAGAGGTGCAAAGAAATAGAGAGACGGGCGTTTTCAATTAAAGTATTTATTGAACAGTCTTCTTTCTCATGCAAAAGAAATGAACTGCTACAATCATAATACTGGCTGTAAAATATAATGCGTACAGCAAGAAGAGTATTATAAAATAATACTGTAAAAGCATGGTATGGTTTCTAAGCCATAAAATACATACATAAATAACAAAGACTAAAAGTACTCAATGGTGTTTCTAAAATACGCCTACCCCGATGTACCTAACCTAAGTATAGTACGAGGGAAGAAGTAAGTGCATAGGTTTATTTTCTTTGTCAATAATCTATCCAAGATTTATCTTAGGGTCTAATCAGCTCCGTACCTTGGTTTAGAATGAAGGAGGTCTGGTATCCCTGTCTCAGGACTCAATTCCCCCAACACCCCGCAAGGGGAGCTTGGAAAAACTGGAGCTGGATTCTCAGCGAGAAAAAGGCAGCCTCTCTGTCAGTGCGTCAGCTGGAGGGTCGGCTTCCTTCGGCACTTGCTGCAGCGAGCTGCGTCGGCCAAGTAGATAGTCAAACTGCTCCAAACCACTGTGTGTTTTCTAGTGTAAGTGTGGGCATATTTATACCTTGAAGGTGCCTGGTTTGACGTAAAGTCGGACATGATAACGTCACAAAAGAACCCCAAGGGAATGGTAGTTCTTTGAAAATGCCATGATTTCTAGGACAAATCAATATTCAAGAAGTAGAATTTTCCAAGAAATCGTTGTGACTTTTTGGAACTAGTGGAAGTAGCCATGCCCGTATTTGGACTGGATGGGTTTTGTCTAAATATGGTTATGATTTCTATGCCTATATAAGGGCAAGGTGAATTATACCTATATAAGGGCATGAATCAGTAAATTACACTTGGGTCCTAAAACGCTATACAACACCCACTCCACTTTATTATGTTCGATATTACTAAATACTAAGCAAAAACATATCTAAAGAATGTGTTTACAATCCCACCCAAAATACATAAAATGCCTTTGAAATGGTTGTACATGAAAATGAGCATTTGTGTTGTACGCATGTTAAAAAAGTAATATTTTCATTCAAAGCATGTAATGTGACATTTGAAAAATGCTCATCAGAATGAATCATGAAATTATAGTTATGAAATGGCTCTTCAATACAGAAAAAAGGTCGAGACCATTCCATGGCAGAATATAAAAACTGTTTTGGTTGGGAGCGAGGTCAAATATTGTCTCTTGGAAGTGCTCAAAGAATTCTTGTTCTCTAAGAATAGTTCTACTTTAAGCAGATTACTTTGTGCCAAAAAAAGTTCAATTTGGAAAAAGGTAAATAGAAGAAAAATGGAGTTCTAAAGTTAGAAGTTTTGTTTAGAAAAGTGAAGGTCGAAATCAGAGTTCATCAGAACGCTGTGTGCTAACTTCAAAAATCATTCTCGCTGTTGGGAGAAAACATCAAGTCTTCTAAGTTTGAAAAGAATTTGTCTACTACTTTAGGTGAAAGTTAGACTACCTCGTTAAGCAGATCAATTGTACACAGATGAGAAGCATCGCCGTCAGTGTCAGTCGCATTAGCAATGTTTGCAGTAGATGGTACCTGTGCACCTGTTGGTCCACGTATCTCACCGACAGCTGGTTGTGCCGGTGAGACCTCCATGAATGACGTCATCAGGATTGGTAGCCTTTGGGGACAACACAATGCATGAGCCGTTATTGAACCAAGCAAAGCGTCAGCATCCGTTGGCAGTGCTGATGGAAGTGTTAAACAGATGTCTAGCATGCATTCTCCACATAGCAGGCACCATAGAACAGGTAAGATGCAACCTTGCCAGATTGGTCTGAATGATAGACACCATGTGGTATTCAGATCTCTTAAACGAGCCAAGCCCAAAATTTGGATTATGCGCTCACAATACTTCATTGCCAGGAGAGTGTTCTCGAAGTTAATCTGGGCGTCGTTGGTGGATTGGCTTGCCATATCGAAGCAGAAGTAGTAAAAAGTATATCCCTGTTGCTAGTCCCAAAACGAGTGGCAGGCTGCCAAACACTGAGTGCACGTAGTTTGGAAATATGCTGAGGACTGCTTCAAAAGGTGCTAACAGTCCCAAAAAAATAGTCTTAAATACATGTACAACACTACTGCTATCAGACACGTTTAAGATACGACCTAACATTTCTGCGAAATGTATTGGACAGTTTGTGGATTAAAGGGCATGTATCTCTGCAGAAGTCCTTGCAACCTGCAGATCATACGTCTTTTTGGACGAGGTCAGTGACACAGTTTTTTGTAAAAGAATGGCTTTCATTCTGCTTAAAGTATCAATTCGAATAGAAGAGATGTTCAGTGAAGACCATAAAGGCGACTCCCCGTCTGTCTTAGCTTTAGGAAACAATACTTTCATACAACAAGTGACCCTGGCTGACACCGTTACCATATAGGCAAATCCTCACATCATTCCACAACAGCTGTGATCATTCCACATTATGTAGCTCCCATTGGAAAGCTGCCTAAAAATTGGATCTATCACTGCTGCCGGTGGCAGGATAAGTTGGTCGAAGAATCATCACAGGCTCCGTGTAAATTTTTACCCTGACATAAAAGTGTACCGCTTAGTGCGCTGTTACATTGTGTACCACTAAGAAATACTTATTTTCCCCCACTCCAAAATTTGTGTGTGTATGGTAAATTCCAGGTTGACTTAATTTATTCTTTACCCAACCTTTCATACAGGCCTGCTGGTATGTGTTTCAAGCAATACTGAAACTGGAAAATCATCACTGGCAACGTAATGGTGCCATGTATTATCCATTCTATGTCTGGTTTCTCAGAAAAAGTCAATGGAAATCTTTCCCGTTTTTCTAGGCTCAGCACCGAATAGTCTGCTCCCCTTTGTGCCAAAGAGATTTGTTTATCTGTAAGGTTAAATCCAGTAAACAATGACGTGGTGTTGATTAGACGCCAAGGCACATAGCCTGAACGAAGATTTTGTAACGTCCAGCCTAGCAGCATTATAGAACGCAATAGAGACTGTCTTTGTTGTAACATGAGCAAGTCCTGTTCCATTATGTCTATGGCAGAGGATACTATGCTGTCCAAAGAATAAATTCTGGATGACAGAGTTGTTAATCCATTATCAACTACAGAGAGAGCTTTCTCTAAACTAATACGATCAATTTCTCGTATTCGTTCTGCAGTTTCCATTTGCATGACTTTCCATGCTTCATTATAAGCTGCATAAATACCGGCGTATATGAAATGTTTATTATATGGTTTATGAGGCCCTAGTAAGAAGTCTCTCAAATCAACGCCATATTTAAGTAAAGTTAAGTGTTGTTTAACCTCTGTAAGTGTAGATTTTTGTAGCACTGTTTTTCTACACTGTATGTTGTTAATATCCTTGGATGTTGTCTCTGGACATATCTTGGGTCTGGCCTAGTTACTGTAAACCCTTGTGTCTTATTCAGGAATCTATCTTGACAGTTATTCATGTCTGTGGGCCAGATTAACCATTTTTTTCCAATCAGGATTAGTTCTGTTCTTAAGTAAAATTGTTATTACATTGGGCCCTCCCTCTGAAGAGTTTTTGCTATCAGCTGTAGGTACAGGCATGGACGGTTTGTTTAAATCTTTTATCTTGACTAGGCCAAGACAGGATGTTTATTGAACAATGTCATTCAAAAACATTATTTGCTCAGAAATAATGCAGGCTCGGAATAACGCTTCTACTCCCTGCACTTGCCAGTCTTTTTAGCCCCAGACAGTTTTTGTTTCTATGTTGTCACTCCAGAAGTCGAAACCTAACGAGGATAGCTGGGCATAAAAGGCTGCTGAATAAATTTGCTTTGTATTTGTTAACATACTTTTCAATCCTGTCTTATTAACATTTTTAAATGTGGTATTAAAACCTGAGAAGTATGGAAAATTTTCATTAAATGTTTTTGAGCTACCCTTTGGTGGCGTTGGACAATGTTCCCATTGATTTAAAGTATAAATATTTCTAGGTGTGAAGGGGCAGGGTCTGGGAACTCAGGGGATGGCGAGTCAGAAACAAGGGGTACAGGATCCAATGAGACAGAGTCAGGAAATAGCGCTCTGAGTGAAGGTTTTATTTTAAGATATGCTTTTCGTCTTTTGGTAGTCACTCTCAATCTTGCAAATTCAGAGGTCTCCGTTCTGACACCTCTTGTGAATCCTGAGCTAGCCAGAATGAAGCAGGGTTGTAGACCAGTCGATTCGCTCTCTCCTGTCGTGAGGTAAGGAGATGTCGGCCCGCTGCAGCACTGGCTCGTGGTCCCGTCCGGAGGTATCCCGGAAAATAAAGGAAAGAAAGGAAACAGTCACTGGGGCGTCCGTGCTGGACTTGCAAGGGAAACCAAGTGCACAATTAAATACAGCCGTCCGTAGTGCTCGTGAGGGGAAGGGCACTCAACTATACAAATTTACACAGGGTCTCGAGGTTTCAACGGTTCACTCAGACCCACCCAGCCCGCTACTGCACCCCGTACCTTGTCCAGCCACGCTCCTCCCGTGGGATCGTGGCAGGGCGAAGCGCCGAATCGGTGGCCTCCTGGCTTGACGATCTCAGCTGGGCTCTCTCCGTACTCTTCTCCTCCTCCGACACTCGACTGCACCGCTCTCCGTCTCCACTCCAATACACCTTCCGCCTCCAGGGAAACGCCGTCCGCCGTTTCACTCGCTCTTCCGGCTTTTGACTCTCCCATGCTCTCAGGGGGCGGGGCCTCGCCGCAGTGGGGTCCCGGGTTAAAGGGACCGTGCTCTTTTTCCAGAGGGTAGTTCCACACTCTGTCGACCTCCGTCTCACCCCAGTCCCCTAGTCCTGTGGCATCAGTCTGTGCAGGGATGACAGAAAGGGGGGTCAGAGGCATAGCAGACCACCAGTCCGCGGGCACATCAGCATTGGCATCCCCAGAAACCGCCTCCCCGTCACACACCTCCCCCCCTGGACTCTCCCGATCGGGGAGAGGGAGGACCCTGGACAGAAAATCAGCGTTCCCGTTTTCGGACCCCTTTTTGTGCAGCACAGTGAAGGAGTAGGGCTGCAGAGACAGAAACCATCTGAGCACTCGTGGATTGAGCGACCTGTTGCGGTACATCCACCGTAGGGGGGCGTGGTCGGTCTGCAGAATGAAGGGCCGGCCCTCCAAATAGTACTGTAGTTTTTCTACCGCCCATTTGATGGCGAGACACTCTCGCTCCACAGTGGAGTACTTCTGTTCTCTAGGGAATAGTTTCCTGCTGGTAAATAGGACCGGGTGTTCAACACCCTCATTGTCCAACTGCGATAGAACGGCCCCTAGGCCGGTCTCAGTCGCGTCAGTGGCTAGGAGGAAGTCCTTATTGAAGTCCGGGGATAGCAAAACGGGGGCTGAGGTGATGGCGTTCTTCAAGAGGGCGAAGGCCTCCAGGGCTTCCCTTGGGGGTTTCTGTATCTCCTTTGTCCTTACGTCTTTGCGTAGGAGGTCCGTCAAGGGGGAGGCTACTTCAGCAAACCGGGGAATGAACCTTCGGTAATATCCGATTAGCCCAAGGAAAGCGCGAAGCTCCCTTTTCGTTGATGGGAAACTCGTGTCTCTGATGGCCCTGACCTTCTCGTCCTGTGGGGCGATAGTGCCCTCGCCTAGCACATAGCCCAGGTACTTGACCCTCGTAAACGCAGCCCGGGACTTCTTTGCATTGACGTGTAGGCCCGCCTCCTGCAGGGCCCGGAGGATGGCCTGGAGATGTTGCAGGTGCTCTTTCCATGTTTTGCTATGGACGACGATGTCATCTAGGTAGGCTGAGCAGAATGTCGGAAAGGGTTTCAGTATGTGGTTCATGAGCCGTTGAAACGTGGCTGGGGCGCCATGAAGCCCAAAGGGGAGAACCGTGAACTCGTAGAGCCCTTCGTCGGTGATGAAGGCGGTTTTTTTCTGGTCCTCCTCCCTAAGGGGCACCTGCCAATACCCCTTGGTCAGGTCTATGGTCGTTATGTACACTGCCTCCCCCAGGTTCTCTATCAACTCATCAACGTGGGGGATGGGATAAGCGTCGAAAGAGGAAATCATATTCAAGGCTCGGAAGTCCATGCAAAAGCGTTTTGTGCCGTCGGGTTTGGGCACCATCACTATCGGGGAGGCCCAATTGCTGGAGGACGGTCTGATCACCCCCAACTCTAACATGTCCCGTACCTCTTGTCTTACGGCCTCTCTCCTGGCGGCAGGGATCCTATAGGGCCGTTGTCTCACTATTTTCCCTGGGATCGTCTCGATGCGGTGCTCCACCAGGGTTGTCCTCCCTGGTAGATCTGAAAACACAGACAGGAAGGGTGCTAAGGTTTCCCTTAGGTCTTGTTGTTTTCTTTCTGATAGATCGGGGTTTACCACGAGGTGACGTAGGGTGTTTTCTTCCGTTCTTTTGTTCGGGACCGCCAAGTGGGCACTCCGGGGAGAAGGACCAATCCACTTTTTGAGGATGTTTATGTGGTAGGTCTGGGTTTTTGATGGAGAGAGGCGTAACCTGTAGGTGGTCTCTCCTATCGTGTCTATTACTTCGTAAGGACCGACCCACTCGTTTCTCTTCGTGATAGAGGGCAATAACACCAGGGCCCAGTCACCTACTCCCAATTTTCGTAGTCGGGTCCCTCTGTCGTAAGCCTTCTTTTGTTTCTTCTGTTGTTGTTCGAGGTTCGTATAGGCCAGACTACGTAGCTTCCCCAACTCAGTTGTGCGGTGTATTCCAGGGGGGTGTTTCTTTCTTGGTCTTCCTGCGCTTCCCATACGTCTTTGGTTATTTCTAGTAAGGTTCTTGGTATCCTCCCGTATAGCAGCTGAAAAGCCGAATGACCGAGGCTACTCTGTTTTTGGGCCCGGAGTACGTACAGGGCTAACGGGAGTAGCCGGTCCCAGGCCGGACCTTCGGAGGACAGCATTTTCTTCAAGGTAGTTTTGAGGGTCTGATTGTACCTCTCCACGAGGCCGTCTGTCTGGGGGTGGTAAACGGATGTCTTCAGGTGATGTATGTCCAGGGTTTTGCAGATTTCCTTCATGAGGCGTGATGTAAACGGTGTTCCCTGGTCCGTTACCACCTCTTTAGGAAAACCCACCCTGGAAAACAATTCTACGAACTTCTCAGCGACATTGGCAGTAGTGGGTGTTTTTAAGGGAAAGGCCTCTATGTATCTTGTGGCGTAGTCCACTATCACTAGAGCATATAGATGTCCTCTGGGGGTCTTCGGGAGGGGCCCTATGAGGTCCATCCCCACACGCTCGAAGGGCACCCCAATGATTGGCATTGGCTGTAAGGGAGCCGCCGGGGGTCTGTGGGTGTTCCTTCTCTGGAAGATCTCGCACTTTATACAGTACTCCTGCACATCTCTGCAGATACCTGGCCAGTAGAAATGCCGTATAACACTCTCTGTGGTCTTCTCTTTGCCCGCATGGCCTGCCGTTAGATGAGCGTGTGCAAAAAACAGCACCTGTTCACGAAACGACGTCGGAACCAAGAGCTGAAACTCTTGTCCTGCAGCTGCTTCTCTGTATAACAGTTCCCTTTTTATTATGAACCTGGGATATGAGTGGGTGGATTCGTCTTGAGATGCCTGTGCTGCCTCCCATGCGTTAAACAAAGATCTATCCTCTGACTGGGCGAAACGGAAGCTGCGGTCAAGGACCCATGGTTCGGAAGTGACCAGAGCCGAATGGGGTTTGGGCTCGGTCAGGGGCTGTTCGTATACTGTTCTTCGAAACAGATCCAGGAAATCAGGGTTATCCACACCAAGGATCATCTCCTCTGGTAGGGTCGTCAATACTCCTACCCTTACTGTACACTCAGGGAGGTTGCTAGAGGCAACGGACACCTGGGCCACGGGATACAGCTTTATGTCACCATGTACGCAACGGATGTGTACTATTGCATCCTGGTCGTATTGGCCGGGCAGGACAAACCTCTCTTGCACCACGGACTGTCTACATCCTGAGTCCAGGAGGGCTTTGATGCTATACCCGTTCACCTTCATACTCACATGAAATGAGGTTCCCAGCTCAGCGGAGTAGAGTACAGCCTTGGGTAGATACCCCACCTCCATCGGTTCCTCGGGAGGTCTTCTCCTGGGGCACAGGCGGGCGATGTGCCCCCACTCGCCGCACTCAAAGCATTGAGGGCCTCGAGGTAGGGGAGGCTCCATCCTGATAGGGCGAGGCCGGAAGGACTCCGGGGTAGGTTTTGCTTTCTTTTCTCCTCTTCCAAGGGACAGAGTTTTTGAGGTCTTCTCCGGTTCCCATCCTATGCCCCTGGGCTGCGCTCGGGCATAGTTGGCGGCCATATCAATGGCCTGCTCCACCGTGAGACTCGAGTGCTGTCTCAGCCACCTCTGAGAGCCATATGGGAGCGCCTCCATGAAATGCTCCAAGTATATTTGTGCCAGGATTTCTTCTTTAGTGCTGGAGCCAGATTTCAGCCACTTGTCGGCCATCATCTTCAAGCGGAAGAAAAGGGTTTTTGGGTTCTCTCCCGGGATCCCCTTTTCCTTGCGGAACCTGACGCGGTACGCTTCGGCGTCCAGTCCCAGATGATCCAGTATCACGTTCTTGATTTGAGCATAAGGAGCGTTCCCGGCAGGATTCGCCACCTGATATGCAAACTGGGCCTCCCCAGTTAACAGCGGGGCCAGGAAGAAAGGCCACTTCTCTTCGGGCCACCCCAGCGCTCTGGCCGCCCGCTCGAAATTCATTAAAAAGGCGTCCGGGTCTTCACCGTGCACGTATTTTTGTAGCGATATACCGGATGGGCTGGGGACATGGGCTCTACTCTCCACAGGAACAAGCCCGGAGGGACGGGTCATCGTTTTCTGCATGTTGTCCATCTGGGCTGCTATAGTGTTTTTGAACAGGTCCCTGTCGGCTTGGGCCGATGTCATCTGCCGCTCGACTGCCTATTCAAGTTTCTCCTGCCCCTTTATGAGATGCTGCAACAGGGCGTCCATCTCGGATTCACAGATGGACTGGGATGGAAATCCCACTTCTGACACCAGTTGTGAAGGGGCAGGGTCTGGGAACTCAGGGGATGGCGAGTCAGAAACAAGGGGTACAGGATCCAATGAGACATAGTCAGGAAATAGCGCTCTGAGTGAAGGTTTTATTTTAAGATATGCTTTTCGTCTTTTGGTAGTCACTCTCAGTCTTGCAAATTCAGAGGTCTCCGTTCTGACACCTCTTGTGAATCCTGAGCTAGCCAGAATGAAGCAGGGTTGTAGACCAGTCGATTCGCTCTCTCCTGTCGTGAGGTAAGGAGATGTCGGCCCGCTGCAGCACTGGCTCGTGGTCCCGTCCGGAGGTATCCCGGAAAATAAAGGAAAGAAAGGAAACAGTCACTGGGGCGTCCGTGCTGGACTTGCAAGGGCCCGGGGAGTGAGGGAAACCAAGTGCACAATTAAATACAGCCGTCCGTAGTGCTCGTGAGGGGAAGGGCACTCAACTATACAAATTTACACAGGGTCTCGAGGTTTCAACGGTTCACTCAGACCCACCCAGCCCGCTACTGCACCCCGTACCTTGTCCAGCCACGCTCCTCCCGTGGGACCGTGGCATGGCGAAGCGCCGAATCGGTGGCCTCCTGGCTTGACGATCTCAGCTGGGCTCTCTCCGTACTCTTCTCCTCCTCCGACACTCGACTGCACCGCTCTCCGTCTCCACTCCAATACACCTTCCGCCTCCAGGGATACGCCGTCCGCCGTTTCACTCGCTCTTCCGGCTTTTGACTCTCCCATGCTCTCAGGGGGCGGGGCCTCGCCGCAGTTGGGTCCCGGGTTAAAGGGACCGTGCTCTTTTTCCGGAGGGTAGTTCCACACTCTGTCGACCTCCGTCTCACCCCAGTCCCCTAGTCCTGTGGCATCAGTCTGTGCAGGGATGACAGAAAGGGGGGTCAGAGGCATAGCAGACCACCAGCCCGCGGGCACATCAGCATTGGCATCCCCAGAAACCGCCTCCCCGTCACACTAGGGTTTGCAGATTTGTGCAAGTAATGATGACCAAAATGATTATAACAATACATTTGTGCATAATCTGATGAACCTTCTAAGTATTCATGTTTTGTGAATTTAGCAGACATCTCTAAATCTGACATCATATCATTAACAGTCTCAAAGTCCCAATCATCAGAAAATGTGCTGGGTGAAACAAAGTCATTCAAGGAAACCTTGAATTGGTGTGGAATCTTCAACAGCTCGGCAGGGCCATGAATGTCATAATCAGTTCTGTCCCATGCTATACCACCAGGTATAGGAACGGCTGTGATGTTTACGGATGATAGGTCTCTTTGTTAACGATGAGATGATTTGTGTGGCTTCAGGAGCAAGTTGATGTTCTTACTTGCTGTGTCCATTTTACTATATTTTCCATCTATCAGCTTTCCCAAACTTAATACAAGAATGAGCCAAAGTAGGAGAAAAAGTACGCCTAACACAATCCAAAATTCAATCCATGGTGAAACCTGATAAGTCTTTTCTAGTTGCTGAAAAAGTTCTGTTACTTGGTCTTTGAAAGTTTTATTTGCTGGCGTTGTGTCTGGTTCACTCGGATCCTCAGAAAACGTATCAAAGTTGATGAAATAGCCAGAGGCAGTTCTGTCAATTGTTGGTATTGCATCCGGATTACTTTAAATCGCTGGAGCTGCTTGCTCCCTTTTCATATTAGTATAGTCTGAGGCTATACCATTGTGGACAGGAGTGTCTTGACAAACTGTTATTTGGGTTTCAAGAGGCACAAGTTCCATGGCTTTTTGCATAGTCCTTCTTTTCTTACTGCAGATTCTTCAAAGGTGATGAGTCTCTCAGTTTGAACCTCTTGGATAGTAGCAAGATGTGGTCGTCTGCTACATCTTTGGAGTCCACTGAACCTACTACTTATTATCTGCCACATGATGTGGTTTTTTACCAGATTGATGGACACAAACCGGTTTTCCTTTCTTCCAGCAAGGGGCGGCAGTAACACTGTTCTTTTATCTGTGGATTGCTAGCACAGGTACTGGTTTTCTGTAAGAAGGCCCAAATTCCTTCTTTTCCACGATCTTTTCTCTGACTAGATCCCCAATCTTTGGAATCCAGGCAGGCCTTGCTGGGACAGGTGGTTTTTCAACAGTGGTCGTTGGCTTCTATATTGTGTTGCTTAGACTTCTTCTTGTTTCATTTAAGTCCTGCAAAACAGCCAAACGGTCTTTGATATCAAAAGGTTTTTGTTCTACCACTGAAATATGACGATCGAGGTCTTCAACAATCATTCTAGTACCAAAAAGGATTTCATATGGAGTGATTCCACCCAGAGAATTTCTTGGCAGATTGTTTAAACTACGTTGGACACTTATTAGATGTTTGACCCATCCGTCACCCGAGCCTAATGCCCTAGCTGTTATAGATTGCTTTATAGCACGGTTTTTTCTTTCCACTACAGAATTTCCCTCAGGATGGAATGGAGTTGAGTACCGCAATGCATCACCCAGATTGGCCATGGCCTCTTTGTAAGCTCGAGAGCTAAACGCAGGACCCTGGTCAGAATGTAGCGTGCCGATTGCGTATGTGCCGATAAAGACTCGCAAATCTTTTATAACAGTTCGGGCGTCATCCGAGTGCTGAGGCCACATCCAAATGAATCTTGAGCATGAATCCACTGCGACCATGATATATTTATAGTTACCATCCCTCTGTAAGGGACCGCAGTGGTCCAGGTAAACACATGCTAATGGTTTATCTGAAATTAAAAGGGGCATCTGCGCCGGGCGTTTCACTGATGAAACTTTAATTTTCTGGCAGATTTCACATTCCAAAACATAGTTTCTGGTTTGTTTCCTCATGCGCGGCCACCAGTGTCTTTGTTTTAGTAATGATACTGTGGCGGAGACACCTGCATGTGCAGAGGCAAGCTCTTCATGAGCTGCTAAGATTAGTCCTAATCTGTGTTCCATGTTTGGAATTACTCTATACCCCACTCCAGGGATTCGAGCAAAAGGAACATTATTTGCATCAGTTATATAGGAGTACTTGAGTGGAAAGCCTTTTGGTAGCGTTTTACAGCTGTCTTTATTGGAAGCGGCTACAGCCAGCATTATTTCGCTGTCTATTTTTGTTTTTGGACGAGTTATTGCAGCTATGGAAGCCGTTTGCACAGCTGCCTTCGCAGCTTCATCAGCCAATGAATTCCATGCAACGTGAACGCCATCACGCTGATGACCCAGTGTATGAATCACGTGAGTCTTTTGTAGTTCTTTCTGTAATTGAACTACTTGTTCCCAAAGCAACTCATGCTTGATTGTGCCACCTTTTGCATCTTTGAAACCGTTTTGAACCCAGTTCTGCAAGTATTCATTGTAAGACTAGACGCAGTAATACGAATCGCACACTATGAGTGTGGGGAATTCGCGATCGGTACATTTTGAAAGCCTGTAGTTCAGCTTGCTGAGCTGTACAGTCTCCTAGGGATTGAGTTTTTGTGACCATAGGTCGGAATTTACCCTCGCGCCAGGGACCTTTAACAATCGCACACGCAGCACTATAAGCTTGTTTACCCCCAATAGCGGGCTGTGCTTATCCGTCTGTATAAATTTTTCATTCGTATTGTTCTACAGGCAGAATCTCAGTGGGCAGAGGACATTCTTGTTCATATTGTTAACATTCTTGAGTCTTCAAATAGGGGTCAAAAACGTATTCAACGTCTGTTGCAGCAAGAGAGTTAATCCATTGTATCCATCTCTGATGTAATGCCTTTGCATTAGGAATGCTTGCTTTTGTCACTGCCTCTAAGGCAGGTACAGGAGTAACGACCTTTATGCGTTTACCCAGTGCGAGAGCTCTCTCTTTTCCTACTGCAGTTTGAACCGCTGTCAGAATTTTTTCTGTTGAAGTGAATTTCATTTCAGCTTGTGTGTACAAGTGTGATTTGTAAGCAATTTGGTATTTTTTCACCTTCATCAAAGGTTAAGTACGTAAATCCGCATCTTCCTGGGATGATTCGGATTACAAGGTTGCGTACGTTTACGCGTGTCTGTAAATATGATGTTGCTAACATGTCTGTTTGCACTGAACGCAAAATATCTGTGTGCTTTTAAGTCCAATTAGTTGGTTTGAAATCAGGTTTGATTAATTCGTAGAGAGGTTTAACCCTTTCTGCCAAATTTAGAATGTAAATTCTTCCAAAGTTCAGAAAACCTAGAATTGACTATGTTTTTCAGCGTTTTTGGAGGTTGGAGCAGCGCCCACTTTTCTAAAACGTTGGCTGCCAGGTTTTTGCCTTCACTTGAAAGTTTGTATCCTAAGAATAGGACGTTGAGGTGGGCAATTCTTGATTTTTTAAAGTTGAATTTGTACCCTTCAGATGCGAAACCAAGTATTATGGTGGTCACTCTGTTCAAGTGCCTATCCAAGTCATCGTCTGTTAGATAGATGTCATCAACATAAGATAATGCCTCTTCATCATACGTTTGTAGTAAATCTGTTACTCTGGCTGAAAATAACCCTGGACTATTCTTGAATTCCTGGGGGAGACGACAGAAGTGACGCTGCGTCCCCTTAATTGAGAAAGCGGTCAAATACCTGCTTTCCGGTGCGATATTTTGACAGAAGAAACCGTTTGAAATATCTAATGTGGTTTTATATTTTTTAAACACAATGCTATTCATTAGTGCTGCACTGTGTGCATTTTGTACTGCAAAAGTTTTGCAACAAGAGTTTAGATGTCTGTAGTCCAAAAGTAGACGATATGTATTGTGTGGTTTGCAGACAGGAAGCAAAGGATTGTTCATTGACGAGGTGCATGTGTCAATCACCCCTTGGTATTTAAGTTGATCTAAGACCTCCCTGACCTGTTTTTTAGCTTCTTGCTTAACTGGATACTGCCTCTGTGCAGTTGGTCAATTTTTTAACTGGTTTTTATGGAGAGTAGAATCCTCATCCCATCCTACATGATTTTTATATAATGCTGGAGCCTGGGCTACTGCCCATTTTCAGGCATATGTGTATTTTAAGTGAATTGGAATATGATTAGAAAAGGCTGGCATAATGATGTCTTCGCCATTTGGGCACTCCCTGACAAATTTTTCTGGCCTGTCTTTTTCAGCTAGAAGAATGTCATAACCCTTAGAGAGCTTCTCCCAAAAGAGTGCTCTTATTTTCCTAGTTATGTCCCCCTCCATCCGGAGCGTTACTTCATATAACTTATGGGGTTCAGGCATATGTGTATTTTAAGTGAATTGGAATATGATTAGAGAAGGCTGGCATAATGATGTCTTCGCCATTTGGGCACTCCCTGACAAATTTTGGTGGCCTGTCTTTTTCAGCTAGAAGAATGTCATAACCCTTAGAGAGCTTCTCCCAAAAGAGTGCTCTTATTTTCCTAGTTATGTCCCCCTCCATCCGGAGCGTTACTTCATATAACTTATGGGGTTCACTAACCCTGGTGTCGGCAGTTTCAACTTGAATATACTCATTCAAGTCCACTGTCTCCAGATGATCCTTCAAGATCTTGCGAGCTATGGTGACTTCTGCTGCGCTGTCCAGCATTGTCTGGGCCCACTCCCCGTTCTTGAGTTGTGTCCTCAAGATTCTCAGCATGTCTGATTTTAAGACCTGCTACCTTTTTCTTGGTGAATTGGGTTTTCCTATTTTTTGGAACGTGTTGATCGTCTTTGGACTTCAGGCTTTCTTCCTTGTGTTCTGACCGTCCTCTTCTTTCCGATTTCTGTGAGAAAGTCTGAAAGGTATGAGAGGAACGTGTATCAGTATCTTGATATCTATCAGGTTTTCTCAAATTATCCCTGTTCCTGAGGTTATACCTCTTTTCAGAGGGCTCCTTTTGAGGAGACCTACCTCGGGACTGAAAACGCATCTCATTAGAAGTTTGTTTAGTATTTTCCCACTTCTTTTTAGGAGTAGTGAGAGTGTTTTTAATAAAGACCTTTTCAGGATTTTCTGTTAGTTGGGGTTTAACTGGTTTCCCACCCAAACTATCTCTACCTAGTTCTTCATAGGATTTTTCTTTTATTCTAGCCAGTTCATATCAGTCAGTCAGTCAGTCAAAATATCTTTATTCGGCTTATTAAAAACCATACAAAGAGGTGAACAGTAAAATACATTTCATACAAAATTTATCATAATACACGTGATACAGAAATCTAACAACAATTTTAAGATTTATGGTAAACAGTATAAAAAGGAAAATATGTTTAACATTTATAATTAATCTTGACAGGCAGCTTTTGTCCTTGAGGCAGCTACCAAAAATTTAGCAACGCAATAAGTAATGTGAGGGTTAGGTAGTAGTTGTAAATAGAGTAAAGCCGGTCTCACCTGTGTGAAGCCGGCCTCCTTGAGAATTGGCAACAGGACTTTTTTCCTAGGCTCTATATATAAACCGCAAAACATAACAAAGTGCATTGTGTCCTGCACTGAGAACTGGTCACAGCTGCAGGGCGGAGCTAATTCTGGTTTCTGCCAATTATTAAAGGAGCCTAAATGATAATGCAACAAATTAATTCTAAATTTTGTTAAAAGAAACCCGTGAAAAGGAAGTGTAACATAACCAAGATATGGTGCAAGTGAAGGTGAAGTAAGCAGCAGGCAATGATCCCTCACTGCCGGCTTTGCTAGTTCACTCTCTTCACGGCACATCTCCATCCTTCCTATAAAAGACTTTTTAACCGAATCAAGATCTTGAATCCTAATGGACTCCGGAGAGGTAAAAAGCTCCGGGCGACCTATGTCGGAAAAAGCTTTTGCTAGATAGGCCAGCCATGGGATTTTGTTAAATCTGTCAAGGGACAGGACATCGGTCAAGATCCTGTGGTTTAATGGGAGTTCTTCATTCATCCATATTTTTAACCATAGGATCAGAGGGGCCATGCGCAACTTATCCGAGAGAAACTGAAGGCCAACTTCTTTGTGTATGGATTACGTTGGAGTGGACTGAGGTACAGAGAGCAGGGCTCTGATGAATCCATTCTCTGCTCTCTGTATCGGCTCCACATTTGCGTAGCCCCACAGTGCGGAGCCATATAGTGCAATAGCCACGGATTTACTATTATAGATTTTTAAGATGGCTTCCATAGGCCTGGCTCCTAGCCTAGCAGCAAAACTCAGGATTGCTGAGGATGATCGTGTAACGGCCAATCTCTTAGCTCTGACCTGTGGTCCCCAGGTCCCTTTCTGATCAAACAAAATGCCTAAACAGGGAAATGTGGATACCCTGGTGACCAGGTCCCCCCTGCAAGTGAATGTTTTGGTTCTCTTCCTGCGACACTCTGAGCCCACCACCATAGTATGTGACTTGGCTACGTTTATTTTAAGGTCTAGTTGGTCCATAAACGTGCCAAAAGCATTCAATGGGCGCTGGAGGCCAACTCCCGTACGGGCGATCAGCACTGCGTCATCCGCGTATAGGAGTGCCGGGATCTTTGTTGCTCCTACACGCGGGACGTCGGCTTCCTGCCCCTCCAGGTGTGCCCCCAAGCCATTGATGTAGATGGTAAAAAGTAAGGGGGCCAAAATGCAACCCTGCCGCACTCCCCTTAAGGATCTAAAGAGAGCGGTACACCTGCCCTCATTAGTCACGCGTACACTCGAGAAGAGTTCTTGGTGCAGGGAGGCCATAAAGGTGACCAGTGCTTCATCTATGCCTATCTCCAACAGGATGGACCACAACTTGGTCCTATTGACCAAGTCAAAGGCCGAGGAGAGGTCCATGAATGCAAGATACAAAGACCCCTCCTTGGCTATGGTATATTTGGAAATGAGCAGGTGTAAATTGATGCACTGTTCGATGGTACCCTTTTTTTCCCTAAATCCATATTGGATTTCGGACAGTCCACCACAGCCCTCAACATTCTCCCTTAGCCTGGATAGAAGGACTCTGCCTAAGATTTTTACCGATGAATCTAGGAGGGATATAGGCCTATAACAGCCTGGGTTGTCCCGTTTGCCTTTTTTAAAGATGGGAACAATGGTAGAAATGTTCCACGATGCAGGTATGGGGTTAGCGTTCACTGCATTAAACACATTTGTCAAAACTTCAGCCCAGAGTTTTGGGGAATACATGAAGAAGTTGGCAGCCACACCGTCAGGGCCAGGTGCCTTGTGCTTTGTGGTGGACATAATGGCTTTCTCCACCTCATCTTGATTAAAGATAATGGAACAGGTGGCTGGTCTTATCGACAGGGCGTCTGTTGTTACGTCAGCAGTATCCCCATAGACATTTTTAAAGTGGGATAACCATTTTTCGTCAGGAATGACGCAGTCCATAATATCGTTATCGTCATCTGAGAAGAAAGGCTGTTTAATGATCTCCCAGAACTTTTTGCTATTCTTCAGGACTGCCGCCGAAAGGAGATCTTCCCATGCTTCTTGTTTGATGGTGTCTTTTCGTTTTTTTATTGCTAATTTGTAGATTTTCCTGAGTCTAGTAATCTCATCATTTGCCCTGGGGATACTTTTTAAAGCTACCAATAATGATCTATGTGCTTTTGAGCATGCTGAATCAAACCAGCGCTTAATTCCTGGAGTTACGTTTTTGGTCTTTGCCAAGAGGTCCTGACACACCTGCACACATATGGCCTCAAAGGCCTCTACGATTTCTTGACCCTGTGCGCAAGGATTTCATATGGTTGCTCAGTTACATCAAGTTCTTTTAATTTTTGGCTGATCGCCACGGATGCTGCTTCACCTTTAATATTAGCTAATATTATAGCTGAGACCTGTTTGAAATCTTTAAGTAATTTCATACCCAGATTTAAAGCAGGCTCTGGCCCTTATTCATTTTGAATCCGGTTCAGGACGTCTGGTATTACCGCCATAGATGGAACACAATGTGTCTTTGTGTAGATTGCAGCAAAGATTGTACCCCAAGTGTCGCAGTCCTACAGGTGTGGTGCGACCCCGATTTGTAAACAGATTGTTACAATTCTGTGTTTCTCATGAGGTGTAGTTTCAGGAAATACTGCCTCTATTTGAGTAATTTTCTGAGCTATCCAGAATGAAATTTTTTCCTGTTTTGCGGGCAATTTACCAATGACTGATTGTATAGTCTGTGGTGTAATTTTATTTGTGTTCCCCCGGTAAGAGGTTTGTTGTGGAATCCTTATTGGAGGTTGGACTGTTAGAATCCGCATGACATATTGAACCAATTGTCTATGTATTTTTATTAGTTGTTTTAGTTGAACTAATAGTTCTGGACCTGACATTTCTTCAATGGCAGGATGTTGTGTATAGCTGGCTAGTACCGGCCATGTTGCTCCTTTCCTACATAGTGGACTGAGCATGGTAATGTGATTTTGATGTTGTAGGGCGCCTTTAAACCAGAGTGCATGCTCTTGGTATGTTAATGGAATTTCAATATCCTCGAAAGGAGTGTATTCCGCTGGAGGTTCCTCTACTTTGTAGAAGTGGAACACATCTGTTAATGGATTTGCTTCTGGGAAGATAATCCATTAATAGAATACCTCTGTCTGCCGCTATTCGTGTGCCTCTATGACAAAAATTACCCTACCACCTCTTGATGATAGGCCATTTTGTATAAGCTTTATAGCAATAGTTTTCCTTAAGTTTTCCGTGATGATTGTAGCATCCTGGTCGGTTTCTTGGAAACCGGTAACGTTAAAACCCGGTCGGGCATTATTGCCTGTGGGTCCACTGTTCTTGTGGTCACTCATTTTGTTGACTGAAAGTTTGCAGAGCAAGTTTCAAGGAAACAAAGATAAGGTGCACAATATTTTGGAACACTGTATCCTTCAACGTTGAACAAACCAAAAACTAATGCATAAGATTTTTCGTCTTACTCAGTTATGGCGTATATTTTATCCTTTAACCCACTCCAGACGTCTATTGGAGTATTTTACGGGAAAAAAGGGGTCTTTGTGAAAAGCATGACTGAGTTACTCTAGTATCTAGCGTTAAATTAGGGCCTTACCAAACGTTGGGCGCCATGTAGTGTAGTTGTTATATTCCCAATAGGCTCTGTGCATTGGAATAATATATCCTATAGATTTGACGTAGGACTGAGGTCGACTAGGTCTCTATCGAATATATTAGACTTAATTGTGAGTGCCAGCTAGCTCAGAGGTCAGTAGAAACTTTCTCGAATAAACAAGAATGGATTAGTTTCTGACAACCGCATAAACATGACAACTTTGTTTCCCCAAGAACAAAACTGAACTTCAGAGTCGTGGAAACAATAGATAGATATTTCACTCAGTCAATCGTGCATGCTTTGTTTCATCAGAGGTGCAGAGAAATAGAGAGACGGGCGTTTTCAATAAAAGTATTTATTGAACAGTCTTCTTTCTCATGCAAAAGAAATAAACTACTACAATCGTAATACTGGCTGTAAAATATAATGCTTGCAGCAAGAAGAGTATTATAAAATAATACTGTAAAAGCATGGTATGGTTTCTAAGCCATAAAATACTTACATAAATAACAAAGACTAAAAGTACTCCACTGATGTTTCTAAAATACGCGTACCCCTAACCTAAATCTAGTACGAGGGAAGAAGTAAGTGCATAGGTTTAGTTTCTTTGCCAAGAATCTATCCAAGATTTCGCTTAGGGTCTAATCAGCTCCGTATCTTAGTTTAGAATGAAGGAGGTCTGGTATCTATGTCTCGGGACTCAATTTCCCAATACCCCGCAAGGGGAGCTTGGAAACACTGGAGCTGGATTCTCAGCGAGAGAAAGGCAGCCTCTCTGTCAGTGCGTCAGCTGGAGGGCCGGCTTCCTTCGGCGCTTGCTGTAGCGAGCTGCGTCGGGCAAGTAGATAGTCGAACTGCTCCAAACCACCGTGTGATTGCTAGGGCAAGTGTGGGCATATTTATACCTTGAAGGTGCCTGGTTTGACGTAAAGTCGGAATAATAACGTCACCAAAGAACCCCAAGGGTATGGCAGTTCTTTGCAAACGCTATGATTTCTAGGACAAATCAATATTCAAGAAAGGGACTGCCCCTGACTGCTGAAGCAGAGTTTTCCAAGAAATCGTTGTGGCTTTTTGGAACTAGTAGAAGTAGCCATGCCTGTATTTGGACTGGATAGCTTATGTCTAAATATGTTTATGATTTCTATGCCTATATAAGGGCAAGGTGAATTATACCCATATAAGGGCATGAATCGGTAAATTACACTAGGGTCCTAAAACGCTATACAACAATAAAGTCGAAAAACCAGAGAATCACAGCAAAAAGTGGGGGTAACCATAGGAAATAGACACTACTCTCCTACAACCCTGTCCAAAATTATGTGTTAAATTGTCTCCAATGCAACCCTCTTTCTTCCTCTGTTCCATACTAGTGGTCAAAGGAGAGTATCTAACTATCAAAACAACTTGATAGGGGCGCAAACTGGGAGGTTAATAAATATAGAAACCTGGTCAGGGACACCATGTTGGCAAGAGCAATCCTTACCATAATAGGCAGGCCGGGGGAGTGCAAAACTGCCATAGATCCTTTCAATGCCCTTACTGCGACTCCCAAGTTACTGTCTCTCAGGTCTATCGGTCAATGATGGATATTGACCCCAAATATTTAAAGGTATGAGGGGTCCACTGTATTCTGATTCCAGCTAGGTATGGATCCTGCCCATCCAAACTAACTGAGCAGTCATAAGACTTTGTAGCATTTGTTTTAAGCCCAGAGTCCCTTCCAAACCTAGTTAGCTGACAGTTAGTGAGACAGGCCGCTGAGTCTCTGTGCGTTTATTATCTGCATTTTTAAAAAACTTTTTCTGTGCTATTATACTTTGATTGCCGCTTCTCAGCGCAACGCGTAATTTGTTGATTTTAAGAACAAATGTACCTTTCTTGAATGCCGCTCCTCGGCGCAACGCTCTATCCTTGACCAGACACTCTTTCTCGCTCTAGGCACCGATCCGCCACGGCTTGTGCCGTTTGCAGCGGCGGGCCCACACGAGCGCTACTTCCTGCATCCGGCCTTAACATCCTCACTTCCGCCCTGCTGGTCAATCTGCAGGTTAGCGGGCTAGTGAGTGGAATTGTTAGGCTACTTAAGACCAGTGTAGCCTTCAGTTGGGGCTGACAGTTGGTGAGACAGGCCGCTGAGGCTCTGTGCGTTTATTATCTGCAATTTTAAAAAACTTTTTCTGTGTTATTATACTTTGATTGCCGCTTCTCAGCGCAATGTGTAATTTGTTGATTTTAAGAACAAATGTACCTTTCTTGAACGCCGCTCCTCGGCGCAACGCTCTATCCTTGGCCAGACACTCTTTCTCGCTCTAGGCACCGATCTGCCACGGCTTGTGCCGTTTGCAGCGGCGGGCCCACACGAGCGCTACTTCCTGCATTCGGCCTTAACATCCTCGCTTCCGCCCTGCTGGTCAATCTGCAGGTTAGCGGGCTAATGAGTGGAATTGTTAGGCTACTTAAGACCAGTGTAGCCTTCAGTTGGGGCTGACAGTTGGTGAGACAGGCCGCTGAGGCTCTGTTCGTTTATTATCTGCAATTTTACAAAACTTTTTCTGTGTTATTATACTTTGATTGCTGCTTCTCAGCGCAACGCGTAATGTGTTGATTTTAAGAACAAATGTACCTTTCTTGAACTCCGCTCCTCGGCGCAACGCTCTATCCTTGGCCAGACACTCTTTCTCGCTCTAGGCACCGATCGGCCACGGCTTGTGCCGTTTGTAGCGGCGGGCCCACACGAGCGCTACTTCCTGCATCCGGCCTTAACATCCTCACTTCCGCCCTGCTGGTCAATCTGCAGGTTAGCGGGCTAGTGAGTGGAATTGTTAGGCTACTTAAGACCAGTGTAGCCTTCAGTTGGGGCTGACAGTTGGTGAGACAGGCCGCTGAGGCTCTGTGCGTTTATTATCTGCAATTTAAAAAAACTTTTTCTGTGTTATTATACTTTGATTGCCGCTTCTCAGCGCAACGCGTAATTTGTTGATTTTAAGAACAAATGTACCTTTCTTGAACGCCGCTCCTCGGCGCAACGCTCTATCCTTGGCCAGGCACTCTTTCTCGCTCTAGGCACCGATCTGCCACGGCTTGTGCCGTTTGCAGCGGCGGGCCCACACGAGCGCTACTTCCTGCATCCGGCCTTAACATCCTCACTTCCGCCCCGCTGGTCAATCTGCAGGTTAGCGGGCTAGTGAGTTTCTTTCCACCGTGTATTTAATGACGCAGTGGCGGAAGCGCAGCGGGAGCGGGACTTCGCGCCGAAGTCGTGCCAAAGTCCTGCCCGTCTGCGCCCGTCCACGACAGGACGGGACCAGGGGCCACTCTCTCTGCTCCCGGTCACATAACATACTCCCACACTACCTTATTGAGGTTGCAGCCGCCTCCCTGTACTTTTGTTCCAGCACTCCGTTGCCAAGACGCGCCGCTGAGTTGTCCAAAATGTTCTCTCACGCTTGACTCTGTTACCCCTGATGAATGCACTACATCATCCACATTCTGGGATACTCCCTCTGTCACTCATTTTACTTCTATTACTCACAAAACTTGTCCTGATTTGTGCTTTATCAGCATAAATTGCCGATCTCTCTCTAAACATAAGAGAGACATTTTTGACCTCCTTGTGTCCTCTAGCCCTGCAGCCATGTTTGTGACGGAAACATGGCTAAATGAGAGCTCCGGCCCGGACATCGCCATGGCTCTCCCTTACAACTACACCTTTGTGGGGAGAAACCGAGTACACAAGGATGGTGGTGGTATTGCTATAATTTTTAAAAGGGAATATTCTTGCAAATGGGAAGATCTTGATTTTCCCAATTGTGAAGCTGGTCTCTTTAAACTTTTACTTTCTCCTAATTTTACTTTGACTGGAACCCTTATTTATCGTCCCCCTGGCTCGGCCTGTGCATGTTCATCCTCCTTCCCAGAGCTCATTGCCCCTTTGATGTTACAATCCACCAACTTTCTAATAGTGGGTGATTTAAATATTCATTTTAACCACTTATCCTGCCCCATTAGCACTCGTCTGCTACAGGATTTAGCTGCCTTGGATTTACATCTGCATAATTCTGGCCCCACCCACAAAGCTGGTATTTTACTAGACCCCATTTTTTCTAATCTCAATAGCATCACCTGCCTTCCCCCTCAACCTGTTATTTGGTCCGATCATTTTATCATAAACATTTCAATAAATATATCTGATTATCACAAATCTTCTACTAGTTTACATCCACATAAAGCCAGCAGGAATTGGAAACGCTTAGATAATGGTAAACTTAACATCTGCCTTGAGAATTCTAGACCCACGCCTCCTACCATCACTACTAGAGATGTGTCTGCTATCAACTCTTGGCTGATGTCAGCCTTAGATTCTTGCCTTCCGGCTCAGAGGAATAAGCCTCATATACACCATCCACCGGCACACTGGTTTAATGATACACTTCGTCAGGAAAAATCTCGCTGCAAGAAACTGGAACGCATTTGGCGCTCCAACTATTGCATGGATAATAAAAAAAGATACAAGGCTGCCCTTCAAGCATACCATTCTTCCTGCGACACTGCCAGGGCTAATCATGCTAATATCACTATACTTAATGCCCAAAATCGACCTAAAGCTCTTTTTAAAGTAGTAAAAGATCTATCAGGCATGTCCTCTGCACCTAAAGATCCATGTCTTGACACAGAACAATGTAATTCTCTTGCCAATTTTTTCCTTGAGAAAATAGTTAAAATCTACGCTCTTTTTAGCGTCCCTTCTTCTGATATATCCTGCTCTGATCCACAAACATCCAACTCCTGTTCTGTTGAGGCATCTAGTACAACTCCCCCTGCCCCCCAACTTCACTCATGGGATTTGACCTCGTTCTCTCTTTTTCGTAAATATTTAGACGAAATAAAAACTGGCTCTCCCCTTGACCCCATGCCTCCGCAAATACTTGGCACCCTGGACTCATCTACACTTCAGATCATTTTAGATCTTCTGAATGCTTCACTGGTTGAAGCCACGGTTCCTAAAGCATGGAAGCACGCAATGGTGGTTCCATTGATAAAAAAGGCCAATGCGGACCCAAATAATCCTTCTAACTTCCGGCCCATCTCTCTGCTTTCATGCTACTCCAAAATTCTTGAAAAGCACGGTAATTCTCTTCTGACTTCCTATGTTGAATCCTCTAATTTCCTTCACTCCTCACAATCCGGGTTCAGGGCTGGCTTCTCCACTGAGACCACTCTTCTTGGAGTATCAGAGACCATCAGAAGACAGGTGGACAATGGGGAGACAGTGGCACTCATTCTATTAGATTTGAGTGCCGCATTTGACACTGTCTCCCATACCATCCTTTTGTCCACCTTGAAATCTGTGGGCATTGACGGCCCTGCCCTGGCCTGGATTGCTAGTTTTCTCTCTGACCGCACTTTTCAAGTTTTCTCCTCAACTTCTGTCTCCTCCATCCACGCTTCCTCTCACGGTGTTCCCCAGGGTTCTATCCTCAGTCCCCTTTTCTTTAATCTTTATGTGAGACCTCTAGCTTTCCTAGCTGAGCAAGCAGGTCTCACGATTTACTCTTAGGCAGACAATACTCAAATCGTCTACTCTCTATCAACCAATAAGCATCTTCCCACGTCCTCCCTGCAGTCTGGTCTGGAACAAATCTTCAACTGGATGCAAAGACATAAATTAAAACTAAACGGAGATAAAACGGAGTTGCTTTTATTTGGTCCAAATTCATTGCTTTGGGGCCCGCAACACTGTCCTCAGGAGATGGGAACTATTCCTACCGCTTCAGCAACAGCTCGTAACCTTGGGGTCCTCTTTGACAACCAGTTGTCAATGAAGCAACATGTGGTAAAAGTCTCAGCCACCTGCATTACATCGTCAGGTGGCTGAGAAAGATCACGTGGATGCTTCCAGCTGACACCCTGAGGACTGTAGTCCAGGCCATTGTTACATCACGGATGGACTACGGGAACATTCTTCTTCTGGGTGCCTGCAAGGAGGTCACCAAGAAATTACAGGTGGTTCAGAATATGGCAGCTCGCCTCATCTCTAATCTGCCTGCCAGGTCCTCAGTCTCCGTCCATCTGCGCAATCTGCACTGGCTGCGCATTGAGAGCCGAGTGAAATTTAAAGCTCTCTGCATAATGCATCACATCAAAACTGGCAAAGCCCCGAAATACCTGTCCTCTTTGGTACAGCATTATGTCCCTCCCCGCACTTTGAGATCCTCTACGCAAAATAAGTTTTAGATCCCGCGCTTCAACAAAGCCAAAATGGGCGGTCGCTCGTTTGCGCTTTTAGCACCTTCTCTATGGAACTCCATGCCTCAACCCCTGCGATCCGAAATCTGCTATCTTAAATTCCGCAGGGGAATTAAGACCTGGCTTTTTAATTCTTAAATGTGTTTGCTTAATCCTTCTCAGCGTATCTTACCTTTTGTTTGCTCACTAGCGCCGGGAAACCTCCGGGTAGCTGCGCGCTCAATAAATGCAATTATAATAATAATAATAATAATAATAGAAGATGCATGGTTAGACCTAAATCCGATGCTCCACTACGGAAATACAATAATAAATAGTTCCCAAAAAGTGATATAATAAGCAACCCAACCCATAATAGGATGCCTCTGGTCCACCATGCCTTCTGGCTTACCACTGCCAGAAGTTCAATAGCAAAAACTAGGGGTGAAAGACCCTGTCTCATCCCGTGATATATAGAATCTTGTTGAGATGCATTTGCCCTGGCCACTGGATTAGAGTACAATCCACTTAAACCAACCCACTCCCAAAATAATTCTATCCATAACCGCCGGAACCTGAACTCTTACTGTGTTGAAGGCCTTTTCAAGGTCAACGGAGGTAATTGTTGCATCAGAGATTAAGGTTGCTTTTTTTCATTTAGAATCCTATATAGTCTCCTGAGATTACCAGACATGTTACAGGCAGTTATTAAACCATTCTTACCCCCGATGGATCAAATCCAGCCGATTCTAGTAGAGTCTAGTTGCCAAAACCTTACGAATGATTTTAAAATCCTGGGACAGCATTGAAGGTGTCATAAATTTGAATCTGGGAGCATAGCGTTTGGCCACCATGATCCTGTATCTGTGTGAATGGAGACCTTCTACCCTCTGGGGGCCACCCCCCAAGGTCAGCATCCTCCCAGTCCTACCTTCCCCTTCATGTACTCTGTTGGTGTACTCTATGTAATTATAACAACACAGCTTCTTGATGATGTGAGTATACCTCTCCCTACTGTTAGCTAATTTATTCTTAGTCTGCCAGGCCTCCACTGCATCTAATTAAAACCCATGTATGGTTTTGTCATAGTTGATTATCTAATGTTTTCCAGACTCCCAGTACCCTACTGAAACAGTTACTTCACACCACCACCTTAAATGTCGCCAACTGTTGGATGCCGTACCTTGGTTAGTGTGGAAGTATTCCGTAATCACCTCCTTCAAAAGGTTCGAAATTCTGTATATATCCTGGCGCTAGGCTGCAACCTACATGTGTGTATCAGTTGTGGGGTCTTCCAGAGTTCTACTCATACCAAAAGTGTATTATGGTCTTACAATGGCCTGCCCAAGTACTCCGAACTCAGCATGCACTGAATTAACATAATTTAGCAGAGCACTGCATCCAGTTACATACTGGGGTAAAACGACTAGTCCCTATAGTGTCTGTGTTAGAGCTTACAGACATCCACCAATTCTAATCCGCTATCCAACTAATAAAGCCTTTGGCTGCTTTAATGGACGGAGCACCTGCCAAATGTGGGTTAAAGCAGTCTATGTGTACATCGCTGACACAGTTAAAATCCCTTCCTATGAGCATAGAGGCCCCAGGTTGCTGATTCAGTTGCGAAGTCAGCAATGCAAGGAATAGTACCTGTTTCTGGTTAGGCATATAAATACTGCCCAACAATAACATCTGCCTATCTAATTTACTTGCCTCTAGCACATATCGTCTCTCTTTATCTACCACAGTATGTGAGGCAGGGAACGGATTCCCGACCCTGATCCGGATGAGGCCCCCCCTTGCAAAATGAGTTTCGAGTCACTAATATCTGACCCCTCCATCTCCGTTGTAGTCTACAAACCTCAGTTTTAGTAAAATCAGTCCTTGGAGGAATGCAATATTCGCACTCCTTCTCTTCAAGTATGCAATGGTCTTATACCTTTTAGCAGTCAAGCCCAACCCTCTTACATTCTGCTGGAAAAGGAAGAGCCTATTCTTCAGTGATGTAATCTCTAGTGTTAGAGTGTGATTCTGTCATGCCACCCTGCCGAGTAAAATGTCATCAGGTAGCCTAGTTACCTCTTTGCTCGAGCATGCCAGAGTACGCTACTCCACACAGCACTACCACTTGATAGAACCATGACTGGATTCTCAAAACCTAACATCCAGAACCAATAAATCCTACAGGTAAAAACCACTCTTTTACCTAATCATTACTTATCATTAAGTAGGTGTTGTTGCCCCAAAGGCAGAGTGCATAGTATTTAAAAGTGGGACCTGTAGCAATTTTGTATTAACATGTCCTACTACTAAAGTGACAAGCACCCAAAGCTATTTTTAACTGTGGTGGGTCTAGCTCTCCTATGTAGAATCCTAATACTGTATCTCGGGAATAGGACTAGCTAAAAAAAAAAATTAAACAACTATTTTTAATAATGATTAAAAATCCAGTTATATGGTGAAATCAGATTTTTAGCAAATCTTAACCCCTTCGATGCTGATGACGAGCTCAGCTCGTCATCAGCCACGGTGGTCGTGTGCGGATGACGAGCTGAGCTCGTCATGTAACGCGGTTTTTCGAAAAAAGCCGCACAGCGCAAAAATAACCCCCGCACGCATGTGGTTAAGGAAAAGTAACTTTAGAAAAGTTACTTTTCCTTGCCTAAATTTCCTCTTTGCTCTTAACTTCCCCCAGCCAGTGATTAACATTTGAACAGGTATGAAAAATGTGTGAAAGTACTACCAGGAGTTACAGGGAAGGTGACTGTGATTGACATTGTGGGTCTGAATAGACACAGATGACTCCTCTAAACCTCATAGATTATGCAGGGTGGGGGCTTGGAGCATACTTTTTTGATGTTACTCTGCCAAATCCCGTTTGAGTGTCAAATCCCATTGCAAGGTCTGCTGAGTTTTACACATAGGATTTGGGACACACTGCAAAGGGCGAAAACGGGATGCCAAAGCAATTCTTGTGTCTTGTTGCTGGAAAACCCTGCTTTTGTCCCATGAGACTTCTGTCTCTGGGTTTTACACATAATACTTGGATTGCACTTCAAAGGTCGAAACAGGTTGCCATGCCACTTCTTGTGTATCCAATGGCTAGTTTTTTTTTAGTTTTTTTTTAGAAAACTCTACTTTTGTCCTACTAAACCTTTGTCTCTCGGTTTATGGGTGATACAGTGGTTGCCTGAAACTGGATTTTAGTGTTCGATGTGAGAGGCCGCTAGGATTGCCATAGTATATACTTCAATCACACACACACACCCAGCTCTCAGATCCGTCGTTTACTGTTGCTGAAGACTTTTTCCATCTTGAAAATGCCCAAAGTGTGCAGGGTTGGTCCCAGGAACTTTTACCCCATTGGTTAGGGTGAGGCCAGGTGCCTTTCCCACCCACTGGCTCGTGATGGGCATAAATGTGACAACTTAAGTCACCCACTTCAGAACACTTCCAGACCTGAGGAAGAACAGAACAGGACTGTACCTTCTATCTGTGACCTGAGAGGAACCCTGAAGGACTGGACGTGCTGCCTTTTGTGCTCAAGATAAAGAAGTGTACTTAAAGGGTTATATAGCTGACCTCCTGTTCAAGTGACAGGGACGCAAGAAGCTACTAGAGGCCTTTCTAGCAACTCCCCAGCTGACCACTGGCAACTGGACCTTGAATGAACCTGCTGTAGGCCTCTGCCTGACCCCCAGTGAGTCTCTCCTAAGTGTCTCACCTGAGGTCCCTGGGGGGGCTTTATAAGTGTACTCCTGTGGTGGAATAGAACGTAAAGGACTAAAGTCAGAAGGTACAGTCTTAGATCGGATAGGCCAATTAAGTTTGCCTTGGTAAATCGTAGTCAACTTCAAATTGCACTTACGACCAGGTCAATCTCATGCGTTGGCTATCATTAGTGCTTTCACCTTTTTGGAGCTAGTTCTACATAAAACTTTAAAAATTCATATCTCCAGTTCCCCTTATTGGAATATTAGCGTTTTTGTATGCATTTTTTAAAAGTTCCTACTCTATTTTTTCTAATTTGCTTTGACATTTTTATTGTTTTGGCATTGCAATACTGTTTTGGTACTCCATAAATACTTTACACATTGCCCTAATTTAAGCCAGTCTCCTATGTGCCATGGCTACCAGGATGTTGAGCTCAGGCTAATTTAGTGACTTTGAGGGTTCATCCTTACAGGGATTGTGATTATTGCAGGAGGTGGGCAGTCAGACAGGCATTGAGAGGATGTTGCGTAACAGCAAGAGCTGCTGACTTATAACTCGAGTTTTGGCATTGGCTCAACATCCTATGATCCTGTGCAAATCATTTAATCTCCCCTTGCCGTTAAAAAGTTAATGTTTCCTTGTATAATGTAACAGGTGCTCATGTACAGCGCTAAATACAACTGCTAAAAAATACAAATAAGCCAATGTCTCACAATGCTTTATTAAAAATTGAAAAGCTGTGATGAAATAATAAGAAACCCTGCAGTACTTTGGCAAAACTTACACAGAGGACCATATCTAGTGGCTGAATGCTGTTGTCTGCTAACCCAAAGGAATTGCCAACTGGATGTCCGGTCAAGGGTTCTATAATGGCACTGTTTCTAAGCACATTTATTATTTTCATTTAAGGGAATGAAGGTAAAAGGAGACTGCAGCAAGAAAGAATAGTTTCTGATTAGCCTAATTGAATTTTGAGGTTTAGGAATGTCTCTAAGAAGGTTTTGTTTATTCTTTATTTATTCCTCTGCAAGCCTTATTTGCTTTATGCGTGAAGATGCAAGGTTTATGTTTTTTCACCTATTTTCTATTTACTTTTGCAGAATTAAAAAACAATAAATCATACTCAAACTGTGATTGCATGCCTGCCTTTATCATTATTTCACTTTTTCACTTCAGAACTATGCAATTGTATGTTTATCAGAGCCTGCAGATCGTAGACCACAGGTGCTTAGCATGTGGTCAATGGAAATTCCCCAGGGCTGTGCCTGGCCACCCCAAACATTGTGTCTACTACGCTTTTGCTTCTCAGTAGTGGTGAGCAGCGGCAGATGACTGTGGTAACAAAAGTAGAACAGTAGGGTGACTTGGCAGATGCACAAGGTACATGAGCAGGAGTCAGTGGTTGGTAGCAAGTGGGTTGGCGCATGACAACAGATGGTGGGGGAGCCAGGTAGGGTGGGAGAAATGAGGGTGCAAACCGCTCTAGGATTTTCATCTATGCCGGGCGTGGAAGAGGCAGATGCCCCCACATACCCCACCCGGGGCACATTCCGCACCAGCTTTTAAGCCGACCGCTACAGCCACACCGGTGGGACCACTTAGCCAAGTATGTTGTGCACTACCTCGCTTGGCCCGCTGTGTTTACATGGACCGCCATGTTTAAAAGGGCCTCTGCACACCCCTGCACCACCACCATCCCGACTTACCGGCAACCATGGCTCTGGGCTTTTGGGGGGGCTTTTGACGGACTGCATGCTTCCGGCTGGGTCTTGGTGCGTCAGCTCCAGAGTCTTGAAGTGTGGTCAGCACTGGTTTTCTGTCCCTTGACCACACCACTTGCACTGCATGGCCCCTTTTCACGTCTCTCAGCCTCCTCACAGCGCCTGACTGCTTCAGACTTCTGATATCCTAAACATTCCAGAAAAATGTGTAAAGATTCAGCAGGCAGCTAGGGAAGCTTCCTTGCTGAAGGCCTATTCCCTGAAACCGAACTGCGTCTGCATTTTCGCCTGCCCTCTAAAAACTAATCTCCTTACAATGCATCCTCATGAAATATTGCATTGCCTTCTTCACCTGGTGCAAAATGGCCTAAAATGTACCTCTATTAGAGTATATCTGGCAGCTATTTCCAGATATCCCAGACATCAAGCAGACCTTCTTTATTCTCAACTACAGTAGTAAAATATTTTTTTTTTATGGACTATTCCTAATCTTTGCTCTACTGGAAAAGATTCTTCCAGTTTAAAAACTTAACATAGTCGTAGGGGCTCTCTCTAGCATGAAAGATATCATCTTGGGTTTCAACCCATACTTTTGGCAAGCATTATTGCTTGGCTAGTCATTCAAAAACAGACATAACAGTTGGTCAGGCCCTAATACACAATATATTTCAGTAAGGTGAGCCTCATTTCAGTCTATGCTTTCTGCTTAGTGTTTATTACTGTTTTGGTGATCTTAATTTAACATGTGAATCAATGAAAGATCTAATAGTGAAGAAGAAAAAGTTACTTACCAGTAACTACAGTGCTTCATCCTTGGTAGCTTCTATATATTTATGTGTGCCCTCCCTCCTCCCCTTTCTTGAGACTGGTATTCAAATATTGAGGTGAATTGGCTGCAAGTAGTATATGCCTGTTTCCTATGTTATTTGCTGTATTCGGATACTGCAATGTTAATATTAGCTACTGAGGATTTCCGGCCTGATGTTGGGGAGCACTTTAGTCTCGTGAATACACGAGATATACCAAAGCTGAAGGTTCACGTTTATAAGTAAGTAACTTGTTTCTTCTATCGCCGGTGGGTAATGCCTGACATTCTATTAATTAGCATAGATCTTTGGAGAATAGTATATGCAGCAGAAGAGCAAGTTGCACATTAGCAAATGTGCGTGCTATGATACAAGGGATGCTTCACCATTCTGTTTGACTTTAGATTGGGTTTGACCATATTTATCAGTGCAGAGAAGTCATGCACTGAAGGAGGGTCATACTATGTATTTTTGACATACGATTACATTTTGGTTCAATAATATGAGGTTCTGGAGTATTTTTCTGGCCGGAAATAGTCAAGAGCATTGAAACATTTTATAACTATATTTTTAAAGCAAGTTCATTAGTAGCTTTTGTAAGTCTTATCCCACTTTTTTCACTCCTGTAGAACATGAAGGCCCAGTTAGCTCTGTGAATATTAGTCCAGATGGCCTGAAGGTGCTATCTACCACAGCAATGGGGAACATTGGCTACCTTGATATTCCATCCAGAGCCTTTAGCACCATGATGCGCTCACACACAGAGTCTATACTAGCCTTTTCTGTGGACGGTATACGGAAGAAGCTGATCACAGTGTCTCAGGACAACACCCTCAGGATTTGGGACCTGGGATCGTTGCAACAGGTAAGAAAGCCAGCCCAATGTTCCTTGTATTATCACACCCATTATTATCACTTACAACCAACAGGCATTGGTTTTCTTGAGTATGGTGTGTATATTGTTTGAGAAAATAGTCACTTTTATGGGTATCCTATTTTTTATTTTAGAAATCTGTCAGTCTTATGCTCTCTGCATGGAATTTATTGACTAGGAGGCCAGTTCTCCAGGGCTATGGGACTGAAACGCATTTCTTTGTAACACTTATTGCTGTTGCCTTTGGAACCATAAGAGCCAGGAAGTAATACAAATTTGCCACCTTGCTAAATACCTTCTCCTTCAGCTTTGAAATTTCAGGAGTAACGAACGGGAACAGTAAAAGATTACGCTTGAACATTTGTATGGGAAGGGAAGTTTAATCTAGCACATTTATATTTGTTTAGCACAAGCATGGAAGTGGTCCAGAAAATACTCGGAGGGCACAGGAGAACAATTGGGTTGGCCCTCAATTGTTGGCATACTGCACAAAGGGGGTGGGGAACACAGATGCACAGAGAAGGAGAAGATTTCTTTTCATTACACATCTTGAGTAGCAGATTCCTTGCTACTGTCATTAACCACACACTTTCAAAGAAAATGTTATTCTATAAGTCAATCAATGAATTGGACTCCTCATAAAAATGAACTCCATAAATATTTTATTTACAGTTGCCTTATTTTGAAGAGGAACTAAACCCCATTGAATCCAAGGAATTCAGGTCAAGGCCAATTCAGCAGTGTCACGAACGCTCGTGGCATTTTTGGATAGAAATATGAAACATATGGAATCATCAAGGAAAAATATTCAGCTTACCAGCATTCTACCTATAAAGGCTCTTCATTGCTTGGCCTTCATGGCCAGATAGGAAAGGCATATGATAAGACTAGTCTGTCTATTGTAGTTTTACCTGGAAGGCAAGTTTAAAAAGGCTTAATCATTTGCGAGTTAAAGCAGTAGATGTCGTGTGTAGCGATCAAAAGTAGAATGGCATTGCTTTGACCTTAGGGCTTGAATCCAAAACCCAGCAAACTATTGTGGATTTTCCATTCTCCAGAAGGGTATCCTTCCCCAGGTTCATAACTATAGACCGCCACAATGCTGGATGTCGGAAACACATTTTTTCTACATTCCACTATAACGTTCATATGCAGCGAATAGGGCTTGATTACACATAGATTGAACCCCCAGTCACCAATTGTTCCTCATTTCTGCTTTTACAATACATATGTAACCATACACTCTTTTAGGTGAGGGTGATAATAAATCTGCAGAGACCAGTCTTAATGTTTGTCCTAGACTTCATGTTAAGGCATTACCAACAAGCTGCGATGATCATGGTCATAAGACAGACAGTAAGTCACCTGGAGTTTCCATCTTTGCCTTACATCTTGGCAACACACTGGATGCAATACTTGAAAAAGCCAATACCATATTAAATAACAATAAGGAGGGGAAATAAAGATTTAAAAGAAAAAAACCTGAGACACAAAAAAGAATGTAGTGGAGTGGAGTAGAGTGAAGTTGCGTATATTGGAATTATTTGAGATAAAATAAGTGTTGTTGTGAATGCTATGATTTCACTTGCTATAAGTCACATAATATGCAAGGGAATAACCAGTGCATGGAGAAAGGGCATGTTCTAGTTAATGTACTGTGGCAAGTGAGCTGATAAGTCTTACTCTAAATTGAAGGTTGTGCATAAATAATAAAATTTTATTGTAATTTGTAATGTTTGTATAGTTAAAGTAGCGTTTGTATTGAAAGAATAAATAAAGTTATCCTAACAAGAATTTATCTTTAACCTTTGGTGTTTTGAGTGAATATATTTTTGGGAAAACAAAACAAAGGGTTAAAGTGATGTTATAGTTAGAACTTGTAATAATAGGTTATCCAGTATTTGATCTTTCATAGATTCACATGCTTGATTCATTCCCCGTCTTTGAAGTGGGAGTCCCACGGTTCTATATTAAAGCAGTATGTATCACTATAATAGGCTATAATGGCAAGGAAAACAAGCATTTGCAATGCAATAGGTCTCGCATTAGGAAAGTTTGAGCTATTGGTATTGTTAATGACAAATTTTTTATTCATGTGTTGGTTTTGAAAATAGCGAAATTAATAGCTTTGTCATTTACAATGCCAATAGTTTTAACTTTCGCAAACGTGACACCTATAGCATTTGTAATGCAATATGTGTTGTATTTAGATAACTTAGATGTATTAATAGTACAAATAACAAAGACTTTTATTTTTTTTAATAATTAATACTTAAATAAAAGTTATTGTAATTTATAATGGCAATAGCTTAAACTTTCGTAAATAAATTTTGGGAAGATTATGTTCAGTGTATTTTATTGTGATGAAAATCCAAGAACAGAAGTGAAATATTAACATCTTTTTGTGACATTTGTAATAAAGCTTGAAACATTGAGAGAACATATTAAACCAGTTGTTGTTGAATGGTTGCACAAAGTGATGCTGTGGCGTTCAGTGGTGCTGAGTGATGCTGTGGCCTTCAGTGATGCTGTGGCATTCAGTGGTGCTGAGTGATGCTGTGACGTTCAGTGGTGCTGTGGCGTTGAGTGGTGCTGTGGTGTTGAGTGGTGCTGTGGTGTTGAGTGGTGCTGTGGCGTTGAGTGGTGCTGTGGCATTGAGGGGTGCTGTGGCATTCTGTGGCACTGAGTGATTCTGTGGCGCTGAGTGATGCTGTGCCGTTGAGTGGTGCTGTGATTTGAGTGATGCTGTGGTGTTGAGCGGTTCTGTGGTGTTGAGTGGTTCTGTGGTGTTGAGTGGTTCTGTGGTGTTGAGTGGTTCTGTGGCGTTGAGTGATGCTGTGGCTTTGAGTGATGCTGTGGCTTTGAGTGATGCTGTGGCGTTGAGTGATGCTGTGGCGTTGAGTGGTGCTGTGGCGTTGAGTGGTGCTGTGGCGTTGAGTGGTGCTGTGGTGTTGAGTGGTGCTGTGGCATTCAGTGGTGCGGAGTGATTTATGTGGCGCTGAGTGATGCTGTGGCGTGGTAATCTATAAGAGTAAGAGTTGTCCGAACAAATGGACTAAAATATAGGGGGAATGGAACGCGTATCAGGGAGAGTTATGTGCACCTATGGCTGATACTGACAGTTTACTAATTTGTGAATGGTTGGGGAGGGGGATGGGTGAGGGGGGCTTCAGGGATCAGATGGAAATTTGCCAATGTATGCTTGTGTTTTAACATTGAACAGCAAGCTGCTGTCTCAACGTTTTTCTTTGTTTTCTGTGCAATAAAAAGATCTTTTAACAAATAAAACGGAGTACATTAGTATTTAAATCATTAAATAAATGTTGCCCAACAAAACGAGTAACAGACTGCAGTTTGTTTCCATCCACATTACCTGCAGCATTGCATGCCTATTCACAAGAAGTTGCTATATACGCCATGCAATCTTAACTGAAGTGCAAGTAAACACATAGGTTTTTATTTAGGTCAATTACCAGCTACAAGTACTAGCTTCTGCCAAGGGGTCTTATTTTGTGTGAGACACAATGATTCAGCCTCAACTTTACAGTCAACAAAACGCAGAATGTTGGCATTTGAAGTTCTATGTTCACGTTATAATCTGTGGACCTACATATCCTAGCATGCAAAATGCCACTGTAAAACAAGCCGGCAGAGGAAAGGCAGCGCTGGGAGGGGGGCTGGGCAACCATGCTAGCATCCCGATTCATGAGCAAATGGTCCTGTTTATGACCTGCGGAGCGCATGAAGTGGATGGTGGCAAATGGACTCAAAGCGACTGGTCGCTTTGATGTTCTTGGCTTGCTTTGTGGGATTGGGGGGGGTGGGATGGTGGGGGGAGCATCTTGGGAGGCATTCCATTAATAGCGAGACCTAAAAAACACTTCTACTGTCAACGATCCTAGGACCCTAATTACTGGTAGAAATCTGCATTGCCAGATAAATATAAATAAAGTAGTAGACACTGCAGCAGCTGACAACAACAGGGAAAGCGCAGTGGACACCGGCAGGCACTACAGCGAGCGGCTTCAGCAGAGGCGCACATCGGCACAACAACAGCACCAGGTATTGCATTAATAATAGTAATAGCCAAGGCAACTGAAACTACTTCAAATAATGGCACAGTAGTGAGTAAAATGGTATTTACAAGTTGTCCTCCACAATCGCACTACAGAGGTAACTTGCAGCATCTCTACTGACTGTTGGAGGACGTGCGTTCCTTCTGCACATGTCTTTTGATAATGCGCCCGCTGCTTCCTAAGGCCTCCTGCAGAGGTGCGGCTGAGGGTGATGTGGGGGCCGTTATGGCTGGGAACACCGGGGCGTGGGGAACTGACAAAACTAGTACTACAGTGAGCACTTCAATCCGCATTCAATGAGTGCCCAAAATGTCAAAGAGGAAACACGACGGAAATGCAATAATGTATTTCGGGCAACAGGTACTGAAAATACAAGCGAGTAGTGTATGTGTTCACTCTAGCTAGTCTGGCAGCCACCTTGAATTGGGGAGATATATGCACTCTACGTGTGGGTGTCTCTTCAGACTTCAATGCAAGAGCAGGGAATTTTACAAGAAGGCAGTCAAACGTTAACAAATGCTGAAAGCGCAGGAGTGAAGGGCTATTTGGGAAATGAAAGTGAAAGTGTGCATAGTGAAGCTTCTATCTCATCGCTAGGGGACTGCAGATGACACATACAAAGTTTGACGATGCAGCAGGGGTGGCGGAGAGCAGGGGGCGGAGAAGGAAGAGCTGCTGGCGTGGGAGGGTGATTGATGGGCGGGGCAGTGCCGGGGAAGCCTTTGATGTGGCCTGGCGGCCGTGGAGAAATGCTGGCAGTGGGAAGGCTCTGGCATGCTCGTCCACGAGGAGTCACGTGACTCTCGTGCACTGTCCAAAATCCGCCGAATCCGCCTGTTAGGAAAGGAATTTTCTGGGTTAGCAGTAATAGGTTCGAGTAAACTCGACCTAAAAAGACAGTTCAATAGCCTCTTTATGTCCTTTTTTGAAAAAAAGGACCTAACTGAAGCATAACCAATCAGATGACAGCACCCTCTAGAACTCTCTCAACTGAGGCTAAGTCCCTCAGATTTTCATTTTGCGTCTTATGAAGGGAGTCTCCCTGAGCTCTGCTCAGCTATCTACCAATGAACATTGAACATTTTATTTTTTATCTTTACAATGCTTGAAACACCAAAAAAGGGCTGTCAAGAATCAAGACCCTGAGGCTGTCATGGGAGAACACATCTTCATGTATAATTTCTACAAGGAAGGCAGGTTTTTGTTACCCTTATCATGTGCTTTGTCCTTCACTACACATAAGGAAAGATGGAAGGCCGCATTTCTTGGCATCAAAACAATAACTACATCTGACGAAGATGGTAAAAAAAGAGAAGAGGTCAAAGGAGTAAGCTACTCCAGACGCTGAAACATTCTCTTCAGTTACTACTGTCTGAGGCTTAAACTCCTACTATTTATCCTGGAGCTCGTTCTTCATGATGCCCCACAGACCTGTCGACTGCAGAGCCTAAATATAAGTCCTCCTCTGCCTTGACACCAATGACGTCAATATCAACATCAACGGCATCTCGACGTCCCATTGAACTGCACCGTTGACCATTGCCTTGCCGATGGCGCTCTTCCCATTGAGGAGTGCAGTATCTGTATCTATGTAAATGTCAGTACTTTGCCGTGGTCCTTTGGGGGGCCTGAAGACTCCAGCTTCAGAATTAGTCAGGGACAGACAGCTCCAACTAGAGAGCCCTGTGGTAAACAGGGTATAGGATTCACTTGATCATGTTTGACTGCAATAGATATTTATTTAAAGAGTTGTAAAGAAGTTAAAATGTACAAAAACAATTATCCACTACTTGCCGGAGGTGGCCGTCGACTTTGGTGCTCGATGACGGCAATGTCCAGCGGTGGTCAACGATGGCTGTAGTCCACAGTCTATGGCTGTGGTAGTCAGCAGAGACTCTCACCGACAATACTGTCAACTAATGAATTCTGTGCGCAATCTCCTTTGACAAGGGTTGTAACATTGCCTGAGCAAATTGCGTCTGCACCAATATTTCCTACACCAATACATGGTCCCTCTCAAGTGCATATTATCTATCAGGGTCAATCATATCAGGAGGCAGCATTATTATGAAGGCTTCCAGGTACACATAATATAACGGGATGGTATGTCATAGTTGTTTTGTGTTTTTTGGCATATTCGGCAGTCATTATCCTTCAAGTTCTGCATACAATTATCTGAGATACGTTCAAAGACCATACTGTCACTGCAACCTTTCCTTCACCAAGCACCCTGATATTCGACAGTCTCCAAAGGATGATCTTAGATCATCATTTAACAACCACTAAAGGATTTAACTTACTAACTAATCCATGTAACCAGGAATTGAATGTTTAACTACCTACTGCCCCATCCCAACCATACCTTGGTGGACTTGCATTCAAAATTATATACAACAGTTAATACAAAAACAATACAAAAAATCCCTGCTATCTGTTTCCAACTGTTGATATCTGTAATAGTGACAGATTGTTTCTTAAAATACATTCTAGCGCAAACTAAGACCTCAGCGTATTCTATCCCCATACTGATTGTATATTTTCAGAGAAGGTATAAGAATAGTTTGTAAACCAAGCCAATTGCACTGTTATTGCGGCAAATACACATAAGAGTATATAAGGTGCTAGAGAATTTACCGGTCTTGTTAGTGGCTCGCCAT